>NC_137783.1:154591728-155191728 GCF_963455305.1 Plecotus auritus | reverse complement strand
CTGACCCGGGAGGGGCGGGAGCCCAGGAATGCGGGGGGATTCCATCTGGGGCCGGTCCAGGACGGCCATCGCCAGGTGGCAGGCGGTCGGGATGGTGGCTGCCAGGTGGCCCGGAGGATGGGCGCCAGGCCTACCTCCCGGTCACCCTGGATAGTGGGTGTCAGGTGGGCGACAGGTGGATGGGCCTGCGGGTGCTCCAGGGGGGTACCTGGAGCGCCCCTGCATGTCCAGGCATCGTCCGAGACTAGAAAGTTCCAAAATTTCCAAAAAGCGTGACGCTCCCGGCAAGTTCCAGAGGAGCCGTCTTCCTCACCCGAGGGTGTTTTCCATGGAAGAGAGAGGGGGAGACAGAGAGACACACCGATGTGAGAGAGAGACATCGCTTGGTTGTCTTCAGATTGCCCCAGACCAAGGCGAGGAGCCTGCATCCAAGGTATGTGCCCTTGACGGGAATCGAACCCGGTACCCTTCAGTCCACAGGCCGGCACTCTATCCACTGAGCCAAACCAGCTAGGGTGCAACCTTCCTTTAAAAAAATTTTTTTAGCCGAAACCGGTTTGGCTCAGTGGATAGAGCGTCGGCCTGCGGACCGAAAGGTCCCAGGTTCGATTCCGGTCAAGGGCATGTACCTTGGTTGCGGGCACATCCCCAGTCGGGGGTGTGCAGGAGGCAGCTGATCGATGTTTCTCTCCCGTCGATGTTTCTAACTCTCTATCCCTCTCCCTTCCTCTCTGTAAAAAATCAATAAAATATATTTAAAAAAGATTTTTTAAAATAAACTTTTATTGATTTAGAGAGGAAGAGATAGAAACATCAGTGATGAGAGAGAGAGAGAGAGAGTCATGGATCGGCTGCCTCCTGCACGCCCCCCACTGGGGATGGAGCCCGCAACCCGGGCATGTGCCCTGACCAGGAATCGAACCCTGACCTCCTGGTTCCTAGGTCAACACTCAACCCCTGAGCCACACCGGCCGGGCCCGCAGCCTTCCTGACGTTCGTCATGTCGGTAGCGTGTTCAAACGGCTCCATCCGGGGGTTCTCCACCGTCTCTCTCTCTCCTCGGGGAGAATGGCTCTTCCGAGGGGCTGCGTCTCCCACGGACAGCGTCGAGCTGCTGGTGTGGCATCCGCCCACCCTCTGGGTCCCAGCTCTGGGACTGCGCGGAGCCCACGGTCCGCGTCCCCTCCGGGGCCTCTCCGCCGTCCCAGTTCCAGCTTCATCCTCGTCACAGCCAGCAGTGGTTACGGGCTTATGGAGAACCGGGAGAGCTGTCCGGTGTTTGCTGTGTGGGCGCAAGAGGAAAACAGACCTCCTGCTGTGGAGAAAAACAGAGGGAAGGCCCTGGCTGGTGTGGCTCAGTAGATAGCGCATGCATCTGCACACGGAAGGGTCCTGGGTTTGGTTCTGGTCAAGGGCACATGCCCGGGGTTGTGGGCTCGATCCCCAGTGTGGGGCGTGCAGGAGGCAGCCGATCAGTGATTCTCATCATGGATGTTTCTATCTCTCCCTCTCCCTTCCTCTTGGATATCAATACAAATCTATAGAAAAGCTTAAGAGACCGTTACGACCAGTTGACTGGTCGCCATGAGGCACCCTGACCACCAGGGGGCAGGCGCTAAACACAGGAGCTGCCCCTGGTGGTTAGTATGCTCCCACAGCCAAACTCCCGCGGTCCCTCCCCGCAGCCAGCTGGCCCCGATTGGCCCCAATCACCGGCCAGACCGAGGGACCCTGCCCGTGCCCGAATTTGTGCACCGGGCCTCTAGTATATTTATAATAAAATGAAGACATGGAGGGAAGAATTGCAAAAGCATGGAGCGTCGGCAGGGATGGCGGGAGCATTTGCCTTCCCTGCATTGCCCTGCACACCTGGGCACACCGGGGCACACCTGGGCATGCCTGCCTTTCCCCGGCTCTGCCCTCATGGACCTGGGCACATCCCACCTCTCCTGGCACCTCAGTTCCCACTGTAAGCTGAGGGGATGGGCTGGGCCGCTCCGCCAGGCCAGCCCAAGGCCCCTTCTCCAAAACAGTGCTGGCCCCAGGTCCCCACCCAGGAGCGCCTCCCGGGGAGGGACAGGGGCCTGCCGCCGGCTGCAGCTGCCCTGGCTCCCCAGAGCCACAGACGTGTATCATGTTTCCCGGGACAGGGAGTCGGTCGTGTTCCATGCCCCCTCACGGCATGCTGCCCCGGTCGGTCTCCAGTTCTGTGACGCCTCCTCTTCCCGGGAAGGCGGTGCTCTGTGCCCAGGGAGCAGCCCCTGGACGCTGGCTGGCGGCCTGCAGGCTCCGGCTCCCCCGGGAGAAGGGGAAGCTCGTCGGGTGGAGCCCGGTCCGTGTGGCTCAGGGGCGGAGCGTCGACCTAGGAACCAGGAGGTCACCGTTCGACTCCGGGTCAGGGCATGTGCACAGGTTGCGGGCTCCCTCCCCGGTGTGGGGCGTGCAGGACGCCAGCCGATCCATGATCCTCTCGCATCCGTGATGTTTCTCTCTCTCCCTCTCCCTTCTTCTCTGAAATAAATTTAAAAATATTTAAAAGAGAAAAGGAAACGGTCTCTCTCCGACGGGCCCTTTCAGACCTCAGCAGGCCCGTGGGGGCCCGGACGAGGCGGCCTCAGGAGCCAGCACACGGAGCCCCGAAATCCAGGCGCAAAAAGGAGGTGTTCCCTTTTCCACGCAGACACTCACCCAGGGGCGGGACGCAGGCCGCTCGGGCCCCTGGAACTCAGGCCACGGAGAGAAGTCCTCCGATGCCCGCCCCGCAGTGCCGTCTGAGGCCCACACCCGGCGGGGCCGGCTGCCGGGGATGGAGGTGCCCCGGGCACTGACATCCCTCCAGGGCACCTGGGTGAGCAGGCACTGCTGCGGGTCCGACCCCCCTGCCCACAGGAGGTTTGTAAGGCGGGCGGAACGGGGTGTCTCAGACGGCGGCGGCGGGGAAACTGGGACGAGAGCAGGAAGCCGCCCTCAAGATGCCAAAAGACGGGGCGCTCACAGAGCGCTGTTGTTGGGCCTCAGACAGATCGGAGGGGCTGGGGGGTGGCTGAGGGGTATGGGGGCGGGGGGGACGGGCTGACAGAGGCCTGGCTCCCTGGGGAAGCAGTATTTCTGGAGACAGCGGGGCTCTGGCGTCTGAACGCTCTGTGGGGACCGCGGGGCGGTGTCTGGCTGAGCTCTGGCCAGCTGCCTCCCTAGCTACTGGGGAGATATCCCTAAGAAATCGGGGAGGAGGGTGTGGGGGGCATCTGGGTGCAGGCAGGTGACAGAGTGGCCCTTGTCTTTGAGCTGGGGTTGTAGGCCATACACAGCCCTTCAGTTCAGCTGACCCGATTTATTTGGGGTCATGGGAGGGACCGATGGAAGTCAGGGAAAGTGGCCCCCCCTCCCCCCTAAAAAGCCATATTGTGGATCTGTCACTGACAAACCCAGAGAACAGGGGACGGTCTGCTGGCCCCGCCCTCCGCAGGGCCGGGCCAAAGGATTAGGCCTGCAGGCCGGCAGGGCTGGCTTCCCCGGTTCAGGATTATTCTGATTTGATGGATTGCCTCCTTTATCCCGTCAGCAAACAGTTCACGGAGCCCCGGGGTGAGGACACGGAGGAGGGGAAGGGGGTGAGGACGCGGAGGAGGGGAAGGCGTGGGCATCTGGGAGCTGCCCTGGGGTTGGCTCCAGTGCCCACACGCCAGGGGCCGGAAACATTCAGCCCCCCCCCCCACACACACACACAACCTGTTTTTTTTTTGTTTGTTTGTTTTTTTGTTTTAACCTAAGTGCTTTTAAAGACTTCTTTGAAATGTGGGACAATTATGCAAGCAGGGGGAAAAAAAAGTATCTAGAGCAAATATTTAACTTTGCCTTTGGTATGTTGAAGTCACCGGGCCGTGCAGTTCTCTCAGGCATGGCCTAGGAGGGTGACTTAACAAATATGTGTAAAATGTATGTTAGAATCATGTCCGGTTTCAGGCTCCATCCTCAGTGGGGGGACGAGCAGGAGGCAGCTGATCAATAATTTTCTCTCATCACGGATGATGCTCTCTCCCTCTCCCTTCTCCCTCTCTGAACTCAATAAAAAGATATACTTAAAAAAATAATTTAAAAATATGCTTCTAGCCGAAACCGGTGTGGCTCCGTGGATAGAGCGTCGGCCTGCGGACTGAAGGGTCCCGGGTTCGATTCTGGTCAAGGGCACGTACCTTGGTTGCGGGCACATCCCCAGTGGGAGGTGTGCAGGAGGCAGCTGATGGATGTTTCTCTCTCATCGATGTTTCTAACTCTCTATCCCTCTCCCTTCCTCTCTGTAAAATATCAATAAAATATATTGAAAAAAATATGCTTGTAAAATACAAAACAGTCTGTGGCATATGTCATATGCGCAGTTTTCCTTCACGGGAGGCGCATTGGGGTTCTGGGTCATGGAGGCTCTCTGTCCTGGGAGCAGCTGTTACACACCTGGACGCGGGTCCCCCCCCCCCCGCCCCCCGCCCCCCATGGCAGATCTGGGAGGCGGAAATGCTGGAATATTGGAAACTCAGGACCAGAGACCTCCGTCGCTTACCGGGAGCCACACAGCACGTGAGGGTGCAGCTCCCGGGGAGTGATGTTAGGGCCTGGGGAGGAGGAGATCCGCGGAGTCTCAGCCCCGGGCTCCGGAGCGCCGCTGGCGGAGGGCGCCGGGCGGGATGGGAGCGGTGGCGGCGCGTCCCGGGCACCGAGTTTCCCGGGCTCTGCACACCTCCGACGGGCTGGCCTCGGTGTCCCGAGCCCTGTTCACGCCGATGCTCTGGGGCGGGAGCCCCCTGCGTCCGGGATAAGCGCACCCGAACCCAGCCGCGCTTCACGCAACCGGGGACTCGCAGGTCCGCCCGCGGGGCTGTCCGCGGAGGGGACGGCCGCGCGCCTCGGGGCGGGGCGGGGGCGGGGCGGCCGGGCGCTGCGGGGCGGGCGTTGCTACAACAGACGCGCCCGCCGAGCCGAGCGGCCGCCGGGCCCGAGCAGGTGGAGCAGGTGGGGCGGGTCCGCGGTCTCGCCGGGCAGAGAATCGCGCGGGTCCTGGGCCACGCGCGCCCCTGGGCCGCCAGAGGACCCTCCCCCACCCTCGCCGGCCTCGCGGGGCCGAGCGGAGGGACGGCCCCGCCACCCGGAGAGGCGCTCCCAGCCTCCCGCAGCCGCGAGGGGCGGGGCCGCAGCCTCCCCTCCCCCCGCCCGGACACCTGCGCGGCGGCGGCGGCGGCGGCTCGCGCGCTCCGGCCGGCTGGGCGCGGCGCCGCTGGGTCCTCGGTCCCCGCGGCCCTGCCAGGTGCGCGCGGCCGCCCGCCCTCCCCAGGGGGCTCCGATCTGACCCACTCGCCGGAGCCGACGGAGGCCAGGCACCAGGTAAGGCGGCGGCCGGGGGCGCGGGGTGGGGGTGGCTGGGCGCCGGGCACGGTCTGGGAAGGACAGGAGGTGCCCCTGGGCGCCCGCCCCTGCGCGCCGGCTGCATTTGGGGTGCGTTTGGACTCCGGGAGCACCAACTACCGGGTAAGCTTCGTCCCGGACCCGCGGAGTCCGGGCTGGGGGTGGGGAGGGGTCTGCGCGCCGGTGGAGGTCGCTTCTCTGCAGAGACCCTCCCCGCCGCTTCTTCTGGAGCAGGGGCCGGTTTAAGACGCTTTAGAAGTGACGTGGGCACAGGGCGCAGGACACCCCCTTTGTCTCCCTCGCGCGCGAACCCCTCACCCCTAACTCGCCCGGCGCCTCCCCTGGGGCCAGGCGGGTGGATCTACCTACAGCGCCCCCCTCCACCCCCCACCCCGCCCCCCGGCTCTCCCTGCCCCAGCTCGCCGCCCGCCGACCCGGTGACCCGGGTCAGGCTGCCTGCCGACGAGCCGGCGCGGGGCCGCCAGGGGGCGCGCGGGGAGCGGGGACCTCGCCACGGTCGCCAGGACTGGAAGACCCAGCTGCGGTCACCCGGCCCCGCACTAGCGCCCGTGCCCCCACCCAGGCGCTCGCTGTCGGTGCAGCGGGCCCTGGAAGACCCGGTCCGGCGTCCCCGGTGTAGGTTCTGGGGTCACAGGATGGGCACCCGGGTCCCCGGGGTCACGCAGAGTCCCCGCAAAGCGCCCTGCTTCGCCCGCCACGCGCCCCAGCCCGGGTTGGGGGTGCTGGTCGGAGCAGGAAAGCCGTCCCCGGTCCCGCCGCCGCCGCCCGTGAATTATGCAGGAGGCGGCACCGGCGCGCGCGCTTCTCAAGTTTCCCTGGCAACTTTCTCCGGGATCCCTCCTCCCGGCGGCCGCGCAGCTCGGCCCCGGCGCCTCCGCAGGGCGCGCACCCGGGCACCCACCGCGCCCTTGCCCCTGAGCTGGGGGCCGCTGGACCGCGGAGCAGGTGCGACCCCCCGCGAGGGTCTCCCCGCCCCGGGGTCTGAGGGTGCGGGCCGGCTGCCGGCTGCCCTCGCGGTGGGTCTGCGCGCTGGCCGGCTCGCACCGGGTGGGCGAGCGGGCGGGCGGGCAGGCGAGGTTCCTGTCTCCGTGGGGCCTGGACGTCCAAAGGGGCGGAGGCCGTGCTGGGGAGCCCTGAAGGCCACCCTGGGGGGCGGGATCCCAGACTGCGCTCCGGCTGGGCGGCTGGGAGCTCAGGCCGCAGGACTGGAGGCCTGGGGCTGGCAGCTGTGGCCAGGGGCCCGGGGTCCTCAGAGACCATCTGGAAATACAGCGGGTCCCCTGGAAATTGGAGGGAGTAAATTGGACAGTTCCGTGACCTCCTTTTGTCTGGAACTCAAGTTGGAATTAATGAGGCCACTGCTAATTAGAGGAGCCCCACGCACGGGCGTTTTGGAAGCCCTCCGTGGGGGGGGTGTGTGTGTGTGGGGGAGGCGGGGGGTTGAGTTCTACCTGGGCCTTGTCCCCCGACTGGACTTTGCTGGCGGGGCAGGGAGAGCCCTGACCCAGGTGTGGGGTGCCCACAGGGAAGAGTGGTCAGTGAGGCCCCTACCTGGGCCCAGCCGGGTGCCTTGGGGGTTGGAGGGTGTCCCCACACGCCTGGGGCCGCTGTCCTTGGAGACCCCAATGTCATGCCCGCTCCCTCGGATAGAAGGGTTGCGCCTCTGCCTGCCCGGAGCTCTGCACCCACTGGGGCTCCGTGGTGATGGGGGCGGTTCCTATGTGGACAGGAGGTGAGCGCCCGCAGGGCCCGCGGGACCCTTGTCTTCTAGGGATGGGGTGTCCTCAGGTGGCCGGATGGGGAGCGCCCCGGGAGCCCCCCCCCCCAAGGGCACTGGCCCCATCGTGCTGAGGGACGCCCGGTTCTCCTGGGGGACGAACGGGTGACAGGTGGCCCCTGGGGAAGAACCATGAGAAGGCGCTCTTTATGAATTTGGCGATCTTACCCCAAAAGGCAGCTCCCGGTGGGCACCCGGCCACTTGGGACAAATTAGATCCCGTTTTGGTGATGGTGGTGGTGGTGGTGGGTGGGAGGGGGGCCCTTGTGGCTTCCGGCTCCAAGCACAGTTTACTTTCCAAAGGCCACTTCGGCCCGGCCGGCGTGGCTCCGTGGTTGAGCGTCGACCTATGAGCCAGGAGGTCACCGTTCCATTCCCGGTCAGGGCCCAGGCCCGGGTTGCCGGCTCGATCCCCAGCGTGGGGTGTGCAGGAGGCAGCCGATCCGCGATTCTCTCTCATCAGTGATGTGTCTCTCCCTCTCTCCCTTCCTCTCCGCAGTCCATAAAAACACATTCAATAATAAAATAAAAAGAAGGCCCAGTTCCACATCCAGGCATTCCAAGAGGTGCGCCCTCATTCCTCATCCGTTCACGCATGTACTTGGCAAGTACTTGGGGTTTTGTTCACCGCCCCGCCTCCCGCCTCCCGCCTCCCGGGGTCACCCTGGGAAGGTGACTTGCTCAGGCCTGGTGGGCACCCCTGGGAGGAGCCTGGCCGCTGGCAGGCGGGGGTCAGGGGTGAGGAGTGCCCCCCGGAGGCTGAGAAGAAAGTTCCCTCGGAGCCTTGCACCTGTATTCTGTAGGTGACGGGAACACGTGGAGGCAGAAGCCGGGGACGCAGAGAGAAAGGGCCGGGAGTTGACCCACGGGGAGGAAAGCGCTCGCAAACCGGGGCTCTTAGGGGAAGCACCCCTCACTCACTCGCCGTATTCCCAAAGCGGGGGCAGAATCGGTGTCCTTTCCCCACGTGCGGTTCGGTGTGGGAGTTGCTGGGGGGCTGGTGTGCCTCCTGCTCCCCAGGATCTGGGGGTGAGGCTCCTGTCCGGTCCCTGGCTCTGGACCCTGAACTCTCTCTCCCGCGAATCCCCGCCTCCTGCTCCGTAGCCTGGAGGCCCAGCGTCCCCCGAGGGCCAGCAGCCCCAGCCGAAAATGCAACTTGACGGCGTCCGTCTGTCCATCCGGAGCCCCGGGGAGGGGACAGTAGCGCGCACAGCGGGGCAGGGGCTGTGATGGAGGTGACCCTGGGTCTGTGGGCTCCACCCCCAGTGTGGGGGGTGCAGGAGGCAGCTGATCAATGATTCACTCTCATCATTGATGTTTCTCTCTCTCTCTCCTTCTCCCTTCCTCTCTGACATCAATAAACACGTATTTTTTAAAAAATAAATAGAATTAAAAAAAAAAAAGGGATCAGGAGACCCTGCCTGTCCGGGGGCTGCCTGGTTTCCCAATGTTCTGATTCTCTGGGCTCCTTCCCGGGGGGGGGGGGGAGGGCCCGGCCCGGTGAGGGCTCCGGCCTGGGCCTGGTGGGGGGCCTGCCAAGGTGCCCGCTGAGCCTGGCAGGTCCCTCCCGGCGCTGCGCTGTCGCCTGGCCCAGCGTTGGGTGGGTGTTTCCCACCGCACGTGCTGCTGGTCACCGCGGCCGAGTCGGTGAGGTTTGGTCGGGGTTTGCAGAGGGTCATCGGCCGTCCCCGCTCCGAGGGCCAGGCCCGCACGGGCAGAGTCTCGGGGGTTGGGATGTGGCGGGGGGGGGGCACGGCTGGGGGTCCCACACCGGGTGTGGTAGAGGGTCCTTTGCTGTTGAAGGTGGAACTTGTGCATCTGATGTCAGCGTTTCGGCGGTGACGGCTGTCACCAGGCGGCTCCCGGGAGCCTCGGGAGGGAGGAGGCCGTGTTCAGACGCCAGCGAGGGGTCCACGGGCAAGGGGTCCACGGGTGGGGCTGGGGGACCCGGAGGAGGCAATGTGGCCCTACAGGAGAGCAGCTCTCCACGCTCCTGATGCGGCGACCGAGGGGTGTCCTCTGGAGATGGGGCTGAGGGTGGGAGAGGGGCCGTGGGCCGCGTGACCCCCAGGCCGTGGGCCCCTCGGCCGTGGAGTCATCTGCCGCCTCGGGCTGTGCTGGCTGGGCTGAGCCGGCCCTGCAGTGCTTTGGGGTGAAGATTGTTTCCAGGGGCTGGAGGGAGGAGTGTGGGGCCAGGGCTTGAAGTCCAGGGGGCCCCAGACCAGCCCCTGTCCCCCAGCCACTCATGTCACCCCTGCAGTGAGAGTGGGAGCCGCCTGCCCTGGCCCGGCCTCTGCCTCCCCCAGGCTCCCCGGGGACCTCGGGAGGGTCCCGGTGCCCAGCAGCCAGGCCTGGGAAGTCCCAGTTGACCCGAGGCACCCTCCCCCCCTCCCCCCGCCCCCCCCCCCCCCGCCAGAACATTGGGGATCGTGGGAGCAGAAGTTCTCGGGCAAGTGCATGGGTTCGGGGAAGATGGCAGCGGGGCAGGGTGCCCTGGGCTTCGGTACATCCGGGCATTTTCTCCAGGGCCCGAGGGGGGACCTGCACTGTGTGGGGCGGCGGGTGGGGGGGGGAGGGCTCGGTGGGGGGGGAAAGCAGAAGGGCAGGCAGGACGATGTTTTAAAAAATACGCTTTTTATTGACTTTAGGGAGAGAGGAAGGGAGAGGGAGGGAGAGATAGAACCATCGACGAGGAGAGAATCAGCCATCAGCTGCCTCCTGCACGCCCCCCACTGGCGACTGAGCCCGCCCCCTGGGTATGTGCCCTGACCGGGGACCAAAACCGTGACCTCCTGGTTCATAGGTCAACGCTCAGCCCCTGAGCCAGGCCAGGCGGGCAAGGGTGACGATTTCCAATGAGACTGACGGCCTGGCCCCCCACTTTCTGAACTTCCCCACCTCCCCGCTCCTGACGATGGGCCGATGGGTCGTTGGCTTCTTGCTGACTCGCAGCCGCTCTGCGTTCGCCCCTGCTCCGCGTCGTCCACCTGGCCGCCTTGCCTTCGCACCTTTGCTGACAGCGTAGCTTTCTGTCCTAAAGAGATTTGACACGGGCCCTGGCTGGTGTGCTCAGTGGTTAGAGCACCGGTCCCCCGCACGGAAGGGTCTCGGGTTCGATTCCCAGTCAAGGGCACGTTCCTGGATAGCAGGTTTGACCCCCGGCCTCGGTCGGGGCAGGTGCGGGAGGCAACCCGTCGATGGGTCTCTCACACATCCATGTCTCTCTCTCCCGTCCCTCCCCTCCCACTCTCTCTAAACAGATCAGTGGGAAAATACATCCTCAGGTGAGGGTGAGCAGAAGGGAAAGGGAAGTGGTGCACGTGGATGTGGTCCCCGTCTTGCCCTTTTCCCGGCGTGATGTGTGCTTTCCGGGTCACCCCGCCCCGTCGCCATCGGACACTCCTGCGCCCTCTCACTCAGCATTTTAATGTCTGGCTTCTCGTCTGCTTTTGGAAAATCCATCAGCAGTCCGCGCCCGGTCTGGTGTGAGGTAGGTCCTGAGGCATCTTTCCGCCGAGTGAGTCTGGCTCGGCCCCTGATTTTGGTCAGGCCCACCCCGCCCCCCACCCCGCCGGCTGCCCTGGGCCCAGCCCCCGGTTCATCTGTCCCTTGCTCTCTGGGTCCCAGCTCTAAGGCCACACGGCGTTTCTGTCCCTTTAAAACAAGCCCCGATCTCGGCGAGACCGCGCAGCCACCTCGCCGATCGCTCCATGTCCCGGTGGAGGAAAGCACCCAGCTCAGAGGGGTGGGCAGCCCAGGGCGCCCGCGGCCCCCGCCGCGCGGACCGGACAGACGCGGGGACCCTGCTGCTCAGGCCCAGGGGCACGGAGCGCTGAGGGGGTGTCATGGTCAGCGAAGGGGCAGAGGCTTCCTGACGAGGGACCCCAGGCCGGCGCCCAGCCCCTCTGTCTGTGATTGTGCCTGGAGGTGGGGGGTGGGGACACCTGGACATGTGGCTGCTGAGAGCCCTGGACACGTGGCTGCTGCCACGTGGGGAAAGGATGGCGTTTGGCAGGCCTTGGGTTAGAGAAAATATTTTATGAGTATTCGTTTCCATGGCTCCTTTTTCTTTTCCTTTTAAAACCGTGGCCACTGGGGAATGGCCTTTGTGGCTGGAACCCCGTGGCTGGCAGGCGGGGTGTGTAGCCTCGCTGAGGGGGGGCTGCACCTGCTTTCTGATCGCTGGCCCTGCCCCCGTGAGTAGGGGGTCTGTTGGGACCCGGGGGTCAGGCACGGCCCCCTGTGGCTTCCCACTCCAGCCTGTTCCCTGCACAGCCTCTGGCCTGCTCTCGGGGCGTGCGCTGAGTTTTGTGGGGGCCCAGGTGATGGGGCACGGGGCAGCCCCCTCCCAAGTCACCTGCTGTCATTGTGGGGACGTGGGCAGCCTTGGGGCCGCCAGAGCTCCGTCACCCCGTGGGCACAGGGATCGGGATAAGGCCCCACCCTGTGCATTACTGGGGGTCCTGTGGGCGCCCCAGCGGGTGGACTCCCTCCCGCCCCATCCCCGGGGCTCCAGATGGCGGCCGGGGGCCGAGGGGTGTTCGGAGGCCCAGGCGGGTGTTGCTGGCACGGTGTGCGTTTGTTGATTTGAAATGTTACCCTGCCATCTTTTATTGAAGAGGGAGCGGGGGTTGCCGGGGAGATGGGGTATTCATTCAGCCACCCGGTTAGGAGGAGCCCTTTCTCCACAGCCTCCGTTATAGGGGAGGGCCGGGGCGGGGCGGGGGGGGGGGCCTCCACAGTGCTGGGGGGTTTAACCCGAGAGGACTCTCCGCCGCGGCCCCGCCCCCTTGGCGGCTGTCAGCAGGCGCCTCGCGGTGGACGCTGTAAGGCTGCGGGGCGGGCGGAGACACGGATTAAACCAACACCAGGAGACCAGGGGCTTTCCTGTGACCTTTCCACCCGCCACTCTTCCCCGAACCCCGCCCCCTCCGCACCCCCAACCTGCCGTCAGCCCTGCATCCTCCGTCCTCTCCTCATGGCGATTTCCAACCATGGACAGAACGCTGTATTCAGTTCTGGTGCCACAGGTCCCTGCGGGCTGCACTCAGTCTCCGGCCTTGACCTTGACCTTGACCTTGACCCTGACCGTTGGTATCTGTACAGAGCTCCCGTGCCGACTGGGGAGAGTGAGTTTTGTACATTTGAATGCACAGGATAAATGGCCAGTCACCCCTTCTCGCTCCGAAGCACATAGGGTGTCTATTTGCGATTCCTCTCGAATAAAGCGATTTTTAAAATGTTATAAACCAGAGCCCACGGAGCCTTCACATTCTTAGAAGCAAACTGCGTAGGCCTAGCTGCTCTCACCTGATGAAGCCGGCTTCCACCAGGGGGTGTTGGGTTGTCTTTTTTTTTTTTTTTTTTTAAATATATTTTATTGATTTTTCAAAGAATGGAAGGGAGAGGGATAGAGAGTTAGAAACATCAATGAGAGAGAAACATCAATCAGCTGCCTCCTGCACACCCCCTACTGAGGATGAGCCCGCAACCGAAGTACATGCCCTTGACCGGAATCGAACCCGGGACCCCTCAGTCCGCAGGCCGACGCTCTATCCACTGAGCCAAACCGGTCAGGGCTGTCTTTTTTTTTTTTTTAATTGATTTCAGAGAGGAAGGGAGAGGGAGGGAGAGAGAAACATCAATGAGGAGAGAGACTCACCGATCGGCTGCAAGCAGGGCGTGTGCCCTGACCGGGAATCGGACCCTGACCTGCTAGTTCCTAGGTGGACGCTCCACCCCTGAGCCACGCCGGCGGGACGTGGCTGTCTTTTTTGTGTCCGTCTCGGGGCCGTTTCCTCTTTGCGCTGCGGCTGGAGGGACGTCGATCCGGCTGTCTGTCCATCAGACACATCCGGGCCGAGAGGGCCGCTGTAAGACTTGGGTTTCCGCTCTGGCTGGTGTGGCTCAGTGGATAGAGCGTCGGCCTGCGACTGAAGGGTCCCAGGTTCGATTCCAGTCAAGGGCACAGGCCCGGGTTGCGGGCTCCGTCCCCAGTGTGGGGCGTGCAGGAGGCAGCCGATCCATGATTCTCTCTCATCATGGATGTTTCTCTCTCTCTCCCTCTCCCTTCCTCTCTAAAGTAAAAAAAAAAAAAAAAAAAAAAAAAAAAGACTTGGGTTTCCTTGGGCACCTTCGCAGCCACATACGGAGTCTTTTTGTTAAACTCGCTTTTCCTGCCGTCACTTTATTTACTTACTATTTTTCTAATCCTCCCGAGGTTATTTTTCCCATTGATCTTTAGAGAGAGGGGGAGGGAGGGAGGAAACGGGGGGGGGGGGAGAGAGAGAGAGAGAGAGAGAGAGAGAGAGAGAGAGAGAGATGCATTGATGTGAGAGAGACACATCAATGGGTTGCCTCCTGCACATGCCCCGACTGGGACTGGAGGTCGAAGCTGCAACCGAGGTCCGAGCCCTGGACCCGGAAGCGAACGTGCGACCCTTTGGTCCGCTGGCTGACGCTCTGACCACTGGGCACACGGCCAGGGCTTCCTGCCACCGTTTTCCTTTTCCTCGTTTACCGGGACCTTGGCAGGGTCAGTGAGACCAAACACGTCCCGAGAGTCACTGCACTTTATCGACCTGTTTTTATAGCTTGAGGTCGCCCCCCCCCCCCCCCCCCCCCCCCCCCCCGCCACCTCCAGACATAGTTGGCCCACAGGGGGCCTTACCGGCCTCCCCAGATGGCATGACTCTTTCCCGGGAAGCGGCCCCCAGGCTGTGCTGCTCCTCCCTCCATTCTGTGCAGCCTCCCCCCACCGCCGGGGAGTGGGGGAGGGGGGGGGGCGGGTGAGAGAGCGCACGGGGCCCCTCGCCCCCCCCCCCCCCCCCCCCGCAGTAGGGTCTGCTGAGACGCAGGGCCCCCGGTTCTGTGGTAATTCGGATGGATCGCTTTTCAGTGTCTTCCTCACGCCACCGGTGGGAGGTGCTCAGTGAAATGGAGCTGCTGTTTCTCCGAGACCCGGGCGGACCCGCACCGTGCTCCCCGCGGGCCTACGGGGGTTAATGAGTAAACGCTCCCCAGGTGTTGGCTTTTCCCAGGGACCTGCCGATCCAGGTCGCCGGGCCCAGTAAGGTCAGGACCGCCCCCCCCCCCCCCCCCCCCCCCCCCCCGCGCAGGTCTCGGCCTCGCGCTCCAGGGACGGTTCTGGAATGAACCGGGGTGCAGACGGCCGCCTCTCCGCCTCCCGCCGCCGCCCGGCCCCGCAGCCCGTCCAGCAGGGCCCTGCCTCTGAGCTTCGGCAGCAGATGTGCCACGTGTGACCGTCACCCCAACCACTGCGAGCGGCGAGGACGGGTGCTCGTGCTGGGCCAGCTGTCGGGGGGTGGAGCGGGGGGGGGGGGGGCAGGGGCGCAGGGGCGACGCGGGCCCTCCCTCCGGGTTGTCAGCTTTGGTTTGTTTGGAGTTGAGTTTGATTTTAGCTGAAACCCCCTAAGATCCACCCGCCCTGGTTTTCTAGAGACCCTCTGGGTTGTACACAGCTCCCTGTTCGGACCCGGGGCCCAGCGGAGGCGTGTACGTGGCCTGTAAGTGACCGGGACTATTACCAGGCCGCAGCGTGGACGCTCTCGGACGTGCCCCAGCGTCTGGCTGGCTGGCCCCGCCTCAGGGCCGGTCACGGGCCGTGGTTCCGCCCACGGTTCCGCCCGTGGTTCCCCCCCCCCCAGCCCGCCCCCTCCTCCTGTTCTGCGGGCTCCGTGGGCTCCGTGGGCTCCGTGTGCGGTGTCTGCTCCGGGCTGGGCTCCGCATGTGCCCATTTTTCAGATGCTGACACTGAGGCCTGTGCTACCCCGAAGCCCATGGGCTTTCTGGGGCCACGCCCCTCGGGCGAGGGAGCGCTGGCGGGGTGGGGTGGGGTGGGGGGGAGCCTCGGCCGCCTCACTAGCCGCCACTCCTGCCCGACCTGGCTTCCCATCGACCCGCCGGCCGGGCTCCTTGGGAGCGTGGCCCTCGCCTGGGAGTGGCCGGCACCCGTCCTCGCGCCCCATCCGCTTTCTCTGGGCGCCCGGTGGGTTCGCAGGCCGCGGGGGGTGAGCAGGGCAGAAGGAGCCCCCTGCGCCGGAGCGACAGGACCCAGCACCCAGCACCGGTGTCCGCTGGGTGGTCCCTGGGACGTGCTGACCCTGCACCTCTCCTGCTGTCCGGAGCGCCAGGACATGGCCCCTCGCCCCCAGGTCATGACCGTCACCCTCAGATCACAACCCTCATCTCCAGGTCAGGACCCTGACCCCCCAGGACATGACCTTCACCCCAGCTCATGACCCCTGCCCCCAGGGAAGGCTGGGCGCACCTCTGCCGCTGCGAGCCTTCCAAGTTACAGCGGCAGACGTGGCGCGAGGGCCCCTGGCGCCGTGACCGTCATCACAGTCGCCCGGGAGCTTAGCGCCAACGTGGACACGGGCCTCCCGGACACTCACCGGGAACCCCTGGGGCGGGTGTGGTGTCAAAGCGCCGGGGCGCCTGCCTGAGCGCCCGCCCGCCCGGGAGAGCCGTGCCCTCGCCCCCGGACCTGCGCCAGGGGGGGCGATAGTGACGCAGACAGATCGGCCCGGCGCCTGCCATTTACGCTCGTGTCATGGTCCCGGGCACGGACCGCCCGCGTGGAACCCACACGCGGCTCCTGCGCTGTTCTCAGGGGGCACGCCGGGCGGTGCCAGGGGCTGCCGGCCTGGGGGGTGGGGGGAGAGGCCGCACCACCCAGCCTGTCCCCCCCAGGCGGACGGATCCCGCCCCCACGCTCTCCTCCCCCGCGGATCCCGCTCTCGTGGTGGGAAAACCTTGCGCTGAAAGGACGCAGGCCTCGGGTGGCGCGGGGTCTCCCATGCGCTCCACGGGCGGTTACTCCACGGGCGTCGCCTGGGGGGCTGGGATTTTATTTCAGGAGGAAAAGCTGCTGTTTGAGCCGGGTCACTGGCCGGTGACCCCGGCGGGTCTGAAGGGGCGTTTGGGGAAGGACGGGAGGGTCCTGCCAGTGACAGTGCCGGGAAGGTGGGATCCGAGGACCCCTGCGGGGGGCGGGCCAGGCCAGAGGCCGCCGCGGTCCCCACGTGGTTTTGCTGTGGAGCCTCCGACTGCGCAGCAACAGCTGCTCCCGCCACGGTCCTGGCCGGTTCCCGTGCGCAGCGCGGTCCTCTCGGCAGGAGGGGCCCCACCTGGCTGGTCTCCAGCCCCTCGATCCTTGGGGCGGCGTCTCTGGGGTGCCTTCTCCGTGTCTCCGTGGGTGGGGTGGCCTGTGCGTGTGCCTGTGAGTCCCTGGGACAGTGGGAGGGGCTGGGAGCGCCCCCGGTGGTGGTGGCGGTGGTGGCGGTGGTGGCGGTGGTGGCGGTGGTGGCGGTGGTGGCGGTGGTGGTGGTGGTGGTGGTGGTGGTGGTGGTGGCGCACACCTGGCCTCTCCGCAGGCTGCGCAGTGGAGACCCTCGGATGCTCTCCCCGCTCCTCGCCCTCCCTCCACCCTCCCTCCTTCCTCCGGGGAGCTGTTTCCAGCGCAGAAACAGCTACAGCGATCATGTAGCTCACACCACGCCCCCCCCCCCCCCCCCCCCTCTATCAAAGCTCGACACTGTGTCCGGTCTGGTCTGCGGGGACCGCTTTAAGGAAACACAGTGTTACCAGCGGCGTTGCAGCCTCCTGGGGCACAGCCACGCCCGCGGCTGTGTCTCCCGTCGGGTCCTCTGCGCCGACCCCCCACGTCCGTCCGTCTGTCCCTCCGTCGCCCCCCACGCCCCCCCGTGTGTGAGTGCGGGTCCTCTCCTCTCCTCAGGAGTGTATGTGCGGGGTCCCCCACGGGCAGGGGGCCCGCTCCCTCCCCGGGCTGTGCCGTCCGTGGGAGAGAGATCACGCCCAACCAGGCAGACGCTGCACCACAGGGGGCCCAAGCCTGCCCCGTTGTCCAGGGGACGCTCCTGGGCGTGTGGCCTTGACCTCCCGTATCAGAGTCCTCGGAGAAGAGGAGGCGCCGGTGGCCCTGGCCTCCACCCGCTCCCGGCAGCCCCGGTTCTCGCCGGCTTTCGTCCCCTCCCTCCTGGACCCCTGCCCAGAGCTGGGGTCACGGTGTCCTGGGCGCCCGCTGGGCTGTGCTGGGCGGTCGGCGCCCCCTCCTGGGCCTTTGCGGGGGTGTCCTTGCCTGGATGGGGAGGAGGCTGCGCCCCAGCTCCACGGACTCTCGGGGACCCCGAGGCCCCGGCTGGGCGGCCTCCGTCCTGGGGCCGCCTGCTCAGTCCTGGGCCGGCCCTGCCCGTGGGCCCCAGTTTTGCCGTTTCCTGTCCCTGCTCTGTGCGTGGGCGGAGGGCTAAGGTGGCGGGAACGTGGCACCCCCCGCGCCCGCAGCCGCCCTTCCTGCCGCGACAGGAGAGCGTTTGCTCCTCACCCTGGAAAGTCCTGGAAAGTTTCACACTGCCCATCCCTGGTGAGTCCCCGCACACTGCCCTTCCCCGGTTAGTCCCCGCACACTGCCCATCCCCCGGTTAGTCCCCGCACACTGCCCATCCCCCGGTTAGTCCCCGCACACTGCCCTTCCCCGGTTAGTCCCCGCACACTGCCCATCCCCCGGTTTAGTCCCCGCAACACCGCCCTTCCCGGTTAGTCCCCGCACACCGCCCATCCCCCGGTTAGTCCCCGCACACCGCCCATCCCCCGGTTAGTCCCCGCACACCGCCCATCCCCCGGTTAGTCCCCGCACACTGCCCTTCCCCGGTTAGTCCCCCGCACACTGCCCTTCCCCGGTTAGTCCCCGCACACCGCCCATCCCCCGGTTAGTCCCCGCACACCGCCCATCCCCCGGTTAGTCCCCGTACACCGCCCACGGCCCGGTTAGTCCCCGCACACCGCCCATCCCCCGGTTAGTCCCCGCACACTGCCCACGGCCCCGGTTAGTCCCCGCACACCGCCCATCCCCCGGTTAGTCCCCGCACACTGCCCACGGCCCCGGTTAGTCCCCGCACACCGCCCATCCCCCGGTTAGTCCCCGCACACCGCCCATCCCCCGGTTAGTCCCCGCACACTGCCCACGGCCCCCGTTAGTCCCCGCACACCGCCCATCCCCCGGTTAGTCCCCGCACACTGCCCACGGCCCCCGTTAGTCCCCGCACACCGCCCATCCCCCGGTTAGTCCCCGCACACTGCCCACGGCCCCGGTTAGTCCCCGCACACTGCCCACGGCCCCCGTTAGTCCCCGCACACCGCCCATCCCCCGGTTAGTCCCCGCACACTGCCCACGGCCCCGGTTAGTCCCCGCACACCGCCCATCCCCCGGTTAGTCCCCGCACACCGCCCATCCCCCGGTTAGTCCCCGCACACCGCCCATCCCCCGGTTAGTCCCCGCACACTGCCCACGGCCCGGTTAGTCCCCGCACACTGCCCACGGCCCGGTTAGTCCCCGCACACTGCCCATCCCCCGGTTAGTCCCCGCACACTGCCCACGGCCCGGTTAGTCCCCGCACACTGCCCACGGCCCGGTTAGTCCCCGCACACTGCCCACGGCCCGGTTAGTCCCCGCACACTGCCCATCCCCCGGTTAGTCCCCGCACACTGCCCACGGCCCGGTTAGTCCCCGCACACCGCCCACGGCCCCCGGTTAGTCCCCGCACACCGCCCACGGCCCCCGGTTAGTCTCCGCACACCGCCCATCCCCCGGTTAGTCCCCGCACACCGCCCATCCCCCGGTTAGTCCCCGCACACCGCCCATCCCCCGGTTAGTCCCCGCACACTGCCCACGGCCCAGTTAGTCCCCGCACACTGCCCATCCCCCGGTTAGTCCCCGCACACTGCCCATCCCCCGGTTAGTCCCCGCACACTGCTCACGGCCCCCGGTTAGTCCCCGCACACTGCCCACGGCCCCGGTTAGACCCCGCACACTGCCCATCCCCCGGTTAGTCCCCGCACACTGGCCATGGCTGTGGCTCGTAAGGGAGAGGGAGAGAGAGAGAAACATCCAAGATGAGAGAGAATCATGGATCGGCTGCCTCCTGCACGCCCCCCACTGGGGATGGAGCCCACAGCCCAGGCACATGCCCTGACCGGGAATTGAACTGTGACCTCCTGGCTCCTAGGTCACCCTCAACCACGGAGCCACGCCGGCCGGGCAAGGGCGCCTTTAAATCTGGTGCCAGCACCGGGCAGAGCTCGCGGGGCCTCACCCGGTCCGGGCTGTGCCTGGCTCGGCCCCGGCCCCGGCTCGGGCGGTGTGGGGCGCACACCCCCGTTGAGACTGTGAGCGCTCACACAGGGCCCTGCGACGCCCACAGCGACGAACGCTGACCTGATGCTGACCCAGCGCCCCCACGCCCGGTGTCTCCCCTAACAGTTCCATCTCCCCCCCAGGCGCCGGGCACCATGCCGCGCAGCCCCACGTCCAGCGAGGACGAGATGGCCCAGAGCGTCTCCGACTACTCCCTGGGCTCCGAGTCGGACAGCTCCAAGGAGGAGACCATCTACGACACCATCCGGGCCACGGCGGGGAAGCCGGGCGGCGCCAGGACGGAGGAGGGCCAGGCCCACACGCTGGTCATCCGCATCGTCATCCAGGACCTGCAGCAGACGGTGAGCCTGTCCCCGGGGGGTGGGGGAGCCTGTCCCCGGGGGGTGGGGGAGCCTGTCCCCGGGGGTGGGGGAGCCTGTCCCCGGGGGTGGGGAAGCTGGTCCCCGGGGGTGGGGGAGCCTGATCCTAGGTCAGGGGTGGGCAAACTTTTTGACTCGAGGGCCACCATGGGTTCTTAAACTGGACCGGAGGGCCGGAACAAAAGCATGGATGGAGTGTTTGTGTGAACTAATATAAATTCAAAGTAAAGGAGTGGAGAGGAGAGCAAGAGAACCCTCCGCTCTTTCGGCTCCGCGGGCCGGATAGAACAGCTGAACGGCCGGATCCTGCCCGCGGGCCGTAGTTTGCCCACGGCTGCCCTAGGGGGTGGGGGATCCTGTCCCCAGGGGGTGGGGGAGCCTGTCCCTACACACACACACACACACACACACACACACACACACAGCAGGCCTCCCCCCACACCTGCTCCCTGCCTGGCAGCTGGGCCCAGGCTCAGTCAGTCTCCTCCCAGAGGCACCAAGTAGGGGGTTGGGGGGGGCCGGCTCCCATAGAGGAACACTGTGGCCAGTCCTGCTGCGCCACCTACTGGCCTCGTAGTGCAGATGCCATTCCTTGACGGTCACCTGCTCGGGCACCTCCAGGGCGTCAGGTCCCGGCACCGTGGGGTGTCATG
Source organism: Plecotus auritus (assembly GCF_963455305.1). NCBI lineage: Eukaryota > Metazoa > Chordata > Mammalia > Chiroptera > Vespertilionidae > Plecotus > Plecotus auritus. The sequence continues at coordinate 155,171,328 of NC_137783.1, read as the reverse complement.
AGCGGGCCAGGTGCAGCCCTGGCCCTGGCTGAGCCTCACACCTCCAGGGGGGCCTGGAGTGAGCCCTTTGGGTGAGAGCAGGGGCCTGGTGCAGGGAGTGCCGGGCGGCTGGCTGGGCGGGTGGCCTCCGCTCTCTGGATCGGCACGGCAGCACGCGGGGCTCCCTGTGCCGTGCGCGCTGGCACCGGTGCGTGCACTGGGCCTTCTGAGCAAGCGGCGTGCGCCAGAGCCGATGGAAACTGGTTCCCCCGTGGCTGTTTCTGGGGGACGGCGAGGGAGGGAGTGGGATGGAGCTGCACCGGCACAGCGGTCCCGTCTCCATCCACACGGAGCGTCGTGTCCCAAGTACAGCCCAGGAGGAAGGTGTGAGACGGTGACGGGGTCTCCTGCGTGTGTTCAACTCCGGCCCCGTGACCACCTCCACCCACGGGCGGCACCAGCAGCTCCGCTGCCTCATGCCCATGCCCACTGCGCGCTGCCCATGCCCACTGCGCTCGCCCATCCCCACTGCGCGCGCCCATCCCCACTGCGCGCGCCCATCCCCACTGCGCGCGCCCATCCCCACTGCGCGCGCCCATCCCCACTGCGCGCGCCCATCCCCACTGCGTGCACCCACGAGTTAACGGAGGTGCAGGGGCCTGGCCGCCTCCTGGCAGGTGCCCGGGAAAGCGAGCCCCCGTTGTTGCTCTAGTCCAGCCGTGGGCAAACTACGGCCCGCGGGCGGATCCGGCCCGTTCGGCTGTTCTATCCGGCCCGCGGAGCCGAAAGAGCGGAGGGTTCTCTTGCTCTCCCCTCCGCTCCTTTACTTTGAATTTGTATTAGTTCACACAAACACTCCATCCATGCTTTTGTTCCGGCCCTCCGGTCCAGTTTAAGAACCCATGGTGGCCCTCGAGTCAAAAAGTTTGCCCACCCCTGCCAGTGTTCCCATCTGTCAGGTAAATGCGCTCGAGTCTGCGCTTTCCTACAGGAAGGAGCATTCAGCTGCTGCCCTGACCGCAAGGGTCACCCAGCCCCTCCCCCGCCAAATCTCTCCCCAAAGCAGCCGCCAGGCCCCTGCCTCTCCTGCCGTCAGCTCACTGACCTCCCTAATCCATCACTTGCTCCCGAATGGATGTCCCGTGGGCTCGTCATTGATCGAAACAGAACCCGCGGCAAGGCCCCCTTCAGGCTCTGAGCCTCCTTCGCCGTCTCCTCGCGGACACGGTGGCCACTCGCTTTTGCGTCCGAGGCCCTGGGTTCCGACTGTGGGGGGCCGGCCCCTGTCTCGCGCTTTCGAGCCATCTCCTCAGACGGCGGCCGAGGACCAAGCCCCCCTGTCGGCCTCTTGGTCTGCAAAGACGCGGAGGGGCCTCCATTGTGGGAGAGGGTTCTGGAAGGCCTGGGTGGGAGAGGCCCTGACCTTGATGGGAGCGGTTGTGACCTTGACGGGAGAGGTCGTGACCTTGACAAGCTCCCTTGGGCACGTTGCTGGGCAGGTGTCTGATTCAGTCCCCTCGGTCCCTGGGGGTAGAGCTCTGCCTCCTCCCAGGAGTCTGCGTGCAGCCCTCCCTGTATTCCCAGGCCTGTCCTTGGTCCCGGGCATCTGTCCAGAGGGGAAGCGCGGGTGGGGGTGCCTCCTGCCTTGTTCCCTGTGGCATCCCCGCGCTGGGAGCAGGGAGCTCGAGGAGGCCCAGGCCAAAGAAGTGGGTGGGGCGGCCCAGTCGGCTCTCTGCAGCCCCGGGCTCCCTCCTGCTCCGGCTCCCTCCTGCCCCGGGCTCCCTCCTGGCCCCCATCCCTCCCTCCTGGCCCCCCCTCCCTCCTGCCCCAGGCTCCCTCCTGCCCCGGGCTCCCTCCTGCCCCAGGCTCCCTCCTGCCCCGGGCTCCCTCCTGCCCCGGGCTCCCTCCTGCTCCGGCTCCCTCCTGCCCCGGGCTCCCTCCTGGCCCCCATCCCTCCCTCCTGGCCCCCCCTCCCTCCTGCCCCAGGCTCCCTCCTGCCCCGGGCTCCCTCCTGCTCCGGCTCCCTCCTGCCCCGGGCTCCCTCCTGGCCCCCATCCCTCCCTCCTGCCCCCCCCCTCCTGCCCCAGGCTCCCTCCTGCCCCGGGCTCCCTCCTGCCCCAGGCTCCCTCCTGCCCCGGGCTCCCTCCTGCCCCGGGCTCCCTCCTGGCCCCCATCCCTCCCTCCTGGCCCCCCCTCCCTCCTGCCCCAGGCTCCCTCCTGCCCCGGGCTCCCTCCTGCCCCAGGCTCCCTCCTGCCCCGGGCTCCCTCCTGCCCCGGCTCCCTCCTGGCCCCCCCTCCCTCCTGCCCCGACTCCCTCCTGGTCCCCATCCCTCCCTCCTGCCCCGGGCTCCCTCCTGGCCCCCCCTCCCTCCTGCCCTGGGCTCCCGCCTGGCCCCCCCTCTCTCCTGCCCCGGGCTCCCTCCTGGCCCCCCCTCCCTCCTGCCCCCGGCTCCCTCCTGGCCCCCAACCCCTCCCTCCTGCCCCAGGCTCCCTCCTCCCCCGGCTCCCTCCTGCCCCGGGCTCCCTCCTGGTCCCCATCCCTCCTGCCCCGGGCTCCCTCCTGCCCCGGCTCCCTCCTGGTCCCCATCCCTCCTGCCCCGGGCTCCCTCCTGCCCCCCCCCTCCCTCCTGGCCCCCACCCCTCCCTCCTGGCCTGACTCCCTCCTGGCCTCCCCCTCCCTCCTGCCCCGGCTGGTCTCCCCTTCCAGCAGAGCCCCCCTTCCCTGCACCATCTCTCACAGTGACGCTGGGAGCCCTGGGCCGCCCTCTGTTCTTCGCACACCCAGCCCTCCTGCCACATCTGTGCGAAGGGCATGGGCGTCCTCGCTGAGATCTCTGGCGCCCGCCTCCCGGGAGAGCCCGGACCTCATTTCCACCTTGACACCTTCCCGCTCCAAGGCTGAGAGCTCCGGCCTCCACAGCAGACGCCCTGAGCCTCTAACCGCCGTCCCCCCCACCCCCCGCCCCGTGCCCTCGGCCAGGGGTCACCTTTCACAAAGTGTCCAGGTCTCATTTACAGCACAGAACTCGCCCCTTTGAAGTCTGTTGTTGTTGATGGCTGGCCAGTCTGCCGAGTCTGCAGCCTTTGACCCGGGAGAGGGACAGCGAACGCTCCGGCCAAAGGGGCCCCATTTCCCGGCGGGGTGTGGGGGGGCCCTCCTGGCCGCCTGCTGAACCAAGCTCATAGTCGCGGGGATCGGCTCCCCTGACCCGGCCTGAGCTGGGGGACAGCAGTGGGGCTTTACCCACGCCCCCCGATGCGCAGATACCCGCTGTGGGAACCGGTCCCAGCCCCAGGGCTAGTCCGGCCTCGTGTGCTCGGAGTGGGTCCCGGAAGGAGCAGGGCTCGAGCCCCCCCCGTGGCTGGGCAGGAGAAAGAGCGGACCCTCACCCGGGTGGGGGCACAGGAGCCGTGGTTCGGCCCGGCCTTCGCTCCCCTGGCCGGTCGGCGAGTCTCAGGGAGGGCACGGGACGCTGAGTCGGCCTGTTCTCCACGCGCTGCGGCGCTCCTGATGGGGGTGGAGGCGCCGCCCACATGGCGAGCTCTGAGAAGTCCAGCCCTGTGGCCAGTGCTGTGTTCCCCGCCTGCCTCTGTGTGGGCGGGTGGTGTCGGGTGCGGGAAGCTGTGAGCAGTGGGCATGGTGGACTTCCCTCCCCCCCCCATGAGGGGCCCAGGAGGGACGCCCCCCAGATCTGAAAGAGCCAAGGGCACTGGATGTAGAGGAGTCACCCCAGTTTGCTCAGGCCGTGGATCTGCAGTGTCTCCAGACCGGCGGCCACGGCCTCACCCGGGGGTGTGGGGGACACGCCGGTTGTAGGGCCCCAGCCAGACCTGTGGCGTCAGACACTCTCCTGGTGGGGCGGCTGGACGGTCTGTGTCCAGCCAGTGCTGGACTCTGAGAGGACCAGACAGAAGACAGGCACCCAGGGTGGAGGCGGTCATTGATGACCGGAGATTTGGGTCATTGGTGAAGGTCATTGGTGAAGGTCATTGGTGAGGGTCATTGGTGAGGGTCATTGGTGAGGGTTATTGGTGAGAGTCATTGGTGAAGGTCACTGGTGAGGGTCATTGGTGAGGGTCATTGGTGAGGGTCATTGGTGAAGGTCACTGGTGAGGGTCATTGGTGAGGGTCATTGGTGAGAGTCAGTGGTGAGAGTCAGTGGTGAGGGTCAGTGGTGAGGGTCAGTGGCGAGGGTCAGTGGTGAGGGTCATTGGTGAGAATCAGTGGTGAGGGTCAGTGGTGAGGGTCATTGGTGAGGGTCAGTGGTGAGGGTCATTGGTGAGAATCAGTGGTGAGAGTCAGTGATGAGAGTCATTGGTGAGAGAAATGGTGAGGTTCATTGGTGAGGGTCATTGGTGTCAGTGGTGAGGGTCATTGGTGAGGGTCATTGGTGAGGGTCAGTGGTGAGAGCCATTGGTGAGAATCAGTGGTGAGGGTCATTGGTGAGGGTCATTGGTGAGGGTCAGTGGTGAGGGTCATTGGTGAGAATCAGTGGTGAGGGTCATTGGTGAGGGTCAGTGGTGAGGGTCAGTGGTGAGAATCAGTGGTGAGGGTCATTGGTGAGGGTCATTGGCGAGGGTCATTGGTGAGGGTCATTGGTGTCTGGTGAGGGTCATTGGCGAGGGTCATTGGCAAGGGTCAGTGGCGAGGGTCAAGGCCACAGAAACCAGTGTCTCCATCTCAGCGTTTCCTGTTTACAGTGACGGGGTGTCTCCCCTCCTCCCCCCCGTCCCCCAGCAATAAGAGGGCCTTGCTGTCCATCCTGAGATGGAGCCGGGGAGGGCGGGGGGGGGGGGTCGGTCTCGGACAGAAACACCTTAGCCATCCGGCCACGTGCCCGGCGGGCGGCCCCGGGGGCACTGGGTCACCGACCACGCGTCCTTGTCCTCCCCGCAGAAGTGCCTTCGCTTCGACCCCGACGCCACGGTGTGGGTGGCCAAGCAGCGGATCCTGTGCTCGCTGAACCAGAGCCTGAAGGACGTGCTCAACTACGGGCTGTTCCAGCCGGCCAGCAACGGGCGCGACGGCAAGTTCCTGGACGAAGAGCGGCTCCTGCGCGAGTACCCGCAGCCCGCGGGCAAGGGCGTGCCCTCCCTGGAGGTACCACCGGCACCCCCACCGAGGACCCGCCCGGCCCAGGTGGCGCCTGACGCTGCTGAGGGCTGCCCACGGCGGTGCGGCTCGTGTGGGTCTGACAGGCACGTGGGGCGGGACTTGGTGTGCGCACAGCACGGCCCCCGCGGGTCACGTCACCAGGACCCGGAGTCCCAGATGCGGGTCCGCTGGCCTGTCTCCCCAGCCCGCCTTCCTGCCCCGGCGCCGTGTGGCCGGTGGCCCTCCGGGGTGTCAGAAGCAGGACCTCCTTTCTCTCCCTGGCCCTCGGGGTGACCAGGGGGCGCTCTGAGCCGCCCCTGAGCAGCCTTATCCACCGTCACCTGGCGTCCCCGGCCCCCGCCTTTCTGAGCCCCGGCTGCTCCCCCGAGGGGACAGGGCGTGTTTCCACGTGTCAGGACCCGCACACAGGCAGCCAGCAATGCGGCCGCTGCTCCTCTCACAACCCGTCGCCAGGGTGACGTGACCGCGTTCGTTTCCGCGTGGATCGCAGCCCGCACGCGAGCCATTGGGGGGAGGGGGGGTCTGCAGCCTCTCGGCCACGGGAGACGGCTCTGCCGTGAGATGCCGTGTGGCGGGGGTTGAACGGCGGTCCCAGCGCAGAACTCAGGCCTCCCGCGCGGTCAGGCCCTCCTGAGCCTGCAGCGTCCCCGGTGTGTCTGCCCGAAAGGGGTCAGGCCCCGGGGGAGGCAGGAGGCGGAGGCCCGGGGGTGGGGAGGCCGCCCGACACCGACACCCCCCTGCGCTCCCTCCCGCTGGTCCCCGGCCTCCACAGAGCGGGCTCCCGGCTCCCGATGCGCCCCAGGTCCGGGGCAGCGCCGCCGCCGGTGAGGGAACGAGGTGTGGCTCCTGGGCAGCCCCACGGGCCTCTCCTCCGCCCGGCGTCGCTCTGTCTCTTCCCGGGCCCGGCAGCGCCGGCTGCGGCTCTCCCCGTGTGTGCGGGCTCTCCCCGTGCCATGCGGCTCTCCCCGTGCCGTGCGGGCTCTCCCCGTGCCGTGCGGCTCTCCCCGTGCCGTGCGGGCTCTCCCCGTGCCGTGCGGGCTCTCCCCGTGCCGTGCGGCTCTCCCCGTGCCGTGCGGGCTCTCCCCGTGCCGTGCGGGCTCTCCCCGTGCCGTGCGGCTCTCCCCGTGCCGTGCGGCTCTCCCCGTGCCGTGCGGGCTCTCCCCGTGCCGTGCGGCTCTCCCCGTGCCGTGCGGGCTCTCCCCGTGCCGTGCGGGCTCTCCCCGTGCCGTGCGGGCTCTCCCCGTGCCGTGCGGCTCTCCCCGTGTGTGCGGGCTCTCCCCGTGTGTGTGGGCTCTCCCCGTGCCGTGCGGCTCTCCCCGTGCTGTTCGGTGTGTACTGGGCCCCGTGTGCGGGGCAGCCGGCGCTGTAACGCCAGGCGGTGCTGGGAGCCGGGCTCGGGGACGGGCAGGGAAGGGGTCCTCGGAGCCCCCGGGAAACACCCGTTCTTTTCCCGTTTCTGTGCCAGTTCCGCTACAAGAAGCGGGTGTACAGACAGTGCCATCCGGACGAGAGGCAGCTGGCCAAGCTCCACACCAAGGTAGCAGCCCGGTGGCCGCCGCGCGGTCTGTCTGTCTGTCAGCCAGTGGCCACCACTCTGTCTGTCAGTCTGTCAGCCGATGGCCATCACGCTCTGTCTGTCAGTCTGTCTGCCGGTGGCCACCACGCTGTCTGTCTGTCAGCCGGTGGCCACCACGCTGTCTGTCTGTCTGTCTGCCGGTGGCCATCACGCTGTCTGTCTGTCAGCCGGTGGCCACCACGCTGTCTGTCTGTCTGTCTGCCAGTGGCCACCACGCTGTCTGTCTGTCTGTCTGTCAGCCGGTGGCCACCGCACTGTCTGTCTGTCTGTCTGTCTGCCAGTGGCCACCACGCTGTCTGTCTGTCTGCGGCACCTTATTCTGAGCTCAGGGCGGCACTGCAGGTCGAGGTCCTCCCGCGCCCGACTTAACCGCACAGCAGTCGTCCAGGGCCCGGGCGAGGACGGACAGGAAACGGGAGGGTCCACCGGGCAGGCCGGCTGCGGCAGCCACGCGGGCTCCGCGCTCCACCTGGGGTCCGCGGCAGAAAGCCGCCGCTTGGCCAGCCCCGGGGTCGGCAGGGGGCCCCGTCGGGGGCGGCTCCCCCTCCGTGGCCGAGGCCCGAGGGCGCCCGTGAGGAGCCGTGCCGTGGCCTCTGTAGGCGTCTCTCGTGGAGACGGTCTCGCTTTCCTTTTCCTCCGCAGACCAACCTGCGGAAATGCATGGACTACGTGCAGCACCGCTCGGTGGAGAAGATCGTGAAGATGCTGGACCGGGGCCTGGACCCGAATTTCCACGACCTGGACACCGGCGGTAAGCGTGGCCCGGGGCCTCAGCGGGCCTCCCGCAGGCTCGGGCTCGGGGCGCGCACAGCTGACGGGGTTCCGAGTCAACGCGTGTGCGCGTCCACGTGCCACCGTGCTTTCCAGGGCTTTCTCGCTGCGCCGTGAGCCTGGGTGAGCCGTGTTCGCTCCCACGGTGTCTCCGGCCGTCCACACGTGCTCAGTACATACCTGTTGACTAAGTGAATGAATGAATGAATGAATGATGCCACGCACGGAGCTGCTGTGTGTCCGTGAGGGTCTTGCCCCCCCTGCTGGGAACCGAGCTCCTCCCTCATGTGGATGAAATGGCCACGGGCTCTCAGGGTCCCTAAGTGACATTGGGGGGCTGGGGGTTTCTTCCTCCCTCCCTCCATCCTTCCCTCCCTCCCTCCCTCTCTTTATTGTTAATCCTCACCCGAGGGTAGTTTTTTCATTGATTTTTTGAGAGGGGGGAGAGAGAGAGACAGAGAGAGAGAGAGAGAGAGAGAGAGAGGGAGGGAGGGAGAGTGTGGAAGGGAGGGGGAGAGGGAGAGAAACATCGATGTGAGAGACACACATGGATTGGTTGCCTCCTGCACGTGCCCTGACCGGGACCGGGGATCAAGCCTGCAACCGAGATACGTGCCCTTGACCAGAATCGAACCCGGGACCCTCAGTCCGCAGGTCGACGCTCTAACCACTGAGCCAAATCGTCTAGGGCTCTTTTTCTTTTTTTAAAAAGGAAATCCCAAAGGAGCACTAGCTTTGATTTAGTCTTAGTTTTTCTCCTTCTCCCCGTTTCCCTGCGATAGGAGTGACCTGCAACATTGTATCAGTGTTGGGTGCGGCAGGGTGTGTGTGTCCGTCTGTGGGACACGCCCCACCTCGCCTGGTTACAGTGTCTTTCCTTACGGGGAGAACTTCCACCCTCTGCTCTCTTAGCAACTCTATTTTTTAAATATATTTTTACTGATTTCAGAGAGGGAGGGAGAGGGAGAGAGAAACATCAATGATGAGAGAATCACGGATTGGCTGCCTTCCGCACGCCCCACACCGGGGACTGAGCCCGCAACCTGGGCCTGTGCCCTGACCGGGAATCGAACCCTGACCTCCTGGGTCATAGGTCGACACTCAACCACTGAGCCGCACTGGCCGAGCAGCAACTTTCAAAATGCAGCATCGCCACGTGCTGTGCACACACACACACACACACACGCACACGCACACACACACGCACACGCCCCGGGACCCGCTCACCGCGCAGCCGGAGGAAGTGTGCGCTCCCGGCCGCCCACGGCCCCTGGCGGCCTCCAGCCCACCCTCTGTGGCTGTGGCCTGGGATTTGTCTGTCTGTCTGTCTGCCCCCGCTTTGCCTCATCCCCTCCAGGTCCATCCATGTTGTTGCAGCGTCAGGATCTCCTTCTTTCTGTGTCGGGTTAACGTCCCGTTGTGTGTGGGGGATGCGCTACTCGGGGTCCGTCTGTCTCCTCCCCCTCCTCCTCCCCCGCTGCTGCGCTCCCCTGCATCTGGGACCCCTCCTTAGACTTGGCTGCCTGAGCCCCGGGACTGAGCGGCTTTCCCACGGGTTGGCTCTGAGGGGTGTGCGTCCCTCCCCAGAGACGCCCCTGACCCTGGCGGCCCAGCTGGACGGCTCCGTGGAGGTCATCAAAGCGCTGAGGAACGGCGGGGCGCACCTGGACTTCCGCGCCAAAGACGGGATGACGGCCCTGCACAAGGCCGCCCGCGCCAGGAACCAGGTGGCCCTCAAGGTACAGTCCGCGCCCGTCTCGCCCGGGGAACGCCCCTCCCCCTCAGATTCCCTGGGTCCCCCCCCCCCGCCCCCCACTCACAGCCATGCCAGGTGACCCTGACCTGCCCGCCGGCTGTCCTGCGCCTCCTGGTGTTCTGGCCGTTAGAAGCGCCGTGCCCGGGCCTCTGTGCCCGCTCCAGGCACGGGCTGTGCCCCCGGCGGCCAGTGCCGACCCTCCTGTCCCTCCAGACCCTCTTGGAGCTGGGCGCGTCCCCGGACTACAAGGACAGCTGCGGCCTCACGCCGCTGTACCACACGGCCGTCGTGGGCGGCGACCCCTGCTGCTGCGAGCTGCTGCTGCACGAGCGGGCGGCCGTGTGCTGCCGGGACGAGAACGGCTGGCACGAGATCCACCAGGTGCGCCCCGCCGCCCGCCGCCCACCACCCCCCGGCCGCCCGCCGCCCACCGCCCCCTCACGGGAAGGGCTTCAGGAGGGCAGGGCCTCCAGGCAGGCAGATCCCCGGGCGGGCAGGTCCCCCTCACAGGCAGGTCCTCCTCACAGGCAGGTCCCCCTCACAGGCAGGTCCCCCTCGCGGGCAGGTCCCTGGGCGGGCAGGTCCCCCTTGAGGGCAGGGCCCCCTCACAGGCAGGTCCCCCTCGAGGGCAGGTCCCCGGGCGGGCAGGTCCCTGGGCGGGCAGGTCCCCCCCGAGGGCAGGTCCCCAGGTAGGCAGGTCCCCCTCGCGGGCAGGTCCCTGGGCGGGCAGGTCCCCCTCGAGGGCAGGGCCCCCTCACAGGCAGGTCCCCCTCGAGGGCAGGTCCTCAGGTGGGCAGGTCCCCAGGTGGGCAGGTCCCCCTCGAGGCCAGGTCCCCAGGTGGGCAGGTCCCCAGGTGGGCAGGTCCCCCTCGAGGGCAGGTCCCCAGGTGGGCAGGTCCCCAGGTGGGCAGGTCTCCCTCGAGGGCAGGTCCCCAGGCGGGCAGGGCCTCCAGGCAGGCAGGGCCTCTGGGCAGGCAGGTCCCCGGGCGGGCAGGTCCCCAGGTGGGCAGGGCCTCTGGGCGGGCAGGGCCCCTGGGGGCCACGTCCTGGTTTCCTTTTCCTAAAACGTTAGAACCAGCCCCCGAGTTTAAACACCTCGGGGGAGTTGCTCAGAAACACGCCTGCCTGACGTCTCTGGAGAAGCCGGAGGAGCGGGCAGGCCCGTGGCGTTTCTGCTCGGCCAGCCAATGGGGGCTGGGAGCCCCCCGGGAGCCGGTGCAGGTGGCCCAGGGCCCATGGGAGGCGTGTCTCCGAGCCCCCACCTGGCTCCGGGGTGGCAGCTGCGGGCTTGGCAAGAACAGAGCCCACCTGATGGCAGGGCGGTCTGTCATGGACGGAGGGGAGGAGAGGAGGCTGGTCCCAGATGTAGGGGAGCCCGGCCGGGGGGGAGGGGGGGAGGAGGGGGAGGAGGAGGGGGAGGAAGAGGAAGACAAGGGGGAGGAGGGGGGAGGAGGGGGAGGAGGAGGGGGGAGGAAGAGGAAGACAAGGGGGAGGAGGGGGAGGAGGGGGAGGAGGAGGGGGAGGAGGGGGAGGAGGAGGGGGAGGAGGGGGAGGAGGAGGAAGCAGAGGAAGGGGAGGAGGGGGAGGAAGAGGAAGACGAGGGGGAGGAGGGGGAGGAGACAGACAGCCCACCCCCCTCCCTCTGCTGCATGGCCCTGGGGCTCGGGGTCCCGGCTCAGGGCCCATTCCCTCCTCTGCCTGGTGCCTCCCTCTCGAGGATCTGACTTCCCTCATCGTGCACCTGCCAGTGTGGCTGCCTCGCCGGTCGTGAGGGACGGCGCCCTGGGATGAGGGGACTGTGTGTTGGGGTGCAGGGTCCTGTGGTGCTGGCTGTGGGCTGGCTTCTGCCCCTGAGACCCCGGCATCGCAGTGCCAAAGCCGCCCGCCTCTCGGTCCCAGGCCCAGCCCCCGCTCTGTGCTGGAGGCCTTCGCTCTGGGCTGTCGTTCATTTCATTTTATTCGTTAATCCTGACCGGGGCGGGGATCGCACCTGCAACCCAGGTACGTGCCCCTGACCTGGAATCGAACCCACGACCCTTCTGTACACAGGCTGACACTCTAACCCAGGGGTGGGCAAACTTTTTGACTCGAGGGCCACCATGGGTTCTTAAACTGGACCGGAGGGCCGGAACAAAAGCATGGATGGAGTGTTTGTGTGAACTAATATACATTCAAAGTAAAGGAGCGGAGGGGAGAGCAAGAGAACCCTCCGCTCTTTTGGCTCCGCGGGCCGGATGGAACAGCCGAACGGGCCGGATCCGGCCCGCGGGCCGTAGTTTGCCCACGGCTGCTCTAACCACTGAGCAACCATCCAGGGCTTAACCCCAGGTGTTTGCTTCCTGCTCCCCTCTCCCTTGGGACCATCTAGCGCCCTCCTGTGGTCAGTCTGTCGCACAGTCTGGGAAAGGCCCCTCGTCCTGCTGAGGCCCCTGGTCACCTGAGGACATGGAGGCGGGTGCTGACACGGCCGGGTGCGCTCCTCCGGAGTTGTCATCTCCCCGCAGCGCAGACCCTGTATTCGCCCCCTCCCTCCCAGCAGCCCCCGCGGCCCGTGCCTTCTCCTCTGCGCAGGCGCTTCCTGGGGCCCAGAGAGGTGGGGGGGCCTGCCCGAGGGCGCCCTCCCGCTCCTCCCCCACCCGGGCCTGGTTCTTTCTCTCTCCCCCAGGCTTCCAACAGGAGCCGCGCTGACCGGCAGGGCGCCCGGGGCAGGCGGGCTGTGCGGGCTGGTTCCCCTCTGTGTTCGGGGGGCTTCTGGCTTCTGCGATTCAAGTCTGCCCCCCTGTCTAGCACCCTGGGGTGTGGACAGCTCCCTCCCAGCGTATCTGGCTCCGCTTGCTCTCCCGGGATCCCGGGTGCCCACGCCAGGCCTGCTCACAGGTGCTGCAGGTGGCTGGCCTCCTTCCTGGGCATCGCCCAGGACACGTGTTTCATTGCAAAGGCGGCTTCCCCATCCGGCCGCTGGGTGCCCCGCCCCCTGCAGGCTGACTCGGGAAGAGCAGTTTTTCGAGCTCATGTCTGCAAAGGATTTGAAAGTTGTTCCTCAAATTACTCCAGTATTTTTCCTGAAATACCCTCCCAGCTGGAGATCTTTCATAAACGAAGTAGAAAGAAGGAAGTAATGCCCGGCGGTGCGGCTCAGGGGTTGAGCGTCGACCTAGGAACCAGGAGGTCAGGGTTCGATTCCGGGTCAGGGCACATGCCCGGGTTGCGGGTTCGGTCCCCAGTGGGGGGCGTGCAGAAGGCAGCTGATCACTGATTCTCTCTCATCGTTGATGTTTCTCTCTCTCTCTCCCTCTCCCCTCCTCTCTGCAATCAATAACATTTATTATTATTTATTTACTTACTTTAATAACATTTATTCTTTTAAAGAAGAAGGAAGAAACACCCAGGTGCTTCCCCACAATCTGAGAACTTGGAGGACTCATCCCCCTTGTAGTTTTAATTGCTGGGTAGTTTCAGGTCCGCCTGCCCCCTCCCTGCCCCCTCCCTGCCCCCTGGCTCCCACCTGGGGACGGCGTCTGGCTGCCTGGAGACCGAGGGGCTGTGCACTGAGAGGCCAGCCGCTGGGGGTGCCGAGGAGCCGGCTTCTTTCCCACGCACCTTCGTGTGCAGCCGGGACACGTGACTGGCCCACGTGACTGGCCCACGTGGGGCGTCCCCCTCCCGACCTCCCTCTCGGTCTCTCTGACTCTGTGTCGGGGTAAGCGAGTGTGTGTCTGGTTGCCTGCCAGTCGCGGAGTCAGTCAGTCATAACTCCTCGCTCAGGACAGTTTAGTGAAGAAATTCATGTCAAGCGCCTGGCATCTAGTGACTGCACAGTATATGCCCGCCATGCCCGTCACTATCATTGTCCTAGTTACTCTTTGGCCACGCCCCCATCACGGTGCTCATCCCCTCTAGCCACGCCCCATCACTGCCATCATCACCATCAGGCCACGCCCCCGCCAGGCCAGCATCACCCTTAGGCCACGCCCCACCACTGTCATCACCATCAGGCCACGCCCCTGCCAGGCCAGCATCACTCTTAGGCCACACCCCCACTGTAATCAGGCCACGCCCCCATCACAGTGCTCATCCTCTCTAGCCACGCCCCATCACTGCCAGCATCACCATCAGGCCACGCCCCCGCCAGGCCAGCATCACCCTTAGGCCACGACCCCACAACTGTCATCATCACTATCAGGCCACGCCCCCATCACAGTGCTCATCCCCTCTAGCCATGCCCCATCACAGCCATCATCACCATCAGGCCACGCCCCCGCCAGGCCAGCATCACCGTTAGGCCACGCCCCACCACTGTCATCATCACCCTCAGGCCACGTCCTCACCAGGCCAGCATCACCCTTAGGCCACGCCCCACCACTATCATCATCACCCTCAGGCCACGCCCCCATCAGGCCAGCATCACCGTTAGGCCACGCCCCACCACTGTCATCACCATCAGGCCACGCCCCCACCACAGCCATCATCACCCACAGGCCATCCCCCCACCAGGCCAGCATCACCCGTAGGCCACGCCCCACCACTATCGTCATCACCCTCAGGCCACGCCCCCATCACCCTCAGGCCCGGGCAGATGCGGCCTCAGCTTACTGCCCCTGGGATGGGAGCGGCAGGTCGGAGCTGGGCGTGTCCCGTGGCTTCCGGTTGACAGCCGGTCTCACAGCGAGGTCTTGTCTCAGGCCTGCAGGTACGGGCACGTGCAGCACCTGGAGCACCTGCTCTTCTACGGGGCGGACATGGGGGCACAGAACGCCTCCGGGAACACGGCCCTGCACATCTGCGCCCTCTACAACCAGGTCAGTGTGGCGCCCGCGGGGCGCACCCCCACCTTCCACAGCCGAGGGCGGGGAGCAGGGACGGTTCCCTGGGCCCCTGGGGCCCCTGGATCCCGGGGTCGAGGCAGGTCCTGGACATCGCTGTGGGAGGTCCCCGCCCCTCCTTCCCTTCTTTCCTGCTCTCTGGCGTCAAGGAACTCGCCTGGAGAGTGGGGTGGAATGTGGACATTACATGAGCAGTGTGTGTCCGGGGGGTGGGGGGGTGCTCTGCTACCTGGAGGAGCAGAGGGCAGACCCCTGATTAGGGTGACTGCTGGGGGCCCCAAGGTCCTCTGCCATCAGCGGTATCTTCCCAGCCCAGTCAGTGCTTCCGTCTTTTTGGGTGAAATCTCCAGCCTTCGCCTGAAACCAGGCCCTTTCCCTGCCCAGTCCATGGGCAAGCCCCCGCCCGGGCCCTTCCAGCCACTTTGAAATCCCAATTTGCTTCCAGCTAGTCAACCCTGGAAAACTCTTACACATCCTTCAAGACCCCATTCAGGTAGCCCGCCCTCAGTCAAGCCTCCCCTGGACGAGCCCCTCTTAGCGTCAGCGGTGTTCTCGCTGCGCAGGGCTTTGCGGGACTGCCGGTGAACCGCCAGGGGCAGGTCACTGTGACTCACCTGTTCTTCCTGCTGGAACCCCTCCTCCCCCCGCCTTGGGCCCCTCTTCCCAGGGGCATGAACAGCCGTGGCTCGTGGTCTCCACACGGGCAGGCACCAGAGAGCATCTCAGCCTGCTGGGCAGGGAGCATTTTAGCTGAGCTTCAGAAGTATTGGCAGGGCGGGGACCTGGCTTCCTGCTTATGGAGGCGACCCCCCCCCCATACACACACAGTGGGATTTGTGTGCAGCTGGGGTGCTCCCTGGGGGGCCCGGGCGTTTGCACGGGAATAGCTGTGTGAGCCTGGGGTACCTTGCCCAGCTGCTCTAGGAAAGCACGCCCCGAGGCTTGGCCGCAGCTGGTAAAACATCTGTGCCAACATGTGCTGCTTACTGCCTGCGACAGGGAACAGTCCTTGGTTGTCCCCGGGAGATTTCACGCATGTTTCATCATGACACAAGCACCCGGATAAACGTGTTTGCTGTCACTTGAAATAATTGTGGCCAAGAGGTGCTGGGGTTCTTGTTCCAGCATTGAGAAGCGTTCGGCAGTCTGGAGAAAGGCTGTGTGTAACGTACGAGTCCAGAGACGGAAGATCATTTTGAAAGGCATTGGGGGTCAGAGGAGCTTTAGCTAAAGGAGCTAAGTTCTCCTTGTCTCAGGACCCCTTGCTTTTTATTAGCACAATTTGTCCTAAGGCAAGGTGGAGATACACTTCCAAGGGTAGGGTTCCGCACAGAAGCATTGTCAGATTGGGGAATTGCCTTCGGCTGCTCAGGGGTTTGGCCAACAGGAGGCAATAACTATAGATTGAGATGCTCTGAGCTGTCTGGCAGCAAACAATCGTCCTATTCAGGCTTGGGGGGGGGGGGGAAATGCCTTCAGCCATTCCCAACAGGTGATTACATATTGTGACTCTCAGCCCTTGTTGAGTCCCCAAGTTCCATCAACCTTTTGATGAAACCCTTGCGATTATGACATGCTGGAACTGGCTCCTGGCAAAGACGGTCTCTGAGCGTGGGGCGGTTTCACCGGCAGAGGCACGGCATTGCTGTCGTCCGCAGCCTGTGATGGGCGGGGCTGGGTGTGACCCAGGCCACTGTCCCTGCTCAGGTCTGTCCTGCCTCTTGGCTAATGGCTCTAGGAGGACCCAGAGCTGGCCGGGCCTCTCAGGAAAGCCCTGCCCCCGGTGCCTTGGGTTAGAGGAGGGGTCAGCGAACTCTCTCTGCAGAGGCCACAGGGACAGGGCCACGGCCACGCCGCGTGGCCGCCGAGGGTGAGCGCAAGCCACAGACAGCCCTAGGTGACTGTGTGGCTGTGTGCCAGTAAAACTTTATTGACAAAGCAGGCAGCGGCCCGCTGTGGGCCATCGTTTGCACACCCCCTACTGGGGATCGAGCCCGCAACCTGGGCCTGGGCCCTGAATGGGAATCGAACTGTGACCTCCTGGTTCCTAGGTTGATGCTCACCCCCTGAGCCAGGCCGGCCGGGTGAATTTCACTTCGAATATGTTTCACGTGCACGTGCAAGACCGTAGAACAGGGGTGGGCAAACTTTTTGACTCGAGGGCCACAATGGGTTCTTAAACTGGACCGGAGGGCCGGAACAAAAGCATGGATGGAGTGTTTGTGTGAACTAATATAAATTCAAAGTAAACATCATTACATAAATGACGGTCTTTTTTTAATTTTATTTCAATAGTTTTATTCATTTCAAACATTTTAACAAGAAGAATGTAAACACTAATTATTATAATTTGAAACTTCAAAAAATGGAGGAATCATAGCACAATAACATACCTTATATTGAAGATGGCAAAGGCAAAATAAAATTGCCTAACAAAGGAAAGGTACAAAAGCCTTTCAAATTAAACTTAAATATAATAAAATAATTTAAAACTAAAAACAAATAGAAAAGAACAAAATGTGTAAACAGTAAATTAAACATTTTCTTTAGTGCAACTTCCAAATGATGCCCGGGACGTCGATGTAGATGGCAATGTAGACTGGGTGAAAGGTTTTTGGTCTTTAAAACATCCACTTCAGTGGGAACAGTGTTGTTGGTCCTCCTTTTTTAGCTAATGCTCTGATCCTGTGCTCTCCAGGGGCGTGTCTCCCTCCATCACCACGATGACGTGTCTCCGCATTCCCAGGGTGATGTCGGGGGACGCGTCCGCGGGCATTCCAAGGAGCCTCTGGAAGATGGAGAGGCTGTTCCTTCTACTGAATGGGGATATAAATCCGCCCACTCAGAAGAAGGAGCTGCGGCTGTGTTTCCCCACGTTGCCATGTTAACACTGCTGCTGGGGAAGGAGCGGAGGGGAGAGCAAGAGAACCCTCCGCTCTTTCGGCTCCGCGGGCCGGATAGAACAGCCGAAATGGGCCGGATCCGGCCATGCGGGCCGTAGTTTGCCCACGGCTGCCGTAGAACATAGACTTAAAAAGGCCCCTGGTTGGCCCAGGGGTGCACATACTTTAAAACGTTTATAGATTCTGTCAAGTTGTCCCAAGTGTGTGCAGCCGTTAAACTTCAACTGGTAGCCCTGGGCGGGGGGCGTGGGGGGGGGGGGGTCGCCCTGATCCTGGCCGCGCGGAGGGAGGAACCCGCCCTCCCTCTAACGCTGCGTGCGATTCTCTGCCTTCTCGGAGCGAGCTTCCGCAGCTGGGGGCAGAGGGGGGGGGGTCTGCCGCAGCGGCTCCCGGGGGGTCTGTCCGTCACCAGCGTGTCCCTCCCGTGTGCCCTGCAGGACAGCTGTGCACGGGTGCTGCTGTTCCGGGGCGGGGACAAGGAGCTGAAGAACTACAACAGCCAGACCCCCTTCCAGGTAAGGGGAGCCCTCGCGGGATACCCCAGACAGACGGGGCTGGGGGCGGGGACGGGGGGGCGAGACCGCGGGTCTCTGAGCATCGCGTGCGTTGGGCGCGAGGCCGGCTGTCTCCGTGGGGGATGTCACCTGTGTTCGGAGCTGTGCCCGGCGCCTCTGTGTCCCTGTGTCCCAGGGCCGGGCGGCTCCCGGGGCTCCTTCCTGCCAGTGAGACTTCAAGTCCAGCTTGGCCAGTGTGGCCCAGTGGATAGAGCGTCGGCCTGCAGACCGAAGGGTCCCGGGTTCCATTCCCGGTCAGGGCACATCTCTAGTTTGCAGGCTCGATCTCCGGGGTGGGGCCTGCAGGAGGCAGTCGATCAAGGGTTCTCTCTCATCCTTGATGTGTCGAACGCTCTCTCCCTCTCCCTTCCTCTCTGACATCAATTAAACATATTAAAAAACAACACAAAAACACACGTGGCTCTTCCCTCAGAGGCGGTGCCGTGGCAGGGGCGGCGCTCTGGGGTGTGGACGTGGCACAGAGTGGGCACCACAGAAACCGAGGGCGTAACCTCAGCCCGGACACGGCTGAGTCGGGCTGTGCGACCGATGAGCTGGGCCCTGTCTCCCTGGCCGAGCGGTCAGTAACTAATACTCAGACGGAAGGAAATCAGGACAGGTCCCAGGATTGTGCTGTTTGGACAGGGGAGGCGGCTGGCCAGGGTGGCTCAGTGGTTAAGCGTCGACCGAGGAACCAGGAGGTCACGGCTCCGTTCCCGGTCAAGGGCACAGGCCCGGGTTGTGGACTCTGTCCCCAGTAGGGGGCGTGCAGGAGGCAGCCGATCCATGATTCTCTCTCATCATTGATGTTTCTCTCTCTCTCTCTCCCTCTCCCTTCTTCTCTGAAATCAATAAAAGTGTATTTTATTTTTTAAAAATAATTCTTTATTGTTGAAAATATTACATATGTGCCCTTTTCCCCCCATTGACTCACTCTAGCCCGCCCCCGCCCCCCCGCCCCATTGTCTGTGGCCATGGGCCATGCCTATCTGCATACAAGGTCTCTGATTGCCTCCCGCCCACCCACTCTCCCCCGCCTGCCCTGCCCTCCCCTCCGAGATCCCGCACGCTGTGCCCCCTGCCATGTCTCTGGGTCCACTCCGTTCACCAGTTTACTTTGTGCATTAGATTCCACGTGTGAGTGAGATCACGTGATACTTGTCTTTCTCTGACCGGCTTCTCTCGCTCAGCACGATGCTCTCCGGGTCCCTCCGTGCTGTCTCAGAGGGTCAGAGAGCCTCCTTTCTCCTGCTGCGGAGTCCTCCCTGGTGTGACGGTGCCGTGGAAACAGGAGGCAAAGCCTTGAGAAGCCCCGAGTGTGGGCTGTGGTTGGGGAGTGGCGGGGGCTGGGCGGAGCAGCAGCTCCAACAAGCGGGGGAGGTTTGACTCCTCGAAGCGTCCGTTCAGATGGACGGCGTTCAGAAAAGGTCAACGTGACTTCATCTTTTTAAAGAAAATCTTCACCAGTACCCCTGCCCGCCAGGGTCCCCGGCGAACTCCTATGCACCCTTCAAAGCCCCAGCTCCTCCTCCGCGGGGGGCGTCCGGCAGCCTCTGGCTCCCAGGTTGCTTGGTCTGTCCCTTTTCCACATCGTGTTAGAATGGACGGCTTCCGTGTCAGTGTCCCCGGATGGACTGGGAAGAGGCTGCTGCGTCCCGCCCTTCCTTGTGTCCAGTCTCGGGCCACGGCGGGGCCGTTGGAAGGCGCTGTGGCTGGGCAGAGGCCTGGACACGCAGCTCCCTGTAATTTCTCACTCCGGCCACTGGGTGGCAGTGTTGGCGCGGGCCAGCGGGGGCTGAGTGGGAGGCTGGGCGTCCAGGGCGCTGAGGAGGGATGGAGGGAGTTTGCAGAGACATGTCTGCTCCTGAAGGCGAGCCCTCGGGTGCTCACCAACCGGAAGGAAGGAGACACGCCCCTGCTCGGTCGCCTGGGTGTCGTACGGGAGCCACAGACGCGGGGCGCCGACCGCCGACATGGATTTGTCCCGGTGCCGGGGCTGCGGGAGGACAGGGTGCCGGCCGCTCCGTCTCCGATGAGGACAATGCCGACGAGGACAGTGGTCACCAGGTCCTGGCACGTGGCTGCCTCCTCCCGGGCCTCACACGGACTGTGTCCTGGAGGGAGACAGACAGAGATGAGGGGAGAGGAAGGGAGAGAGAGAGACGGGGAGACAGATGGGGAGACAGAGAGAGATGGAGAGAGATGGGGAGACAGAGAGATGGAGAGACAGAGAGACGGGGAGACAGAGAGATGGGGAGACAGAGAGACGGGGAGACAGAGAGATGGGGAGACAGAGAGACGGGGTGACAGAGAGATGGGGAGACAGAGACGGGGAGACAGAGAGATGGGGAGACAGAGAGACGGGGAGACAGAGAGACGGGGAGACAGAGAGACGGGGAGACAGAGAGATGGGGAGACAGAGACAGGGAGACAGAGAGACGGGAGACAGAGAGATGGGGAGACAGGCGGGGAGACAGAGATGGGGAGACAGAGAGACGGGGAGACAGAGACAGGGAGACAGAGAGATGGGGAGACAGGCGGGGAGACAGATGGGGAGACAGAGAGACGGGGAGACAGAGAGATGGGAGACAGATGGGGAGACAGACGGGGAGACAGAGATGGGGAGACAGAGAGACGGGGAGACAGAGACGGGGAGACAGAGAGATGGGGAGACAGGCGGGGAGACAGAGATGGGGAGACAGAGAGACGGGGAGACAGATGGGGAGACAGAGACGGGGAGACAGAGACAGGGAGACAGAGAGATGGGGAGACAGAGAGATGGGGAGACAGAGATGGGGAGACAGAGACGAGGAGACAGAGAGACGGGGAGACAGAGAGATGGGGAGACAGAGACGGGGAGACATTGAGAGATAGACAGAGAGACGGGGGGACAGAGAGACGGGGGGACAGAGAGACGGGGGGACAGAAAGACAGGGGACAGAGAGACGGGGGGACAGAGAGACCGGGGCAGAGAGACAGGGGGACAGAGAGACGGGGGGCAGAGAGACGGGGGGCAGAGGTTGAGAACACGCTGGTGTCTCCGTTGCAGCTCCACGGACATAGAACGGACGTGACCTTGTTGAAGTGTGAGGTGTAAGAGGGGTGATTCACGCGTGTCGCTCTCGCACAGGGATCACCCACCAAGGCCGGCTGCCTGTCCCCCAGGCTCCCCCCGGCCCTGTGTGTGGGCAGGGAGGGCTGTCCCACGCACGCCGCGCTGCTAACCACCTTTCCCGGCTTGAACGAGGGAGCCCCGTACACCCCTGAGCGCACTGACCTGGGAGCTGACCTGTGGCGGGGTGCGCCCCCAGAGCCCGTCCGCAGGCCCCGCGCTGGCCGTCCAGGGCGGACAGAGGAGCCCGCAGCCACCAAGGGAGAGGCCCCGCCAGTCCGCGTCCCAGGGGCGGGACAGCGCAGGGTCCGGTCCGGCCAGGACGGACTCCCTCAGGTGGGGACGGTGTGGTGACTGTCCCCTCCACCCCCCGCCACCCGGGTGTGGGTGTGTCTTCACCTGCCAGGGCCTCGGCCCCTCCCTCGCGGGGTCCCGCCGTCCTCGCTGAGCCGCGCCCTCGTGGTCATCGGGCACCAGGCCTGGCAGCGCACAGGGAGATGGAGGCGAGCGGGGGGGGCCGCCCTTGGCCGCGCGGCCGGTATTTATAAGCTCCCGGGCGGCCTCGTCCGCCCTTCTCCTGCGTCAGTTGTTTTTTTAACGTTTTGAGAATAAGCCCCAGAGAGGTGGCACGTGAGGGATGGCATTTGTCCAAGACGCAGCTCGCGGCCAGCTGGGCCGCTGTTCAGCCAGTGGACCATCGGGAGACTCGAGCCTCAGCCGTTTGGGGGCGAGGGGGGGGGCCGCCAGTGCTGCCGGGTGGGGGTCCGGCTGGGGGTGCGGCCGGAGAGGCCCCCCGGGGCGGTCTCTGAGGGATGTGCCTCAAGTCCGGGCCCCCCTGGGAACTGCCCGCCCTTCGGGGCCCAGCTCCAGGCGCCCCTTAGGGTCACAAGGACGGAGCGGCCGGGATTCGTCCCGCCTCTCCCAGCGTGGGGTTCCCAAAGCCGACGCCAGCCTCAGGGCGTCCTGCATCGTCTTCTTTTTAAAAATGTATTTCTATTGATCTCAGAGAGGAAGGGGGGGCGGAGAGAAACATCCATGAGAGAGAATCACGGCTCGGCCGCCTCCTGCACGCCCACACTGGGGATGGAGCCTGCAACGGGGCATGTGCCCTTGACCGGGAATGGAACCGTGACCTCCGGGTTCCTCGGTCGATGCTCAAACCCCTGAGCCACGCCGGCCGGGCGAGGCTCGCTTCCTCTAGGCCGGGGTTCGAGGGCAGAACCTCCTGCCTCCCGTGGCTGTTGGGGGAGAGCCGACCTTGTTGCTGTCGGTCCCATTTCCGTAGCCAAGGCGGAGCCAGCCGTCCCCCAAACGTCCCTTCCCCCAACAACGTCACCGTCGAGCTTGAAAACCATTTCCCTGGGCAGATGCGGTGTCGTGGAGACGATGTGACTGTGGGACGTTGAAGGGGACTGTGGGAGAGGGACGAACAGGGCGCGGAGCCTCGGCCTCTCACGGGGCCGTGCTGGTGATGCTGTGAGCTGCCGCCTCGGCCGTGGCTGGCGTGTCTCAGTCTGTGTGGCAGCGTCAGGAGGAGGGTGTTCACTCGGGGAGAAGCACTGGCGTGGCTGAGAGGGCGTGTCTGTGTCAGAGAGGCGGCCACAGGACAGGGACCACGAGCTGCGGGAGAGGGACCGTGAGCCACGGGAGAGGGACCGTGAGCCACAGGGATAGACCGTAAGCCACGGGAGAGGGACCATGAGCCACAGGGATAGACCGTAAGCCACGGGAGAGGGACCATGAGCCACGGGGAGAGACCGTGAGCCACGGGAGAGGGACCGTGAGCCACAGGGATAGACCGTGAGCCACAGGAGAGGGACCGTGAGCCACAGGGATAGACCGTAAGCCACGGGAGAGGGACCATGAGCCACGGGGAGACCGTGAGCCACGGGAGAGGGACCATGAGCCACGGGAGAGGGACCGTGAGCCACGGGAGGGGGACTGTGAGCCACGGGAGAGGGACCGTGAGCCGCAGGAGAGGGACCGTGAGCCGCGGGAGGGGGACCGTGAGCCACGGGGAGGGACCGTGAGCCTCAGGAGGGGGACCTGAGCCGCGGGAGGGGGACTGTGAGCCACGGGAGGGGGACCGTGAGCCGCGGGGAGGGACCGTGAGCCGCTGGAGAGAGACCACGAGCCGCAGGAGAGGGACCATGAGCCACGGGGAGAGAAGGAGTGGCTGCTGGCCACACCCTCCCATTGCTGGAAGGGGTTGGACCGGGGCCCCGGCCTCCCCCGTGCGGGCTCCTCGCGGGTCCTGTACCTGCAGACTCGCCTGCTCACGAACGGGTACGTGTGACCCCAATAAAAACTTGCCGCGTTTGCCACCTTTTTGGTGCTTTTTCCTGGCGATTTTGCTGCTGAGCCGGCCCCAGGGGCGGGGCTGTCCGTGTGCCTGAGCCTGGGAAGCCTCTCCGTGCCTCGCGGGGGACATGCCTGGGTAGGTAAGCCTCGCCCAGGCCTGAGGTCGGCGCTGTTGGCCTTGGGGTCACCGCTGGCTGGGTCGCCAGCAGGTGCTAAACGAGGCGTCTTCACGCGGAGACAGGGAAGGCCGGGCTGGGTCACCACCAGGTTATGCGACTGTGACAGTGTGGCCGGCCGGCCTGGCTCCGTGTCGACCTAGGAACCAGGAGGTCATGGTTCGATTCCCGGTCAGGGTATGTGCCCGGGTTTCAGGCTAGGTCACCAGTGGGAGGCGTGCAGGAGGCAGCCGATCAATGACTCTCTTGCATCATTGATGTTTCCCCCCCCCCCCTCTCCCCCCGCCCTTCCTCTCTGAAGTCAATAAAAATATATTTTTAAAAATAGTAATAAACAGCCCTGACCGGTGTGGCTCAGTGGATAGAGCATCGGCCTGCGGACTCAAGGGTCCCGGGTTCGATTCCGGTCAAGGGCACGTACCTTGGTTGCGGGCACATCCCCAGTGGGAGGTGTGCAGGAGGCAGCTGATCGATGTTTCTCTCTCATCGATGTTTCTAACTCTCTTTCCCTCTCCCTTCCTCTCTGTAAAAAAAAAATCAATAAAATATATAAAAATAATAATAATAATAATAATAAACAAACATGACAGTGTCACGGGCTGACCGGAGCGCAGGCTCACGGCTCACGGCTCACGGGACGTAAGGCCTGGGGTAGTGGGAAGCGACCACCCGTGAGCCAGGGGGCAGGAAGCCGGAGCCGTGCCCTCTGCAGGGCCAGCGGGGGGCGGGTGCCAGGTTCAGGGTGACCGCATGCCCTGGGGACTCGCCTGGGAGGGCCGGCCCAGTGCCCGCTGGGCGAGGCCTGCTGGGCACGGGGGTGGCTTTGCTCACCCTGAACCCGGAACGCAGGTGCGAGGCTCCGGCAGGACGCAGGCGCCCCGGCGGCTTCCTGGAGGGGCCCGGGTCGGGCTTTTCCGGTTTGCTGCTGGGGGCGTGCAGGTGCGAGCGGGGGGGGGGGGGGGGGGCGCAGGGTGGCGGGCGCTCAGCGGCTGGAGGGTCGCCAGGTGGCCTGGCCGCGGGCGTGGAGGGCGCCTTCCCCCTGGCGGGTGGGCGTTTATGAAGCGCACCTGCCTCTGCCCTCGGAGTCAGTGGAGCCGGGCGGGAACGTTACCCCACGGTCGGAGGTGGACCCCGCGCCTGCCCCTGCGTCGCCGGCCGCGGCTGGTGCTGTCCTTCCCCCCGGAGCGGCGCCGAGTGACCGTCCGGGTGGCGGGCTGCCCAGGGGGAGGGCGGTGCTGGGAGGGAGGTCGGGCCCACCTTGCAGGTTGGGTGGGGCGGCCGGAGACCAGGAACCTGGGGGGCGCTGTCTGGGGCCTCCAAGTGTTGGTGCTGGGGGGACGCCAGCTGGACCCCCTGTGGCTGCAGCTGGCCGTGGGGCGTCCACTCGGGGGGACAGGGAGCTCTGAACAGAGGGTGACAGGGAACGTGCTCGGCCGACTCCCCGGCGAGGCCCCGCGCCACCCGCACTGCCGTCGCCGGACCAACCCCTCTGGCTTTGCCGCCACCGAGGCCACGTGATGGGCAGGAATTCTCCCGCCGAGAAGCCGGGGGTCGCCCTGCCCTGTCCCGGGACCCGGGGGGCGGGCGCTGGCCCAGCGTCAGGGAAGCAGCACCAGGCCTGGCGTCGGTGCCCTGGGGAAGCAGCCAGCCGGCGTCTCCGGCTCTGGGGGTCCGGGGTCTGAGGGTGGCTGAGGGCGGGGATGTCACGGTGGGCCCTGGGGATGTTGCAGACGGAGCGAGGGCGTGCCGCCTGACGCCACAGGAGCCGCAGCAACGGCCCTGACCTTCGAGAAACGAAAACAGCTTTTGTCTGTGGACCAGAGGCCCGGGGCACGAGATGGGTGCCAGGGGCTCGGCCCCGCCACCGCGCCTTCGTCCGGAAGGGCGTCCGGTCTGATTAGCACGTTACGCTTTTATTACTGCGGGTGGGCCGACGGGGAGACGGGAGGTGGGCTCACATCTGCCTCCTTGTCCAGGCTTCGGGGAGGTTCAAACGGTTTCTACTTTGGATCTTCCCGGACACTGGCCCTTGCTCCTGCACCGGGCTGCGGCCCTGGTTCCATGGGGTCCTGGTTCCGTGTGGCCCTGGTTCCATGCGGCCCTGGTTCCATGCGGCCCTGGTTCCATGGGGCCCTGGTTCCATGCGGTCCTGGTTCCATGCGGTCCTGGTTCCATGGGCCCCTGGTTCCATGCGGTCCTGGTTCCATGGGGCCCTGGTTCCGTGCGGCCCTGGTTCCATGGGGCCCTGGTTCCGTGCGGTCCTGGTTCCATGGGGCCCTGGTTCCGTGCGGTCCTGGTTCCATGCGGTCCTGGTTCCATGCGGTCCTGGTTCCGTGCGGTCCTGGTTCCATGGGGCCCTGGTTCCGTGCGGTCCTGGTTCCGTGGGGTCCTGGTTCCATGCGGTCCTGGTTCCGTGCGGTCCTGGTTCCCCGGGGGCGGGGGGGGGGCAGTCAGGGCTACCTCGGTCGGGTCCTGGGAGAACAGGGTCGGGCCAGTCTGAGCTGCCTGGTCAGTCCCAGCCCTGGCGTGGCGCGGGCCGACCCCTGTTCTCGGTTCTCGGTTCTCATCTCGCCATCTGTCCGCGGTCGGCGCCGTGACGCGTGCTGAAGGGCCGTTGCTAAGGGGTGTGGGCGGCGTGTGCCGTCTGCTCACACGTGCGGCCGATTCGGCAGCAGCAGCAGCAGCAGCAGCGGCACAGCTGGAGTCCAGCGGCATCGAGGTGTCGCGCAGGGACCCGGGGCCCTGGGAACAGACATCAGCTTGTGGATCGTGGCTCAGGACCAGGGATGAGCCGTGGCCGGGTTCTCGGGGGTTAGAGCGTTGGCCGGCGAGGCCTGGCGGGAGCTTGGAGGTGTGTGTTTTAAATACTTTTATTGATGTCAGAGAGGAAGGGAGCGAGAGAAACATCAGTGATGAGGGCGAGTCATTGATTGGCTGCCTCCTGCACGCCGCACTGGGGATCGAACCCACAACCGGGGCATGAGCCCTTGACAGGAATCGAACCCGGGACCCTTCAGTCTGCGGGCCGGCACCCTATCCACTGAGCCACACCGGCCAGGGCTTGTTTTTTTTTAAAAGGCCCCGATCGGCTCCTTTTGCTGTCACGACGCGCAGGGGCCGGTCTCCGGGGCCGTAACGCCTGTCCTCTCTCGCAGGTGGCGATCATCGCGGGCAACTTCGAGCTGGCGGAGTACATCAGGAGCCACAAGGAGACGGACGTGGGTGCGTGGGGCGAGGCGCGGGCTGGCGGGCGTGGGGCCAAGGCTGGTAGCGTGGGCGGGACGCCCCCACCCCCCCACCCCCCGACGCCCATCCTCCTCAGCCGGGGTTTGAGTCCGAGTTTAGCGAAACGTGGCAGAACGCGTACTGGCGATGCCTCCGGCCCTGTCCCCGGCCTGTCACCTCGTGGCAGGTGGGGCTCGGGGAAACCCACGAGTCAGGGAAGGAAATGGGCGAAGTGGCCTCAGGGTGGGGCCGCTGTCCGGCTGCTGAGCCAGGCAACGTGGGACAAACCCCCACGGGTTCACTAGAAGGTTCTGTCACATACCTGCCTCCACAGACCAGCGGTTCCCAGCGTGGGGCACACGCCCCCGGGGGGCCATGTGACGTTTAAGGGGGGGCCATGTGATGTTTAAGGGGGGCAATTCGAGAATGAGTTACTCACAGTGAGGTTTTTTTACATTCCTATGGTCCTAGGGCCCCATATACAGCATATAAATAGATATTGTGACACATTTGTGCATTTCCGGTCTCTATTATGTTTTGAAACTTTGCTATTTTTCCCTATCACTTCCTATTATTACTATTTTTTAAACAGTTTCTTAGTGATCTCTTCCTCAGGACTTCCACTGTCCTTGCGTTCTTGGATTTTTCTCCTTCGTGGATGCCCTGTTCTTGGGAGGCTGGTTTAGACCAAGTTCATGGCCTTTGAGGCTTCCTCCGCGTGAACAGGGGTTTGCTTTTTGAATAATAAGAATTATATGTCAGGGGGGCATCAGGATTTTAGAGACGCTTAGGTGGGGCGGGGCCAGAAAAGGTGGGGACCACTGACTCACACGGAGAGGCAGCGACTGGAGGAGGCGAGATGGGCCGGGGGCACCCCCTCCGCCCTCCTCGGCATCGTCCCAGCATCGGTGCCCGCCCGCCGCCTGCTGACCCCGCTCCCCTTCCAGTGCCCCTCGTGCCAACCAGGAGGACCATCTCTGGGGCACCTCCTCCCTCCCACTGCCCTGCTGGCGGCTGGGCCCCGCCGTGCATCGCGGAGGAGCCGGCTGGCCTGTGTCCCCCGGCCCCGGGCCTGCACAGGAGCCGCAGCGGGGAGCAGGCCCCCTGGACCGGCAGCGGTGAGCGTCCGCCAGTGGGTGGCACCATCCCATCGAAGGGGGGGGGGGCGTGGGGCTCCCGGCGCCCCGAGAGGTAGCCGGTGCGTCTGTGTCTCCCTGCCTGCGCCCCTCGCCCCGTGGTCGGTGTCAGGGGAGGCGAGGCCTCGGTCTGGCTGTCGAGTCTGTGCCGTGTGGTGTGGCTGGTCCCCGCCCTGCCCCTGGGAGCTGCCAGGACGCAGAGCAAGTCGCTGCCCTTGCCCGGCCGCGCCCTGCGCTGAGCATCGCCTCCCGCGGCTGCATGAACCCTCCTGGGGGCACCTCCGTGGGCGCGTTGCGGAGCTGCATGCGCGGTGTCTGCAAAGGGATTTAGCAAATGAAGTGGCTCAGGGTCCCCGCACTGCCCCGATCCGAGAGAGCAGGACAGTAGGACAGGTGTCTGGCCTCTAAAAATACTGCTGCCGTCCGGGTGCCGGGACCCATTAAGCAGGGCCTCCAGTACGACTGTTGCTAGTGACCCCACGAGCTCCGTGAATCCGGGGCCACCCTCACTGTCCTTGTTTAGCGCCCCCTTGAGTGGGGCGCCCCGTGGAGGGAGGCGGGACGTGGCTTCCTTCTCTGGCCCTTGGAAAGGAGCTGAGAAACTCTGGGGACTGTGACCCCAGTCTCTAGCCCTGCCCTGCAGACCCCCAGCCCTCGCCAGCCCCCCTCAAAGCTAAGGACCAGCCTCTGACCTGTCCCCCCTCAAACACCACCTTCAGAGCCGCCAGGCTGGGGGGCACCGAGGGGGCTTTAGAGAACAGGATGGGGCAGCTCCTGGCTGGTCTCTTCCATTTGGGGTGTAATTAGCTTTTCTACCAGGAGTCCGCACCCCTTTCCAAGCAGAGGGGCTCAGGCTGAGGATAGAAGTAATACCTGCTGGTTGCGTGAATACCTCTTAGTTACTAGCAACACAGCTACAGTGACGGGGGATACATTGTAGTTACTAGCGACACAGCTACAGTGACGGGGGATACATTGTAGTTACTAGCGACACAGCTACAGTGAGGGGGGATACAGTGTAGCTACTATGATACAGCTACAGTGAGGGGGATACAGTGTAGCTACTATGATACAGCTACAGTGAGGGGGATACAGTGTAGCTACTAGCGACACAGCTACAGTGAGGGGGATACAGTGTAGCTACTATGATACAGCTACAGTGAGGGGGATACAGTGTAGCTACTATGATACAGCTACAGTGAGGGGGATACAGTGTAGCTACTAGCGACACAGCTACAGTGAGGGGGGATACAGTGTAGCTACTAGCGACACAGCTACAGTGAGGGGGGATACAGTGTAGCTACTATGATACAGCTACAGTGAGGGGGATACAGTGTAGCTACTAGCGACACAGCTACAGTGAGGGGGGATACAGTGTAGCTACTAGCAACACAGCTACAGTGACGGGGGATACATTGTAGCTACTAGCGACACAGCTACAGTGCCGGGGGATACATTGTAGCTACTAGCGACACAGCTACAGTGAGGGGGGATACAGTGTAGCTACTAGCAACACAGCTACAGTGACGGGGGATACATTGTAGCTACTAGCGACACAGCTACAGTGAGGGGGGATACATTGTAGCTACTAGCGACACAGCTACAGTGAGGGGGGATACAGTGTAGCTACTAGCAACACAGCTACAGTGACGGGGGATACATTGTAGCTACTAGCGACACAGCTACAGTGCCGGGGGATACATTGTAGCTACTATGATACAGCTACAGTGAGGGGGGATACAGTGTAGCTACTAGCAACACAGCTACAGTGACGGGGGATACATTGTAGCTACTAGCGACACAGCTACAGTGAGGGGGGATACAGTGTAGCTACTAGCAACACAGCTACAGTGACGGGGGATACATTGTAGCTACTAGCGACACAGCTACAGTGAGGGGGGATACATTGTAGCTACTAGCGACACAGCTACAGTGAGGGGGGATACATTGTAGCTACTAGCGACACAGCTACAGTGAGGGGGGATACAGTGTAGCTACTAGCGACACAGCTACAGTGAGGGGGGATACAGTGTAGCTACTAGCAACACAGCTACAGTGCCAGGGGATACATTGTAGCTACTAGCGACACAGCTACAGTGACGGGGGATACATTGTAGCTACTAGCGACACAGCTACAGTGCCGGGGGATACATTGTAGCTACTAGCGACACAGCTACAGTGCCGGGGGATACATTGTAGCTACTAGCGACACAGCTACAGTGACGGGGGATACATTGTAGCTACTAGCGACACAGCTACAGTGCCAGGGGATACATTGTAGCTACTAGCGACACAGCTACAGTGACGGGGGATACATTGTAGCTACTAGTGACACAGCTCCAGTGCCAGGGGATACATTGTAGTTACGACTCGCCTTCAGATCAGTGACTTACTGGAACTGAAGGGCCGTCCTCTGACAGAGGGGCACCCCCACAGGCTGCTGTGATCTCCACGGGGTGTTTTATTTGCCAGCGGGGAGAAGGTGACGGTTCCGTAGCGCCTGTGAATACCCACGTTTATTCCCGCCTGCCGCCCGGGCCCGGCTGGGTGAGGACAGGAGCCCCCAGGTCTCAGGAGCTTTGCTGTGGCTTCTGTAGGCGGAGGTCCCCCCAAACCAGGCTGCGGGGCAGCTGGGGAGCCCGCGTCCCTAACGGTCACGGGGATGCTAAGCACGTTGCCGGCGGATAAGCTCTGCCCGGGGATAACCTAGTTTCCCGGCTCCGTTGTTTTTGTTTGTGGCCGGCTCTTGGGGCGGCGCCGGCAGGTGGATGGGATGACATGGGCTGTTCCTCGTCCGCCGGGCGAGGTTGGTGTCCGCGCGTCTGTCCTTCCGCGCGTCTGTCCTTCCGCGCGTCTGTCCTTCCGCGCATCTGTCCTCGCGGCTGCGCAGGGTGGGGAGCGGCTTCCCCCCTCTCTCCCTTCCCCCCCCCCCACACCCCATGTGCGCTCCGTGAGCCCGGCGTGAGCTGGGCGTCTGATGAGCCCACGGAGGGCGCTTGGTTACTGTTGCTAGGCTTCGGGACCGGCGCCCGGGTAATTATGCTTTGGAGACGGGGTGCTGGTGCGTGGAGGGGGTGGTGCTTTCACACAGATTTCTCAATGCAAGGGGGGTGGGTGTGTGTGTGTGCGTGCGCACGCGCGTGTGCATGTGTGTTTATGGGTGAGGCGGTAAACCCACGCTGTGCTGAGGGCGGTGTGTTTTGAAAGCCCGCCGGGCAGACAGAAGCCGCTGTGGGGAGGTGAAACAGATCCGATGTGGGAGCAGCGCCCCGTGTCCCTGGCATGGCGACCGTGACATGCGCTACTGGCCGGGGACGCGGACGCTGGCGGGAGCTAGACACGGCTCCCTTTGTGTTCGCGGGGACAGCCCGCAGGTCCCGGGAGAGCCCCAGCCCCGAGCTGAGTCCTCTTGTCCGATCGGCCGATCCGGTCGGCACCGCCCGGGCCCCTCTGTGTGTGTGCAGGGAGCGACCTGCCCCGGGCAGCCGGGCCGGGGTGCGGGCTGGAGGGAGGCAGGCACCGTGCCCGTCTGTCCAGGTTCCCGGAGGCCGATTTCAAAGCTAGAGCCCTGGCTGGTGTGGCTCAGTGGGTGGAACCGCATTCGGTCCCTGGTCCAGTTCTGTTCAAGGGCACGTACCTTGACCTGGTCGGGGCGTGTGCAGGAGGCAACGGTCACGTGCTTCTCTCACGTCGATGTTTCTCTCTGTCTCCCTCTGCCTCCCACCCTCTCTAAAAATCAAGGGGAGATATCCTCGGGGGAGGATTGAAAAACGCACAGAAGAGCGAGTGGCGGAGGGAGACGCGTGCGGCCCCGCAGACCCAGGGCTGAGGTGCACCCCAGCCGTGCGCGAGGCCCCCTCCCCGCCGCGTCCTCGCCAGCACCCGTGTCGGTGGACGTGTTGATGGTGGCCATTGTGACAGGTGTGAGGTGACCCCCCGATGTCGTTTCAGTTGGCATGCGACGCTCCCCGGTGATGGCGGGCCTGGACCTGCCGTGGACGTGAGCCACCCGCGGGTGCCGGGCCCACCGAGGGACGAGCCCCCGTGGCGGGGTTCTGAGCATCCGCGGGGCTCACGCCCGTGTCCCCTGTGGCCAGAGGTGTGTCCTGCGTGGGTCTCAGCCACGTCTGCTCCCCGGTTCTCTGCACCCCACTCTGCTTCTGGGGCGTCCCTGTCCCAGCCCCGCCCTGGCCTGGATGCTCACTTCCCACTTCTCCCGGCGGCGGGCCAGGCTCCTGCCTCTGCTCCTCCAGAGCCGGGGCCGCTGACCAGGGCCGCAGCCGGGGGGGTGGGGGGGCTCAAAGAGAAGACGCTTATTCCCCACGGCCGGCCGGGGGGCTGGAAGTCCGGGTCGGGGCGCCAGCAGGTCGGGTCTGGCGACGGCCCCTCCCGACACACTTCTGTCCTCACGTGGCGGAGACAGGGCCGGCCAGCCATTGCTGCTTCTTGCATTGGGGCCCACCCTCGTGACCTCCAAGGGCCGCACCCCCAAATACTAGCTCGGTGGGATTAGGGTTTTAATGGAAGAATTTGGGGGACGCCCTTGGCCTGTGGCGAGGACAGAAGCCTTCCTGAAGCCCGCTGCTTCTCCTGGAGAATCCCCGTCCCTCGGGGAGCCCACCCAGGGCACGTCTTGTTGGGCCTCAGTTTCCCCTGCCGACAGCAAGGGGCCGGGGCAACCTCGGCCTGAGCTCTGCGGGCACAGATGGAAGCAAGAGACCGGGAGCGGCTTCCGCCTCCCTGCTTCTGCCTTTTGCTTCTGCTGCCGGACACTGTCTCCCCGTCCCCCCTCTCCCCTCCTCACAACCCCCCTTCCAGTGTCAGACCCGGCAGATGGCGAGTCCCAGCGGGGTTGCCATAGCAACAGCTGGGCCTCACGTCCCAGGCCCGGCCCCTTAGAGGCAGCACTCCACAGTCACGGAGTGGACGTCGGGGCGGATCTCCTCCCCATGGGCGGGGCGGGCGGCTGGGAGCACGGGGTCAGGACAGGGCGCCAGGGCCTCTTCCCAGCGGTGTCTCTGTCACTTGGGGTGGAGCCTGCGGACGGGGCGGGAACCAGCAGGAGCTGGTGTGTCTGGGGCTGGACATCCCAGATCCTGGTGAGGGAGGATCTGGCCCAGCCTCCCGGGGGTACAGACCCCGTCTCCAGGTCACATGGCATTCTGTGTCGTGTGTGTGTGTGTGTGTGTGTGTGTGTGTGTGAGTGTGTGTGTGTCCAAATCGCCTCTTCTTTTTAAAAAATACATTTTTATTGATTTGATTTTATTATTTTTTTAATCCTCACCCGAGGATACTTTTCCATTGATTTTTAGAGAGAGAGTGGAAGAGAGAGGGAAAGACAGAGAGAAACTTCGATGTGAGAGAGACACATCGATTGGCCGCCTCCTGCATGTGCCCTGACCAGGGCCCGGGCCGGGGAGGAGCCTGCAACCGAGGTACATGCCCTTGACTAGGAATCGAACCCGGGACCTTTCAGTCCGCAGGCCGACGCTCTAGCCACGGAGCCACACCAGCCAGGGCTATTTTTATTGATTTCAGAGAGGAAGGGAGAGGAGAGAGAGAGAAACATCCATGATGAGAGAGAATCACGGATCGGCTGCCTCCTGCACGCCCCCCACTGGGGATCGAGCCCGCAACCCGGGCCTGTGCCCTGACCGGGGACCGAACCCTGACCTCCTGGTTCCTGGGTCGACGCTCAGCCCCTGAACCATGCGGGATGGATGTCTCCTCCGCCCCTAAGACGCCCGTCCTGCTGGGTGAGGCCCTGGCTCACCGCCCTCGGGAGCCTGTCCTTGGGGATCTCACCCCGAGGCCCTGGGGGTGTGAACCTGGGGGGATGCAGTGTGATCCATCACATGCCTGGAGGTTGGTACCAGAGGCCAGAAGGGGGTGCCAGGTGCCTCTCCCCGGGCTCCAGCCAAGGTGCCGGCGAGAGGAGGGGCGGTGTCTGAGGGACGCCCACCTGCCCGCGGCCCCGGAGACTCCAAACCACATCTCTGCTGCGCCCCAGGGAGCAGCGTTGGTGTGAGGGCTGGTGGGCGAGCCCGGGAGCGAAGGAACCCCCCTGAGAACTCCCCGTTTCACAGCGTGTGTCTGGGGGGCTCCCAGCGTCCAGGGCACGCGCAGAGGATGACCTTGGCTGGCCGAGACTCCCCGGGCCTCCGTGGCCCAGGCTAGGCCCGGCTGTGCGCCTGGCACCCGGGCAGGTGGCATCTGTTCCGGCCACAGGGACATGGCCGAGTTCCTGGGGAGAGGCAGCACCCACAGAGTGCGCCCCAGCGGGCAGCGGGCAGCGGGCCACCTCCTGGCCCAAGGCCTCGCTCATCTCTGCTGCGTGTGCCCCTGGGGGGTGGTACAGTCAGGTCCTCCTGGGGCCCTGCTCAGGCCCCTCATCTGATGTGACCCCCCTCCCTTGGTGACTCCTGGGGAGCAGCCCCTGCCCTGCTCCCGAGCTGGGGTGTGGGGGGGTCCCCACCTGAGCCAGGACCACGTGCAGACGGCCTGCCCCGCTCTGAGCCGCAGGGAGGGGCCGGGTGTGGGAGAGGCCGGCTCCGTGCGGCTGCGTCTGGGAGGGGATTGCCCAGGAGTTCGGTGTGTGTTTTTTCTCACCAATTTTCATCTAAAAAACCTGCTTTCCACCAAATGAGGTTTCTGATGAGAATTTGATCGAAACCGTGTTTCGATTGGGTTCGGGCACCGGGGGGGGGGGGGGGGGGGCAGGGGGCGGGGGTTTCTCCTCCATCTGCAGGCGGGAGGGTCCGGCCCGCGGCTCCGCTGGTTTGAATCTCTGCGAAGTCGGGCAACAGGCGTTTCCGGGTTAATGACGTCCGAGGCCCTGAGCCTCCCGGCCTCGCTGTGTTGTGAAAGCGGGAGCCCCCCGCCCCCCCCCCCCAGGACCCCTTTGACCGGACGGTGGGGGAGTGAACCCCGGGGCGGGTGGTGGGCCTGCTTCTCTGTGAGGGCACGCGAGGCGCGGGGCGGGCTTGCTCCGGAACCCACTTCCGAGGCGGCTTCTCGAACCCGGGGCCTGATGGAAGCGCCTGGCGGTGTCTGCCCCTCGGACCTGCAGAGTTTGCGCGTGGAGCGTGTCAGCGCTCCCCACACGCACGGCCCACCGTGTGGCCGGAAGCTGAGGGCGGCTGACGGGTCTCCCCTGAGCTCGGGGAGAGAGCGACCTCTGGGCCCCGACCTCCTGGGGCGACGGGAGTGTTGGATGAAGAGAAATCCCGGAATGACTCACACACCGTCTTCTTCAGCAGCGCTAACCTCCCGCTAGGATATGCAGATGAGCTCCTTGAGGCTGGTTCATTCATGACCTGATCCCAAGTGGCTGGCACACAGTAGGTCAGGGGTCCTCAAACGACGGCCCGCGGGCCACAGGCGGCCCGCCCAGGACATGGATCCGGCCCGCCGGGGGCCGCTGCCTGTCCTGCTTAGCAGCCGACGCGTCCCGGGCCCGCAGTGCGCATAGGAATTTGTTCATAGTTTTTTTTTTTAAACTATAGTCCGGCCCTCCCACGGTCTGAGGGACAGGGAACTGGCCCCTGTTTAAAAAGTTTGAGGACCCTTGCGAGTAGGTGGTCATATTTGTTGGATGAAGGAAGCAGAGGATGGGTGGGTGCTTGGAGGGATGGGTGGATGGTGGATGGTGGATGGGTGGGTGTTTGGAGGGATGGGTGGATGGTGGATGGTGGATGGGTGCTTGGAGGGATGGGTGGATGGTGGATGGTGGATGGGTGGGTGTTTGGAGGGATGGGTGGATGGTGGATGGTGGATGGGTGGGTGTTTGGAGGGATGGGTGGATGGTGGATGGTGGATGGGTGCTTGGAGGGATGTGTGGATGGTGGATGGTGGATGGGTGCTTGGAGGGATGGGTGGATGGTGGATGGTGGATGGGTGGGTGTTTGGAGGGATGGGTGGATGGTGGATGGTGGATGGGTGGGTGCTTGGAGGGATGGGTGGATGGTGGGTGGTGGATGGGTGGGTGTTTGGAGGGATGGATGGATGGTGGATGGTGGATGGGTGCTTGGAGGGATGGGTGGATGGTGGATGGTGGATGGGTGGGTGTTTGGAGGGATGGGTGGATGGTGGATGGGTGGGTGCTTGGAGGGATGGGTGGATGGTGGATGGTGGATGGGTGGGTGTTTGGAGGGATGGGTGGATGGTGGATGGTGGATGGGTGCTTGGAGGGATGTGTGGATGGTGGATGGTGGATGGGTGCTTGGAGGGATGGGTGGATGGTGGATGGTGGATGGGTGGGTGTTTGGAGGGATGGGTGGATGGTGGATGGTGGATGGGTGGGTGCTTGGAGGGATGGGTGGATGGTGGATGGGTGGGTGCTTGGAGGGATGGGTGGATGGTGGATGGGTGGGTGCTTGGAGGGATGGGTGGATGGTGGATGGTGGATGGATGGGTGCTTGGAGGGATGGGTGGATGGTGGATGGGTGGGTGCTTGCAGGGATGGGTGGATGGTGGATGGTGGATGGGTGGGTGTTTGGAGGGATGGGTGGATGGTGGATGGTGGATGGGTGGGTGCTTGGAGGGATGGGTGGATGGATGGTGGGTAGATGGGTGGGTGCTTGGAGGGATGGGTGGATGGTGGATGGGTGGGTGCTTGGAGGGATGGGTGGATGGTGGATGGTGGATGGGTGGGTGCTTGCAGGGATGGGTGGATGGTGGATGGTGGGTGGGTGGGTGCTTGGAGGGATGGGTGGATGGTGGATGGTGGATGGGTGTTTGGAAGGATGGAGGGAGGGAAGAAAGGAGATGCTCTGTGCCGCGCTCAGCACAGCAGGGGTGAACCTGAGTGGGGGGGCGGTGAAGGATTAAAGAAGACAGGCAAGAGAATAAAGCTGGGGCTCGGAGGGACACGGCCCTCTGATTAGACAGCGCCACGGCCTGCAGGCCGAGTCTTCATTTCATAGCCGGATCCCAGGAGGCCAAGGAAGGGCGTGGTCACAACGTTCTCACGGGCTTCGAATCCGCTCAATCACAGGCCCCTGATCCAGCTTCGTTTACCGGCTGCACCTCCCGCAGCCCACATCGCTCAGCCACGTGGGGCCACAGGCTCGGACCATCAGGTCAAGCTCACAGCCATAGCCTCTGGCGGTAACTGTGCTGGGACTGGCACGTGGCTTTGCCACGAGGGGACCGTGCCCTCGCCTCAGTCCCAGGCTTGAACCTGTCCGAACGCTGTGGCCGCGCCCCGCAATGCTGTCGATGACTGAACCTGATACCATTCGGCTAGAGCGCAGCTTCCCCCTCCCCCCCCCCCCGAGTTACGAGGAGAGACAGGAGGGGCGCTCAAGGGCAGGCTGCAGGCCCCGAGGCGGACGCTCCGTGGCCAGCGGCCCAGTCCGCTCCCTCGGCCTCTCCCCGAGCCCCGGGCGAGGTGTGCGCCAGGGTCCCGTCCGGGTGGCGACGGCGAGCCCAGGACGGGCACCGCGGTTTCTCGAGCCTCCGCTGTCGCCGTCTCCTGGGTGACGCGCTGGGACTCATGTCAACATTCTTGGGGTGCCCCCCTTCCCTTCACCGCTAACAAGGGCCTTGGGGACTTCCGTTCGCTCTTCAGCGGACGTGTTTATTCGTACGTGGCGGTTCCTCGTGGAGAGGGGGTACTGGGTCTTCCTGGAAATGGCACAGAGAACGCCGCCCCCCTCCCTTCCCGGGAGACCCCGCCGGGTGGAGCAGTTGCCCCCGCCCCCCCCCCCCCCAATTCCTGTTTACCCGTCCGACCGACCGTGACCTTATTAGGAGCAGAGCTAGCGGCAGAGCTAATTAGTTCAGTTAAAATTAGCCGCCCTGAGTGGGGGTGGGGGTGGGGGTGGGCCCTGGCCCATCTGCAGCGTCTGTGAGAGGCCGGAGCTGCAGCCTCAGAGACCCCAGGCACGAGGCGGAGGAGGCAGCGGGGGGAGGGATGCGGCCAGCAGCCAAGGGTCCATGGAGCCCCCGGAGCCGGAAGAGGCCGGAAGGACCCTCCCCGGAGCCCCCGGAGGGAGCGCGGCCTGGACAGGGCGCCTCTGGTCCAGACGGCGAGGGTCCGTCCCCGCGGCCCGGGGCCCCCAGGACAGCAATTCCGAGGTCACACCCGTGGAAGGTCAACCCTCCATCCCCTGGGAGTGGACGCCTGCCCAGGGGTCACCCACACGGACACAGTCGGGGGGGCAGGGGCCGTGGGGAGGAGACCTCGGCCTTGCCATGCCGCCAGGACGCAGCTGCTGGGGCCTTTGGCCGTAGAGGAGCCCCTGCCCCGGCCACACGGCTCCCGGGGGAGACGGGGCGCCTGGCGTGTCCCCGCCTGGGCCTGGGCCCGTGTCTGCCCCGGGTGCCGGCTCTCTGGTCGCAGGAAGCTGGAGCCGCCGCCGTGACGCGCAGCCCCGTGCAGGCTGTTTCGGGCTGCGAGCCGCGGGCAGGCACGGTGGCTCCCCTTTGTGGGTGCCCTCTCCCCGTCCCCGTAGTCACGGAAATCACGTGGTCACTCAGGGCCCTGCTTGACTGTCATTTCACTGGGCTCGTCTCTCTTCGTCGCTGAGATCCCATTTCCTCCAGGAGCAGGTCCCCGCCTCCGGCCTCAGGTGCCATCTCCGTGATTCGGGGCCTCTCCGTGTCCTGGGGGCCAGGACAGCATCCCGCCCTGGACGCCCATCGGCTGCCAGGCCCACGCCTCGGCCGCCACGGCCGTCCCCCTTCATGGAGGGGGCGGTGCTGACCAGCACAACCCGCGGGAGCTCCCAGAGACGCGTGGAGAAATGTCAGGCTGATGGGAGGTCGGAAGGGGCTGGCGTACCCCAGTGGGTCCCGGGGGGCCTGGCAGAGTGTGGACCTGCCTGCCCCCCTCCGTGTGCACGCACGCTGATTCACACGTGGTGGTCTTGCCATTTTTTTAAAAAAATATATATATTTTTATTGGTTTTGAGAGAGAGGGATGGAGAGGTAGAAACATGGATGAGAGAGGAACACCATCCATCGGCCGCCTCCTGCACGCCCCCCACTCCCCCCACAGGGGATCGAGCCCATAACCCGGGCCTGTGCCCTGACCCGGGAGTCGAACCAGCGACCTCTTGGCTCCTGGGTGGATGCTCGGCCACGGAGTCACGCCGGCCGGCTTGCTTTTCTCTGTGCCGTGTTCCTTGGTTGGCGCCCACACTCTCGATTTCTCTCTCCGGAAAGGAATCCTTTCCCGTAAGAGGGTATGTGGCTGCCGTCGGCCAGCCGGCCCCCTGGAATGGGAAAACGCCCTACAGCCCGGCAGGAACCCCGAGCAGCTCACGTTTTACTCCAGGGTGCGCCCTGCTGGCCTGTGAGGAGGATGGGGCGCCGGTGGGTTATTTAAGCCAAGTATGAAGGAGTGGAGCTGCTGCTGCTGCCGGAACGTTCTCTCCATCCAGAGACGAGAATGTCGCCGGCAGTGTGCGGGCAGGCACGCTGTGGGCACGGGAAGGGGGGGGCGCAGACAGCTATGGCACCGCACCGGTGGGGGCCCCTCCCAGGGAGGCCAAGGGGCCGGGGAGGGTTCGCTGAGGCCGCCTCTTGGCGCTGGGGAGGAAGACAAAGGTGGCACCGCCGTCCCGCCGTCCTGGGCCGGTCTGAGTCCCGACTGCGAGTCCCCGGGTGCCCCGCTCCCGCGTGGCCTCTCGTGTCACGGGAGCCGTGTGCCGACGCAGCCAGGCCAGGGAGGCCCTTGAGTTTCTCCGCCGGGGGGAGGGGGGCACTGTCCCCGGGGCCGTCCCGCTGCCCGCTCCCGGCCCTTGGGGTCAGGTCCTCCCTGGAGGGGCGTTTTCCTGAAGGTGGCAACTAATAAAAGCCACGCGGCCGGCCGGGCCCGGAAGGATCCGTTTGGAGGTTAAACCGGTCACCGAGGCGTAATCAGTTCCCCGGGCCCGCGTCCTCGGATCTGCTAGCGAGGCGGGAGCGAGGCGGCGGCGGGCTCAGGCGTCCCGGTCCTGGCACCTGCCCCGGTTCCACGGCGAACACGGCGCCCTGAGGGGGCATCGCGTGCACCTTCCCGCGCGTCCAGCCTCCTGGGCTGCGGGGACGCCCACGGTGCTGGGAGCGTCGGCCCCGGCCTCTCGGTGTCCAGCCTCCTGGGCTGCGGGGACGTGGTGGAGGTTGGCTTCTTGGGTTGAAAGAAGCCTCCTCCGTGTCCACGATCCTCCCTGCTGGGCTGCGGGGACGCCCACGGTGCTGGGAGCGCCGGCCCCGGCCTCTCGGCTTGCACGGTCAGTGGTCACGCACACCCAGGCCCCCTCGCTCCCGCCTCTGGCTGCTCTGACCCTCACCTCCTCCACCCCAGGCTGCCCTGCTGCCTCTGTGCATGGAGGTAGGAGCTCGCTGCTAGATAGCGTGTGTGCGCGTGTGTGCATGTGTGCGTGAGTGTAGGTGTGTGATGGGGGGCTTTCCTAGCTTAATGTATGTGTCTGTGCCCATGACTTTCACCACCGTGAATAGCTGAGCAGCTCATGTCAGACAGACGCAACCTGCTTACTGATAATAACCACAGACCCCGCCCGGCCGGCGTGGCTCAGGGGTGGAGCGTCGACCTCTGAACCAGGAGGTCACGGTTCGATTCCCGGTCAGGGCACAGGCCCGGGTTTCGGGCTCCATTCCCAGTGGGGGGCGTGCAGGAGGCAGTCGATCCATGATTCTCTCTCCTCATGGATGTTTTTCTCTCCCTCCCTCTCCCTGCCTCTCTGACATCAATAAAAACACGTTTAAAATAATAATAACAAACCCTGGACGAAATGTGTAAAAATAGCAATGCTAACTGCTTAAAGGCACTGCCAGGCCACACAAGGCAGACAGGCTGTAGGTGGGGACCCGCCAC
The DNA here is from genome assembly GCF_963455305.1 of Plecotus auritus. NCBI lineage: Eukaryota > Metazoa > Chordata > Mammalia > Chiroptera > Vespertilionidae > Plecotus > Plecotus auritus. The sequence goes on along the minus strand of NC_137783.1, from coordinate 155,131,077 downwards.
AGGCAGAGCGCGAGAGCCCGCCGAGCGGGGTTCCACAGGCCCCGCCCCTGCCCCCGCCCCCCGCCGATGGGACGGGAACGCGCCGCAGACACCCCCAGCTTTGCTCCGTTAACCCCGCATTGTGCCGAGCCGCCTCTTTAGACGGCGTGTTATTTATAAAGCATGATTCACTGGAGCAGTTATTGTGCGATGGAGACGCGCTGCCGACTAATATTTAAAGAGCCGCGAGGTGGGCGCGGGCGGGCGGGCGGGCGGAATCCGGTCTGGCGCCCTCCCGGGACCTGCCTCCGCTCCGGGCAAGGCCCGGCCTCGCTCACCGTCTCCCGGGCTTTCGGTTCGGTTCTGGAAGGCACAGGGCAGGCGTGGCCGGGCCACCGAGACCCGCTGGCCCTGCTGCTCCTTCCGGTGCCCGCGGCTCCGGTTGACAGGCGAGCGCCACGCCGGGGTGTGTGCTGAGACGGACACTGCCCGGGCCTCCCCGCTCCCCCGTGTCTCCACCGGAGCATCTGCCCCCCACCCACACCCCCTTTCGCAACAGGAGGAGGCGGGGCGCAGTTAACCGGGCCTCGGCCTGGCCTTGGGGACAGAGGGAAGCGCCCCCATCTGGGACCCCGGGGTCCCGGCGCTGCCCGGCCCAAGCCCAGCCTCTCGGCTCCCTCAGCCGGGGCCTCGGGGGCAGTAGGGTCTGTTCCATCTTGTTTTTTAAATTTTATTTATTTCTATTATCATTTATCCTCACCCGAGGATGTTTTCTTATTGATTTTTTTTAGAGCGAGTGGAAGGGAGGGGGGGGAGAGAAACATCCATGTGAGAGAAGCACATCGATTGGTTGCTCCTGGGGCCATGGAAGAGCCTGCAACCGAGTCCGTGCCCTTGACCAGAATCGAACCCGGGACCATTTGGTCTGCAGGCCGACCTCTATCCACTGAGCCACACCAGCCAGGGCCGCTCTGTCTTGTGGATGCAGGAAAAGAAGGTCCCGAAGGCTGTGTGTGTGGCCGGGGGCGGGGGGGGTCCCCGGTGCCCAGGCCTGGGAATGGGGTGGCCAGCTTGGGGTCCCGCCACACGCAGCTGCTCCGTGGAGCCGGCACCAGCCAGCCGTGAGGGGCCGGGCCAGTAGGGCAGTGTGGCCTCTGCGGAGCCGGCAGGTCCCTGGGCAGAAGGGGGGAGGTGGCAATAATGGGGCGGAGAAGTGAGGGGGCTTTGGGCGCCGGGGACCAGTCCGAGGGGACCAGCCTGTCGTGCCCCGAATAGCACCTCGCACCCCGCGCAGTCGAAGCCGGGGCTCACCCTCTCTCTCTCTCCACTGGTTCGTTCACTCATCCGTTCATTCACGCCAGAGCTGTAGGGAGCACCTCCGGTTTGCGGGGCGGGGTGGTGGTGGGGGGGCTGCCGGACCTCCCACGGCCTCAAGCAGCTGGTCGGCTCCTGGGCCCAGGAAATGCGCCACAGCCAGACGGTCGCCAGGGAGCCCTGAGAAGGGGCCTGTCCAGTGACTGGCTAGCCAGGCAGACTTCCTGGAGGCGGTGACGTGGCGAGGATCTTGGACACGTGTCGGAGACACCTGGGAGGGCTTTCTGTGGACACGGAGCCGGGGGTGGGGGCCAGGGGAGGCCAGCTTGCTGCCGCTTACGGACGTTTTCAAGTTTCCGTGTGCATTTGGCGATTGCTGACACCCACACAGCACGCGCATTCTCACCCACAGCCGGGGACGCGACCCTCCCGCCTGCTGTGAGCGGCCCCGTTCAGTCCCCGTTGGACGGATGGGAAACCCAAGCAGATGCCGGGACCACGGGGCCACGGGGCTGGGAGGGGCCGGGCCTCGACCCCGGAAGTTCAACGCCCCACCCCTTTGTGCCTCAAACACGCCTCAGGTGACCCCACCACCGACGCTGGGAATGAGCTGGGTTCTTCCCATTTTCCAGATGGGGAAACTGAGGGCTGGGTGCCTGAGCCACCAACGGCCACCGAGGGAGTCAGACAGAGCCAGCCCCGGGCCTGCTGGGCTCCCACACCCGATTCTTTCCCCACGCCCCCGTTCCCCCCGCCGCCCCCACCGCCCGCCCCACCCCAGGACCGGAGCCAGGGAGGGGGCCTGTCGCGGGCCCACCAGACCCTCCGAGGCGTGCAGCACCTGGCGCTCCCTCCCCACCAGGACGGAGCCCTGGAACGTTCTGTTGTGGGAAGAGCCTTTTTTTGTACAAGAGACGGAATTATTTTCAGCCTGTTGTCAGGCAGTTGTCAAAAGATGCGGCAAATAAAGGGCTGAGCGCGTGAGGGCTGGTGAGGGGGGTGCAGAGCGCCAGCCGCACGGTCCTGGGGGCTGGGAGCAAACGGCTTCCACATCTTCTACTTTGGTTGCTCATTTGTGTGCTTATTACTCCTCACTCCGTACCGAGGGGCTGGCCCTGGGGCTGGGCCCCGGGGTCGCGGTGGTGGCGAAAGGCCAGGCTCGGAGGCTGACCATGTGGGGTGACTTGGGGTGACCGTCTTCCTTCTTGGCAAGTCCCTCATTGGGGGGCCTCCAGCTCATCTTTCCTCCTGCGTTTCGGCCTTTGGAACAGCCCCTGGGGAGGGTGGGCCGGAGACGGGGGTGAGTGAGCGGGGGACGGGTTCCCCACGCAGCATCCGATCCTGCCCCCGCCGCCTGCCTCACCTCCGCCAGCTCGGCCCCGAGTTCCCTCCCACTGCCACCCCCTCGTCCGGAATGAAACCCAGCCTCACCTCTGCCCGGGGGGGCCGGGGGAGGGGCACGCTTCCTCCCTGAAGGGCCGGGACCGCGTGTTTGGGGAACTCCTTCTGTCCCTGTCCTCCTCCGTCCTGCGTGGGGAGGGAGGTGGGCCCGTCACTGGCCCCAGGGAAGCCGCTTTCCCGTGTCCCCGTGTCCCCGTGTCCCCGTGTCCCCGTGTCCCCGTGTCGGCAGCGGGGCTGCCTGGGATGGTGGGGGCTCCGTGGGCCATCGGCAAGGCCCCCGCCCCGTCTGCGCACACTCTCCCCCCGCCCCTGCTCACAGCCACGGCGCGAGGGAACTTGGCGAGCAGCGTGCTCCGTGATTTGGGGAGGGTGTCCGTGAGGCAGATGGAGGCGGGGTGAGCATCGCGAGCCTCCCACACCCCCGGAGGGTTCCCTGGGCCTTGGCGTGTTCTTGGGGCTCATGTGGCCGCCCCCCCCCCCCCCCAGAGAGGAGCGCCCTGCATTGGCCGCTGAGGTGTCCCAGCCAGGCGGGCGGCCGGGCCCTTGTTGGGGACGCCCCAGCACTGGGGAGGGGCTCGGGGAGCATGGCCGTGTCCCGGGCACGTGTCCTGGGTGTGCGTGCCGGGACTGACCTCTGACCCCGAGGAGGTGACGCGCGGACGGGCTGAGGATAACGCACCGGGGCGGGTCAGCGTCCAGGCACCTCTTAGCGCTGCCTGGGCTCCGGGCCGGGGTGCCGGGGCGAGGGGTCCCCGGGGCCGGTGGGAGGTGCAGAGATTTGGATGCGGCTGAGACGGGGCGCAGGCGGGGGCTCCCTTCTCTCCACACGGGCCGTCCCGGTCACAGGTCTGTCACCCACGACCTCCACTCACACGTCCCCGTGGCTGTTTCTGCCTCATCTCCCCCCCCCCCCCCCCCGCTTCTCTCTCTCTAATTTGGGAAGCAGTTCTCTTAGCAACAGCAACCCGCACGCTTACTCACAGCCCAGCAGCGGACGCGCAGGTGCTGGAGCCCCTGGTGCCCCATTCGTGTTCAGGGGTGACCCTGCCGCTGCCCTGCCCAGGCGTCCTGCCCATCGGCGTGTTACGGGGATAGCTCTCTGCCCCCTCCCTCCTGGCCCCCCTCCCTCCCTCCCTCCCTCCCTCCTCCTTCTCTCCTTCCCCCCTCCCTCCCTCCTGACCCCCCTCCCTCCCTCCCGACCCCCCTCCCTCCCTCCCAGACCCCTCCCTCCCTCCTGACACCCCTCCCTCCCTCCTGACACCCCTCCCTCCCTCCTGACACCCCTCCCTCCTTCCTGACACCCCTCCCTCCCTCCTGGCCCCCTCCCTCCCTCCTTCCTGACTCCCTTCCCTCCCTCCTGACCCCCCTCCCTCCCTCCCAGACCCCTCCCTCCCTCCTGACACCCCTCCCTCCCTCCTGACACCCCTCCCTCCCTCCTGACACCTCTCCCTCCCTCCTGACCCCCCTCCTGGCCCCCTCTCTCCCTCCCTCTTGGCCCCCTCTGAACCTCCTGGCCCCCCTCACTCCCTCCTAGCCCCCCTCCCTCCTTCCTGACCCCCCTCCCTCCCTCCTGACCCCCCTCCCTCCTTCCTGACACCCCTCCCTCCCTCCTGACCCCCCTCCTGGCCCCCTCCCTCCCTCCCTCCTAGCCCCCCTCCATCCCTCCTGACCCCTCTCCATCCCTCCTGATCCCCTTCCTCCTTCCTGACCCCCTCCCTCTCTCCTAGCCCCCTCCCTCTTTCTTGGCCCCTCTCTGTCCTTCCTGACGCCCCTCCGTCCCTCCTGACTCCCTTCCTCCTTCCTGATCCCCCTCCCTCCCTCCTGGCCCCCCTCCGTCCCCCCTGACCCCCCCCCCGTCCCTCCTGACCCCTTCCTCCTTCCTGATCCCCCTCCCTCCCTCCTGGCCCCCCTCCGTCCCTCCTGACCCCCCTTCATTCCTCCTGGCCCCCCTCCCTCCCTCCTGGCCCCCCTCCGTCCCTCCTGACCCCCTTCTGTCCCTCCTGACCCCCTCCCTCCCTCCTGGCCCCCCTCCGTCCCTCCTGACCCCCCCTCCCTCCCTCCTGGCCCCCCTCCCTCCCTCCTGGCCCCCCTCTGTCCCTCCTGACCCCCTCCCTCCCTCCTGGCCCCCCCAGTCCCTCCGGGATCCTGCCGGGTGGAGATGCTAACGTGACCGTGAGGATGCTCATTAATCCGCCGCCGGAATCAGGGCGCGCCAGCCCGTCTAATTGTCTCATCTCCCTTTAAAGGGGGGTTCTGATTTCTCCAGGGGAACGCCGCCGCGGGGCCGAGCCGGGGAGGAACGGCTCGGTGGCCGCGTCCTTTGAAGGGGAATCTGGGTCACGGCAGATTCCGGAGGCGGCGAGGGCTGCCCAGCGCGGGGTCCCGCGTGAGGCTCAGGTCGGGGGCGCTTTAGCCTCCCGGCTCGCTCGCTCGCAGCCTCTGCGGCCGACAAGCACCGGCACTTTAAGAGGGAACTTGGCTTTTTCTAGGAAAATAGACCGGGAAAGCCCCGAGCGCGCGGCGGCGTTCCAGGCAGCGAGGGCGCGGGAGCGGCAGGGGCCGGCACCGGCCCGGCGTCCCGGGGATCCCCGGCTCCGCTGGCAGATGCCCGAGGATGCCCGGCCCCTGCTCCCCCCGCCCGCCCGCGCCGCGCGGAGCACAAAGGCAGAGTAGCGGCGCTCACATGACGGGCGCGGGGAGAGGCCGCCGGGCTTGAGCGCTCCCGCCGGCAGGCCGGCCATGGGGCGGGCTCCGTCACCGGCGCGCCGGGGCTGGCATGCCCAGCGATGCCCGGAGGCACGCCGCGCCCAGACGCCCGCCGCCGCGCCCCGGGTCCACGCTGCCCCGGCGCCCAGGGGCCGGGCATCACTGCCCGCCTGTCCCCCCGCCGAGAAGGTTATATAATGAGCGGCAGGCGGCCCGAGCCACAGGGAAGATGAAGTCTTTGTTAAACGCCTTCAGCAAGAGGGAAGGTAAGACCGGAGCCTCGGGCGGGCGTGGGGTGCCTGGGGGGGGGGATTGTGGGGGCTCGGCTCCTCCTGGAACTCCTGGTCCTTCACCCCGTGTGAGGGCGTCACCACACCGCTGGGCGGGCTCTGTCCCGCGCCTGGCGTGGCGACCCCCGGACCCTGCTGTCGGGGTGTTTTTGTCCGCGCGTCCCCGTCCCTGGGGCAGGACCGCCTTCCAGAGTGTGCGGCCGGGAGACGGGCCCGGGGCACGTTCGGAACGAAGTTCCAGGGAAATCAGGGAAGTTTGGGCTCCGGACTGCCCGCTGCCCGCAGGCTGGTGAGCCCGGGACGGGGAGGGCAGGACGCGCTGGGCACGGCGGGCTCCCGGCCCCAGTGGTGGGGGGGTGGGAGGGATGCCTCGCGGGGGACTCGGAAAGTGTAATTTTTATCGGGGACACAAATGTGTCCTAAGTGTCGGGAAGTCGGAGAGAAAAGCCCCACGGGGAGAGTTTGAGGGTCGCTGCCCGGAGAAGGAAGCCGCGGGGGATGGGAGTCGCTGCCAGGCAGGAAAGCAGGTGTTTTTAACCGTTTTCTCACACACGCGTGCGCACACACACACACACACATACACGCGCGCACACACACACACACATGCCCTCCGGGGAGCCTGCCAGAGGAGAGGCTCGGGCTGGGCAGGCTGATGAAGATTGGGGCGCTTCAGAGGAATTGGGGAGGCGCCCCCCCCCCCGCCCCGGCCGTGAAATAGACGCGGAGACAGGGAAGCTGGTGCCGTGGGTCTCGGGGACCAAGCGAGGGGCTCCCCCACGCCACCTGTGTGCGTCGTCCAGTGACTCGCCGGCCGACCTGAGAATGTCCCGAGGCCCCACCCCCTCATCTCCCAGGCGCCGCCCCTCCCCTCCCCGGGTCCCCACTGCCTCCGCCCGGGTGCCCCGCAGCCTGTGTCCGCTCTTCCCTTGACGAGAAACCAGGCCCTTTCTGGGTCTCCATGTTTGTGACCCGCCCAGCGGGGGGACTTTTTATTTGTTTATTTATTTATTTATGTTCTTGATGTCAGGGAGGAAGGGAGAGGGAGAGAGAGAGAAACATCAATGATGAGAGAATCACTGACCGGCTGCCTCCTGCACGCCCCCCACTGAGCACCGAGCCCGCCACCAGGGCCTGTGCCCCGACCGGGAATCGAACCGGGACCTCCTGGTTCCTAGGTGGACGCTCAGCCCCTGAGCCGCGCCGGCCGGGCCAGTGCGGGGCCTCTGGTCGGGGAGGGTGGTGTGAGGTGCTCTCTGGTCTGTGCCCTGATTTCATAGATGTCTCTCCCCTCCGAGTCCGTCTGAGCGCGAGCAGGCGCCCCCCCCCCCTGCGCCCCTTCTATGAAGGGCATTAAACCTGCCAGTGGCGTGACGTCGGTCCGAGAGCAGACGTGACTGCCCGACCCCCAGGAGCTGGGAGCTGGGGTCGAGGGGTGCAGGCGTTTCCGGGTCTGGGAGCGTCCCTGGAGCCGGGGTCCCTCCCTGCATGGGCCCCCGGGGGCTGGGGATCCCTGGCCGCTTTCTGCCGCTCTGCCCGCCCGTGGAGGTGCTGGCTCTCGCTGTGGCCTCTGGTCCACAGACGTGTGCCCAGGCGGCCTCGCCACCCACAGCCGTGCACTTGCACCGGCACGAGCGGGCGTCGTCCCAGTTCCTCCGGCCCGCTGCCCCGAGACAGCAACGCTGTGTGTCCTCCCTTGCAACCAGCAAGGCACACGCTCGGGGTGGGGGGGTGGGGGGGCCCCCAAACAAGACTTGTCCTGTCAGTGGGAAGGGCCTTGGCTGACGCCGGGCCATGCCCTGCAGAGGCGGCCTCCGGCCTGGGACAGGGCCACGGAGGAGCAGCCTTTCCCAGGGGCCGTGTGGATGCGGTCCCGGCGGGGAGCCCGGCCCCCCCTCCCCACCACCTCAGCGGGGCGTCTCCTCCGGCCGAGGCTGCGGGAGGAGGCAGTGTGACCTCCATGTGCCCTCTCCCAGGGCCCATCGCTGCCCCAGGATGTGCCCTCCATCCCGTGCGTCCTCAGGAAAGCCCTGCCCCCTGCCCTCCGTGCCCCCAGTGCCTCACCTCTGCTCCCCCAGGTGGCGAGGGTGCGCGGGCTCACCGAGGTCTCTGCCGGCGCCACCGCTGTGCCCCGAGCTCTGGCGTCCGGTGGGCGGGCTGGCAGCAGGGGCGCCACGCAGGCTGGGCGGGGACTGTCCTCCGCGGCCTCTGGCTGGGGCAGCCGGTGGGGGGCCGTCCAGGACTCTGTCCTGAGCTCCTTGAGCCGCGCTTCCTGGGGAGATGCGGGAGCCCTGTGCCCGCCCGCGGGAGAGCGCCTGGTTCAGCCTGCAGGCGTGTGGCGGCGGGAAAGCTTCCCGGGCGTCGAGCGCGAGGGAAGCCGTGTCCCTTGTGGCCGGGGTCACCGGCGTCTTATTCCCCCCCTCCCCCGCCCCCCCAGCCTGGACGGCTGCTCTTCTTTAGCGTCCTCTTCCTGTTTCCCCTCCGGCCCTGGGACCCCCCCTCCCCCATCCCCGTCCCCATCCGGGGGCAGTGTCCCTGCTGAGTCCCTGGGCCCTGAGGGCCCCGCCTCTGGTCTGAGCTTAGTAAGAAGCCGGGTGAGGGCACCCCGCCTCCCTTCATGCTGCGGGGTCCCCGTCTATGGTGGAGGGAGGAGCGTGCTTGGGGTTGGAGCCGGCTAATTCCACCCGGTAGGTCTGAGGGCCGTGTCCGTGTCCAGGGGCCACTGGATCAGTGTCCCCCCAGACACTGCCCCGTCCTGGAGGCCGAAGCCTGAGACCCAGCTGACTCCTCCCGGGCCTCCCTCCTGGACATGTGGGCGCCGTGTCCCCCCCGAGTCCCCACACGGTCCCTCTGTGGGTGTCTGTGTCCGATCCCCTCTTCTCACGAGGACCCAGTCACACTGGATCAGGGCCCCCCATGACCTCACTTTACCTCAATCCCCTGTTTAAAGACCCTCCTCCAAATGGGGTCACGCTCTGAGCTCTCGGGCGTTCGGGCTCCCATACCTGGATATCAGGGGACTCCCTCAGCCCATCTCGGGGGCCACGTCCGGGTCTTGCAGGAGGGACTGTGGCTGCTCCGTGTCCTGGCCACGTGGTGAGACGGCCACGTCCTCACACGTGTCTGCGCTGCTTCAGGAGGGCGCTGGCCGCATGGAAGCCGGACCCGCGTCCCTTCCATCTCCCGCCCAGCTTGAGCCTCCGTGAAACGCGGCCACACTCTGTCTCCCGTCCGTGCGTCTGTGTCGGCTGCGTTCTGTCCACGGGTCCCGCGGGGCCGCACAGAGCTCACCCTCGAGGCCACGCCGCCGCGTGCTCACGGCCTCCCCCCCCCCCGCTCTCTCCCCAGTGCCCTTCCGAGAGGCCCCGGCGTACACCAACCGCAGGCGCCGGCCCCCCAGCACGCTGGCCGCCCCCCGCGTCCTGCTGCGCTCCAACAGCGACAACAACCTCAACGCCAACGCGCCCGACTGGGCCGCCGGCCCCGCCTCCCACCGCAGCCTCTCCCCGCAGCTGCTGCAGCCAGCGCCCGGCCCGGCCGACGGGGGCCCGAGGACCGTGGGCGGCTACGTGCCCGGGCCCCGCAGCCGCTCCCCGTCACTCAGCAGGCTCGGCGGCGCCAGCGAGGATGGCAAGAGGCCCCTGCAGCCCTGGCACGTGGGGTAAGGAGGGCGGGGATGGCGTGGAGCCGGAGGGGGGGGGGACCGGAGAGGGGAGGACCTCACACATCACACCGCTGGGCCTGGGACTCGGGGGTGCGGGCAGTCGGCCTGGGACTCGGGGGTGCGGGCTACTAGGTCTGGGACTCGGGGGTGTGGGGGGCTGGTCTGGGTCTCGGGGGTGCGGGGGCCTGGTCTGGGTCTCGGGGGTGCGGGCCGCTAGGTCTGGGTCTCGGGGGTGTGGGGGGCTGGTCTGGGTCTCGGGGGTGCGGGCTGCTAGGTCTGGGACTCGGGGGTGTGGGGGGCTGGTCTGGGTCTCGGGGGTGCGGGCTGCTAGGTCTGGGACTTGGGGGTGCGGGCGGTCGGCCTGGGACTCGGGGGTGCAGGCTGCTAGGTCTGGGACTCGGGGCAGGCGGGCCGCTAGGTCTGGGACTCAGGGGTGCGGGGGGCTGGTCTGGGACTCGGGGGCCGCTAGGTCTGGGACTCAGGGGTGCGGGCGGTCGGCCTGGGACTCGGGTTGCAGGCCACTAGGTCTGGGACTCAGGGGTGCGGGCGGCTGGGCCTGGGACTCAGGGACCGCTAGGTCTGGGACTCGGGGGTGCGGGCCGCCAGGTCTGGGACTCGGGGGTGCGGGCGGCTGGGCCTGGGACTCGGGGGTGCGGGCCGCCGGGTCTGGGACTCGGGGGTGCAGGCAGCTGCACACGGTGCCCGTCTCCTTCCATCCCAGCAGGGAGAGCCCTGGACCAGGGTCCCGCCTCCTGCCCCAGTTCAGAGGGTCCCCAGCGAGCGGGGGCGGGCACTAACCTGGGCCCGCGGAGACGGCTCAGGGCGAGTGGGGGAGGCGCCGGGGCGCGGGCCTCGTCTGCGTCTGTGCAGGCGCCTGGTCCTGACGGTGACGCGTGCGCGGAGCGCAGAGGCTCCTCGCGGCCCCTCTGCAAACCTCAGGCGCCCGCCTGGCAGACGCCCCTTATTGCCCCGCGTCGGCGCCCACCTGGGGACCGCAGCCTGGCGCACGATGTGGGGGTGGGGGACCTCGCAGGCCCTGGGCCAGTCCCTGCAGCTCCCCAGGCGGCTGGAGCCCGACCCTGTCCCCTGTAGACGAGGGCACGAGGCGGTGCCGGGAGGGAGCATGGCACCCTGGGTGTCCCCCCTCCCACCGTGTCCCTGCACCCAGGGAGCTGCCTCGCCCTCTGACACCGACTCCCAGGCACAGTCTGCACCTGTCGCCCCTTCTGGGGCGTCTTGGCCAGGATGGGGCTCCCGGGGCGGGCGCTCGTGGCCAGGCCTGAGGCGGGGCGTGGGCATCAGAGCAGCCACAGCCCGTCACCAAGAACCCCACTGCACGGTCACGCGGGCCCAGACCTGGCCCACGCCTGGCCCATCCCCCCACAGCGCCCAGGAGGGGCAGTGCACCCCCAGCTCTCAGATGGCAGGCCTGCGACCAGGTCCCCAAGTGCACGACTGGGACTCGTGAGGGGGTCTCCCCTTGACCCGGAGGGCCTGTGGCACGGCATTCCCCCAGCTGGCACGGCGTTGGTGGTCTGCCACTCCGTGCCCAGCCCCGCGATGCCCCACCCGCCTTTACTTGTCCTCCCTGGCTGCCCCGGTGAGTCTTGCCGGGCCAACACCACAGCCCAGCTGATCGGGGGTGTGGGGAGGTGAGGCTCAGGCAGGGAGGCTGGCGAGGGCCCAGGGCGCCACGCATCGGGGATGGGCTGATGCTGTGCCCGTGGGAGCCCACCGCCCGCCTCCTGCCTCCCGCCTCCACGGGGGCCGCGGGCCTGGTCCTCCCGATGCCGCCCACCCCGGCCCACATCCGCGCTTCAGCCCGTGACGCGCCCCACGGAGTCCCGTTCCCCGAATGTGAGACCTTTGCTGCCTCTGGTCCCCAAGGGAGACTCCCCGGTGCTAAGAACGGGTCAAAGCTAAACTAAAGGTCCCCCCCGAGGCAGGAAACCCCACTGCGCACCCCTCGCTGGAATCACAGCTGTGACTTCGGGAGAGCGTCCCCTCTGTGTGAGAGCCAGTGACTCCCGCAGGCTCCGTGCGGGCCCTGACGCTGCGGGCCTGTGACGGGGCCCTGCCTGGTGTCCCTGGCTTCCTGTGCGGGTGTGCTTTGTGGGTGTATGTGCATGTGTTTGTGTGTGCACTTGTGTGTGCACGTGTCTTTGTGTTTCTGTATGCATGGGTGCACATTTGTGTTCACGTGTGCACGCACGGCACTGCACACATGTGTGTGTACATGCACTGTGTGCTCATGTGTGTGCATATACTTGTGCGTATGTGTGCATGCAGTTGTGCTGTACACGTGTGTGCTTTCATGCACTGTGTGCACGTGTTTGTGCACGCACTTGTCATGTGCATGTGTTTTTATGCACCGTGTGCACATGTATGCATGTACTTGTGTGTATGTGTGCATGCATTTGTGTTTTCGTGCACTGTGTGTGCACTTGTGTGTATGTGCGCACACGTGTCATGTGCATTTTCATGCACTGTGTGCACATGGGTGCATATACTTATGTGTGTGCATGCATTTGTGTCGTGTGTATATGTGTTTTCATAAACTGTGTGCATGTGGGTGCATGTACTTGTGTGTGTGCATGCATTTGTGTCGTGTACGTGTGTTAATGCACTGTGTGCATGTCCGTGTAGTTGTGTTGCATGTGTTTGTCTGTGCTCATGCACTGTGTGTGTGTGAGCATCACAGCAGCCAGCCTGCCCCGAGGGCCACCGCCAGGGCTCCCTGACACGTGGCCTGGACCCCCCCCCCCCTGGGCTGGGGCCACACCGGGGCCTCATCTTTGGCGCCTGTGAGGTGAGGGTCATGGAGAGGCTGCTCCAGGGTCTTCCGGACCCATGACTGCGTCCAGGGGCCTCACACGGAGGACGTGCAGGTCCACGCTGGCCCCAGGGGAAGCTCAAACCCACGTCCAAGGCCGGGTGGGGCCAGGCCGCTCCCTCTGTAACAGGCTGTGGGCGGAGCAACCGGCCCTCTGGTTCATCCGATGCAGAACTACATGCTGTGTACCGGCTGCCAACCCCGGGCGGTCAGCCCCCTATTCATGGCCACTGCCTGTCCCAACCAGGAGGCTGTCCTGGCCCAGCCAGCACCCCTGCTAGTGACCCCTGTCAGCCGGCCCTCCCTGCCCCCGCCCAGCTCTCTCCCCTCCCCCCTTCAGGGCTGCCTGTTCCATGTCCAGTGTTCAGGACCCATCACCTACTTCCTACTATGAATTTGACATCTAAGGGCCTCCTGTAAGTGACCTTGCTGGGGTCTTTTCCGCATCTACAAGGGTTCCGGGATCTGGAGAAGGGCTGCGACGTAAATGAATAAACTAGACGTGAAATATAAATTCGGGAGGCATTTTGGGGGAGTCAAGGGAGGCTTAGCTCAAGGGACTAAGCTCTCCGAATCTCGGGACCCAGGGCTTTTTATCCACACACGTGTGGCCCGGTGCACGAAATTCATGCACATTAAAAGGGGATTAATTAGAGGAAATAATTTAATACTGCTATTTGCCCTTTCTCTATAATAGAGGTGTCAGAGATGAAAGAAAATTAGTCAAATGTATATGAAAACCTTCCTCCTGTCAGAGTCTGGGGCTCACCACAGGACCCAGAGTCAAGTCCCCGCCCACCCACATGCGCCTCAAAATTTCGTGAGACCCAGAACCGGCCGCCGCCTCCCCCCACATTGGGCAAGATCCAGGCCTGACCAGTCCCACCCTTGTCAAGCCCTGCCAGGCAGGGGACGTAGCCTCAGGTCCCCTGGCCTGGCACCAGGACGGGGGGTGTGGCCTGAGGTCCCCCAGCCCAGACCGGGGTGGGGGCATGCCTTGAGGTCCCTCGTCAAGCCCTGCCAGGCAGGGGGGTGCAGCCTCAGGTCCCCCGTCAAGCCCCACTGGCAGGGGGGTGCAGCATCAGGTCCCCTGTCAAGCCCTAATGGGCGGGGGGCACGGCCTGAGTTCCCCTGACCCAACACTGGGGGTGCATCTTGAGGTCCCCTGTCAAGCCCCGCTGGGTGGGGAGCATGGCCTGAGGTCCCCTGTCAAGCCCCACCAGGCAGGAGGGCACAGCCTCAGGTCTCCTGGCCCGGTGCTGGGGCAGGGGGTGTGGCCTGAGGTCCCCTGGCCTGGTGCCAAGGCGGGAGGCGCGGCCTGAGGTCCCCTGTCAAGCTCTGCCAGGTGGGGAGTGCAGTCTGAGGTCCCCTAGCCCAGCACCAGGATGGGAAGCACACCTTGAGGTCTCCTGTCAAGCCCTGCTGGGTGGGGGAGAGCATAGCCTCAGGTCCCTGCTGATTGCTTGTTAAGACTCCTTATGGGAACTTGGCCTCAGCTGTGGGTGCAGCCATCTTTGTGATGGAGTGATGGTTAATTAGCATATTCCCTCTTTATTAGATAGGATTTTGCCCTTCAGCAAAGCAGATATACATATCAAAGGTAAGGTTCGGTACACAGTCAAGGACCATCAGGTTGGGGGAACGGCCCTCCGCTGTGTGTGTGGCAGCAGGCAATGACATGCAGCTCTTCAGCCCCGCTGAAGGTGTCCATCAGCCTTCGGGCGAACTTCTGGCATTTTATTATGCCCCGCCGGAATTAGCCTCCAGCAGAACCACGGGGGATTTGTCCGATTCACTCAGTGTAACGCCCCCAAGGCCATCCATCGGGAGCAGGTGTCAGAACGTCCTTCCTCGTGAAGGCTGCGTACCAGTCCCTGTGGACGGACCGCGTGCTGTGTACCGCCCTCCGTCCACGGACACGCGGCTGCAGTGACTCGGGCTGCTGTGAACGTGGGTGTGCAGCGGCCTGCGTGGGGCCCTGCTCGCCCTCCGTGGGGACACGCCCAGGGTGGGGTTCCTGGATCTGCTTCAGTCTCTTAAGCTCGATCGCTGCCCCGGGGCCCTTCCCCGTCTTTCGCCCCAGCGAGAACCGGGAGCTGCGATGCTGGCGACAGGGCGTCGCTGGGAACGGACGGGCCGCAGGTCTGCCGCGTGCCCTGTTCTGTCGCCAGCCGTGACCCCGCCCCTCTGCTCCTCCCTCACAGGCCGGCCTTCCCGCCTGGCGGAGCCAACAAGGACGCGCCCTCCGCCTTCCAGTACCCGGGGCCCAAGCGGAAGCTGTACAGCGCGGTTCCCGGGAGGCTCTTCGTCGTCGTCAAGCCATACCAACCCCAGGTCGATGGCGAGATCCCCCTCCACCGTGGGGACAGGGTCAAAGGTCAGTGTCCAGGACGTCCTCTGCTTCTGGGACGAGGTCGGGCCAAGGCCCCCGCCTGTGGGAGATTGGGAGCCCTGGGCAAAAGGGAGCAGCGTGAGGCTCCCAGCCATTCTCGGGGCGCAGCTTCCGTGTCCCCGCTGTGTGAGGGGAGACAGCGCACACGCGGAACGAGACTCCACTGCGGGGAGCGGGGAGGGGACGGTCAGGGTTCGAGGGAAACGTGAGGGCCTCACGGAGATGCTGCTCTGGCAGAGGGTCTGGCACAGGTCGATGGGCTAGAGCCGGCCGCCGACCCGCTGACCCCCCCGGCCTGGCCGCCGACCCGCTGACCCCCCAGGCCTGGCCGCCAACCCGCTGACCCCCCAGGCCTGGCCGCCGACCCGCTGACCCCCCCCAGGCCTGGCCGCCGACCCGCTGACCCCCCAGGCCTGGCCGCCGGCCCGCTGACCCCCCAGGCCTGGCCGCCGGCCCTCTGACCCCCCAGGCCTGGCCGCCGACCCGCTGACCCCCCAGGCCTGGCTGTCACCAGCCCCCCACATCCACTAACCCAGGCCCTCCCAGCCCGGCCCCTCCCTCTGACGCCGTCCCGTCCTGTCCTGTCTCCAGTCCTGAGCATCGGCGAAGGCGGCTTCTGGGAAGGCAGCGCCCGCGGCCACATCGGGTGGTTCCCGGCCGAGTGTGTGGAGGAGGTGCAGGGCAGGCCCCGGGACAGCCAGGCAGGTGAGGCGCCTCGGCGGCCGGGCGGCGGTCCGAGGGGCGGAGGGTGCATGGCGCGTGCGGGGGAGGCGGTGGGTGTGGGAGGAGCCGAGCTCGGAACAAGGACCCCGCAGGTGGGCGCAGTCCCGCGGGGCTCTGTCCACGCTGGAGACCCGTGCGCGGCGGCGGCGGCGTGGAGCGTGTCCGGGGAGGCTGCTCGGTGCCCGTGCCAGGGCACCTGCTCGAGCTCCCTGTGGGTCTCCTCTGCCACCTGCATGCACATAGGCGTCCGTGTCTCCGTAGAAACCGCTCCAAGCGAAGGAAGCGGTGCCCCGGGTCTGGGGCTCCCCAGGGGGCCCTCCTGGAACCTTTGACAACGGGCCGAGGGGGTCAAATCGACGGAGCGGCCGAGAGGCCACTTCCCTGGTGGTGCTGAGCCGAGCGTGAGAGTCGGGGAAGGTGGAGCCGGTGTCTTGTTAGAGCCGCCGGGCCCCTGGCCGCCCGGGCTGTGGGTGGGAGCCGGCTCAGTGCGGGCGTCGGGCGGCCACGCTCGCCTCGGGCTGATGGCTCCGCTGCGTCCCCGTGTGGACCGCTGGCTGCCTGGCCGGCTCCTGGCTGGCCCCGAGCACAGGTCCCGAAAGGGCGCGGCGTCGGCCATCCACCGGAAAGGCGGTGCCGTGGGGCGCGGGCGGAGGCGGTGCCTGCACAGGGTCGCGGGCGGGAAGCCGTTGGTTTTGTGTTTCTGGGCCTGAGAGACCTCTGTGCGGACTCGGCCGGAGCGCGGGCCCCGAGCGGCCGCATCCTGCGGGAAATGCCAGTCACGCGTGCCCCTCCTGGCGCCCGGGATCCGGAGGCCGGGACAGCCCCTCCGTCCTGCGTCCTGCACGGCCCCAGGCCCGCCCTTCTCGCCCCGGAGCCTGTCTCCAGCCACAGGCACGCGAGGGGCTCTACCACTCCCCCCTCCCCCCGTTGTCCAGGGCCAGTCACGTCCAGCCCGGCCGCCTCGGGAGGTGAAGGCCCGGTGCCCTTCCTGCTGCTCGGCACGCGCCCGGGACCGGCCAGGCGGGCTGGCGAGTCAGGCATCGGCCGCCAGAGCCCGCGCGGGGCTGAGGATTGGGTGGTGGCGTCTGCCCGGCCGGGTCTGGGGTGTGGGGACGGGCCGCCTTGGAGAGTCGGGGGCCGTGGCCCCAGAGGGCGGGGAGGCCGCTGCCGGGACTGCCTCCACCCAGCTCGGAGCTCTGCCTGGCGGCGAGGACCGCTGGGAGCTGCCGCCACGCTCCGGGCGGGTCTGGTGGCACCCTCAGGGCGGGCTGGCCGAGTCCCACCAGCGAACACAAGTCCCGTCGTCACGGGGGCACACGCCCTCTGCGAGGCTTCCCGGGGGCGCGGTCCCAGGGGCGGTGGGTTCCGAAACAGGAGGTTTTTGTATCGTCGGGACATTTGAACGTGTAGGCGGGGACTCGGAGTGTCTCATCGGCAGCCACAGGGCCGGCCTGGGGGGGGGGGGGCGGGGGGCTGGTCCCTCAGGAACTGAAATCGGCGAGGACTCCGCGTCCGGGCCCTGGTTGTGTTAACAGGGCGGCAGGAACACGCCCCCCACTTCCTCCTTTCACGCCGTTTCATTAAAGCGCACGGAGCCTGGCGGCCTGGGGGCACCCCAGTCTCCGAACAGCTGCTCTGGGTTTGGAATGCCGCCTCCCCGCCTCCCCGCCTCCCCGCCTCCCACGCGGGCCGCCCGAAATGGAGTCCTGCCGGGTCTGCCTGCCGTTGCCGGTTCCCCGCGGAGCTCCAGTCCTTGGGTGACGCTCTGGGACCCAGGCCCCACCGCCCCGCCCCTCCCAGCAGTTGGGTGGTCGGCCCTGTTCCCATGGCAACCCAGGGATGCTGGTGCCACCCCTTCTCCCCACGGCCCCTCCGGCCTCCACGGGATGTGCGGCCGCGTCCGAGGGTCGCCCTGCACCGCAGGCCGGGCTTCTGGAGGGGAAGGGGGGTGTGGCTCAGCCTCGGGGTGGGGACCGTCTCACGCCCACACGGCGGGCGACCGTGAGTGGTACAGTGGTCTTCCATGATTAAACACGACCTTCTTGGGGGCTCAGACTACACACAGGGTCCTGGCCAGTGTTGCTCAGTGGCTAGAGCATCGGCCTGTGGACTGGAGGGTCCCAGGTCTGATTCCGGTCAAGGGCACGTCCCTCAACTGTAAGTTTGGTCCCTGGCCCTGGTCAGGGCGTGTGCAAGAGGCAGCCAGTGGATGTCTCTCTCTCTCTGTCTGTGTGTCTCTCTCTCCCTTCCACATTCTAAGAATCAACGAATACCTGGGTGAGGGTTACAAAAAACCAACAAAACCCACAGGCCCGGGTGCCCCACAGTCCGGGAGGCGCAGGCCCCAGGCCCAGTGCGGGCAGCGTCTGTCGGGGCGGCCCCTCCTCCGGCTTGTGGAAAGCCGGCGCTCCTCCTGTGTCCTCGCGTGGCCGGCCACGCACATCTCTGTTGTCCCCTCCCCTCCTGACAGGACACCAGTCCCATAGGATCAGGTGCCGCCCTACGGCCTCGCTTAACCCCCATTACGCCCTCGAGGCCCCGTCTCCGGGCAGCCGAGCCGGCCTCGAGCTCAGCCGTGAGCCTGGGGAGCAGAGTTCCGTCCACAGCCGCGGGAGGAGGCGTGGCCACGGCCAGGCCCTGCTTCCCCGGCCTCGCCCTGCGGACGCCTCCCTCCTTCTCCTTCCTGCCACGCAGTCCATCCCCGAGGGGGGGCGGGCGGGGGGCATTTGTTGTCTGAGTCGAGGGCAGTGACTGTCCTGTGATGTTACCTGGTCCGGTGTGAGTCACCTGTCAGCACTCGGGGTCGGCCTCAGGGCCCAGCCACAGAACACGCACACCTGGAGTCCGGGACTCGGATGTGAGGGCACAGGCCTGGGCCAGAGCTTGACCTTTGGGCACGTTCGTCGGCCTCTGGGAGCCACCGGTTGCTGCTCTGTGGTGGCAGTGGCGGTCGTGTGTCCCCAGCAGGGCTGCCGTGAGTGTGGGCGAATCCCTCGTGGAAACCGCCCATCAGGCCGGCTCTCAGACATGCTCGCTGGACATTGATCCTCGGGTCCCTGTCACCCCACCCGCCACATCTGCACACACACGCCGAACGTGTGGGGGTGGCCCGGCACCCAGCCCAGCCACCGGCCTCCCAGGTGGTGTGTGTGATGAGCTGGAACCTAGAACTTGAGCTGGAGCAGACTGAATCGGTGCAAATGGGGGAGTGAAGGTGAGGGCCTGCGAGTTTGCAGCACACGTTGGCGAGGCCCATCGGTCAACAGGTATTGCTTCCCATGAGCGCAGAGAACCAGGAGGATGGTGGGTGGATGGAGGATGGATGGGTGGATGCGTGGATGGGTGGATGATGGATGGGTGGATGGATGGATGAGTGGATGGGTGGGTGGGTGGAAGGGTAGATGGATGGAGGATGAATGAGTAGGTGGGTGAGTGGGTGGGTCGGATGGATGGAGGATGGATGGATGGATGGGTGGGTGGTTGGGTGGATGGATGGATAGAGGATGGATGGAGGATGGATGGATGGATGGGTGAGTGGGTAGATGGGTGGATGGGTGGATGGATGGAGGATGGATGGAGGATGGATGGGTGAGTGGGTGGATGGGTGGGTGGATGGCTCAATGGATGGATGGATGGATGGATGGATGGATGGGTGAGTGGGTGGATGGGTGGATGGATGGGTGGATGGGCAGGTGGTTGGGTGGATGGATGGATAGAGGATGGATGGAGGATGGATGGGTGAGTGGGTGGATGGATGGAGGATGGATGGGTGAGTGGGTGGATGGGTGGGTGGATGGCTCAATGGATGGATGGATGGATGGATGGGTGAGTGGGTGGATGGGTGGATGGATGGGTGGATGGAGGATGGATGGATGGATGGATGGGAGGGTGGATGGGTGGATGGAGGATGGATGAGTGGATGGGTGGATGGGTGGATGGATGGATGGATGGATGGGTGGATGGGTGGATGGATGGATGGATGGGTGGATGGGTGGATGGATGGATGGATGGGTGAGTGGGTGGATGGGTGGATGGATGGGTGGATGGGTGGATGGAGGATGGATGAGTGGGTGGGTGAGTGGGTGGGTGGGTGATTTGTGGATGACTTTATAAGCAGATGGCTAGCTGACGGGATGACAGACTTGCTGGGTCACACAGCCCTGTTAACGACGTGCAGTCCAATGTGCCATCATTTAACTTTCTCGCGTGGCCTCATAGAGGGAGTTTCATGGAGTTCGTGGCACGAAGCCACTCCTGTCGGGGGGCCTGGCAGGAACCCACCAGCTGGGCATCGTCCTGAGTGAGCGTGAATCACGGCTCTCTGGTCCCAGGGAGGCGGCCTGGTCAGCCTCTCCCCTGGCCGACGGCTCGCCCTGCAATCTGGCTCACGGCCTGTCTGCCTGGAGCCTTCCCTGGGCCCGCTCCCGTCCCCTCCAGGTGGATCCCCACTGTGTGCTCTGGCGCACCCTGCACCCCACCCCCCACCTGACGGCCTGAGGCTCGGGCCCTGAAAATCAAATCGCAGTCCCCCTCCCGGAATCAGCTTCTGGGAGAACTGAGCTCAGAGAAGTCGGCCCCTTCCCCAAGATCACACAGGCCCATGCCCCCCACTGAGTCTGCCGGAGACGGAAGGACACCCCCAGCTGACCAGGTAGCACTTGGTTTCTGCCCAGGTGCAGGTTGCCCAGGTGACTGAGAGCCGTTTTGTAACAGGCAGCGAGTTCCCGAGAATCAGTTGTCCTGTCCTGTTAAGACCCCGCCCCCCCAACAGGGCCCCACCTTCCTTTGGGTCCTTCCCTGGACCTTGCAGGAAGGTCCCGGCCTGTGGTTCCTTCCTCGGCCACTAGATGGCAGCCGCTGGGCACAGAAGCCGGGAGAGGGGCACTGGGGCTGGGCACAAACCCCGGAATCCAGCTCCAAGGGGGGGCCTGGGGACCACTTCCTCCCGAGAGCAGGGGAACCAGTTCTCAGCGTTGGTCCTCTGAGCAGACCTGCTGGGCCTGACAACGGAGCCGGAGGCCTGAGGTCCTGTTGCAGGGCCCGGTCGAGCTGGGGCCACCAGGAGGCCGACGGTCGCTGTGCAGTGACGGGGCACGGGGCTGCAGGGCGGGCGCGCAGGGCAGTCCTCCGCACACTCTGATCCTCAAGGGAGGCCGGCACCCCCGTGAGGAAGGCTGTGGGCGGATTTTCCGTCCGTGGCCTCCGTGGCAGCGGGCACGGGAAGGCTGGGCACACAGGGCATGACTGACCGTGGGCTTTCACCTTAGCGCAGGGGTGGGCAAACTTTCTGACTCGAGGGCCACCATGGGTTCTTACACTGGACCGGAGGGCCGGAACAAAAGCATGGATGGAGTGTTGGTGTGAACTAATATAAATTCACAGTAAAGGAGCGGAGGGGAGAGCAAGAGAACCGGATAGAACAGCCGGATCCGGCCCGCGGGCCGTAGTTTGCCCACGGCTGTCTTAGACGGTCAGCGTGGACGAGGGGCCCAGAGCTCGCGTCCGAATGCCAGCCTTGCCACCTACGGGCCGCACGATGCCACAGGGGCCGTGACGCAGCCCCCCTGGGCCTCGCTCCCTCGGCGTTAAATGGGGGTAACGGGGCTTGCCCCGTTCCGTTGTGACGAATGAGAACCGAGTGTTTCTCGGTTGGGTTTCGTCGGCGCCCCAAAAGGTTCTGGTGCGATGCCGGTCAGGAGAAAATTGAAGAACCAGGAGAAAATTGGGCTTGGGCAGCCACGACCTCCCGGGGGGGGGGGTGACACTTGCCTGGGGTTTTGAAGGATGAATAGGAGTTTGCCAGGAGGAGGAGAGGGAAAGGTCTTCTGCAGGGTACGTTGAGAGAGTTTTTAAATTAACAAAAACTTTAAAAGAACCCATGCCCGGGTTGCGGGCTCCATCCCCATTGGGGGGCGTGCAGGCGGCAGCCGATCCGTGATTCTCTCTCATCATGGATGTTTCTCGCTCCCTCTCCCTCCTTCCTCCGATGTTTGCTGATGGTTACTAGGTGCACGTGTGTGTGTGGTACCTCCTGCGTGCACGTGTGTTTGTGAGTGTGCCTGTGTGCACACGGGAGTGCCTCTGAGTGTGTGGGTGTAGCCAGGGCACCACCCCCCTGCATCCTGCAGGGCCATGTCCCCGAGCTTGTTTCCCGGGCCAGTGCTGTCATGGGTCACTCCAACCCCCTCCCCCCACCCCCGCCACCCACACACACTGCAGCTGCAGGCGGGTGCACAGGTCCCAGCTCCCCGCTCCCTGTCCCAGGCTCTGGCTCCACAGCCGCGCGTGCGCAATGAGGCAAAATTCGCCGAACCTCCTGCAGTTCTGCAGGTGCTTTCAGTCCGGGACCCAAGGAGCCGGTTTATGGAACGCCTGCCGATCGCTGGAATTTCCCACCTCCCGCCCCGGCAGCCTTGCTTTCCACTGCTCTTACCAGCGCTGGTCACACCTGTGCAGGAGGCTTCAGGAGGCCCGGCGTCCTGTCCCCGGCCCGGGGCGGCCGAGAGCCAGCGCCCTCCCTTCACGCCTTACCTCTGGCGGCCCGGCGCTCCGAGTCCGCCTCGTTCGGAGCCAGAGCCCGTTACGTGGACGCCGGTTCCATCCGCACAGCCCTGCCTGTCTGTGGGGCCGGGCCTGGGATCCGGCGGCACAGCCAGGTGCAGGCCTGGGAGTGTGGCTTCTGAGATTGGGATCCCTCGCCTCTCTCGTGTTTGGTCTCCGAGGTTTCCTCGTCAAAGAAGTTCGCCAAGAACGGGCCGCACCCGGGCACGGAAACAGTTCCTCCCTCGGGAAAAGCGTCCCGGTGCCGAGCACCAGCCCCTGTGCGCAGCGGCTTGAGGGGCGGGGACCCCCTGCCTTTAGCCCTGTGGGCGCAAGGCCAGACTGTGGGCACCAGGAGAAAAATTGGGCTTGGGCAGCCATGACCTCCTGGGGGGGGGGTGACAGTTGCCTGGGGTTTTGAAGGATGAATAGGAGTTCGCCAGGAGGAGGAGAGGGAAAGGTCTTCGGCAGGGAGGACTGTTAGCTGTCTGCTTCCCTGGCCTGTAAGGCCACAGAGGGTACATTGAGAGAGTTTTTAAATGAACAAAAGCTTTAAAAGAATAAGAAAGTTGTCAGAGTTTGCAGCTGCTCAGGTGGACGGCTAAAATAACAGCGGGTAACCTTTGACCCTCAAAGGTGGGTGTCGTCCCATCTTTCAGAGGAGAAAACGGAGACTTGGAGGGGTCCAGTCCCTTAGCCGGGACAATGCGGGGACCAGGTGGAAACCCGGGTCTTTGGGCAGCTGAGTCTGTCCCTGAGGCCCTGAGGGCACCCCACCGTGAGGGCTGCTCCCCGTGGGGCCCTGGGGCTGGTGGGAAGGATCCTGGCCGGAGTCCAGCCGGCATCCCAGTCCTCCTCCTGCTCCCGGCCAGTTGTCTGCTGGGAAGAGCCAGGGGCAGGCGAGGAGGGGTGGGGTGGGGCGGTCAGCACCCTGGGGACCGACATGGGGGTGGGAGGCACAGAGAACCCGCAGCGGGGAGCAGAAAGTGGGCCCCGCCTCTTAGGAAGCAAGTGGGTTTAAAGGTCAGAGAAGGTGCCCAGTAGGTGCTCAGTGAACAAGACGGATGGATGGGGTGAGGGAGGGTGGGTGGATGAATGTATAAGATGGAGGGTGGGTGGGTGAATGAATGAATGTATAAGATGGAGGGTGGGTGAATGAATGAATGTATAAGATGGAGGGTGGGTGGGTGAATGGATGTATAAGATGGAGGGTGGGTGGGTGAATGAATGTATAGGATGGAGGGTGGGTGGGTGAATGAATGTATAAGATGGAGGGTGGGTGGGTGAATGAATGTATAAGATGGAGGGAGGGTGGGTGAATGAATGTATAAGATGGAGGGTGGGTGGGTGAATGAATGTATAAGATGGAGGGAGGGTGGGTGAATGAATGTATAAGATGGAGGGTGGGTGGGTGAATGAATATAGAATGGAGGGTGGGTGAATGAAGGGATGGAGGGTGGGTGGGTAAATGAATGTATAAGACGGAGGGTGGGTGAGTGAATGAATGTATAGGATGGAGGGTGGGTGGGTGGGTGAATGAATGTATAAGATGGAGGGTGGGTGGGTGAATGAATGTATAAGATGGAGGGTGGGTGGGTGAATGAATGTATAAGATGGAGGGAGGGTGGGTGAATGAATGTATAAGATGGAGGGTGGGTGGGTGAATGAATGTATAAGATGGAGGGAGGGTGGGTGAATGAATGTATAAGATGGAGGGTGGGTGGGTGAATGAATATAGAATGGAGGGTGGGTGAATGAAGGGATGGAGGGTGGGTGGGTAAATGAATGTATAAGACGGAGGGTGGGTGAGTGAATGAATGTATAGGATGGAGGGTGGGTGGGTGGGTGAATGAATGTATAAGATGGAGGGTGGGTGGGTGAATGAATGTATAAGATGGAGGGTGGGTGGGTGAATGAATGTATAAGATGGAGGGAGGGTGGGTGAATGAATGTATAAGATGGAGGGTGGGTGGGTGAATGAATATAGAATGGAGGGTGGGTGAATGAAGGGATGGAGGGTGGGTGGGTGAATGAATGTATAAGATGGAGGGTGGGTGGGTGAATGAATGTATAAGATGGAGGGTGGGTGGGTGAATGAATGTATAAGATGGAGGGTGGGTGGGTGAATGAATGTATAGGATGGAGGGTGGGTGGGTGAATGAATGTATAAGATGGAGGGTGGGTGGGTGAATGAATGTATAAGATGGAGGGTGGGTGGGTGAATGAATGTATAGGATGGAGGGTGGGTGGGTGAATGAATGTATAGGATGGAGGGTGGGTGGGTGAATGAATGTATAGGATGGAGGGTGGGTGGGTGAATGAATGTATAAGATGAAGGGAGGGTGGGTGAATGAATGTATAAGATGGAGGGTGGGTGGGTGAATGAATGTATAAGATGGAGGGTGGGTGGGTGAATGAATGTATAAGATGGAGAGTGGGTGGGTAAATAAATGTATAAGATGGAGGGTGGGTGGGTGAATGAATGTATAGGATGGAGGGTGGGTGAGTGAATGAATGTATAAGATGGAGGGTGGGTGGGTGAATGTATAAGATGGAGGGTGGGTGAAAGTATAGGATGGAGGGTGGGTGAATGTATAGGATAGAGGGTGGGTGGGTGAATGAATGTATAGGATGGAGGGTGGGTGGGCGGGTGAATGAATGTATAGGACGGAGGGTGGGTGAATGTATAGGATGGAGGGTGGGTGGGTGAATGAATGAATGTATAGGATGGAGGGTGGGTGAGTGAATGAATGTATAGGAGGGTGGGTGGGTGGGTGAATGTATAGGATGGAGGGGGTGAGTGAGGCAGGTGAATGAATGTATAGGATGGAGAGTGGGTGGGTGGGTGGGTGGGTGAATGTATAGGATGGAGGGTAGGTGGGTGGGTGAATGTATAGGATGGAGGGTGGGTGAATGTATAGGATGGAGGGTGGGTGGGTGAATGAATGTATAGGATGGAGGGTGGGTGGGCGGGTGGGTGAATGTATAGGACGGAGGGTGGGTGAATGTATAGGATGGAGGGTGGGCGGGTGAATGGATGTATAGGATGGAGGGTGGGTGAGTGAATGAATGTATAGGAGGGGGGGGTGGATGGGTGAAAGTATAGGATGGAGGGTGGGCGGGTGAATGAATGTATAGGATGGAGGGTGGGTGAGTGAATGAATGTATAGGAGGGGGGGTGGATGGGTGAAAGTATAGGATGGAGGGTGGGTGGGTGAATGAATTTATAGGATGGAGGGTGGGTGGGTGAATGAATGTATAGGATGGAGGGTACGTGGATGAATGAATGTATAGGATGGAGGGTGGGTGGGTGAATGAATGTATAGGAGGGGGGGTGGATGGGTGAAAGTATAGGATGGAGGGTGGGTGGGTGAATGAATTTATAGGATGGAGGGTGGGTGGGTGAATGAATGTATAGGATGGAGGGTGGGTGGGCTAGTGGGCAGCACTTCTGGGGATGTGAGTGGGTCTGAAGGTAAGAGAGGTTCCTGGTAGGTGCACAGTGAACAATGCATCAGTGGGTGGTTGAGTAGAAAGGATAATTGGGTGGATGCATGGATGGATGGATGGATGGATGGATGGATGGATGGATGGATGGACGGACAGATGGATGGATAGGTGCACGGACAGAAGGATGGATAGGTGAACAGACAGATGGACAGATGATGGATGGGTGGATAGGTGGATGGACGGACGGACGGACAGACGTGTGCGTGGATGGGCTGGGTAGAGGAGTGATGGACAGGTGAGCAGGGATAACGCAGATGAACTGCATCCATGGCCCACCCAGGTGAGACCCCCTGCCCAGGGCTGCAGGGCCTCGAGGAGCTTCTTTTCCGGGGAGGCACTGGCACCTGCCCGGTGGGGCGGACTGGCTGTGGGTGCTGGGAGCCCCAGGCATGGCCCCTCCACCCGCTGCTGCCGGGCACCAGCTGAGCCCCAGCTGCGGCTCCGGGAGGGCGCGCGGGACTGCGGCAGGTCCCAATTACAACGGCCCCAGGTGACGTGTGATCAGGAACAGCTCGGGTGGCTGCTGCTGCACCCCAGCCTGTCTGGCCAGGCCGGGGGAGGGGAGGAGCACGCCTCGATCCCGGGCCCCTGACTCATTGCCCGGTGGCGGGGGCGAGGGGGGGGGGGTGGGCTGCGTCTACGGCCCCTGTTTCCAAGCGCAGGATGGAGGCGACCGGAAGGACCATGTCAACCCTCGAAAGGTTTTCCCGAGGCTCCCAGGACGGGAGGTCCAGCAGGTGGGAACTGAGGCCCCTGAACACAGTGCACTGACTAAGCACCTACGATGTGCCCATCGCCCAGTGGGGCCTTTCTCGGGGTCGTCACAGGAACCTGGTGCAGTAGGTTGTTCTGAGTCTCATTCATGCAGATGTGAGGTGGCGATTCGGAGGAGCCCACGTGGTCACTCCTTCCTTCGGCGGGCGTTCGCTGACCACCTACTGGGTGCAGGGCACTGTTCGAGGGGCCGCAGGGTGCGGGCACCGGCCCAGCAGAGGGCTCTAGAGAAGCCGCCGCTCGGGCCTCACCAGGCAGCTGTGACCTGGGGCAGGCCAGGCCCCCTCTCTGGGCCCTGCTCACAGGACTGTCACAGGCGGTGAGCGGCTCCCGTACCGCGCGGGCCTCACACCTGGCGTCCCGCGGCAGGAGCCCCTCCGCCTCTCCTGGAGGAGAGGTGGCCGCCGTGGCCGCCCTGCACACGCATGCTCCGTCCTGCACACGCATGCTCCGTCCTGCACACGCATGCTCCGTCCTGCACACACATGCTCCGTCCCGCGCACCCACGGTGGAGCCTCGACAAATGCACCTTTTGTCCTTGCGTGTTCCTGCGCCACCTGTCACTGTGCTGAACGACACTCAGAACCACCTGCAGGCCTTCCCGCCATCTGTGTGCGGGAGACCCGGCCCCACGGAGCCTGTTTCCTGGAATCATCTGTGCCCCGAACACGTGTGAGCCGTGAGAGCGTGTGGCTGGACACGGGAGCCCACCGCGCCCCGGCTGGCCGGTCTCCCGGGCCGTTAGCACAAAGAAGCAAGTCCGGGTGGTGTCCTGGGGATTCACACGTCCCTTCGCGTCCCGCGGCTCAGCTGCCCCCGCCCGGCCAGAGGGACACCTCCGTCAGGGAGGGGGCCACGCGGAGGAGAGGCCACGCGGATTCCTCCCGTGCCCGGGGCTGTGGGCCGCGCTCTGTGCGCGGACGTCGGCCGGGCGCCAGGACAGGCCGCGGTGTCCTGAGGATGCCGGTGTGGCCGGTGGTGTGCAGTGTGCGGGTGAGGGCGCCAGGGAACCACGTGGCCCGGCGCTCCCTGCGTTCCCAGGCGGGACCCTCGGGAGCCCGCACAGTCGGTCTTCCCGTCTGTGAAATGGGCTCGGTCCGGCCTCCTCGGGGGCCGACGGGTCCACAGCGGAGCAGGTGCTGAAGCCGGAGCTGGCGCCGCCCGTTTCTGTCGGGGTGCCTGGCGCGCCCCGTGTCCTCGCGTGGCAGAGAGCGAGCTCTGGTCCCACCTCTGTGACCTCGCCGAACCCTAACCCTCCAGGGCCCCGCCTCCCAGCCGTCACCGTGGGGGCAGGGCTGCAGCACAGAACTTGGGGGACACCAACACCCTGTCCGTGGTGCTCAGAGACAAGATGCCAGGCTGGGGCCGGCCCGGGCCCCGACGAGAGTCGAGGAGCCTGGTGATGGCCTCGACGTGGAGGGTGGCGGGCGCGGTGGGTCTGCGCCCAGGGCCAGGGCCGTGGAGGACGCAGTGCAGTGCCGAGCGCAGGGGGACAGGGGAGGCCTGTGGGGATCGGCAGGCGCCCCGAGGCCCGAGTCGCAGGCCTGAGTGAGGCCGGTGTGAATACAACCCCCGGAGGCCTCCGGACCGCCTCTGGGAGGCTCAGCATCGGTCCTTGGCCTGGCTCGGTCCTCTGCCCCCAGGGGCCGCGGGGTCCTGACCCATAGGCCTCAGGCCCGGGCCAGGCTTGGGTCCGGCGAGGTCATCCCTCTCGTGGCTGCCAGTTAGTGGAGACGAAGGCCGCTGGCGACAGGGAGGTGAACGGCCTGGGCCAGGACACGGGTGAGCAGCAGAGTCTGAGGCCACATCATAAGGAGCGTGTGTCCAGGGCAAGGGAGGTGAGAAGACCTCCCGCCATCACGCCCCCTCCTGCCCCCCCAGTCTCCTGTCATGTTTGAGGCTGGCCCCAGGCCCCAGGGTCCCCCGGGTCAGTAGGTGCCCTCCCAGAGCGGGGCAGGGGCTGGTGCAGCGGCTTCCCCAGGGTAGCCACGGCCGCTCCGTCTTTGCACGCCGACCCCCACGCCGGGGGAGTCCCTGTAGCCCCTGTACAGGCCCCTCGCTGAGCACAGATGTGCTCGCCGCCCAAGCCTGCATCCGCCCCGTCTCCAGGGTAACGCAGAATTCCCCCCCTGTGCGGCTTAAAATATCCTGCCATTCCCAGCCCAGCGGCCTGTGGCTGTTCCTGTAGCACCGCCTCCCCCGGCAGGGGTTGGAGGTGCGTGTGGAGGGACCGTCCCCAGTCCCCCTCTCCCAGCAGCCCTCTCCGCCACCCCAGGTGCCCTCTGGCCTCCAGAAGGGGTGGCTGACCTGCCCCTGTGGCCTCTGGGACCCAGGCCCAGCTTCTGGCTGGCAGGAGGGGGGAGACTGCCCTCCTTCCACACCCTGGGGCCTCCTGCCCAGCCGCACCCCCCCTGCCCTGCCCTCTGGATCCTCAGCCCGGACTCTGCCCGTCCCCACGGTCGGCTGCTCTCTCTTGCTCCCTGTCACTTGGCACCGGCACCAACGGCTTCCAGGGGCCCCTCGGAGTGTGACCTTCACACACGCTCACTCCTAACGCCGCTCGCTCGCTCAGAGTTTAACTTTCTGATGTTGCCACATCCGCTCAGAGCACCAGCAACACATTCCCACGCCGGGCAGCCCAGAGCCCATGGGTGCCGGGGGTCGGCTTCAACCCCGCTGTTTCTTGGGGTCCCCCCCCCCCGCCCCGTTCCAGTCCCAGCCACCCAAAGGGTGACCTTGCTGGGGGTCACCTCCCTGCCTGCGAGGGCCTGTATCTCCCCTCCGACCCCTGGTCCCCCTTCTGCACCTCCCTCCCCAGCCCATGCAGGCTCCCCTGCCCTGACCCCCGAATTTCCACTCAACCTCAACTCCGTCTAGGCCCAGCTCCCCCGGCTCTTGTGAGGGGCCGGAGGTTAAGCTCTTGGTCTTTGGGGCCCCGTGCCGCCGCAGCCGCCCCTCCCCTCGCGCTGTAACGAACGCAGCCGCAGACAGTCCGCAGGAGCTGGGGGGGGGGGGGGGGCAGGGGGGGCGGGCGTCGCGTGAACCGTCACTGAGAAGCAGGGGCAGCCCTAGTGTGCAGACCCCTGTCCCGAACCCACAGCTGCCCCTCCCCCGGAGCCGGGGTGCGCCCCCCACCCCGTTCCAGTCCCAGCTCTGCCTGGAATGATTGCGAAGTTTCAGGAAAGGACAGATCCTCCCGACGTCTCGGTCCCCACGTTTCGATGAAGACGGCCCTCATCCCCACCGCTCAGGGCCGCGGGACCGAGGCCCCCAAGGCAGGCGCTCACCGTGGTGACGGCGGCACCAGCCCTCGGCTCCGCCTCTGTGAGCTGTGCCGCTGCTCTCACACCCAGCACTTCCGCGGCGCCCTTCCTCCCGCCATGCCTGCCCTCCCTGTCCGCCTGCCGAACTCCTACTCAGCCTGCAAGACCCCACCCGGAGCGCCCCGCCCCCCGCCCCTCCAGGCCGCCCTCCCGGCGCCCACGCCTCCCCGCCGCCACGCGCCCGCTCTGTTGTGATCTGCTCCCGCCTGTGCCCTCGACGGCTGAGTCATCTCTCCACGGCGCGTCTGACAGGCAGAGCGGCTCGGCTTCATTCATTCAGCGAAGATGTGACGTGTGGGGCGGGCTGTGGCAGGCGCCGGGTCACAGGGAGCCGGGGTCACGGCGGCAAAGGGCGAGTGAGTCCCTGTCTCACCGTGACCTGGCACCTGCTGGGGGATGCCGCTGTGTGCGGGCGGGGTGCGGGGGGAGGGGGGTGCAGGGGGAGGGGCGGGCTGCCTGTCACGTGGCCAGACAACGGCTCGCAGGCCGGATGTTGAGCTCAAAGGAAATGAAGGGGCGAGTCGTGCGAACGTGGCGCGGACGTTCCAGGCGCAGCAGCAGGTGCACAGGCCCCGAGCCAGGCCCGGCTGGTGTCCCAGGACGAGCAGCTCCCGGGGAGCGCGCGCGAGGGGCAGGGAGCACGGGGCCCGGGAGGCCTGCGGGCCCAGGAAGCACCCGCTTTGTCCTGACGGGCGAGGCCGTCGGGGTTTGCGCGGAGGCTGTGACGTCAGGCTCTCGAGGGCGGCTCCTGGCTCCGTGGGCGGGAGGCCGGGGCCACACGGCCCAGCACGGCGTGTCCGGGAGGAAGCGGGGCAGCGGCGGCAGAGACCGCATGCCGACCGTCACCCAGCCGCGTGGGCGCCCTGCCGGGAGCCGCGTGAGGTTCTCGAGTGGAGGGTTCGGGAAAGTGCGTGCCCAGGGGAACCTAAACCGGGGCTCAGCTCTGGGCGGGGGCTCAGCCCGAGGGGGGCTCAGGGCTTGGAGCGTCGTCCCCCCCGCAGGAGGCTGCGGGTTTGACCCCTGGTCGGGGTGTGTGGGAGGCAACCGATCGATGTTTCTCTCTCTCACATAGTGTCTCGCTCTCTCGCTCTCTCGCTCTCTCTCTCTCTCTCTCTCTCTCTCTCTCTCTCGCTCTCCCTGGGCCCTCTGGCACGCACACGCGCTGCCTCGTTTATGGTGCTCGATGGACGGGGAAGTGCCCTTAGAAAGCGCGCCCTCCGGGGCACCCAGGACATGTACAACCTCGTGCCACCGCCACCATCTGCTTCCAGATCTTTCTCCTCCTCCCTAAGGGAAGCCCGGCCATCGGCAGTCCCCTCCCCGCCCCCCCCACCGCCCGAACCACGCCGCTCGCTGCCTCTACATCGGGACTTCCCGTAGAAGCAGAGCCGCAGGCCGTCACGGCATCCGAGGCCGCTCGGCCCTCCCCCCTCCCCACGTACCCGCTCTGACCGCTCACACCTGCAGGGTCCCCGCCCCGAGCCCCGGGGGGGGGGGGGGGCCTGTGTGTCTGTCCCGCTCTGTCCCATCGGAGGTGCACCGCGCAGCCGGCGAGCGTGGCCACAAGTTAGAGCGGCGAGCGCGTCGGCCTGCGGGCTGCAGGGTCGCAGGTTCACGCCGGCCCCGGGTGGGGCGTGCGGGAGGCAGCTCTCCGGTGTGTCTCTCTCACATCCCTGTTCCTCTCCCGCCCCTGCCTCCGCTCCAGTTCCTCTAACAAACGGTGGGAAAAGGGCCCCCGGGTGGGGATTAGGGACAAGTGCCCACCTCAGGCAGCGAGTCGTTGGGGAGAAACGCATTTTCTCAGCCTGGCCCGCTGAGCGTCGACCTGTGAACCAGGAGGTCAGGGTTCGATTCCTGGTTGTGGGCTCGATCCCCAGTGGGGGGCGTGCAGGAGGCAGCCGATTCACGCATCTCTCTCATCATGGATGTTGCTCTCTCTCCCTCTCCCTTCCCCTCTGACTTCAATAAAAAATAGACATATACCTTTTCAAATGAAAATGGTTTAAAAAAAGGACGTTTTCTCTGCCCTTCCAGCCGAGGAGCCCCGCCTCATTGCCCCCGGATGGCCGAGGCTGCGGTTCTCATGGTGGGTTCCTCGGCGCCCTGCCATTGGCCCTGCTTTGTCTGTCCCCAGTCTGGGGGCGAAGAGGCTGCCACGTTCGGCGGAGTGAGTGCACAGGTGGGAGGGGCGCCGTCCACCAGATGAGCTGAGCAATGTCCCCGACCACACGCCGGCTGGGGAGGGACCACATCTCCTTCTCCCAAACCACAGACCCAGCTACTGAGGCCCCGGGACCACCGAGCCCCACCTGTGTCCCGGAGGCCTGGGCCGCCCCGTCCTCAGTGCACGGTGGCGCTCTGTCCTGTCCTGTCCTCAGTGAGCGGTGACGCGCCCTGGGCACCCGCTGGGCATGGACAGGAGCGGGTTCCCCATGTTAGTCCCCAGCCGGTTCGTGGATGCGTCTCCATGGTGATAGGGAGCAGGGGCCTGTGCCGGTCCACGCATGCGAGCGACGCACACTGGTCCGAGCGACCCAGCCGCAGTGGCCCCTGGCCCCCACCGGCGCCCGCTCTCACCCTCTCCAGCCGAGCAGCAGGCGGAGGCCTTGGGGACAGGGGTCCGGCCCCGCGCGGCCAGCCCTGCGCTGGCGTTCCTGCCTGAACCCGGGAAACCCCGCTCCCCCCTCCGCGGGGAGTCGGCCCCCAACGCTGCGAAGTGATTCACTGAAACGAGACAGAACCAGCTGCAGGCGGGCTCCGCGGCTGCTGTGGGGTGTCGGTGGCGCCCCCCACGATGTTGTGGGGAAACATTTACTCACTCGGATTTCCACGGAGAACAGTCCCTCCCGCCTGCTCCGCGCACTCGCTCGCCTTGTGGTGAGGCTGAGGACAGACAGCCTCGGGTCCCCCCTGAGGGATCCCCCGGCATCGGCCTCGGAGCCCCGTTTCCAAACGCGTCCTTTGTCTGTGCTTTCTGGGCGCTGAGGCCTCGTGGCGTGGTGCCCGCCTCCAGCCGGGTCGGTTCCCTCTCTCGGACTGCGGTTTGGGTTCCGAGGACTTTTCCTCGAATGCGCCCTCCCTGGGGGTAGAGAGGCCGGGCCGTCCCCTCGGACGTCCGTCGTGGCCTCAGGAGCGCGTAGGGCGGAGAGAGGCGTCTGTCCCAGCACCCAGCAGGTCCGCGGGGGCTCCCGCCACTCCCGCTGGAGCCAGGACCCGGAGCTGCCCGGACCCGACCCGACCGCAGGCGACCCGACCTCGGGTGACCCGACCGCGGTTGACCCGACCGCAAGTGGCCCGACCTCAGGTGACCTGACCTCAGGTGACCCGACCGCAGGTGACCTGACCTCAGCAGGTGACCTGACCTCGAGTGACCTGACCATGGGTGACCCGACCTCGGGTGACCTGACCGCGGGTAACCTGACCTCGGGTGACCCGACCGCCCCGACCGCAGGTGACCTGACCGCGGGTGACCTGACCGCGGGTGACCTGACCGCGGGTGACCTGACCGCGGTATGTGCAGGGTGTGGACTCGGGTGCCGTGCCGAGCGCCGCTGTGGAAAACCCACACTAAAAAACAAATTAAATTGTAAAAAAGGAAGAACGTGATGACAAATGACAAAAAGGAAGGGGAGCTCCTGCCCCACCGGCTGCTGCGTCCCTTCTCCCGCGGGACCGGGCGGGGAGGGACCGGAGGACCTCACGGGGAAGGAGGCGGGCTCAGCCCCCAGCCCAGACCGAGCCCCCGACCCCGCCCCCCTCCGGCTGCAGACGCTCCCCACTAGACCTCAATTCAGTGCCCGGAATCGCCCCCCAATCCCTCCACACCCCCCAAGTCCCCAGCCTCCCTGCCTCCTCCAGGGACGCGCATCGGGCAGAAGGCCCTGCGGGACCCCCCCCCCCCCCCCCCGGCCAGGACCCACGGCGCCGAGACACAGCCCCTCCCCGTGGCGTCGGCTCCGTGGGGTCGCGCAGCCAACACAGACCGGGCCGTCCAGCCCCGGGAGGGGGGCCCTGAAACCGCGGCCAGAGGAGGAGCAGCCGCGCGTCCCATGGCCGCGCCCCCACTGACAGCGGGTGAATCACGTTCGGCTCCCGCGAGCGCGTGTAACGGCTCCGCTTCTCGGCGTCCTTCACCCGCACTTATTTAGACTGGTGACTGATGCATCGCCATGGAAACCGGCGCTAGGGCAGAACCGGCACACTGTCCCTGGTGCAGTGGGAAGGATGCGGCTCCGACGCGCAGCTCCCAACTTGTGCGGAAAACCCGAACTGTCCGCGGGGCCCGACGCGCCGTGTCCGTCTCCGAGAGTCCGCACGTGAGCCTCCCTGCAGCCTGAACACGGGACCCGCCCTCCTCTGCGCCCGGGCCCCGGGAGGGGGCGGCCACGTCGCGGCCGGTGGATGGGCCGGCAGGCGCGGCTGCGGCCGGCCCCGTGGCCCCGGGACCGCTGTCTCCACGGGGCCCCCGCGGAGCCGGGGAGCCGGCCGCAGTGAGATGGTCACGCCCTGGAGACCATGGCCGAGCAGTCCCGGCTCAGGAAGAAAGTTCACTTCCGAGGTGCGTGCCCCTCCCCCACGCGCCGCCGGAGAGCCTTTGTTCCCAGCCAGTGGGGACCTGGCCGTGGGGCTGGGTCCTGCGGGCGCTGGGCGAGGGGCGGGCGGCGGTGCGGGCGGCGGTGCGAGTGTAGAATGGCTGGCTCGGGGCTGGTCCGCGTCCCCATAGAGCCTGTCATTTGCATAACGGCTCCGTGCCCGCCGGGGGGGCAGGGGGAGGGCTGGCAGGACCCCCTCCACGTCCACTGCTAGGGAGCCGTTCCCGCGGAGGGCGGGCCAGCCTGTTCGCGTCTCGGCGACCTGGGTGTGCGCTGTCGGTGGCTGTGTGTCTGTCCGCGCCACAGGAGCGTGCTTCCAGGGTGTGACCCACCGCTGAGCAGGAAAGCGCCGTGTGCATTTTCGGTTCGAGTTGCTTCACCCACCGTCTGCAGTGGGTCGGCAGCAGCCTCGCCCTGCCTCAGGGAAGCGGGGGGGGGGTGGGGTGGGAGGAGGGACGGGGGGGGGGTGGGGTGAGGGCTCAGCCATCTGGTCGGAGGA
Organism: Plecotus auritus; assembly: GCF_963455305.1. Taxonomy (NCBI): domain Eukaryota; kingdom Metazoa; phylum Chordata; class Mammalia; order Chiroptera; family Vespertilionidae; genus Plecotus; species Plecotus auritus. The sequence continues at coordinate 155,096,540 of NC_137783.1, read as the reverse complement.
GAGGTCGCCGTGCGGTGTGCAGGGGGCCGTGGAGCCGTGAAGTGAGGTGACTCCTGGGACCTGGTGGCATCTTTGGGGGGGCTGACCTCCTGCAGGGGCAGCAGGGAGGGAGGCGGGATCATGGCCCAGGAGGGTCCTTCTGGGACCTGTTCATGCCCCTGGGACCCACCTGCCACCCCCCAGCCCACCGGATCCCCCCGGAGGCCCCTGCCCTGTGCTGGGTGTCGGCTGGACCCCCAGCCTCGCAGCCTCGCCGCGCCTCCCACACCACTGGGGCGTGTCCTTGACTTGCAAGTCCCCCTCCCTGTCCCACCCTCTAAGCCAGGGCTGCCAGGGTCCTTAAGGAAGACTGAACACCCACCACAAGGGCCCTCCCGCCCGCCCTCAGTTCCTGGGCTGCGTTCAGGCTGCCTCCCCTCCGGCCCGGCTCCGGGCTGATAACGTCCGCCTGCCGGGCGGCGGGGCTTCCGAAGGCCGAGGCAGGTGCTGGGGCCGCGGCACCGCACGGGGCTCCAGTCCCCTCAGGTGTGCGGGGCCCTGGGCCAGGGAAAGAGGCAGCGCAGTGGCCCCGGGACAGGTCCTCCGGGGGCAGCTCGAGGGTGTGGGTGGTGCTGCAGAGAAGGGGCCGGCTGGGGGCAGGGCCAGGACGGCCTTTTCGGGATCCTGCCCCTCCCCCACACAGTCACCCAGCCCCAAGCTCTGGGCCCAGAGGGGAGCCTGGCTCCCCGGCCACTGTGGGTCCCCTCTGGATGGAGAGGGGAGAGGCCGTCCTGGGAAACGGGGCCTTGGCGGCCTGGTCCGCCTCCCTGGCTGCTCCGCCACGCGGGCGGGTGGGCCAGGGCACTGCGCACCGGGCGTGCAGCCTCCAGCTCTCTGCCCCGAAGCAGCAAGTCGGGAGGGGGACCCCACTGTCAGGGAGACGGGGCAAACGGGGCTGGGGGACCCCCACCATCGGGAAGACGGGGCAAACGGGGCTGGGGACCCCCACCATCGGGAAGACGGGGCAAACGGGGCTGGGGACCCCCACCATCAGGGAGACGGGGCAAATGGGGCTGGGGACCCCCACCATCAGGGAGACGGGGCAAACGGGGCTGGGGACCCCCACCATCGGGGAGACGGGGCAAACGGGGCTGGGGGACCCCCACCATCGGGGAGACGGGGCAAACGGGGCTGGGGACCCCCACCATCGGGGAGACGGGGCAAACGGGGCTGGGGACCCCCACCATCGGGGAGATGGGGCAAACGGGGCTGGGGGACCCCCACCATCGGGGAGACGGGGCAAACGGGGCTGGGGACCCCCACCATCGGGGAGACGGGGCAAACGGGGCTGGGGACCCCCACCATCGGGGAGACGGGGCAAACGGGGCTGGGGACCCCACTGTCAGGGAGCGAGGAGCAAACACCATCGGGGAGACGGGGGGCAAACGGGGCTGGGGACCCCACTGTCAGGGAGGGAGGAGCAAACACCATCGGGGAGACAGGGCAAACGGGGCTGGGGACCCCACTGTCATGGAGGGAGGAGCAAACACCATCGGGGAGACGGGGCAAACGGTGCTGGGGACCCCACCCCGAGCACTGGGTGCAGGGCGAGTGCCCGCTGGGGGATGGGAGAGGTAGCAGAGCCGGTGTGAGAGCTGAGGGGGAGGCGGGTCCCTCAGGGTGACGGTGGGCCAGCCCCCTGGTCCCTGGTGGGGTCCTTCACCCTGCGGCCTGCCAGCCCCGCTGGTCCCCGTCCCCTGAGAATTCTCGGTGTCACAGCGTAAAGCATCATCTCCAGGGAACCACCATCTCTGAAATGTCTCCCTTCAAGGGGACGTGGGGTGGGAGCCGTCGAGTGCACAGACGACCCTGCGCCGCGGAGCCAGGGTCTGGATTCCCAGCCCCACCAGCCGGGGTTGCGGGAATTACCCAGCGGCCCCTGTTTTCCCCTGGGCGGGGTCCACGCGTGTCTGAACGGAAAGCAGACTCCCAGGTCCTCCCTCACCCGGGAATGAATGGCTTCCCGGCAGGCCTTGCCCACCTGCGCTGCCCTACACGAGTGCTCGCTCTGGACCTGGTGGCAGAATACTGGCCCCGAGATGCACCCGTCCTAACCCCTGGGGCCTGTGAAGGTGTTTGGATGCAGGGCCGAGGGCCGGGAAGGTCACCGTAGAAGCAACGTCCCCTGTTCACTCACCGTCTGTAGGACAGGGAGGCATCCGGCCGGCGCGGCTCCGTGGCTGAGTGTGAGCCTATGAACCAGGAGGTCAGGGTTCGAGTCCCGGTCAGGGCACGTGCCCAGGTTTCGGGCTTGACCGCCACGAGGGGGCGTGCAGGAGGCAGCTGAGGGATGATCCTCTCACTGATGTTTCTAGCTCTCTCCCTCGCCCTTCCTCTCTCTGAGATCGATACAGATATGTTTTTAAAAAGATGCAGAGATGGGGAGTGACCCTGGATTATGCGGGAGGGCCCAGGGTAGCCCAAAGGCCCTCACGGGGAGAGGAGGAGGGTCAGACGCAGTGATGGGACTGGACCGCTGTGGCCGGCTTGGCGGAGCTGGGCGGGGGCTCCGAGCCAAGGCATCAGGGCGCCTGTGGGGCTGGAGAAGTCAGGACCGGACTCTCCTCTGGGCCGGCAGCCCCCGCCCTGCCCTCCCACGTGGGAGGGTGTGAGTTCCAAGGTGCGGAACCTCGAGGCGTGTTAGGGCCCTCGGGGGGCGGGGGGCGGGGGGTGAGGGGGTGGGGGGGATCCGTGACAGCGGCCGCGGGAAACGAGGATGCCTCCGCCCTGAGACCGGCACCCGGGAAGCCCGTCTGTGCCATCTAAGAGCAGGGCCCCCCTGGCTGCTTGCTCAGTGGTTAGAGCATCAGCTCGGGCCCACAAGGGTCGCGGGTCTGATTCCCGGCCCCCGTTGGGGCATGTGTGGGAGGCAGCTGGTTGTAGTGTCTCTCTCACATCGATGTTTCCCTCTCTCCCTCTCTCTCCTCTCTCCCCCTCCCTCTTTTGGTGAGGACTAACAGAAAAGAAAGAAAAGAGACAGGGTCCTGGTTCTCCCCTCCCCTCCCCTCCCCTCCCCTCCCCTCCCCTCCCCTGTGAGGCCAGGCCCAGCGCCCAGACGGCGCCCGATAGCCCATGTGCAGTGGACGTAGCGGATAAACGAGGGGCCCCCGCTGTGGTGGTGCCGGTGTGAGAGACGCCACATTCCCCATCACACTCTGTGCCTCTGGCCTCCCCTCCTGGCCCTGGTTGGCGCCCCCGTGGGCAGCGGATGGTGGCTGCGGGGCTGGAGTGGCCCGGGACACCGGACAGGCTCCCCACCCACAGCCCTGTCCACACGCCAGCTGGCCCCTGTCCTGCAGACTGGGGTGGAGGTGATAGTGAGCCCGGCGCCCTGTCAGCCCAACCCCCACCCCCCGGGTCCTGCCCCCCAGCCCTGCGGACCAGTGCCCGGCGGTCTGTCTGTGTACGCCCATCCCTGCCCCCCCCCCCCAGCTTCTCCCCGAGTTCCACCTGCTCCTCCTCTTTGCAAGGAGCCGTCCGCATCCTTGGTTTTAAAAAAGACGAGTTATTTCTGTCTGCATCTCCATCGCTGGTTCTTTCCTCCTTGGGGTTCTCGTTCTGCGTTTGGCGCCCCCACGGGGGGGTTGGGGGGGCAGCATGAGGCCTGTGATTTAAACCCACCAGATCGCAGAGCCTGCGGGGACCCCCCCCCCCCCCGCCCTGCCAGGTGTCTGCCCATGATCTCTGCCTCTTTGGGGTCAGGAGTCAAGAGAAGCAAGGGAGCCTGGCCGCCTGCAGGCTGAGGGGTCTTAGGTTCCATTCCCGGTCAAGGGCACAGACCTCGGATGTCGGGTGCAGGTTTGATCCCTGGCCCCGGTCGGGCCAGTGCAGGAGGCAGCCAATCCCTGTGTCTCTCACATCGATCTCTCTCTCTCTCTCTCTCTCTCCCTCCTCCGTCCTCCCACTCTCTCTAAAAACAATGGGAAAACATCCTCACATGAGGTGACCCCAGAGGCTGTGACGGCCCCGCCAGCAGTGTGATTGGGGGACCCCCTTCCCCGAGAGCTGGGCGCTGGGGCCTTCACATGAGCCCCGGAAGCTCGGCTCCGAGTGAAAACACCCTAGGAGCTCCTGCGACGCGGGAAAGGCCGTGACAGATCGCGGTGACAGGCTTCCGACGTCAGCGTTGAAACCGCCCTTGGCGCAGGGCCCTGGGAGCGGATCCCCGCCGCCCGGGAGGGAGCAGCGGGGGGCGGAGGTCCCCGGGGCCTCGGATCCTGGCCCGTGACTGTTTCCGGGAGAGGAGAAAGGACTTACAACAATGGAAGGTGCACCCTGGCTGGTGTGGCTCAGGGGTTGAGCATTGACCTGTGAGCCAGGAGGTCACGATTCGATTCCCGGTCAGGGCACATGCCCGGGTTTCGGGTTCCGTCTCCCGTCTGGGTGGGTACGGAAGGCAACAGATTGATGTTTCCCTCTCTCTCCCCCCTACCCCCCTCCCTCCCTCTCCCTTCCTCTCTCTCTAAAAATCAATGGAAAAGTACCCTCGGGTGAGTATCAGCAGCAACAGCAACAGCGTTTTTGGTACGATCCCGGGGTCTGGGAACCGTCGGTAACTGGCGGAGCCAGGAAGCCCTCCCCTTGCAGAAACGGTTTTTGTCTAGTAAACATACATGTGCACGCAAACACACACACATGCACACACACACACACACACACACGCACGCACGCACGCACGCACGCACGCGTCACTGCACACCCTCTCACTCCTGGAACCTGGGACCTCTGACCTCAGCTGGGTCCTGCACCAATCAGCTCTCGGCGCCCGGCGGTTCCCTAGACAACCAGCACAGAGCTGCCCCTGGGGCTTAAGCAACAAAAGCAATGAAGAGCAATAATAACATTTAACAGCCGGTCCCCCGGTCCCTCCTGGCTTCCCGAGCTCCTCTGCTACCCGTAAACCCACACACACAGGTTCAAATCCCACTTATCCCTCCAGGGCCTGGCACGTACGCGGCTCCACACGGATGTTGTAGGCCTGGCCTGGCCCACGGGCTCCCTCCTCACCGTTATGTGGCTGCGGGGCCCTCAGCCCAGCCCCTGGACCGCCAGCATCCTCAGGCTCCGCCCTCTCCCCAGCCCTGGGGTGCCGAGCCCCGTCCCCTCCGAGTCTCCTTCCTTCCAATCCCTGCCTTGGGGGCACAGCGGGGCTTGATAAATGACTAGAATTGAACGTGTGCTCGATGCAGGATGCCAGCGAGCGGGGGGAGGAGGACACGGAACATGGGGCTGCCTTGGTCCAGGGGCCCCGCCTGGGGAGGTGCGTGCAGCTGGGCTGGCCCGGCGCCCGGCCTGGCAAGGGCCCCTGTGCTGCGCCCACGTGGAGGGTGTGTGCTGTGTTCATGTGCCAGTTGTACAGGGGATCGTGGAGATCAGGTCGGCGAGCATTTACACTGGCGTCCTCCAGGCGTTCGACCGTCCTCCAGGAGTTCGACCGTCCATCAGGAGTTCGACGCCAGGGCTGGTAAAGGGGAGCAAGGCCAGTCCCCCCCTCCCCGCCCCCTGAGCGCCACAGGGAGCCTGGGAGACGCGGACCCTCTCCAGGGGTCAGGTAGTGGGCCCGGGGCTTCTGAGCCTGGGCCAGGGAGCCGCCTGCCGGCTGAGGTGCTCATCCCGGCTGCCGTCCGTGGGTGTGGCATTGCCGGGCATCACGTCACCATCCATGAGATGGGTCTCGTCGTCCCACCGCCACCGCGGGGCTGGATGAGCCCAGACGCTGCCCGTCACGGCCCGGGGGGGACGGACTCGGGACACGTCGGTGAGGACGGAGGCTGGGATGATCGGAGTGGCCGCTCCGGGGGGGGGGGAGGGGTGGCGTGAAATGGAGCAGAAATCCGAGAGGCTGCCCCTGGGGGACGTGGCTGAACCTGCAGACCCGCGTGTGCCCTCCCCCCCCCGGGGGGTCCTAACGTAACCAGACAATCCGTGGGTCCGGGCTGCCTGTCACTACTCGAGCCAATTCAGCAGAGACAGAGCGACTCCTACGTGAGCGTTTACTCCCGTCCTGCCGGCAGCGTGGGAGAGCAGCAGGTCACCCGCAGAAATCTGCTCTGCGCCCCCCATAAGCCAGCTGCTCCTCTGGGGCAGAAGGACAGAGGTTGCGTGGGGAAGTAGCCAAAGGGTATGCCACGTGGGCAGCGTACAGGTCTGGAGATTTGCAAAGGCCTGCGGACACGCCAAGGCTGGGGGTCTTCCGAGGGCGGGCGGCCCTGGTTCCGCTATCGGGGTTGTTCATGTTTCCACGATCACAGGCAGCTCCGAATGGGGAGGACGGGCTGCCCTTGAGGGGAGCCGCCCCCCCCCCCCCGGACCCGTGTGTAACCGCCAGCCCGGCAAGAATGTGCCTTCTTGAATCAGAACGAAACCATCACGGGGAACAGCACAGGGTCAACACGTCTTACAATTCCAGCTGGTTCCCGATGTTCCCTTTCTGCCCCCGTCACCAAGGGGCACAGAGTGAGTACGGGAGGGGCGCCTAGAGCAGGGCCTGGGACACAGGAAGCACCCACTTTGTGTCAGCGGTGACAGTGACGGCGCTGATGGCACTGCCCGGGGGATCCCGAGTTTCCTAGCGTCTGAGCCACAGGGAGCGATGCGGAAACGCGTGGAAAGGCAGGTGGCAGCCCAGTCACGGGGCCCCGGCCCGCACGCCTGCGGGCAGCGTTGGCTGTCGCACCATCACGTTCCCAGAGCACGTGCAGCACTGGATTCCCGCTCACGTCGGCAGTCGGCGGCGCAGTGCACGGAGGCCAGGCCGCTTCCAGGGATCCGAGACGGTTCCACCTCCTCCCGGGCCTGGTGTCCGGCTTTGAGCTGGGAGAAGCCTCGAGCTTTGCCAAGCTTAGAAGGGACCCCCCCCCCCCCACTCCGTAGAACATGCTCACGTCCCATTGGTGGGAAATAGTCACATGGCCATTTGGGTACAAGGGGTGCTGGGAAATGTAGTCCTCGGCGGGACCTCTGCTCCACCCCAAGCCCCAAAGGCAACTCCAGGCTGGGTAGAAAGGGAACTCGTGTTTTTGCTGACTTCACGGCGTTGAAGACACCGGGCAGTAGGGAGGTCACAGGGCTTTCCAGAGACTTGGAGCCCTCCCGAGGCCAGCACATCATTTCTGTCTATTTTTTCCCAGGGTTCAGGAGGGTATTGTCTGGGAGGGTTTATGACGAAGGGGAAATAGCTAAACAGCACATCACCAGCCGCCGTATTTCTTGTATCTGTGTCGTCGTGGGTCCCCCCCGCCCCGCCTTCCCCCGCAGCCCTGAGCTATCTATTAAATCTAATTACCTCGTCCATATCATTTCCCGTGAAATTTACGTCTGAATCCGCTGAGCAAGGGAAGCAAGCGGGGAGCTTAATTAGGGACGTTAATCATGGCTGTTTGGGGTGTGTGTGTGTGTGTGTGTGTGTGTGTGTGTAGGAGAAAGCAATGACAATCAGGAAAACAACAATAAACATTTTTTCCCCAAGGCAGCCATCCGCGGCTCGCCGGCGCAGCTGAGAGCACCGCGCTGGTGGCTCTGCGGGCCACGGGGCAGCCGCCCTCCAGCCGGACCCGGCCGGTCCTTCTGTGCGCTGCTCGGCGCCCCCTCCTGGCGCCCCCACGCGCTGAGGACCCTGGGACTCTGCCCTGTTTGGGAACCGAGCTCCTGAGCCTTGCGCCTTGGGGTTCATATGCGTCCCCCGAATTTTGCCAAGTGGGACCCCAGACGGAGGCCTCGTCCTCCTGGGAGAGCGGGTCTCAGGCGCCGTGGGTCAGACGGATGCGAGGCCCGGCCCGCCTGGCGTGGTCCCCACGTCTGGGGCCCGTGACGTTGCTAAGCGATGTTTCTCTCCCCCGTGCAGACACGCGTGCGGACCGCAGCAAGAAGCTCTTCCGGCACTACACCGTGGGCTCCTATGACAGCTTCGACGCCTGCAGGTGAGACGCGCTCCCCGGCCGGCCCCGGGCCAGCGCACGTGCCGCCAGCGCCCCGACCACCTTGCATGGCTCCCTCAGGCCCCTGGGCTGGTGTCCCCCATGTCCACCGTGGCCCCCGTGCCCCCCGTGCCCCGTGGACGTGGGCCGGGATGGTGGAAGCCACCGTGTCCCGGAGATCCTGCGCTCTGGGGTCTGGCGGAGCGCCCTTGTGGGGGGGCCCAGGGGCGTGTTCCCAGGCGGAGGCCAGCCTGGCCTTGTTTGGGGGAGGCCGTGCGGGTGTGACCGACGGCGGCGCTGGGCACAGTGGACCCTGGACACGTGGTCACAGCCACACTCCGCTTCCATTCTGGCGGGGAGGGTGCCCGAGAGCCAGGGAGCGCCGAGAGCTGTTGCCATGGTTACGTGGAGGGCTGTCCAGCCGGGAGTGGGGCTTCGGGACAAAGGGGCCTCTCACAGCCGCAGGGTCCGGACAGCAGCTGGTCCGCGGGCTGTGGCCTTTGCAGAGCCGTCCCTGGCCGGAGAGCGGCGAGCGGCGAGCATCCTGCCAGCCGCCCGCGGTGCACGCGTGTGCGGGCCGGTGTGTGCACGTGCTCTGCCTTTGAAATGGGCGGCTCCCCGTTCGGGCTGCCTCCCCGCAGAGGAGGGGTCGAAGGGCCTGACTTGACCCTGGGGCAGGCTGGTCACGTGCCTGACAGCGGGCGCTCGGCCGGCAGGAGACGGGTGGGCCCGCGGGACCTGTTCAGGGACAGCACAGAGCTGTCTGGTGAGGCGGTGAGCTCCCCGCCGTTGTGGGGAATCAAGCAGGGCGGGCGTCCTCTGGCCGGGAGGTTGGACCAGGTGACCTCCAAGGTCCCGCCAGCCCTGTGTCCTGGGCACGGACCGGCGCCTCTGTTCTCCGTGCGTCCTGACCACCTGCTCGGTGCCAGGCCCGGGGCCTCAGAGGAGAGGGACGCCCGGCCAGGCCCCGCCAGCGGGTCAGCGGGAAAAGCTTGGGCCTTGGCGCAGCCGCGGGGTCAGCCCGGCCGGCGGGCGGAGGGAGTGGACCGCCGTGGCCTTGCGGGCGAGTGGGGGCAGCGGGCGAGGCAGGGAGGACTGCACCGTGGCCACTGTCCGGCCGCTGCCGGTTGCCTCGGGTTGCTCCCAGCACCACGGCCGGCGACCCTTCCGCGACCTTTCCCTCATGTCATTTAACCAGTGGGAGGGGTCCTGGGGCAGCACCCACCCTCGGCCACACGTGTGTCTGAGCCCAGGTGTGACCCTGGGCCGGACAGAACAGAGCCCAGCGCTGACCTTGTCTGGACGTGAACTTGGCAGCAGCAATGGAGGGCGGGCAGGGGGCTGGCTGGTGGACCCCACGTGCTGTGGTGACCCGGGAGACGGCGTGTGCGGCTCTGGGCAGGTGCTGGGGGGCGGGCTGACACGGTCACCCTGAGGGGCAGGTGCTGGGGGGCAGGCTGACACGGTCACCCTGAGGGGCAGGTGCTGGGGGGTGGGCTGACACGGTCACCCTGAGGGGCAGGTGCTGGGGGATGGGCTGACACGGCCGCCCCGAGAAAGCGGGCAGTGAGCAGGAGGGGTGCTGGCTGCAGGGCGGGGCGCCCAGTCCAGTTCCTTAGCCAGAGCAGAACCCACGTGGACGTGCCAGTGAGCCGAGCGGCTGGGTGCCGGGCCGGTTACCCCCGTGGGCGGCGGGGCTGCCGTCTGGGCAGCGGTGACCCTGAAATGAGCTGTCACTGAAGGAAGTGGGGAGCCGGGCTCGGGAGAGTTTCTGAATCAGCCGGGAGGTTTCTCCGCTCCCCCCGTTGGTCAGGGGCGCAGAGCGGTCAGAACACACCTGTGCTCTGTGGGCGTGTCCCGCCGCTCCGGCCACCCCGCCTCAGAGTCCCTCCACCACGCAGCATGCCCGGACGGAGGACCTGGAACGGTGGGCACAGGACCAAGGTCGGGGGGCAGAGAACCCCCGGATGTCTCGTGTCTTCCTGGGAAACATGTCTCCACACAGGACCGGGCCTTACGTTCCCACTTCTCTTAGGTCGGGTCCCAGCCTCGTTAGCATCGGGCATCCGGAGGGCCTCCCGGGACAGGCAGGGGCCTCAAGGTCTCACTCTGGACTGTACAGACTCCACCCACCCTCACCCACCCACTCACCCACCCACCCACTCACCCACTCACCCACCCACCCACTCACCCACCCACTCACCCACCCACTCACCCACTCACCCACCCACTCACGTAACACCTACCCCCTCACCCACCACCCACCTATCCATCCACCCATCCACCCATCCACCCATCCATCCATCTACTCATCTACCTACCCATCCATCCACCCATCATCCATCCATCCATCCATCCATCCATCCACTCATTTATCCATCCACTCATTTATCCATCCACTCACCCATCCATCCACCCACCCATTCATCCATCCACTCACCCATCCATCCACCCACCCATTCATCCATCCACTCACCGATCCATCATCTATCCATTCATGCATTTATTCATCCGCCCATCTATCCCTGTCCTTACCCATCCGTATCTCCATGTGCTTATCCACCCATCCATTCATCCCTGGTGTCCTGTGAAAACCAGCACACGGCAGCTTTGACTGCCTCCATCGGGAGCTCGAGGTTCAGATTTAACGGGTAACCCTGCAGGGAGCCGAGCTGGGCCTGGCACTCAGCGCATGTCCTGGTGTGATGGGGGAGAGGGGGCAGAAGGAGGTGCCGGCCCCGGGAGGACCCAGGGGAGACCTCCCCCTCCTCACCCCATCCAGGGCCTGGGCCAGGGTCACGGCCGGCCTCCTCCTCCTGCTGGGCAGCCCGTGGCTCCCGGTGTGGGCGATGCGTGTGCTTGGCCTGTTCGCCTCCACTAGCCCCGGGCTCACACGTGGTCCCCAGGTGGTCCGGCCGTTCCCCTCTCGCTGGGGGGCCTGCCACACCCAAGCCCTGCTCCCACGTTTCCACCTGAGCTCCCAGGCCCAGGGTTGTAACGGGGCGATGTTCAGCCACCAGCACCCTCATCCCGCGGCCACGCGTCACAGGCCAAGGTGGGCATGTCTGTGTAAAGCCCAGAGCCCGGACTGGCAGGCCCAGAACGGATGGGTCCCCGGCTTCCCGCCCGCCCCCCCCCCCCCCGGTCACGGTGAGGGGGTGGGCCTGGGCCACGGCTCCCGCCAGGAGGAATAGGGGGCAGGGAAGCCAATGATCTGGAAGCCGGCAGACCTCCCTCACTGCGCCCAGGTCCGGAGCTGCGAGTCCCCTGCAGGGCCAGGACGGGACCGCAGTAGGAGCCCGACCCGCCACAGGTCCGGGAGGAAGCGCCCGGCATCCAGTCTCTCGCGGGGGCGGTCGGGGGGCCGGGAGCGAAGTGTGCCTCTCGGCCTCCGTGGAGAGAACTCCCGGGGGCCGGGGCTCCGTCTTCCTCTAACGAGTCTCCGCTGGGAACCCGTGGACTCCCTCACCGGACGCTGGGGCTCCGCTGCCCGGCGGGCACTCCTCAGCGTCACGTGCGGGTGTGGGTAGGGCCTTCTGCAGCCCCCCGCCCCCCGCTCTGAGCCCGAACACAGAGAGGCAAGGCCTTGGGGGGAGGGAGGAGAGGGGCCCTGAGGTGAGGAGCCAAGAACTGGGGGGCAGCCCCCTCCCAGGGTCACCCCTCAGCTCCCACTCCGGCCAGGGCACCGGGGACAGCGCCCCGACGTGGCAGCGTGGCCGTTCCCGGGGTGATGGCAGGGGGCACCGCCAGGGCCATGGCTTTGTCCCTCCGAGGGGAGAACACGACATAGCGGAAGGAGCGGTTGCTTCCGCTGCGGTACCTGTCGGCTCGCTCGCTGGGCCCCACGCCACGCGCTCCTCCGCCCCCTCTGCGTCTCCGGGCCGCGCCTGGGCTGTGATGAGTCAGCCGTGATCGGCGAGGCTTCCTGGGCACACCCCCAGCCTGCACGGCAAGCCGGTTCCTCGCCGTCTCCCCGGGGAGGGCGGGGTCACCTGTATGGGGTGCTGGGTCCGGTAATGCCCCCCAGACGCCCCTGCCTGAGTCCCTGGGACCTGCAAAGGTGCCCCTTGGCCCCCGGAGTTAAGGACACAGATGGGATCGGTGAGGGGGTCGCTGACCTCCGCACGGGAAGGGGGTCCTGGGTGTTGGAGGGGCCCCAGGCGATCACAGGCCGAGGGGGACGTGACAACGGAGCTGAAGTTGGAGGACGGAGGAAGGGGCCGCGAACCAAGGAATGTGGGGGCTCCAGGAGCTGGGGAGGGCCAGGCACAGGCCCCTGGACCCCCCGGGGGTGGCCCTGGGACCCGGATCAGCCCAGGAGACCCCGACTGGCAGGGCTGAGCGAGCGTCAGGGTCTGTTCCAGCTGCCACGCTTGTGTCCGTGGTCACAGCAGCCACAGGACACCCACGGGGTGAGCATTCCGGCGCCGGGATCTGACCCGGGAGAACAGACGGTTTAGACGCGGGTCGGCCTGCATCTGTCGTACCAGCAATGGAGCTCCTCTTCCTCGCTGCACCAGCTGCCCCCGCTGAGGGGCCCGGTCGTCTCCAGAGGCTGCGGGATGGGAGACAAGGTCTGGGCTTCTGTGCCCGAGGGGAGCGCCCTCCACGCACCCCGGCTGAGAGTCACGGCGGCCCTGCGGAAGGGGTGGCATTTCCTGCCGAGAGAACGGAGGCTCAGCCGGGGCGCAGCGCACGGCACAGGCCGGGCCACGGTGCTGGCCTCCTTGCCAACTCGGGGACGGGCCGCACCGTCTCTCCCCCCCACCCCAGGCCTCCCTCAGGCAGCTGCGTGCCTTCTCACGCTCCCCAGCCGAGAGCTGGCCACACCAGGGATGTGCCAGGCCCACACTGTCCCAGGGGCCTCGGGAGACCCGGAGAACTCAGGCCGCGGGCTCTGGTGGCCCGCAGGCCCCTCCCACTGTGAGTCGGCGATTCTCTGTGCCTGGGACCCCCAGGGGCCCACTGCCCCAGACCAGAGGCTCCGTGGTTGGTGCAGAGCTCGGCCCACCCCTGCCCACCTCCAGGCACAGGGCCCGGTGCACTCGCCACGGGTGACAGCAGGTGGGCCCAGGCCTCCAGTGCTGCGGGGCACAAGGCGCTGTCCCTGCAGAGGGTGCTGAGGGGCCTGCCCCACGCTCGGGGAGGGGCGGGGTCCTGCGGGCCAGGGCCCAGCTCCGCAGCCCAGGTCCTCGCTGCACCCGCTGTGTGACCCTGGCCCAGTCACCGAACCTCTCTGTGCCCCCACTTCCTGTCTGTGGAGCAGGGGAGGGAGCAGTGCCTCCACCCCAGTGGGCTGTGAGGGAGAAGAGGGCGTGGGGGCCTCACACAGCACCTGGCGGGGTGCTCTCCTGGACCGTGGGGCGGGGTGCTGTGTGCATCATGTGTGCTCACATCCGTGAGTCCGCGTCTCCGTCTGTGACTGTCCTGCTCTTCCCCGCGATGTGGGGGGATGGAGGGGAGAGGGAGGGGGGGCAGCGAGCACGTCTCAGCCGAAATGGGTGTCGATGAACCCAGGCACCCTAAGATGCTCTGGCGATGAGAGTGGGCGCGTGGAGTTCGGGAGCCAGCGGGGTGCGGGCAGGCTGGAAGCGGGCGGCTTATCTCGCTGAAGATAAGAGCTTTCTGAGGCAGGCAGGAAGGAAGGAATAAATATAGTGTGGACGGTGACGGGCGCCGGGAACCACACAGACTGCAGTTAGAAAAATGTCTGTCTGGGGAAAACCAGAACAAGCCAAGCGTCACCGGAGCCTCGGGAGCCAGCGGCCGCCCTGGCCCGGGGAAGGCCAGGCGGATGGCCTGGGGCGGCCGGCGTGTGGCGGGACCCGCGCTTTAATGAAGAAGGATGGGAAATACGGGGAGAACTGGGACGCCTCGGAGCACAAGGACCTTAGGGACAGCGAGCCGCCAGCCGGGCTCGGCCCCAGGGAATGCAGACCATCTGCAGCCCGGCGACAGGGCAGACCACGGGGAGCGGCCGGGAGGGACACTCCAGGTGGAGGTGGACAGAGAGGAGGATGGAGGGGCCTCTGCACGGGGAAGGGACCCAGCAGGGGCTGTGCCTTCCTTAGGGAGAAACTGAGGACAGTCTGGGCCGTCCCTCCAGGAGCAGCGGGGAGGGGGCGGGGGGTGTCTCTGACCCCGTCTGTGCCAAGCTGAAGGTCAGGGCGTGTGGGTTTGGCGTGGAGACGGGGACTCCCACAGTCGCGGGTGGCGGTCACGTAGGAGGCACCAGCCTGTGTCCTGGACAGCGTGGGGGAGAGGGAAGGCTCCATGAGTCCTGATTTCAAGAGGAGAAAGCCCGCCACCCGCCCGCCCACCCGAGGGGCTGGTCCCCACCACCCCAAGTCCTCACTGCCAACAGAAGTTCCCCATCGGAGGTGCGGAACGCGGAGACGTTTCCGAAGGGAACGCTTTGCAAACTGGGAAATGCAGCCTCGGGAGTGGGGCACCTTTTATAGAGAGAAGTCCCGCCCCAGTTCCTGATTGGTCCGTGTTTATGCAAATGAGGAATCCAAATCCCAGAGTTCTGATTGGTCCCAATAGCACAGTCCTGATTGGTCAGAATCATGCATTCTGATTGGTATGCAAATAAGGACATAGCCCATTGGTCAAAAGAAATACCAGGGCCCAGCCCCCAGGCTCAGGGGTTGAGCATCGACCTAGCAACCAGGAGGTCACAGTTTGATTCCCGGCCAGGGCACGTGCCCGGTTGCGGGCTCATCCCTAGTGTGGGGCGTGCAGGAGGCAGCCAGTCAGTGATTCTCTCTCATCATGGATGTGTCTCTCTCCCTCCCTCCCTCTCCCTTCCTCCCTGAAATCAATAAAAACATGTATTTTTTTTCTTAAAGAGACACCAGGCACTCCTTGAAGGGTGACTCAGAGGGCAGGAATACAGTGCAGGAGGCCGGCAGCTCCGTCCGTGGCTTTTCCCCGACGTGGCCCCTGCCCTGCCGGCAACGGCTGCCGGACTCTGACTAGGATCTTGGGTCGAGTTACCCACGAGGAGTCCTTGGCTGACCCTTTCCTTCCACCCCAGCCACGTCTGAAACCTGTCATTCTTTTTTGTTTGTTTGTTTGTTTGTTTAAATATATATTTTATTGATTGTTTACAGAGAGGAAGGGAGAGGGATAGAGAGCTAGAAACATCGATGAGAGAGAAACATCGATCAGCCGCCTCCTGCACACCCCCTACTGGGGATGTGCCCGCAACCAAGGCATATGCCCTTGACCAGAATCGAACCTGGGACCCTTGAGTCCACAGGCCGACGCTCTATCCACTGAGCCACACCGGTCAGGGCTGAAACCTGTCATTCTTCACCGCCCGGCTGTGGTGCGTCTCTGTCCCCAGCCCCGTGCCGTGCTGGCTGTGGCCGCTACACGCCTGGGGAGGCCGGGTTGTGGTTGGCAGGAAATTAGCCGTGGCTGAGACCGAGGAAACCACTCTCACTTCGCTCTCGCCTTCCTGAACTGGGCTGACGCACCTTCCTGGGAAAACGGAAGCTGGTGGAGACCGCAGGGCCGTTTCGCCGGGCCTCCGGGGTCCTCACGGCCAGCGCGAAGCCGTTGGGTGAATCTTGCCCGGTGCAGATGGAACGCGGAGGCTGCCGGTGTACCAGGGAGTCTGGGCACCCGCTGCTGGCCATTTCCCGGTGTCTCCTCACCGGTTACCAACCTGCCCTGCAACAGCCCCCCCCCCCGCCCCATGTCCACGAGGAAGCCTTTGGCTGCGAATAATACAGCCCCACAGACGGTGGCTGAGGCCACGATGGTGAGCCCAGAGGGGTTGGTCCACGGCCAGGGGCATCCCTGCAGCCTCATGGCCTCTGCCTCAGGGTCACAAGGTGGCAGCCACAGCTCCAGGCAGCACCCCCTCAGGGCAGATCCCGTGCGGGGTGGGTGGGGGGAGGCAGGGAAGCTCCAGCCCTGGGGAACCTCCTCTAAGTCTCTCTCCCCAAGCCAGCTCTTCCCCTGAGGCCCCAGGAGACTTGCCCTCTCATCGCATTTGCCCAGACCACGTCCTAGACCAGCCGTGGGCAAACTACGGCCTGCGGGCCGGATCCGGCTGTTCTATCCGGTTCTCTTGCTCTCCCCTCCGCTCCTTTACTTTGAATTTATATTAGTTCACACAAACACTCCATCCATGCTTTTGTTCCGGCCCTCCGGTCCAGTGTAAGAACCCATGGTGGCCCTCGAGTCAAAAAGTTTGCCCACCCCTGTCCTAGGACCACCCAGAGCTGCAAGGGATGCTGGGAACGCAAGAATCCGGCCTTTCTGGCCTCTGTAGTGGGAAGCCAGCCTGGGGAAGGACCCGCAGTGGGTCTATGCGAGGGACACGGCTCCGTGCCCTGGCGCTAAGCACACAGAGTCACGTGAGGGACAGCAGCCAGGGCCTCCCGGGAGCGGTGGCGGTTGAGATGGGCTTTGAAGCATGAGTAGGAGTTCGGTGTACAGAGAGAGCAAGCAGAGCGTTCCAGGGAAAAGCAATAGCGTGGGCTCGGGACCCGCACGCCCCTGCTGCGCCTGGGACGGCCTTCCCATCGGGCAGACGGCCCGTGTGCCGGCCCCTCTGTGCTGTGGCTGCGGGTCCCACCATTGTCCTTCCAGCCCACGGCGCGTGGCCCATCCTCTCTGGTCCTGGGCGTCTGACCTGGAGCAGGGTCTTCTCTCTGAGGCTGACAGGACGTCAGCGATTCCTTCTCAGGAACGTGCTGCTGCAGCCAGCACCCCCTCCCGTGGGCCTGCCTCTGCCGTGGTCGCTGGCTGTCCGGGGTGGGGAGGTCTGGGAGCACCCGGGGACTGTCCCCACCTGGCAGGCAGCCGGGAGGCCCCAGGACGCAGCGTCCAGCCCCCGACAGCCTGGCTGTGCCCCGGGCTGTGTGCTCTTGGGCCAACCACTCGCCCTCGCTGTGCCTCCGTCTCCTCCTCCTGGAGGGGGAGAGACGGCAGTGCCCACCTCCTGCGGTCACCACGAGGCGTCCCTTAACGGGCCCCACGCAGCCCTGAGAGCCGGGCCTGGCACGCCACAGCGATGATGACGTTTACTCTCGTTGCTCATTAAGCCAGAACTCGGCGCCGCCCCACCCGGAGCCGGCCCGGCATGCACACCGAGGCACGGTCACGGGGCGGGGGGGGGGGCCCTTTGTCTTTCTGAGTGGATGCTCCGTGCGATCCCTCCGCGTCTTTCTAGGGCATCTCACCGGTGACCCCGTTTCTAAATGCGTCTTCCTTGGGTCTTTTCTGAGGCCCAGACGCTGGGCCAGGCCGGGCACCTGGACACAATGAGGTGTGACTCGCGTGGGAGGACGGGGCTTCTCTCGGCTTTTGTCCCAGGCACCGACCGCGGCTCACGTTGTGGCACGGGCACAGATCCATCGTTTGTGGCCATTTGCGTGTCTTGCGGGCATGCAGAGCGTGTCTTTAAACACCGGGGGCACGGGCCCTATCCGCCCCCCCGCCCCCGCCGGCTGCTTCTATAAATAAAGTTTTATCGACACACAGCCACGCCCATCCACGTACCGCGCGTCCGGGCTGCCTGGGAGCCACAACCAGCAGAGCCAGTGGTTGCAGCCGGGACCGCGTGGGCCGCGAGCCTGGAACACGGACGCGCTGGCCCTTTACAGAGAGGGTTTGACAAGCCCTGGCCTGGGGCACCCCTTTCACGGGACGGGAAGGGTCCCCACAGAAGCGTGTCCCCTTCTTGCTCGGAGGGGGCATGTGAATGGCCCCCTCGGAACAGAAGCAAGTATCCCGTGGGGGGAGGTTGGTGGCCTGGGGGTGGGCGGGCGCAGGGGCCGGGCCTGCTGGGGGGACCGCGGAGTCGGGGCCAGCCTGCAGCCCCTCGCCCAGCCCACTCAGCCTCGTCTCCAAAGCTCGGCGGTTGGGGGGGGAGGGGGGCAGCCACGCCCAGTCAGGTTACCACGAGCAGAGACGGCCCCGGGCTCCCCGCTGTGGGTGATGTCCACCTTCCGGGACTCAGGAACGGGGCCGTTCGAGACGAGCTGTCTGCAGCCCACACAGCGTGGTCGGCGCAGGTCCCCGGCCGCTCATTGTCATCACCGAGGACAGAGTCCCCCGTGGCCCGTCCTGCTCCCCAGGGGAACGCCTGCTGCTCCACTGTCACCCTGATGTTTTGTTTTGAAGAACAGTCCACTCAGGGTCAAAGGCCAAGGGTTCCCAGTTGGCCCTGCCTCTGGCCGAGCCGCGTGACCCTGGACAAACCCTGTCCCCGCCGGCTTCATGGACTCTCTCTCGGGAAACGGACCAGCCGCAGGGCCGTAGGGGTCGCGGAGGGAGGGGCGTGGGCGACCGGTTTAGACAGGGCCGCAGGCGGGGTTGCCCCGGACCAGCCTGGTTTTAAAGCTCTGTCTCAGGAGGCCCCTCTGTCCCGGCGGCCAGGACCAGGGGTCACACCATCGGCATCACAGACCGTACGCGAGAGTCCCGGCTTCGGTTTCACTCGTTGTGTCAATAAGCACCAGTTGAGCACCTTCTAGAATGTTCTGATCTTCCCTTCTGCAGCCAGAAAACCCAGGCTCAGCGTGGGTGAGGGTCCTACCCAGGGTCCCAGAGCCAGGACTCAAAAGATGGGCCTGCTCCGTCTAGATACAGGGGTCCTCAAACTATGGCCCGCGGGCCACAGGCGGCCCGCCGAGGACATGTATCCGGCCCGCTGGGTGCCGCTGCCTGTCCTGCTTAGCAGCCGACGCGTCCCGGGCCCGCAGTGCGCGTAGGAATTTGTTCATAGTTTTTTTTTAAACTATAGTCCGGCCCTCCAACGGTCTGAGGGACAGTGAACTGGCCCCCTGTTTAAAAAGTTTGAGGACCCCTGGTAGAGGCACAGTGGGCAGGATCAGCCCGCCCGGGAGCATGCATACCAACAGGTCACAATTTCAAATGCAGTGGTTGACAAGGGAATGAGAGCGGAGGTAAGGGCTGAGGGTCAGGGCACGGAGGGCATGTCTGGGGGGTAGGGAAGGCCCCTCTGGGGAAGGGACCTTGGGGACCTGAACAGATCTCACTCGTGGGGCCCCGAGGCAGCACTCCGGGGCGAGCACAGGCAGTGAGGCAGAGAGGAGACCGGCCTGTGGGAGGGAGAGAAGACAGCAGTATGGCTGGAACGTGGGGAATTAGGAGGGGTCCGATCACAAAGGGTCTTAGCCGTGGTGGGGAATTTGGATTTCATATTCCATTCTGATGAGAAGTCGTTGGGTATTTTAAGCAGGATGATATATAGAATATGTGACATTTTATATTTCAAATAACAATTTTTTCACCCTGGCCAGGTGGGCTCATTTGGTTAGAGCATCGTCCCATACTCTGGAAGGTTGGGGGTTCGATTTCCAGTCAGGGCACACACCTAGGTTGTGGGTTCAATCCCTGGTCGGGGTGCATACAGAAGGCAACCAATCAATGTTTCTCTCCCCTCCCTTCCCCCCTCTCTCTCTCTCATCAATAAAAACATACCCTCTGGTGAGGGTTTTAAAAATAATAACTTTTTATTATAAAAATCTGATATGGCCCTAACCCAGCCGTGGGCAAACTACGGCCCGCGGGCCGGATCCGGCTGTTCTATCTGGTTCTCTTGCTCTCCCCTCTGCTCCTTTACTTTGAATTTATATTAGTTCACACAAACACTCCATCCATGCTTTTGTTCCGGCCCTCCGGTCCAGTTTAAGAACCCATGGTGGCCCTCGAGTCAAAAAGTTTGCCCACCCCTGCGCCTAACCGGTGTGGCTCAGTGGATAGAACGTTGGCCTGCGGACTCAAGGGTCCCGGGTTCGATTCCGGTCAAGGGCATGTACCTTGGTTGCAGACACATACCCGGTGGGGAGTGTGCAGGAGGCAGCTGATCGATGTTTCTCTCTCATCGATGTTTCTAACTCTCTATCCTTCTCCCTTCCTCTCTGTAAAAAAAATCAATAAAATATATTTTAAAAAAATAAAAATAAATAAAAATCTGATATGTTGCTGTGAGGATCACGGAGCTGTTTTGGGGAGGCACCCCCTCCCCCCACCTCCCGGTTCCCAGGCCGCCCTTCCCCATTCAGGCCGAGCCTCTGCTCAGCTCCGCGGGGAGCGATGATCGCCGGTCATCATCCCAGACGCTGAGCCCCACCCTGTCTCCTCCGCCCGCCTCTCTTGGCGGGTAACATGCCTGCTGGTGTTTAGGAAATGCTTTCGGGTGATTTATGACGAAATGATGAGACAATTTAATTTCAATCAAGTCTTTGCACGTTACGGCTTCTATCGGGAGAGCCTCGTATCGCCGATCGCGTCAGCAGCGCAAGGCGTGAGGAAGACCGGGCAGGGCGGAGTCGTCACGGCTGCGCCGATCGGAGAAACGGCTCCCGGAGGACCCTGGGCGTGTGGGCTCCGTGGGGACGGCCCAGCCTCTCGCAGAGCCCACGTGCAATGACGCCGCTCCCTGCTCGCGGGTGGCGGGGCGGGCTCCCAGGAGCCGGAGCAGCGTCGTTTGTGAATGAGTCGCCCGCGTGCGGCCTCTCCCCCACGTGGCACACGAGCACCTCACACAAGCTCTCGGAACCGGCCGGCGTGGCTCAGGGGTTGAGCGTCGACCCAGGAACCAGGAGGTCACGGTTCAGTTCCCCATCGGGGCACAGGCCCGGCTTGCAGGCTCGATCCCCAGTGGGGGGCGTGCAGGAGGCAGCCGATCCGTGGCGTTTCTCTCTCATCATTGATGTTCTCTTCTCTCTCCCTCTCCCTTCCTCTCTCTCTCAAAATCAGTAAAAGGAAAAAAAAATAAAATGAAAGAACCCGGGGTGGGAGTCAGAGGGCTCACGGCCCCTAGGAGCTGCGGCAGCCCCAGCTTGGATGGGGCAGAGGCCAGAGGGCAGAGAGCAGCACCACGCACTCACCCAGGGGTGGGCAAACTCTTTGACTCGAGGGCCACCATGGGTTCTTAAACTGGACCGGAGGGCCGGAACAAAAGCATGGATGGAGTGTTTGTGTGAACTAATATAAATTCAAAGTAAAGGAGCGGAGGGGAGAGCAAGAGAACCGGATAGAACAGCCGGATCCGGCCCGCGGGCCGTAGTTTGCCCACGGCTGCACTCACCTGACTGGGAAGCAGGATGTGTGTGGGGGGGGGGCGGGCAAAGGCTGGGAGGTGCCCCCCTGCAGCAGCGAGTGGCAGCTGATGTGGGGACCGCTCCCGCCGGCTCTCAGCCGCCGGGCCTCCCCAAGGACGGGCTGGCCCGGTCCCATGGCCTGTGGAGTGGCCCTCTGTCCACCCCGCCGCCAGCGCCGCGCGGGGATCTGGCCGCCTGCCCACGCCTGGCATCTGTGCCCGGCAGGCCCACCTGTTGTGGCCCAGGCCCCCTCCGAGGAGCTGCGGGCTCTGTGCAGCCGCCTCGTCCTGATTGGCAGAGCCCGGAAGTTTCTAGGACAGCCCTGCCCAGTCCCTGGACCTGCCTCTTCTAGCAGCGCCCCAGTTCCGCCGGCTGGCTGTCGGCGAGAGCGTGAGCGCCGTAGACCGCTTCTCTCGGCTGCAGTTTCCTGCCCTGGACAAGGCGGGGCCCCCGCAGCCTCTCCAGGAAGGAGCTTTCCGGGGCGATGGACCCCCAGTCTCTCTTACAGGGGTCCTCCCGGCGTCTCCCCGGGCGCCAGCACCCCCGAACCCGCGGGCCCTGGTATTCAACACGCCCAGGGCCTTCTCTGGGCCGTCAAAGTCCCGATGCTTCCGCGAACCCTGCCTCCGGGCCGTTGCCCTGGAACTCGTAGGGGTGCCCCAGGCCCCGCGGTCTCCTCGCCGTGGCCCCCCCACCCAGGGATCCCTTCAGCGTGCGGAGGCCCGGCTGCGGTGCCCTCAACAGTGTGTCTTTGGTGACAAGGCGTCACCGGCTGTGCCGGCGCCGGCACGTTAGCTTTCCGTCGGGAGCGCGCCTCGTCCCCGCGCCTGCGTTGTAGCGCTCATTGGGTTTCGGAGCCCCGGGGGCGGTTTTGTAGATGCACACGCGTGTGGGTCCCCACACAGCTCTGGGGCTGCCGAGGGCTGGCAGGGCGGCCAAGTCACTGCAGCGGCCCCGCAGCCTCCCCAAACCGAGGAGGGTCCCCTGGTCCGGGTAGGAGCACCGTGGCAATCCAGGTCCCTCCCGCAGACTCACGGGCACAGCGTCTTCCCCCTGACCCGACCCCCGACCCCTGCCGTGGGGCCAGGCCGTCCTGCCCGCCTGCAGGGTCCTAACTTCGTGCCGGCGGGGAGAGCTGTCACCGCGGCCACAGCAGACGGGTTTCTGTGGGAGCCTGGCTGCCGGGAGGGGTCCCGGGCGGAGTCAGGCCTCGGGAGGACGTGGCGGACCGTAGCGTTTTATCGTCTGCGCCTCCTTGAGCGAGTCTGGGAGAGCGGAAGCCTCGCGCCAGCCCCTTGCTGCCCAGACCGTGTCCTGGGTGTGCCGGCCCCTCCTCCCGCCAACCGTTCACTCCTACTCACACGCGGGGCCTCCTCCTCCAGGAAGTCCTCCTGTCCTTCTCGCTCTCACAGCACCAGAGCCTGCACACCCGTGCGCCTGTTGGATTAGGAAGGAAACGAACAAGTTGCCGCCAACTGGGGGTCGTCGAGCCTCAGAACCGGATTCTCTCCCGGCCCGGAGGTCGGACGTCTGAGACCTGGTGTCGCGGGGGGCGTGGCCCTCCAAAGGCCCAGCTGCTGGGGTGGCCAGCCGTCCTTGGGGCCCCTGGGTGTGGCCGCGTGACGCCCACGTCGGCCCCCGTGCCCCCGCTGTGCCTCTCGGATCGCCCTGTGTGCAGGCTCTCAAGAAACCCAGGTGGACCCATCTGGATCCGTAACTGGTCGCACCTGCAAAGACCCGATTTCCAGGTGCGGGGTTAGGACGGGGACGTCTTTTTGGAGCCACCATTCGACCCGCGACTCCTGATAGCTCCCTAGTGGCCTGGCGGGGCCTGGTTGGTGCCCTCCAAATTGCCGGGTAACCTGCCCACCCCTGACGCTTAGTAGGTGTGCCGTAAGGACTGTGTTCATAAACTGACTCACCGGGCAGGTTAGCCACCGGCCCCAACAGCTTCAGAACTCCAGGCCCAGAACCAGCCCGACCCCGTGCAGCCAGAAGGGGCAGCTGGCCAGGCCACGCTGTGCGGTCCACCCTGCAGTCCCGTGTTACATGTCGCCCCTGGTCCTCCCGTGAGGGGCAGGACAGACGGAGCGCCGGCCCCGAGTGCTCCCGGGCCTGGCTTCCCGTGGCCCCGCCAGGCCCAGCCCTGCTGCCGAGACAGCTTGTTCCGTGACTGACAGATCCTGACGCCACCTGTCATCGCTACGGGCACCTGCCACTCCTGGCCCCATCCTGGGCCCCGCCGGGCCGTGAACCTTGGGCCGGGCCTCCTGGGGTCCCGCGAGGCAGACTCGGGGAGCGTCTGGCTCCGGTGTGTTCCGGGAACCACGGAGGCAGGCGGCGCGCAGTGGGGCTGCTGGGAGGGGAGACACGGGCGCCTGGAGGGCTCTCTCTGGTGCAGTCCCGGGAGAGTTTCGACACGGACTGAGTCTCCCACAGCAGCCCGGGGCCCGCGCCCGGGACACCGCCTGTGGGAGCACCTCGCGGCCGCACACGTTCTCCACCCCGTGAGCGAGAACAGGTGCCCGCCCTTCCTCACGCGCTCGGCAGCCACCTGCGCCAGAGTCGCCATCACAATCCCGCCGCCACGGCCTCTAAGCTGCACTGTGGGCGGCCCCACGGCTGCGGGGGGCGAGGTGCCCGCCCCATCGCCTCCCACAGCTCCTGCTGGGGAAGCTGGCAACGAGGGTGCCTTCAAGTGCCCCGTCCCGTTCAGAGCACGCATTTGAAGAGAGCGTGGCCGGGACACGGGTGGCATCCCGCCAGGACGGGAAGTGTGTCGCTAGGGAGGGTCACGGAGGAACAGGCCTGAGGGTTGCCCCGAGGGGCCCGCCGTGAGTGGGTCAGTGGGCAGAAGGGCACTCAGAGGCGTGGGCAGTGCTCAGAGGGCCCCTCACGGGAGAATGTGTGATGCTGGGCCTCATCTGGAAGGTGTGGGGTGGAGGGCCCACGCCTTAGCCAGTGCTGGGGGGAGGTGGGGGGGCAGGCCGAGGGAGCCTGGCGCGTGAGTTGGGGGCGCTGCATAGAACCAGACACGAGGAGGGGGGTGAATTATACGGACGTGTTCGGGGCACTTCAGGGGTGAACGTGAGCCAGAGAGGACCCTGCAGGAAGGCAGGGCGTGACCGTGGCCCCTGGTCCGTGGCCTCTGGCCGCAAAGAGGTGAGGCGTGGCCATTTGGGGTGGGCAGTTATTTCACTAGGCCACACCCCCAGGGGCTGGGAGGCCGGACTCCGGAGTCATCGGGAAGGCGCGACAGGACGTGGCCGCCCCCGGGGTGACTCAGCACGTTCGCCGACGGGTGGGGGCCCTGAGCGGGCCAGGACGGGGCCCAGGGACTGGCTTGTCATTGGCCCCAAGGGCTTGGCATCTGCAAACTCGGACCCCGCTCAGGGTGGTTGCCGCGTGGCCCTGGGGTCAGAGCAGGACTGGGGTTTGCACCGACGCCGTCCTTGCCCACGGGCAGAAGCCCTGCCCCCGCGGTCAGTAGGCAGGAGAACGGGGCGCAGGGCCCTCCGAGCCGGCAGCCTGGGCCGGGGTTGGGCTGCTTGCTGGGGCTGCTCACGCAGCGTTAGGAGCGGAAGGCGTGGCTGCGTGGCAGGGGGCCCGGGGAGAGCCC
Organism: Plecotus auritus; assembly: GCF_963455305.1. NCBI lineage: Eukaryota > Metazoa > Chordata > Mammalia > Chiroptera > Vespertilionidae > Plecotus > Plecotus auritus. The sequence continues at coordinate 155,071,875 of NC_137783.1, read as the reverse complement.
TTCCCTGGAGAAGGGGCGGGGGGCTGGGGTCTGCACCTGCCCAGCACGCAGTGAGCCAGGGGGCGGGGGCCTTCCCTTGCGGAGACGTTCAGGGGGGCAGGGGGAGGCAGTTCGTGTCTGCGCCCTGCTGGGAGGCTGTGGAGAGGGAGAGGCCTGGTGGAGGCTCCAGCCCTCCGTCCCGCCGGCTCCTGTGGTTCTGGCCAAGCACAGCCACTGCGGTTCCTGGCGCTGGTTTGGGGGTGGCTCCCTGGGGGGGCGCTGGTTTTGGGGTGGCTCCCTGGGGCTCTCCATTCCACTGCGCCATCATGGGTATCGACCCATCCGACCTCATAGAACCCCGGGAGGCCTGTGGTTTGTGCTCACTGCTCTGTAACAGGAGGGGAAACAGGCTGAGAGAGCTGTCACTTCCTCAACGTCGGGGGCAGCCAGTGACCTGCCCGTGGGGCCCATGGCTCTGGGCTCCGGAGTGTCTGAGACCTCGTCCGGCGGCTGCGGGGGGGGCCGAGCCAGGGGCTCCCAGTCACCACCCAGCTCCCGGAACCGGGCCCCCTGCCTTCCGCAAGCTGTGCCCCAGGTGGGAGGCAGGCGGAGCCCGGGGACTGAGCCCCACCTCCGGTGTTCAGTCCACCCTGGACGGTCACCCTGGATGGCATGGCCTGGCGGGCTCAGGGGTGTGTCCCCTCTGCTGGTCCCCTGCACAGTCCTCCGAAGTGGGGGCGGGGCTCAGAGGTCAGGACACTTGTGCTTCTTCAGCTGTGCCCCCACCTCTCCTCAGCTGCCCCCTCCCCTGTGCCATGGGAATTTCTCGCTGCTGCCGTGGCTGGTCCCAGGGCCTGCCCACCTCCTCTGGGGGGCCCCTGCCCTTCTCCCGGCGGGGGGGCCCTGCCAGCTGGGTTGGCTGCTCCCAGGGGGCTGTGCACCGAGGCCATGGCCTCCCCAGGCAGCAGATGGCCGGTGGGCACTGACCTGCAGTGTCGGGGGGACCAGAGCCCTCAGCCACCCCCTCCCAGACGGGCCTCCCGGTTTCTTCCGTGCCCCCCCACCCCCGCAGCCTTTCTGTAGGGGGGCTCCCGGGGGGCCCCTTCTCCTTGCACCCAGTCCTCCCACGCCTGCGCCCTAGGACCCTGGAGAAACCTCGGGACCCTCTACAGCGGCCCTGCCCCCGGCTTAGTGGGGGGAGGGGGCCGCAGTCCCCCAGGCGCGGGAGGCGGGGGGGGGGGGGGGGGGGGGGCGGAGCCAAGGTCCTGCTGCCGCCTGCCCCTCACCCGGAGCCCCGGGGTGGGGGGGGGGGACGTCTGGCCCCCTTCCTGTCCACGCGGAGCCTGGGGCAGCGGAATGAAAGTTGTGCCTTTGGGTTTCTTTCCTTTTAAAACAAATGCGGTGGCAAGAGGCGGTCGCCGTGGCTTTAGATCGTCAAAGGGGGCGCCCCCTTCTCCCCGCCCCCAAACTCAGCCTCCCCCCAAGGAGCCCTGCCGTCAGCGGCCCGCGTGCTACCGGAGTGACCGCCTCCCGCGGGCCCGCCCGCCGCGCGCGCCGCCCCCTCCGCCGCCCGCGGAGCCTCCGCCCCCCGCCCCCCGCCCCCCGGGTGACGCGGTTGACTGTGGGGGCACCACGCTGCCGCGGACGGAGCGGGAGGGGTCGCTGCGTCTCTCCGCTCGGCGCACGCAGGGCGCAGACAGAACTGGGTTTTTTCGAACCCCTCCAAGAACCCGGAGGAAACTGCTGCCTCATTTGGGCTCCGCCGCTCCGCTTTGCTCGCGGGAGACGCCTCGCCTCGGCCGGGCGCTTGGCGCAGCGGCGCGCTCCTTCCCGCGGCCACTTTCCTCCCCGCTTCCCGGGCCGGAGCCGGAGCCGGAGCCGCCGCTCGGCCGGGCCCGGCGCCTCCCCACCATGCGGGCTCCCGCGCCGCCTGCGCCCGGCCCCCCCTCCCCGCCCCAGCCCGCCTATCCCGGCCGCCTGCGCCCCAGCCGCCGCGCGCCCCCCGCGCCCCGCGCCGCCTAGCTCCCTCCGCGCCGCCGGCCGGCCGGGGATTAATTGGCTGCGATGATGAGCGTCCCCGGCGGAGGAGCGGCCACGGTGAGGACGGGCCACAGTAATGGTCGCTGTCCCCGGAATTCTCTCCACAGCGACTGCATCACCGAGGAGAAGGCGGTGGTCCTGCAGAAGAAGGACAATGAGGGCTTCGGGTTTGTCCTGCGCGGGGCGAAAGGTAGGCGCGGGGGCCCCCCGCCCGGCCGCATGCACATGTGTGTGTGTGCGCGCGCGCGCGTGTGCGTGTGTGTGTGTGTGTGTGTGTGTGTGCACGCCCGCGTGAAAGGCATGCCCCAGCTCCGAGCAGCCTCTTCCTGGGCACTTGGTTGCTAGACAACGGCGCCTTCACCTGCCGCCTGCTCGGAGGCGCGGGCTGCTGGCACCGGCTCTCACCCCCTGCACGGCGTCCCTGCACCCCTCTCCCGCTCCCTCCCCCACCCTTTTTGAAAACCCCGGCTTTGGTCCCTGCTGGGTGGCTGGGTTCTGGGTTCGGCCTCCAGACCCAGCCACCGAGCAAGGACCCGGGCTCAGGTCCGGGACTGGAGGCCCCCCGCGGGGAGTGAGCTCCGGCCCCAGGTGCGCGGGCGCCTGCCCCTGAGGTGACTTTGCAAAGGAAACGTGGCACCATGGTCCCTCGGCCGCAGCCGGAGCCGGCAGCACCCGCGTGGTGGGGCCTGGGGTGGGGGATCCCGGGGCTGCGTTCCACGTGGAGCCCCCACCGCCAGCCTTTGACGTGGGGGCTTCCCTTCCGAGAGAAAACAAAATGGCATCGCCTCGCCTCCCCACGGAGGAGACAGCTGGCCGCGCGGGTGAGCATGTGGAAGTTCCTCCCGCCCCCCTTCCCGCGGCCCCACCTGCCGCTGACTGTCCGGGGAGAGAGAGAGAGAAAGAGGATGACCGGCCCCGTGTGTGTGTCCACCACTGTCTGTGTGGGCGCCCCTCCCCTCCCCTCCCCCACAAGGGCCATCTCCATCTTCCCACCCACACCCCTGGCCGCTCAGGACACCCCAGGAAAGGCCACCTCTCGCCCTGGGATTTCCCCGGGGCAGCTGCATGGGGCCCCGAAGCCGGGTGCCCACGGAGACAGGCCGTGAGCGGGTCTCGCACCCGCAGCCACCCCCCCCCCCCCCCCGGGTCAGCAGCGCTGGTTCCGGGGGAGCTCCGAGGCGAGTTCCCCGGCGGTCTCCGCAGACGGAGCCTCGGCAGGCGGCTCGCTGTGGTGGTTCTGCAGCTCCATGTGGTTATGGGGGAGCTTTTTCCATTTTTAGAACTGAAAGTGTTTAGTCACCGATGCTTTTAAAGAAAATGACAGGCGTGCACATACAGACACGCACCGTGGAGCTCGCCAGTCCGTGCCCTTGGCAGAGAGGCCCAGGGGTGTGGCGGGGGCCCCGGAGCGCACTCGCCTTCCCTGCTCGAGCGGCTGCTGGCCTGGGATGGCGAGGGTCAAGCCCTTCCCCGGGGGGGCGGGCGGTGGCCTGGACCACCCACTTCCCACAGGGGACACGGGGTCTGCCTCGCAGGGTCCCGGGGGCGGGGGGTGAGGCTGCCACCTTGCACGCGTCCGCCACGTTGTAACGAGCTCTCCGTCCTTGCCTTCCCAGCGGATACGCCCATTGAGGAGTTCACGCCGACGCCGGCGTTCCCGGCCCTGCAGTACCTGGAGTCCGTGGACGAAGGCGGGGTGGCCTGGCAAGCCGGACTGAGGACGGGGGACTTCCTGATCGAGGTAGGGCGCAGGGTTCGCATCTTTCTGCTGGGGAGAGCGCCGACTCTCTGATGCTTGGGGTCCGTGGTCTGGACCGCGTGGCCATTGGGCCCGTGGGCGGTGCCGGCGGTGGCTGGCGTGGACGCACGCTCAGTTTGTCACCCCCTTGCCGTGGATCCCGTTTCCTGTGGACGTGTGTGTCTGGGTTGTCTTTGAGGCCGCGGCTGTGCCTCTGGCGGGTGGAAATGTGTGCAGGACTTGGCCACGGGCCTTGACGTGGCCGGGAGAGAAGCGTGCCCGCCTGAGGTCGGGGACACGTGCGGATCTCCAGGCCGTGTCGCTGGGACCGTCGGAATGGACACCTGGAGGGCAGGTGGAGCGGGCAGGGTGGTGGCTCTGGCTGGCGTGAGGCCTGTGGCTGACTGGTAAGTTGCAGGAACTGGCCTGTCGACGGAGGGTGGCCTTCAAAGACCAAGGAGCGTGGGCACGAGAGGGGCGTTGGAAGCCGATGGCACAGAAGGGAAGCCAACTCAGATGCTGTGGGATCAGCCTTGGCTGGCGGTAGGAGGGGGTGTGCTCTTAAAGGCGCAGGTGCCCTGTTCCTGCAGCCTCCAGCAGCAGCGCCCTGGTCGCTAGCACATCTGAGCTCCGGGCCCTGGTGCGGGGTCGAGGTGTTACTTTGCATCGTGTTGTGCAAACGGATGTGTTACTCTTGGGAGCCGTTCAGGAAACCGGAGTGGTTGTCCTTGGAAAAGTGTTTTTAGGGGGCTGGGTGAGTGCCCGTGGCCCTCGCCGGAGTTCTCGCGTCTCGGGAAAGCACTTCTCCACGCTAACCCTGAGCCCTGCCTCATCCGTGTTGGAAACCCACGTGCAGGTGGAGGGGACGGGTGTGTGGCGTCCAGCCGGCCACGGGGGGGTCCTGCCATCCGGCCGGCTGGACACTTGGCCGTTGTGTGGAGGAGGCGGCCCAGGCCGCGGCGGGCGGTCGCCTGAAGCCATTGCTCTGGGTGACGCCTGAGCTTCCCAGGGGTGTCCCCGCTGTGGTTTGCTCACCTCCCGAGTGTGTTTCTCAAGACGGAGCGAGGGGAGCGGGGGGCGTCCAGCCCCGGGGAGGGAGCGGGTGCTGTGGAGAAGTCTCCCCTTGCTCTGGGGTCTGTGTCACCTCGTTAGGTCTGCTGATTTGAATAACTAGGGAGGTCCCCGATGTCAGCCGGCCCCTGGTGTAGGCCCCTCGATTGTTTCCTTAATAACCTCCTCCACACAGAGACGCAGACGCCTCTGAGCGAGCCTGGGGCCATCCCTTGCCCGGGGAAGCAGAGCTGCCAGGGGTTGGTTGGCCGTGGCCGTGGCGCGCCTGGGCTGGGCGGAAAAGGCATGCCGCCCAGTCGGATGGAAGCCCGTGGAAACGGGGGGCATGAGTCCCTGTAGCCCCGGCCAGTGTGGCTCGGTGGTTGGAGCATTGTCCATGCACCGAAGGGTCGCAGGTTCCATCCCAGGACGGGCGGGTGTGTTCGGCATCCGAGCAACGTTCCCTCCCCCGTCCCTCCTCCCCCCGTCCCTCCTCCCCCCCGTCCCTCCTCCCCCCATTCCTCCTCCCCCCCCCGTTCCTCCTCCCCCCGTCCCTCCTCCCCCCATCGCTCCTCCCCCCCCGTTCCTCCTCCCCCCCATTCCTCCTCCCCCCGTCCCTCCTCCCCCCGTTCCTCCTCCCCCCGTCCCTCCTCCCCCCGTCCCTCCTCCCCCCCGTTCCTCCTCCCCCCGTCCCTCCTCCCCCCGTCCCTCCTCCTCCCGTTCCTCCTCCCCCCGTCCCTCCTCACTCCGTCCCTCCTCCCCCGTCCCTCCTCCCTCCCTAAAGTGCATGGAAGCACACCCACAGGCGGGGATAAAAAAGACGAGTTTCCCCACTCGCCACACTCCTCCTCTGACAGCTTTTCACTCGGTTGGAAGAGGCCTTATGTTGTGGGACCCTCTGAATTGCAGGGTCAGCAGGCTCTGCTGGTGTTAGGATGTCACAAGGGGCAGGAGGAGGGGGCCCGCCACAGCCAAGGCCCTGCCCCGCTGCGGACGGGCTGGACCCTCGGAGCCCAGCTCCCTGCCCTTCATGTCCAAGGCCCCCCGGTGGGCTCAGCATTCTCCTTCGGGGCTTGAATTGAAAACCCGAGCATCTTCTTCGGGCTGTTTTCCCAGCTGCCGGCCTCCCCCCCTGGAATATTTAAGTCGCTCCCGGCCTTAGAGCTGCATTTTCCCAGCCGATGGCATTTTACGGTTTTAGTGAAAAGCTTCGACCTTGTAGAGGTTGTTTTCAATGGACTCACGTGTCTCAGCTGAGACTTCGCTTTTGCAAGAAGCCACCCCTGGCGTTGAGGGGCTTCTGAGCTTTTGCTGGAGTGCAGGGTCCCAGGTGTGGGGTCCCAGGTGCAGGTGCGGGTTCCCAGGTGTGGGTCCCAGGTGTGGGTCCCTAGGTGCAGGGTCCCAGGTTCCCAGGTGCAGGGTCCCAGGTGCGGGGTCCCAGGTGCAGGGTCCCAGGTGCAGGGTCCCAGGTGCGGGTCCCCAGGTGCAGGGTCCCAGGTGCGGGTCCCCAGGTGCAGAGTCCCAGGTTCCCAGGTTCCCAGGTGCAGGGTCCCAGGTGCGGGTCCCCAGGTGCAGGGTCCCAGGTTCCCAGGTGCGGGGTCCCAGGTTCCCAGGTTCCCAGGTGTGGGGTCCCAGGTGTGGGCCCCAGGTGCGGGGTCCCAGGTGTGGGCTCCCAGGTGTGGGGTCCCAGGTAAAGGTTCGGGGTCCCAGGTGTGGGGTCCCAGGTGTGGGGTCCCAGGTAAAGGTTCGGTGTCCCAGGTGTGGGGTCCCAGGTGTGGGGTCTCAGGTGCAGGTGTGGGGTCCCAGGTGCGGGGTCCCAGGTGTGGGGTCCCAGGTAAAGGTTCGGGGTCCCAGGTGCGGGGTCCCAGGTGTGGGTTCCAGGTCCCCAGGTGCGGGGTCCCAGGTGCGGGGTCCCAGGTGCGGGGTCCCAGGTGTGGGCCCCAGGTGCGGGGCCCCAGGTGCGGGGTCCCAGGTGCAGGTGTGGGGTCCCAGGTGCAGGTGTGGGGTCCCAGGTGTGGGTCCCAGGTGCCGGCCATTGTCCTCGTCCCACCACGTCGTCCCGGCGAGCCCCTCCCTGACTGCTCTTGGAAAGGAGCTCAAAGTGTGTGCGATGTGTCCTTCCTCCTTAAAACGCCGCTGGAGATGAGCGTGGGGAGGGACGAGGGGCCACGTGGAGGTGCCTGTTGGCTCTCCTGAGCCCTCAGCACCCACAGAGGCCTCCCCCTCTCGGCTCGGTCAGGAGGCCGGGCCGGTCCTGTGTGGCCGCGGCCTTGCCCCGAGGCCCCGTGCGAGCGCTCCTCGCTCCTCGGTGCTGACGCTCCGGCTGCGTCTCCTGCCTGGGCCCCGGGGCGGAGTTGGTTCTTTCGTCCTGGGCGTCCTGGGCGTCGTTTCCTTGTGGACGGCCCTCACCCGCCGCCAAGAAGCAAAAGCTGTGAGTGAAGTTCCCGTCGGGGCCCCTTCCCCGGGGATTCTGAGGAGGGTGGTTGGCTTCTGGAAGGTGGACGGGAAGTGGGTGCCGTGGAGGGTCCTGTGAACGTGGCAGCCCCACAGGTGATGCCTGTTCACTGTTTCAGCTCCGTGTGCCCGAGCCCCCAGGAGGGCTGATGACATGGGAGTGTCCCGAGAGCTTTGGGGGCGGTGGGAGCCCTGCGCCCTGTGGGGACATTCGGGAGCGATCGGCCGGGACAGTGACAGCCGGTGTGTGTGTGTGGGGGGGTGGCAGGCTGGTGTCTCCGTGCAGGTGAGATGGGAGGCGGGGGCGGGTGGGGGGCACAGCGAGGCCCGAGGAGGCCCCTCTGGTGGCGGCAGAGCCCGCTCAGGCCGGTGAGTGGCAGAGCTTGCCCGGGTCCCTCTCTCCCTTTGAGGTTCTCTTGTTAAGTCTCCTGACCCCTGAGCCAGGGGAAGGTCACTGGTGAGTCAGGGGAGGGCGTGTGGCTCGGGGGACAGCGTTGCATCGAGGAATCAGGGAGACAGGGAGGTCGGGGGGGGTCGTCTTGACGTCTTCCGGGGACTCACCGAACTGATGGTCCAGCGACCCTTAGGCGACACCTGGCTGGCATCAGAGCCACCGCAGACCTTGCAGACGCACGGGGCCTGGTGGCCAGCCCACACCTGCAGGGTGGGCACCATGAGCGGGAGCACGGGTAGACGTGTTTGTAGGACCCCTTGGGGCCCTGCCAGGCACTCCGCTGGGCAGGCGGGCTGGCGGGCAGGCGGGCTGGCGGTGGGCAGGCGGGGTGGCAGTGGGCAGGCGGGCTGGCGGGCAGGCGGGGTGGCAGTGGGCAGGCGGGGTAGCGGGCAGGCGGGGTGGCGGCGGGCAGGCGGGGTGGCAGTGGGCAGGTGGGGTGGCAGTGGGCAGGCGGGGGGGTGGCGGCGGGCAGGCGGGGTGGCGGCGGGCAGGTGGCGGCGGGCGGCCGATCCCGTTGGCTTCGGAGCCCCGTGGGTGGCCCTCCACAAGCGTGGAAGCAGGTGCCGCGTTAGTTCCGTGTCTTCCTTCCGTGCGCTCCCCAGCGGGCAGGCAGCTTTGTTTCTTGGAGGCTTTCCTTTCTGCTTCCAAGTCGCCCCGATCAGCTCCACAGTAACCACCGCACAGGCCCATGACCTCGGGGGACAGACGCGACCCGTGTCCTCCCCGCCAGGCTGCCGGCGTGCTGCCCTGACCTCACGGGGACTGTGAGCCCGCACCTGTCCTCACCCCCTTGTGTGGAGAGGAAGCTGAGGCCGGGCAGGCTGAGGCCGCCGTCACGGGGCAGGCGGGTGGGGGCCGGGGCCCACCCCACGGTCTGGCTCGGCTCCGCAGTTCCGACGCGTGCGCGAGGCATTCACGTGCTGGGTGTGAAAATGGGACAAGTATGAGAACGAAAACAGACGCTAAGGTGCCGGGTTAGTCTTCGAATTAGCAAATGCGTGTGCCGCCCGTGCTGCTGCTGGTGCCAGCGCTCACGCGTGCCGTGGGGAAGAGGAACTGCCGGACACGCTGCAGGCATCCGTGTGACCGTGGGTGACGCGCACCGTGACGCTGACCCGGGAGCGGTGCATCCAAGAGCCCTTCCTGGGAAATTATCTAAAACACGGAGAGCTCAGTGTCGCCAGAACCAGGGGGTGGGCCGGCCGCCGGGAAGGGGTTAAGGGGACAGCGTGCACCTGCTTGTGGATTAATACGAACGCGTTAAAAATGGTGCACGTGCCTGGCAGGTGCGGCTCAGTGGCTGAGCGTGGACCTAGGAACCAGGAGGTCATGGTTGGATTCCCGGTCAGGGCACAGGCCTGGGTTGCGGGCTCGATTCCCAGTGTGGGGCGTGCAGGAGGCAGCCGATCCATGATTCTCTCTCCTCATGGATGGTTCTCTCTCCCTTCCTCTCTGAAGTCAATAAAAATATACATATATTTTTTTAAATTGTGCATGCAAGCCCCGGCCCTTGTGTTTGCAGGCGTCCTCAAACGACGGCCCGCGGGCCACATGCGGCCCGCCGAGGACATGTATCCGGCCCGCTGGGGGCCGCTGCCTGTCCTGCTTAGCAGCCGACGCGTCCCGGGCCCGCAGTGCGCGTAGGAATTTGTTCATAGTTTTTTTTTTTAAAACTATAGTCCGATCCTCCCACGGTCTGAGGGACAGTGAACTGGCCCCCTGTTTAAAAAGTTTGAGGACCCCTGGGTTAGAGTGTTGGCCTGCACACTGAAGGGCTGCGGGTTCGATTCTTGGCCCCGTTCAGGGTGCGTGTGGGAGACAACCAATTGGCCGGTCTCTCTCTCTCTCTCTCTCTCTCTCTCTCTCTCTCTCTCTCTCTCTCTCTCTCTCTCTCCTTCCTTCCCCTCTCTGTCACTCTAAAAAAAATAAACCAATGGCAAATATCCTGGGGTGAGGGTTAACCAGGACACATGCGCGAGAGGAGTTCTCAGGACCCGCAGACTGGGCACTGCATTCGAGGGGAGAAGGCAGAGTCACGGGGACCTGGCGACATCGTCTCCGTGGCCCCAGCTCCCCTCCTTCAGGCGCAGGGAAGCATGACGGACGGGAAAGAGTAACCCTCGGGGACGGGCTCCGGTGCGATGGCTGCCTTCCGTTCCGACGTTCCTGCTTCCCGGATGCTCTCAGGTGACAGTGTTAAGCTTTGACAGGCATTCATTCGATAAGTAGAAAGTCACTCCTGAGGAGGGAGCCGGGTAGAAAAACTGTTCCTCCGCGGCCAGGGCGCGTGGCTGTGGGCGCTCGGAGCTCGCGGGCGTGCGCTCTGTGCCGGGGCCACCGCTCACCGACGGCTGCGGTGCCGGCTCCTCGGGTGCTGGTTGTTCTCTGAGCCCTGAAGCCGCCGAGGCCCTTGGCGTGTAATTTCCCTAAGTAGGTTTCCCCTGGCAGTAAACGCGGGCGCCACCACCCTTCATCCCCCAAGGGACGCTCCAGTTGGCGAATCACTTCTACCTCCTATTGCACCCGAGCACCAGAGACGGCCGGGAGCTGTGTGATGATCCCGATTGGCACAGAGGGAGGTCATTAAGGCCGATGCCCTGGAGCTTCCCGCAGAGACTGTTGGAGCGACTTCTTAAACGTTTCTTAGATGGCAGCTGGGAAAAGGGCTTGAGAAATGGCCTGCACACGGGGGCACATTTCCCTGCACCCTGACTTTCAGCCCTAGCTCTAGGCCTAACACTAACCCTAACCCTGACTTTCAGCCCTAGCTCTAGCCCAGGGGTGGGCAAACTTTTTGACTAGAGGGCCACAGTGGGTTCTTAAACTGGACCGGAGGGCCGGAACAAAAGCATGGATGGAGTGTTTGTGTGAACTAATATAAATTCAAAGGTAAGGAGCGGAGGGGAGAGCAAGAGAACCGGATAGAACAGCCGGATCCGGCCCGCGGGCCGTAGTTTGCCCACGGCTGCTCTAGCCCTAACACTAACCCTAACCCTAAAGCTCGCCCTCGCCCTAACCCTAACCCTGGCTCTAACCCGAACCCTAGCCCTAGCTGCAGCCCTAACCTTAACCCTAACCCTAACCCTAACCCAAGCCCTAGCCCTAGCCCTAATCTTAGCCCTAACCCTAACCCTAACCCTAGCCCTAACCCTAACCCTAACCCTAGCCCTAGCCCTAACCCTAACCCTAACCCTAGCCCTAGCCCTAACCCTAACCCTAACCCTAACCCTAGCCCTAGCCCTAACCCTAGCCCTAACCCTAACCCTAGCCCTAGCCCTAACCCTAACCCTAACACTAACCTTTGAACAGCTGTTACAACCTGGGGGGACTCGGTCCACCTCCCCAGCATCAAAGTGAAATGCCATGCACGGAGGAGAGGCGCTCGGGCCATTCCTGACCCTCCTGTGCCTGTGACAAACGTGCACGCACTTCCTGGGTCTCACGTCCCCGTCAGCGGACGGGGTGGTGGTGAGAATAAGTCACCAAGATGAACCCTGTGACACCCAAGCTCCGGGCCCAGTGTTAGCCTCGGTCTTGGTGTTTTTTAATGTGTTTTTGTTGACTTCCGAGAAGAAGGGAGAGGGAAGGAGAGAGAGAAACATCATCCGGGCACGTGCCCTGACCGGGAATCGAACCGTGACCTCCTGGTTCATAGTTCGATGCTCAACCACGGAGCCACGCCGGCCGGACTAGCCTTGGTCTTAAGGGAAGCGGCCGGCGGTGCTGGGCATACAGTTGGCATCCCATCAGTATTTGTTTTTGGTCATCATCTTGTTCTTCCTCGTCATGAATGACTCCTGACTCCGAAGAGGGAGCCAGTGGCCATGAGTGGAGCAAGCAGTAGCAATGTCAGCACACGCATAGCAACGTTCCAAGCACGGCCGGTCACGGAGGCTTCTGCAGGCGCGAGCCCTGCCCTGGCAGGCGCGCCTCCGGATCTGGCTCGCGCCTCCGCTCCCTGGGCACTCTCCGCCTCGCTCAATTACGTTTTGGCACGCGTCCGGCTTCTAGGTAATCTTGGAATTTCTATTCACGATTCCCGTTTGCCCTCTAGCGACAAACCCCAGGGCTGAGGCCGAGCCCTCCAGGTCCCCACGGGGCCAGCCTCCTTTCGGACCAGCTGTTTGGCCACACGCGCGCAGCTCACGCTTCTCTCTCCTGCCTCTCGGCGTGTGGTGGCAGGCGCAGCCACGTGTCTTGCTGGTGGCCCACGTGGACCCCTCCCCTTAGAAACTCTTCCTGTTTTACGGACGTCGTTTTCAATAGGCGTCTCGTCCAGTAACGACGTGAGAGACCCAGTGCGCCAGACGTTAGGGCGACGGGCGCATCCTCGACCTTGAGTCACGCCGACACGTCGGCCGTCTAGTTTTGCTGGTTTCACGGCAAAGACCGCAGGGCCCCGGCGGCTGCCCTGCGTCCCTCTGCGTGTGGACCGATTCTGTTCCAAAGCTCCGTGGCTTCTCGCGGTGCTGGTTCTGGGCCCCTGGCCAGCTTCCCACCCGGACTCCCCTGCTCCTGGGCGGCCTGCACCCACATCCATGCAGGAGGAGAGGCTGTGGCCATCTTGACCTGCCTCTCTGTCCCCCTGCCTAGGCCTTGCTGAGGTCAGAGCCTCTGGCCTAATTCTTGGGGATGGTTGAAAAACATTCCTTTAGTGGCAGAGAAAAGTCAGCACAGAAGGGCTCACCGGGCATCTGTGGTCTGCCTTCCGATCACACAGCCCGTGCTCGCCACGGCTCTTAACGAGGCCACCGCTCTGCGGGGAGCCCCTGGGAGCCGGGAGGTGCACCCCTTGCTGCACACGGCCACAGCCCCTCCCGCGCCCGGGGGGGAGTGGTTCGCCGTGTCCTCCACGCTGACTGGGAACAGGTGGTCCGGGCTGAGGAGCAGCTCAGAATCCCGCTGAGAAGGTGGGTGCGGGCGGCTTAGCGGCTGCAGATCTGAAGTCTTGGCTCGCTCATGTTGGGGTTCTAATTTGAGGCATCAGTGCTTTCCATTTCAGGCTGGCAAAAAAAAAAAAGAAAAAGATTCCGAATCCCTTCAGGGGACCGTGGCTGCTGTGCTCGCGGCTGCTCCGTGGGGCTGGCAGATGGCAGGGCACTGGATGGAACGGGGATGGGAAGGAGCTCGGTCAAGGGCACAGGCTGTGCCGTGGCATCTGGGTTTGCCTCCAGGCCCCGTCACTTCTTAGCTGTGTGAACTTGGGAGGAGAACCCGCCCTCTCCTGGCCTCAGTTTCTTAAACTGTAAATAAATAAAAAAAGTGTGTGACGCGCGCAACACGGTTCCTGGCAGAGAGCGTTCTCCGACGATGGGGAGCGATGGTACGCGTCGCTTTTGCGACTTGGTTCCTGTCTGAGGCACACGTTTGGGCTGGTGTGTGTGGTGGGGTTTAACACGCCGGGATCAGACGCAGTTTCTTGGGGGAACCCGCAGTCTGGGAGGGGAGCCCCAGGACAAAGCGGAAAAGGGCTTCCTGAAAGAGAGGGTGCGGACACTCGCTTTGAGGAGTAGGGTGAGTGGTTTCCCCAGGCAGGACTGGGGAGGGCGGGCTCCGGGGAACCTTCGCACAGGGGCGGGGAGCCTTTTTCTGCCAAAGGCCGTTTGGATCTTTAGAACATCATCCTCGGGCCATACAAAGTCACCCACTTGCATTTTAGCCTGCTCTGTTTGGCCAAACATGTAATTCACTCACCCGCATGCCTTGGCAGGGCCAGACCAAATGATTTTGAAGGCCTTAAACACCCCCTTCTCCCTCTCCCTCCCCCCCGCTCCCGGCTTAGAGGGTCAGGAAGGTTCCAGGTGAATTTGGGGAATGGGCAGATGCTGGAGTTGGGGTGACTGGCTGGTCCAGGGAGGGCCTGGAATGTCAGTTTCAGTAGCTGCACCTCCTGTGGTTGGTCAGCGGCAGGGAGCAAGATGAGGAAGCTGTGTGGGGCTGGCCTCTCCAGGGCGCTGACCTCCCTGGGAGTCCTTTTTTATGGATTTTTTTTTTTATTGTTGATAGTATTACAGATACCTCCCACTTCCCCCTCCTCCCAGTCCCTGCCCACCCCCCCCCCAGATCTTCACCACCCATTGCCTGTGTCCACGGGCTTCTGCATATACAAGCATATACGTTCTTTGGTTTATTATCTCTTCCCGTCCCCCCAGCCCCACTTCGAGGCACGTCAGACTGTTCCACGCCTCCCTGCTGCGGGTCCTATTTGGCTGGGCATTTCATGTTGCTCATCAGATTCCACAAATAAGTGAGATCATGTGGTAGCTGGGGGTTTGCCTACCCCTGGTGGTGCATTTGCCTGTGCCTTTGGCTGTGCGCGGCGCTCTCCGTGGTGCTGAGATTCTGGATCTGCTCGCGGGGGTGGGGGCTCTCTGTCCAGGGTGCTGAACCCGACTCTGCTGAGGGGGGGGTCTCTGAGCTGCAGGATCTGGCCTGGTGCGTGGTGGGTTTTGAGCTGTCCGTGGTGCTGAGATTCTGGCTCTGACCCGGTGGCCCCTCTGTCCATGGTGCTGAACCCGACTCTGATGGGGTATCTGACATGCAGGATCTGGCCTGGCTGGTGATGGTCTTTTTTTTTTTTTTTGGAGCTGTCCGTGGTGCTGAGATTCTGGCTGGGTTTTTTTTCTCTGTCCATGGTGCTGAACCCCGGCACCGCTCGGGTTCTCTGAGGTGCAGGATCTGGCCTGGTGCGTGGTGGGTTTTGAGCTGTCCGTGGTGCTGAAACCAGCTCTGTAGTTGAACTCCGCGGTGCAGAGCCCTGTTCTGTGTTTGGAGCTCTCCGTGGTTCTGAGCCCGGTTCTGTGTTTGGGCCTCTCCGGGTGCTGAACCGGGGAGCTGTCGATGGAGTTCCCCCCCGCCAAGGAGCCTAATAGGAGGCCTCGGCATTCTTCCTCTCTCGTTGCCCTCACCTTCCGTCCTGAGTCCTGGGCCTTTGGCCTCCCTGGGCACAGCCGCTTATTACTCCGTGAACGTGCGTGTCTGATGGGCGGAGAGCTCGGGCGGGGCTGTGGCCAGCAGGTCCTGTGCGCTAAGCCCACCTTTGCTTCATCACTGAGGTCTCGGCTCATGTCACCGTCCCCGAGAGACCTCCCCGGCACCCTCTCTCTCTGACGCTCACACCGGTGCTTCCTTCCCCACGCAGCTTGCTCGTGGGCCCGTGATTGACTTCCTGTTTGTCTCCCTCCCACTTGCTGATCTGGTCCCTCCTGGGTTTTCAGCGCCTGGTGTGTATCAGAGGTCCCAGGACACGTGTTCAGGGATGGGCAGTCCTAGGTAAGAGGTGTTTCGTGCCCGTTTTTCCGGCGTCGAAACAGAGATTGGGTAGCTTGCCAGGACCCCACAGGGGGATCCGGATCTAGGCTGGCCCCAAGGCTTGGGCCTGGCTGATGGTCCCAGGCAAGGCCTGACACATCGAGATATAATCTTATCATCGTCGTCTTCAACCAGAAAGGGTGCTTTAGACCAGCCCAGTACACACAGGGCGGGGTCTGCAGGAGGCGTGGTGAGCTGAGACCCCCACGTTGGAAGCTTCTGGTTTCAGCGATCTCCCTGGAAAGAGCCCTCCTGGGTCCTTGCCCCCTTCCCCTCCTCCCTCCCACCCTCCCTCCCACTCGCCCAGCTCCCAGGGCACTCAGCAGGCTCTCATTAGCATTGATTTGTCTCTGCCGGCAGTGCCCTTTTGTGGGGAGTTTCATGATGCAAGCGGTTAGGTTGGCAAATGAACTGAAGGAAGGCCTTGTGCTAAATGCCCCGTAGGATCTTTTAATTGATGGAGCTTGTCAGTCCTGGGAATGAGGGCGTGCGTGAGCCGGCAGTAAGTGGGGTTGAAGTAGGAAGGGGCGGGGAGGGGTGTGGGAGGCCACGGTACTGCCGGAGCTGCCGTTTGTGGAATGCTCTCCTTGCTTTGGTGCCATGTGGCCAAACAGCCACCCGGAAATTGTCACATCCTTTTACCCAGAACCTTCCGTTTTACTTCACAGGCTCTCTGCACACCTCCTTGGTGCTCAGCCCTCTGTGGGCGCAGGGCTAGGGGTCACAGAGGGGCCCACACCTCGGTGAGGACTCAGGGCTGGGGCACAGAGGGAGGGATTGGTTATTTGGACTGGGCAGGTGGGAGAGGCAGCATATATGCCTGGCCTGGGAGGAGACAGGTGGGCCTTGGCCCTGGCCCTGGCCCTGTCTCCTGGGCCCCCTGAGTGTGCTATACCTCCTCCCACCACCACCCCCCCCCCGGGCTGGCCCACACTGTTCTCTCTCTCTCTCTCTCTCTCTCTCTCTCTCTCTCTCTCTCCTCCCCCCCCCTTTCCTCCTCCACTCGGTGGCCCTTCTGCAGATCCCTCTACAGACAACCACTCACAGCGCCTGTCACTCTCCCTGCCTTTCCGGGAACTCCAGGAGATAAGGGGCCAGCCGGGCCAAGCGTGTGACGGGCACTCGGTGGATGATGGGAGAGCCCACACACGCAGGGCACAGCCTAGCTCAGAGGCAGGACCGTGTGGGGAACACCAGGAGGGCCCGGAGGGATGAGGAGCCTGGGGCCTCTGAGTCCGGGGACGGGGGGGGGGGGGGGGCCTCGAATGCCTAGCTGAGTGACAGGGCCTCCCTCTGTCACCGGAGGCAGGCAGCCTCCGGAGCTGGAGCAGGGGCTTCCCGTGACCTGCCTGTCCCCAGGCTGGGACCTCGCTAGAGAAGGGAGGTGGAGGCAGAGACCGGACTGGACCACTGCCCTTGGGTCCAGGTGAGAGCTGAGAGCACAGTCCCCAGAGGCAGCCCTCCTGGGTCCAGAGCCAGCTCCTCTGCCTGCACGCTGTGTGGTCTTGGGCGAGTTGCACAACCCCTCTGTGCTCAGTGGGACTAAGAAGAGCTCCTGTTGCTGAAACCGGTTTGGCTCAGTGGATAGAGCGTCGGCCTGCGGACTGAAGGGTCCCAGGTTCGATTCCGGTCAGGGGCATGGACCTTGGTTGTGGGCACATCCCCAGTGGGAGGTGTGCAGGGGGCAGCTGATCGATGTTTCTCTCTCATCTATGTTTCTAGCTCTCTATCCCTCACCCTTCCTTTCTGTAAAATATTAATAAAATATATTTAAAAAAAAAAAAAAAGAAGAGCTCCTGTCCCTAGAGTCTCGTGAGGGTTATGCGAGATTGTCTGTGTCGGGCGTGCCGAGAAAGCCAGGCGTGAGCTGAGCCGTCACGCAGGAGGAACCGTTACTATCATGGTTGCTGCTGTTGTAGCTCGTGGGGGGATGGAGAGCCTTCCCGACCGAGGAGGCCAGCCGCCCCGCCCGACCAGCCAGCCGCAGGTCTCACTGCCAGGGAACCTCTCCCTCCCCCCCCGCCCGGCATGCCCAGGGTGAGGTCGGATGTGAGCTGCGGCCGGCTTGGCTCTGTTCCCCGGAGCATCCCCAGCGCACCGCACAGGCCTGGAGAGACGAGCCTGTGGTGAGAGGAGGAAGTGGCGGAGTCTTGATCTGCCCATGAGCTCACCAGGAAATAGCCGCCGTCCGTGGCCGCCTCTCCCTGGAGGGCCCCTGAGCCGGAGCAGGCAGTGCCAGGCCAGGGCTGTCCTCCCTGTGCCCTCGCTGCTGTCTCCAGCTGGTCCTCACCACGGCGGCACCGCACGACGCTCACGCTCTGGGCACTAACTCGGTCCCGCCGCCTCAGCCCAGTGAGTTCTCAGGGGAGGAGCCTGAGGCACAGAGAGGTCAAAAGAGCAGGCTCAACCCCGGCCGGTGTGGCTCAGTGGATAGAGCGTCGGCCTGCAGACCAAAGGGTCCCGGGTTCGATTCTGGTCAAGGGCACGTACCATGGTTGCAGGCTCCTCCCCAGCCCAGGCCCTGGTCAGGGTGGTGCATGCAAGAGGCACCCCATCGATGTGTTTTTCTCATGTCGATATTGCTCTCTGTCTCTCCCTCTCTCTCTTCCATTCTCTCTCAAAATCAGTGGGAAAATATCCTCGGGTGAGGATTTAAAAAAAAAAAAAAGAAAGAGCAGGCTCAGAGAGACACAGCACCTCTGAGACCCAGCCCCACGCGCTAAGCACGCACACTCCCACCGGTGGCGAGACGTCACCGCTGAGTCTGGTCCCGGCCGGGGGTCGTGCCGAGTCCTCTCCTGCTTCCACGTCTGTGGCCCCGTTCACAGCTTCGGGGGCATTTCCCGTCGCCGCGCTTTAGGGTGACCCGGCCCCACGTTGCCTGAGGGACCCAAGGCTCTGGCCTCCTTGCTGACCCAGGCGGGCGGGCCTCTGCCCCCAGCCCTCTGCACGGTCTTCCTCCACCCGGACTCTGCCCCCTGCTCACCGTGGCTCCCTCCCGTCGGGTCTGTCTCACCTCTTCCAGAGCCTTCCCTGCCCACCTTCTCGTGGTCCCTCCGCTCCCTGAGCTCTCCTGGGGCTGGAGGGACAGGGCTGCCGGCATTCTGGGTGCAGGATGCCGGGGGGCCTGGGGGGCAAGGCTGCTGGGGGCTGTGGTCAGGGTGCCAGGCGACTCACAGTTGCCTGGAGCCCGAGGAGCTGATGAGGCGGGAAGGACCCTCCCCGGAGCCTGCGGAGGGAGCACGGCCCTGGGACACCTCGAGTCTGACACTGGCTCCGGGACGGAGATCCTGAGCCGCCCAGCGCATGGCAACGTGTGGCAGCCACCGGGAGGCTAACATACGTCGCTCACACGTGTGGTTGCACGCGCACACGCTGGCCGGGACGTGATCGCCTGAGGGCCAGGGAGGGGCGGTCCGGGCTGGAGCCTCGGAGAGGAGGGGCGTCTCTGGAAACGGCAGGCCTCGCAGAGCGGGCGCAGAGGCCCCTGCCTGGAGCAGAAAAGGCCCTGTGTTCTAGAACATTCTGAGAGGAGTCAGATGCGTCCCACGTTGAGGCTGCAGGGAGCCCGGGCCACGGAGCCCCTGGGTTTGTGAGAGAGCAGGGGGGAGTGCGCACCTCTGCAGACGCACGTGGAGCTGGCCTCTGAGGAAGGCCGCCTCGCCTGCCCCGCCGCCCTCCCCTCCTCCCACGCAGTTACGTCGTTCGCCGTCCTTCAGCGTGATCTCATGCACCACCTTCTGTCTCAAGGGCACGGCTCAGGCGTGAGCACAGGCACGCCGAGGGGCAGCCGTGACCACCGGCTTCTCCAGAACTTGCCATCCTCCCAGACGGAAGCTCTGTCCCCGTTAAACATTCACTCCCCGTCTCCCCCCACCCCCCGGGCCCACCACCTACTTCCTGTCTGTGGATCTGACTCAGGGACCTCCTCTGAGCGGGTCCCACAGGGTCCGTCCCTCTGGGTCTGGCTTATTCGCTCGGCACAGCGGCCTCACGTTGGCCCCTGGGGCAGGTGCCCGGGTTCCTTCCTCTTCGAGGTGGGGGAGAGCCGCGCAGAGGGGCCGCATGCCGTGTGTCCGTCCTCCGTCCGCGGGCCCTCGGGTGGCTCCCACGTTTCAGCCCCTGTGCGGAACGCTGCAGGGACGGGGGGTGCAGCCCCCATGAGGAACGCTGCAGGGACGGGGGGTGCAGCCCCCGTGAGGAACGCTGCAGGGACGGGGGGTGCAGCCCCCGTGAGGAACGCTGCAGGGACGGTGGGTGCAGCCCCCGTGAGGAACGCTGCAGGGACGGGGGGTGCAGCCCCCGTGAGGAACGCTGCAGGGACGGTGGGTGCAGCCCCCGTGAGGAACGCTGCAGGGACGGGGGGTGCAGCCCCCGTGAGGAACGCTGCAGGGACAGGGGGTGCGGCCCCCGTGAGGAACGCTGCAGGGACGGGGGGTGCAGCCCCTGTTGGAGCCCCTGTTGTCGGCGATGTTGGGTCTGCTCCCCGAAGTAGAATTGCTGGGTCAGGTCATTATCCGGGGTGAACTTGCAGAGGGACCGCCGTGCTGTTTCCTGCAGCCGCTGCTCCATTTTACACCCCCCCCAGCGGTGCCCGGGGTTCCCCGTCCCCGCATCCTCGCCGGCCCTTGCCGCTTCTCGCTTTTTCGACAGTGACCGTCCTGGTGGGTTGAGAACGGTACTCGTCGGGCGCTCAGTGACGTCGTGGCGAGGGGCGGTGAGCATCTTTCCTGTGCGCATTGGCGTCTGCCCAGCACCTTCGCGGGAGCGTCCTGTCTGTATTGAACTCCGGGCTGCGCCGTGGATTTGCAGGAGCTCACGCGTGTCCCGGGGACCAGTCCCCCGGGCTGCGGTTCCCTCTCCCCGCGGACGGCGTCCTTCGACGCACAGGAGTCTTTTATTTAGATGGAGTCCCGCCTCTTCTTCCTATTGGGGCCCGAGCTTCCGGTGTCAGATCCAGTAAGCCGCTGCCGTCCGTCTGTCTGTGTTTTGTTTTCTAAATCCTCACCCGAGGATAATTTTCAGTTGATTCTTAGAGAGCGTGGAAGGGGGAGGCGGGGAGAGAGAAGCATTGACGTGAGAGAGACGCAATCGGTTGTCTCCGGGGCCAGGAACTGAACCTGCAACCCAGGTACGTGCCCTTGGCCGGGTCAAACCCGCGAACGACCCTTGGGTGTGTGGGCCGACGGACGCACTGACCACCACACCACACCGGCCAGGGCCCACCTGTCTCCTTGGTTTTTTTTTTTTGCTTCTCAGTGCCCCCCCCCCCCCGGCATCAGGTCGTCCCCTTCGTCCCTCCCATCCGAGTGTCGGGGAGAATGGCGTCTTCCTGGGAGGCCCATGGCCACGTGGCCTGGCGTCCAGGGTGGCCCTGGGCGGGGCCCGCACCCCACCGTCATCTTGTCCCGACTGTCTCAGCCGTGTCCCTGCACAGGAGCGGCCTCGACGCGGGACCCGACACGGCCCTTGGTAGATGGGTCCCACGCGCCTCTCACCCTAACCCGTCTCCCCTCTTGGGCTGCCCCACCCCCGGGGGGGACCCCGCCTCCGTGTGGGGCCTGGATCTGTTCTTCCCTTCCGTCTCTTGTGAATGGAGGTGAGCCTGGCAGCCTTGTTACTCGGGGTTCAGTAGCTCGGGGGGGTACCGTGAGCTTCATGCCTCGTCCCCTCCTGGGGTGACGGAAGCCGGGCCCCCGGGACCGCGAGGTGACAGCAGGTCCTCTGTCGCCAAGCCCCCACCAGCTGTTCGCCAGGGTCTCTCGGGGGCGGGCTCTGCCGGCATCGATGAGGTCATGGACGGGACCTCCTCAGTGGCTGCAAAGGGTGACTCCCTAACCCTGACGTGTCCCCACGGCTTTTAGCTGGGACTCCGCAGGCACGAGCAGCGTCCCGTCGAGTGAAACTTCCCGCCGGAGCCGCGGCACCGCGTACAGAGGCCGAGGAAGCGTGATGCTCTTTCCCGCGCACCATCCAGATCAGGGGTCCTCAAACTACAGCCCGCGGGCCACAGGCGGCCGCCGAGGACATGGATCCGGCCCGCCGGGGGCCGCTGCCTGTCCTGCTTAGCAGCCGACGCGTCCCGGGCCCGCAGTGCGCATAGGAATTTGTTCATAGTTTTTTTTTAAACTATAGTCCGGCCCTCCAGCGGTCTGAGGGACAGGGAACTGGCCCCCTGTTTAAAAAGTTTGAGGACCCCTGCTCCAGATGCTGTGTGAGGAGCGGCCACCCAGATCCCCGGCCTGCACGGCGTGTTCTCTATCGCACCCTCTCTCTCTCTCCCTCTCCCTCTCTCTCTCTCTCTCTCTCTTCTCTCCCTCCCTCCCTTCCTCTCTCTCCCCCTCCCCCTTCCCCCCCTCTCTCCCTCTCTCTCTCTCTCTTCTCTCCCTCTCTCTCCCTCCCTCCCTTCCTCTCTCTCCCCCTCCCCCCTCCCCCCTCTCTCTCCCTCCCTCCCTTCCTCTCTCTCTCTCCCCCTCTCCCTCTCCCCCTCTCTCTCTCTCCCTCTCTCTCTCTCTTCTCTCCCTCTCTCTCTCTCTCCCCCCCTCTCTCTCCCTCTTTCCCTCTTTCCCTCTCCCCTCTCTCTCTCCCCCCTCCCCCCTCTCTCCTCTCTCTCCCCTCTCCCTCTCCCCTCTCTCCCTCTCCCTCTCTCTCTCCTCTCTCTCTCTCTCTCTCTCTCTCTCTCTCTCTCTCTCTCTCTCTCTCTCGATGGGCTCATGGGGGTTATGGATGCAGTGTCTCCAAGCCCGTTGCAGCCCTCCCTGCCGGTGGCCCTCCCTCCTCCTGCCCTGCCCGCCCGGTGCTCTGAGCGAGGCCTCCGGGCACTAAAGGGCCTGTGAACATCAGGCTCTGAGCCCCAGCGTCCGCCCGTCCGGCTGACCAATGGCTTTTCCCTCCGTCCGTCCCCTTCCTGGGGGCACCTGGCCCTCTCCATCGCCTTCCAAATCAGCACCGCCTTGTTTCAAAGAATGAAAAGCTGAGTCGTGTTTTCCTGAAGCCCTTTCCTTCGTGTAGCGTCACTGCCACAGTCACCGTGTCTGCCGAGTGCGCGCGTGGCTGGGACGATGGCGGGCGTCCCGCCTGTGGCCACGCCCCCGGGAGACCAGCCTCTCCAGGCAGCGCCGCGGACGGGGCCCGGGATTGGCCGTGTTTTGTCGTCAGCGGAGGGTCTCTGAAATAACCCACGTTTAGGTTTTTACCCCCTGAAGGAGGGAGCCTCTGCGTCGGCCTCGGGCACGTGCCGGCCCGCCCCTCCCGCACCCGCACGGCGTGGAGCCCGGGGATCTGCTCCGTCCACGCTGCCCGGGTGGAGACAGATCGCGTTAGAACGTTTCCCGGAGCAGAGAGAACCTCCCGTCTCCAAAGGCATCATTCTTCTTTTTTTTTTTTTTAATATATTTTATTGATATTTCACAGAGAGGAAGGGAGAGGGATAGAGAGTTAGAAACATCGATGAGAGAGAAACATCGATCAGCTGCCTCCTGCACACCTCCCACTGGGGATGTGCCCACAACCAAGGTACATGCCCTTGACCGGAATCGAACCCGGGACCCTTCAGTCCGCAGACCGACGCTCTATCCACCGAGCCACACCGGTTAGGGCGGCATAATTCTTTTTTTAAGCTCGGGGGGAGGGGTGCGGGGGGATCGGACGAGTCCGCTTTCTGGTGTTGTTAATCCTCACCTGAGGGTGTGTTTCCATCGACTTCTAGAGAGTGGGAGAGAAAGGGAGAGACAGAGAGGAACACATCGACGGGTTGCCTCCCGCACACGCCTCAACCGGGGCCCCGGAGGAGCCTGCGGCTACACGCCCTTGATGGGACTCGAACCCGGGACCTTTGGGCCCGCACGCCGTCGCTCTGTCCACGGAGCAGCCAGCTAGGGCTCACTTAGTCAACTTTCACCTATGACTCTGAGAAGCCCCTCCCTCTTCCGAGTCGTGTGTTTTCGTGGGGGCCCCAGGGCGATCAGAATCACACTCCAGGTTTCAGCCCCTGAGACTCTGGCGGGAGAGAGGCAGGAGCTCAGAGGACCCGCCCGCCCTGCCCGGATCTGCGTGTGCACAGTCCTGTGTGCTCACCCAGGAAGCGCCCCCCCTCCCAGCCCCACACCTCCGGCCCCACACCCCCAGCCCACCCCCCACCATCATTGACCGGCAGCCTCCCGCACGCCCCACACGGGATCAAGCCTGCAACCCCGGCGTGTGCCCTGACCAGGAATAGAACCGTGACCTCCTGGTTCCTAGGTCGACGCTCAACCCCTGAGCCCTGCTGGCCGGGCGAGATGTGGGCATTTTATTTTACTTTATTTTTTAATTTTTTAATATATTTTATTGATTTTTTACAGAGAGGAAGAGAGAAGGATAGAGAGTTAGAAACATCGATGAGAGAGAAACATCGATCAGCTGCCTCCTACACACCTCCCACTGGGGATGTGCCCGCAACCAAGGTACATGCCCTTGACCGGAATCGAACCTGGGACCCTCGAGTCCACAGGTCGACGCTCTATCCACTGAGCCAAACCGGTCAGGGCAGATGTGGGCATTTTAAAGGGCGCCTGTGGCCGTCAGGACAGCCTGGGTCGGGCCCAGTGGCCGGCAGTGGTGCCGTGGCGAGGGTCATGCTCCCACGGCCTGTGGGGGGGCTGCCCACGTCATCCTCACTGACAGACTCGGGTGGGTGCAGCCCCCTCGCTGGCCGTCACCCAGGTTGACGTGAACTGTGGGACCTGGCATGTGGGCTCGCTAAGCTCTGCCGGGCGGGGGGGGGGGGGCGCTGGCCACCTCCGCCCCCCTCCGTGGCCACACAGCCTCAGGACGGAGGGATGACCCTGCGTGGGCCGAGGAGGGAAACGGGTTCTGGGGATCAGAACCCGAAGTGTTGGAATTCCTGGTCCGATGGAGGGCTGCGTGCCTGCCCAGCCCCTGCCACCTGCCTCGCCGCCAGGGCCTCCCGGGTCCCCAGAGACAAAGCCTGGGTGGGCTGGAGAGCGAGGGCCGGGACGCTTGCTCCGTGCCGCCCCGGGCTCAGGCCTCTTCCACTGTGGCCTGTGGGTCACGGCACGGCTGGGGGTCTGGCGTTACCCTCTCTGCAGCCGAGACCCCGGCCTGCCCCGTGGCAGGAGCCGTCGGCCCCTCCTGCTCCTCCGAGAATCTGGGGGCCACAGGCAGGAGAGCCCTGGGACCGTGTTGTGGACAAAGCGCCGAGGCAGCGAGTGGACCAGGAAGCGTGTCTCTCAGTGGGCCTGGCACATGGTGCTGCTGGGGTATTTTCCGTTGCCAGCTGAGTTGTGACTCTCGGCAACCGTCTCCTAGCAACCGTGGGTGCGGGGTACCCAGCTCCCTGGGATGGGAGGCTGGGAAGAGGCTGCCAGGGAGGAGATCCGGGCGGAGCTGGAGGGAGCGGAGGCCCTGGAAGCCGGGAGCCCCGGGCTCTGCGAGCGGGCAGGGGTCCACGGAGACCCCGGGCTCCCCTCTGTCCCCGCGGCGGTCACCGTGGGCAGAAGGAGCAGGGGCTCCGCTTCCTCCATCACGCCTCCCTCCCTGCGTGCGTTCTGTACACGCGCATGTCCCACTTTCCCGTTGTCACACAAAGGCCTTTCATTCCACTTCCTGGTCCTGCTGGCGCGCAGCTGGGCGGGGCGACTTGCAGCAGAGCCGGGAGGTGTGGGCACGGGCAGCCGAGGGGCCTGGGGTGAAGGAACGTGGGCGCCCATGGCGTGAGCCCCGGCCGGTGCCCTGACCGGGGGCCTCAGTTTTCCCATCTGTGAAGCAGGGGGGTCTGTGCAGGGAAGAGCTTGTCTTTGTTGGCCGGGGGCGTCGGCCACCAGACGTTCTAACAGTGCGGTCTGGACGCTGAGGAGGGGACGGGCCAGGGGCATCGGCCACCAGACGGTCTAACAGTGCGGTCCGGACGCCGAGGAGGGGACGGGCCTGGGGCGTCGGCCACCAGACGGTCTAACAGTGCGGTCCGGACGCTGAGGAGGGGACGGGCTGGGGGCGTCGGCCACCAGACGGTCTAACAGTGCGGTCCGGACGCTGAGGAGGGGACGGGCCTGGGGCGTCGGCCACCGGACGGTCTAACAGTGCGGTCCGGACGCTGAGGAGGGGACGAGCCAGGGGCGTCGGCCACCGGACGGTCTAACAGTGCGGTCCGGACGCTGAGGAGGGGACGGGCCGGGGGCGTCGGCCACCAGGCGGTCTAACAGTGCGGTCCGACGCTGAGGAGGGGACGGGCCGGGGGCATCGGCCACCGGACGGTCTAACAGTGCGGTCCGGACGCTGAGGAGGGGACGGGCCGGGGGCATCGGCCACCGGACGGTCTAACAGTGCGGTCCGGACGCTGAGGAGGGGACGGGCCTGGGGCTTCGGCCACCCAGACGGTCTAACAGTGCGGTCCGGACGCTGAGGAGGGGACGGGCCAGGGGCGTCGGCCACCAGACGGTCTAACAGTGCGGTCCGGACGCTGAGGAGGGGACGGGCCTGGGGCCTCGGCCACCAGACGGTCTAACAGTGCGGTCCGGACGCTGAGGAGGGGACGGGCCAGGGGCCCTGCAGAGGGCTGGGCACTCCGGGCGGCCGTGGCGGCGTGTGGTCAGCCCCAGTGGGAGCTCCGGCGCCAGCGGCTGGGGAGCGGCCCTGGTGGGGTGCCCGTGTGTATCGATGCACACAGGTGTGTGACACGTCCTGATGCCACGGCACCGGCTGCTCTGTGTGTGGGGGGGGGCCCTTCCTGGAATAGTCTGCGCCCCGCGTGTCAGAGCACCCGGGATCGTCCAACCTGAGGCTGCTCTGGGGGGACCCCCTGAACTGGCACCTCGTGTTCCAACCGGAAGTTGGCTAAGCTCCTGGCAAGGACGGATGCCGCAGGGGCCCTCCCACGCCGCCTGCAGGCTGTGGTCAGCGTCGCCGTCAGCCACGCTGTCCTCTGCCCTTCACGCCGGCACACGGCCCGGCTGCGGCCACAGGCAGGTCGGGACCCGTGGGCCACCAGGCAGCGCGCCCTGGACGCCGGGGGCTGCCGGCAGCCTGGAGGCTGGAGGCCGGGGACAGGGGCTCCCCCAGGGGCTCCCCCAGGGCCTCCGGCTGCCTTGGAGAGAGCAGGCTCCTGGGTTGGGGGCCACCCAGTGTGTGGCGCCTTGTTGTGGCTGCCCCAGGACACTCACAGAGGGACAGCGACCTCGGGAGGCTGTTGCACACGAAATGTTGGGGTGAGCCCGGCCGGAGTGGCTCGGTGGTTGAGCATCGACCTATGAACCAGGAGGTCATGGCTTGCTTCTCAGTCAGGGCACAGGCCCGGGTTGCAAGCTTGACCCCCAGTGTGGGGCGTGCAGGGGGCAGCAGATCAGTGAGTCTTATCATTGATGTTTCTCTCTCTCTCTCTCTCTCTCTTTTTATTATTCATAAATAATTTTTAAAAAATGTTGAGAGTCAGACTGGGGTTCTGAGGGTAGAACTTGGGGCCCAGGGGTCTTCTACACTTCCCCCTGCCGCGAGGGGAAGGGGTGATGATGGGGTGGGGCATGGGCTCCCCGGACCCTGCATCCTTTCTGACTATGCAGGAGGGGCCCCCGACGTGTGTGTCCTGAACAGGTGGGTCCTCAAGACCCAAACTGTGCTCGGGGCGTCTGCAGGCGAGCCCTCTCTGCAGGGTTGTGGCACCGGCCGGGGCGGGGGCAGGGGCGGGGGCGGGGGTGGCGTTCCTACTCTGAGCACCTCCGGCCGACAGGTCTGACACCTCATCCGGGCCCAGAGGTTCCGTCTGGGAGCAGTGCTCACCCTCAGAGGAGTGTGGCTTTTCAAACCGGAGTTTTCTGTCGGCAAAGACCCGCCATACTTGGCATGAGTCCCAGGGACCCCCCGGGGCCTGGCCCCCCGCCCCCATGTTGTCGCCTCCCAATGTTTAGAACGCCTGGAGGGGCCGAGGGGCTGCGTGGGGCTGTGGGTTTGTGTGGACGGTAGTTGGACACCAGCCTCCAGGCCTTGGAGGTGTAGACCCCGAGGGTGCGGTCACTGCCGTAGGGTGACTCCGTGGCTGACTCACGGAGAACGGCCCGCTGCCCGCTGCCCCGTGGCTGGTTTCCACGCCTTCAGTGACCCCTGCCCAGCCCGCGCCAGCTCCTCCTCCTCCTCCTCCTCCTGGGAGACGCCTGCCTTGCAAGGCGGTGCACCCTCTGGGCCTGGCCTCTGCAGGCGGGGAGCTCAGCAGGGAGCCGTCAGCCAGGCCTAGGGGGGGCGGGGGGGAGGGGGTGGCAAACATGGGCGCCCGCTTGTGTCTGCTCAGCATGGCCAGGCCTCGTGTACCAACCGCTAGTTCGCCTGAGTTTGTGTCTAGCCTCTCGTCCTCCCAGAGAGTTCCTTGGGGAGGGGGGAGGGCTGGGCAGCTTGGGGAGGGGGGAGGGCTGGGCTGATGTGTCCTGGAGCCGGTAGGTGTGCAGCCCAGGCTCCGGCATCTGCAGGAAGCAGACCAGGTTCAGCAGGAGGGCCGGCAGGTGTGAGTGGGGCCAGCAGGTGTGAGTGGGCCGGCAGGTGTGAGTGGGGCTGGCAGGTGTGAGTGGGCCGGCAGGTGTGAGTGGGGCCGGCAGGTGTGAGTGGGGCCGGCAGGTGTGAGTGGGGCGGCAGGTGTGAGTGGGCCGGCAGGTGTGAGTGGGGCCGGCAGGTGTGAGTGGGGCCGGCAGGTGTGAGTGGGCCGGCAGGTGTGAGTGGGGCCAGCAGGTGTGAGTGGGGCCGGCAGGTGTGAGTGGCCCCGGCAGCCCTGGCCCCACACAGCGGGCTTGTGTGGGGAGCTGAGTGCTGCGGAGAGAGGCCGGGGCACGGCCATTCCCGGGACCCTCACTGGCTCCCGACGCTGAGCACAGGCGGGGCGTGCGCCTGGCCGGTCCACAGGGCCTTACAGTGGCCCATTCTGCAGCCCAGGACGCTGAGGTCAGAGGAGGGCAGTGGCTGGCCCAGCCCTCCGTGCTCAGAGGAGCAGAGCTGTGACCGAGAGCCGCCTCCAGCTCCACGGAGCCTTCCCAGGAGCTAGGTTTTCAGAGTCGGTCGGTCGCCGACCCCAGGCGGCCACGAGAGGCCCCACCTGCCCCGCCAGCAGCGGCACAGGGCGCACGCTCACAGGGAGGCAAGGAAAGACGCTCGCCCGCTCGTTAGGGTGAGATTCCAGCGAAGCGTCGGGAATCTCCTTTGTTTCTATGGATAACGTGGCGGGAAGCGTCGGGACCTGGCACTGCCTGTCCTGTGTGACCCTGGGCAAATCACTCAGCCTCTCTGGTCCAAGTCCAGGAGACAGCTGTTTGCATTGGTGCCGAGCGTGTGGGCCTTGGGGCAGGCCATTCCCTCCTCGGACAGGCCAGGAGCGAGCAGGGACCCCTCCCTCCCTTGGGCTGGGCCACTCGGTCCCTGGGCGGCTGTAGGCTTTTGGGGAGGTCCTCGGACGGGGGGCTCAGCCAGCAAACGCTGGTCCACAGGCCGCGTGGGGGGGCGGACACCAGTGGGAGCGCCGGGAGGGGTATCCCTCGCGACCAGGTCCTCATCTGCCCGGCAGTCACCTCTGACCCTCCAGGGGCCTGGCCAGAGTTGAGCCCAGAAACCCCTTCCTCTGGTGACCCCCCTCCCAGGGGGCTCCGTGTGCCAGGGCCGTGGCATGTGGCCTGGTTATATCTCGGGCTCCAGGAGCACGCATGCCCCGCGGGTGCCAGGGGGTGAGGCTGGGGTGTCTCTGCAGGGGCCTCCCTCTGGGGGCCTCGAGCCCTCATGGGGATCGGGATTCCCGGTGACTCCGCTCTGTGGGAACCGGAGCAGAAACACGTGCCCTTGACGGTCCAGCACCCGCCCCTCCCCCCCCGCCAGCCTCGGCTGCACGCTCAGCACGGGCATGAGGCCAACCCACGCCCTTCCCAAGGCCAAGTCCAGGCCTGAGAACGTTCCAGGAACGAAGTGGCTCCAAGATGCTGCCTCCTCCCTCCTTCCAGCATCTTGTGCTGCTGCCTTACTCAGTAACGGGGTCGGAGCCGGGGCCCTGAGGTGCTGGGGACGGAGGACGCCTGCCTCCCTCTGCGTCGGGCCCGTCCTAGGCCTGGGCCAGGCCCCGGGGGTCAGAGAGCCGTGGCGGTCCTGGGGGACGGTGTGGGCGTGTGAGCAGTGGCGGTGCCGGGTGGACTGTGACGTGAGCCGTGTCTGCAGGCAGGTCAGCGGGAGCCTGCAGCCGCCGGGGCTCTCGACCAGCAGCCTCAGCACCCCGGGGACCTGCCCAGCTCCCGCCGCACCCGCCTCCAAATGCTAATAAGCACGTCCCGTGCTCCGCCTGCGCGTGAAGGCTGTAAACACAGACAGTGGAAAAGGTGGGGAGGAGGATGAGAGGAGTCGGCAGGGCACGTGCAAAGGCCCCGGGGCAGGCCTCGCTGCTTCCTGCCAGTGCACTCCAGTCTGAGAGGCACCCCGGCCCCTTGTAGTCTGTTTGGGGACCCCGGCCCTCGGTTGCCCCCCCTCCCCACCCTGAGATCCTGAATGAGGGTCCCAGGAGGGAGGACACGGTAGATCACTTCAGAGGGACTGTTTAGACCTCGCAGTGCCCCCCCCCCACCCCCCGGGGCTGGGAGCTTCCTGCAGAGGAGGTGGGAGGGGAAGCCACAGCAGCAGTGGCTGCGCCTCTCTCAAATCCGGCTCCAACTGGGGGTGTGGTGTGGTGCCGGGCGGACAGCATGGCTGCCTTGGGGCGTGGGCCAGGTCAGCGCCTGCCGTCGCGGGGTGGGGGGGTTGGGGGGGACGGAGGGGGAGAGGAGATGGGAGGCGGGGAGCTGGTCCCTCCGCTCTGGCGCCAGGAGGACCCCGCAGGAAAGGGCTCGGCAGCGGGCTCTGTGCAGTGGCTCGGGGGCCCCGCGGCCGCTCCTGTCGCCCTCGCCTCCCTCCGCCTCGGGGGACGCCCTGATGCCACAGAACAGTAATTGGAGTGGAAACGGCTAAAAATAAGGGCGGCGGAGGCCCAGGGCCATTAAGGACTCGGCGGGAGCTCACGCCAGGCGGGCGCCGTGGCCGCTCGTCGCGAGGGTGGGGACCCGCTGCCTGGGGGGGGCGCAAGCGCTCAGCGTTTGACCTAAAAACGAGCCGTGACCTGGGGGCCCCTCCCGGC
The DNA here is from genome assembly GCF_963455305.1 of Plecotus auritus. Lineage (NCBI taxonomy): Eukaryota > Metazoa > Chordata > Mammalia > Chiroptera > Vespertilionidae > Plecotus > Plecotus auritus. Next base: position 155,041,731 of record NC_137783.1, on the reverse strand, counting down.
CCCTCGCGCGTGGCAGGCACACGGAGGCGCCCCGGGCCGTGCCGGGCTGCGGGCTCCGCTCCCTGGCTGCCCCGAGGCCCCAGTCCTCCCTGCCTGTGCGCCCACCCCGGGGGCGCAGTGCGGACAGGGGTTGCCTGCGGGGCCGCAGCCAGACCACCGGGGCTGGAGTGCCACCTGCACCCGTGCCGGCACGGCCCTCAGCCTCGCTGGGCCTCCGGGGGCCACCCCGGCGGTGGGGACGATGGTGGCCTGACTGCTGTGAGCACGCAGGGGTCCGTGTGTACGCCACACGGACTGCTTTGTACAGACGTTGGCATGTTCCGTTTGTATCTTCGTAGGTGCACATGCGTGACCGTTCCCATGTCCTGTGCAGCGTGGTCATCTTCCTTACACAGTGGCCATGCCCACGGTGCCCACAGAATGGGTGCCATGCCCACGGTGCCCACAGGATGGGTGCCATGCCCACGGTGCCCACAGGATGGGTGCCATGCCCACAGAATGGGTGCCATGCCCACAGAATGGGTGCCATCATGGTGCCCACAGAATGGGTGCCATGCCCACCGTGCCCACAGAATGGGTGCCATCATGGTGCCCACAGAATGGGTGCCATGCCCACCGTGCCCACAGAATGGGTGCCATCATGGTGCCCACAGAATGGGTGCCATGCCCACGGTGCCCACAGAATGGGTGCCATCATGGTGCCCACAGAATGGGTGCCATGCCCATGGTGCCCACAGAATGGGTGCCATGCCCATGGTGCCCACAGAATGGGTGCCATGCCCATGGTGCCCACAGAATGGGTGCCATGCCCACGGTGCCCACAGGATGGGTGCTATGCCCACAGAATGGGCGCCATGCCCACAGAATGGGTGCCATCATGGTGCCCACAGAATGGGCGCCATGCCCACCGTGCCCACAGAATGGGTGCCATGCCCATGGTGCCCACAGAATGGGTGCCATGCCCATGGTGCCCACAGAATGGGCGCCATCATGGTGCCACAGCCCGGAGCAGCAGCCCCACCTCCCCTGGCCGCCCAGGGGCCAGGGCCCTCCTCTCGCCGCCCGGACCACGCAGAGAGCAGAGGGGCCGGCCCCGCCCGAGTGCAGACCGGACAGAGGGGCCGGGGACCACGGGCTCCGGGTGGACACAGCCAGGGAGCCATGCGGGCCGTGCTCCGGCCACCTGGTCCGCCGAGCCTCCTGGGTCCTGGGCATGTCCCCACAACAGCCGATGGCCGCTCCTCGGGGAGTGCCCACTGCTCTGGGGGCAGCAGCACAGCCCCGGGGCCGCTCCGAGCGCCCCTCCGCCTCCCCGAGCAGTCACGCACCCAGCCGCGGCTCGCTCTGCCCCGGGCCCTCGGGGGGAGCTTTATAAAGGGGGGGGCCTGGAAGCTGTGAGTGGAGGCTCCGCAGGGCGGTCCCGGGACCGGACACCCGCCCTAACGGGGCCCCGCTTCCTCTGGGCGCCTTCCTCCCCCTGCGCCCCTCAGCGCCATCTGTGCGTCGCGCTGCGCCCAGTCACATGTTGGCACAAGTAATTGTGGGGGGTTGTCTGTCTCCCTGACTCTGGGCTGGACGCTGACCTCCCACCGCCTGCTCACCGCCTCCGGTGTCCTCGTGGGTCCCTGTCTGTCCCCTGGGGCCGGGGAGGCTCCACGGGGCAGAGGGCTCTGGACATCCCCTCACCTGCCCGTCAGGCTGCGGAGGGGGGTGCTGGGGGTGCCGTCGGGGGTCCTCCCCAGCTACCCCGTGTTCTCCCAGGGCCTCGTGGGGTCTCGAGAAAGCACCAAGGCCTGGGGGGCAAGGTGGGGCGCAGACTGGCCCCCGAGGGGCTGCTCAGCATGGAGGGGGCACCTTCCCCCATTCCCAGTTCTGCCTTACGAGCTGTGGGACCTCAGGCAAGACACTCACCCCCTCTGTTCCCCGAGTCAGCCTCATGGTCAGGAACGGTCTTCTGCGGGGCGGGGGGGTGGTCTGTGTTCCTGCGTGGAGGTTCTCTGGGCTCGGGGTTTCCCGCGGTGAGAAAACACAGGCGTGTCCCCCTGAGGTTACCGCGGGGGGAGGCAGGAGGTGGACAGGAAGGAGCGTGGCCGAGTCTGAGGATGCCACGGGGGCAGCGCGTCTCCCCCTGGGGCAGCTGGGGGGGGGGCGGCCTGCACGGAGCAGGGGGGGGGTGAGCTCCACGGTGAGATCAGGGGGGTCCACAGCCCCCCACTGCTGCTGCCTGGAGCAGCCCCTGGTCCTGAGCCTGGGTCGCCGTCCAGGCCTTTCCGCGACAGGGTCTGTCCCATGTCCCGTGTCCCGCGACCTGTATGAGGGACACGGGGGGGGGGGCGTGGGGGGCGGAGGGACAGCAGGGCCGTGGCTGCGAGCCGTCGCCTGCCCCGCCTCTCCTGGGCCCCGTGGCCCCACGGCCGTTTCCATCGCTGGACAGAGCTGACCGCCTGGGCCCCACTCTGGGAACGGGCTGGCCCTGGGTTCCCGGGGCTGCTGCCTCCGCTCGGCCTGCTTTTTGTTGTTGTTGTTGGTTTTTTTTTTAATATATTTATTGATATTTCACAGAGAGAAAGGGAGAGGGACAGAGAGCCAGAAACATCGATGAGAGAGAAACATCCATCAGCTGCCTCCTGCACACCTCCCACTGGAGATGTGCCCGCAACCAAGGTCCACATGCCCTTGACCGGAATCGAACCCGGGACCCTTCAGTCTGCAGGCCGACGCTCTATCCACTGAGCCACACCGGTTTCGGCTTGTTGTTGTTTTTAATCCTCACCCGAGCGCATCTGTTCCCGATGGTTTTTGGAGAGAGTGAAAGGGAAGGGGAGGGAGAGGGAGAGGGAGAGGGAGAGAGAGGGGGGGACATCGACGGGGTGCCTCCTGCACGCGCCCCACCCAGCCAGGGATCAAGCCTGCAGCCCCGGGCCGGGCCCTGGGCTGGAACCGAACCTGCCACCCTTGGTCTGAGGGTCAACGCTCCAACCGCTGAGCAGCACGGCCTGGGGCCTACCCAGGCCACGTTTTGCCGCCAGTCACATGACACAAGGAGGTGGGGTAGGGTGGGGTGAGAAGGGGTTTTGTTTGGGGATTTAGGAGATGGGTGAGGTCGGGGTCTCCCTCCTGGTGACGAGGTTGGGTGGCCTCCTGGGTTGCTGGGCGCGGTCGCTCGGTGACGGGTCGCCAGGCGGTGGCGGAGAGCCTCCCGCAGCCATCGTTGCCGGGGCCTTCCTGCCTCGTGGGGCGGGTCCGCGCGGGGCCCACAGCCACAGCGGAGCCATCGCCCGGCCCTTCTCCCGCCTCCCCTGCTCGCGGGCAGCGATGCCGGTCTCCCCCCGTGGCCCGGCTCTCTGCGGGTGGTCTAGCTCTCCTTCCCGGCTTGTGCTCCCCGCGGGTCCTTGCATGAGCCCTCAGCCTCGCTCCTCCGCTCCGTGTTCGACCAGCAGCCCCCTGCAATGTAGGTGGACTTGTCAGATGTCGGGGGGAATGTTCTTTGGGGTCCTATTTCCGAGGCTCGCGTCCACCCAGAGTCACAGGGGAACGGTCCACGTTTGCCTCTCGGGGAACCACTGTACTCTCTAAGGCAGCGGTCGGCAAACTCATCCGTCCACAGAGCCAAATATCAACAGCACAACGACGGACATTTCTTCAGAGAGCCACATTTTTTAAACTTAAACTCCTTCTAACGCCACTTCTTCAAAACAGACTCGCCCAGGCCGTGGTGTTTTGTGGAAGAGCCACACTCCAGGGGCCAGAGAGCCGCAGGTGGCTCGCGAGCCGCGGTTTGCCGACCACTGCTCTAGGAGTTTAACACGCGTGCTGTTCGCGGGTAAGTCCTTAAAGGGATTGGTTTTGTTCGTGTGCGGCGTGAGGCAGGGATCCAGTCCGCGCCCCGCCGCCCCCCCCCCGTCCCCGCCCATGGAGAACCCATCCTTCCAGCATCATGGGGTGGAGTGGGGCATTTTTCTCCAAGGTCCGGGGTGCAGGTCTGCTGGGGCGGCCCCGTGCTGGCCTCTCTGCACCGGCTCGATTGCCTCTGAGCAAGGCACCCCTCCCCCACCCACTGACCTCCTCTTCAGGATCCCATGGGTTATTCCGGGCTCTTTCCTCTTCCCTGTGCGTCCTAAAATCAGCCTCTCGGTTACACACACACACACACACACACACACACACACACACACACGGGGTTTTGACTAGAATCGTACTGACCCACGGGGAGCGAGTCAACCTGCAACATGACCTCCGTCTCCTTGACCTGGGGCGTGACCTCCATCTCCTTGACCTGGGGCGTGACCCCCCTCTCTTTGACCTGGGGCATGACCCCCTCTCCTTGACCTGGGGCGTGGCCCCCTCTCCTTGACCTGGGGCGTGACCCCCCTCTCTTTGACCTGGGGCGTGACCCCCTCTCCTTGACCTGGGGCGTGGCCCCCTCTCTTTGACCTGGGGCGTGGCCCCCTCTCCTTGACCTGGGGCGTGACCCCCTCTCCTTGACCTGGGGCGTGACCCCCTCTCCTTGACCTGGGGCGTGACCCCCGTCTCCTTGACCTGGGGCGTGACCCCCGTCTCCTTGACCTGGGGCGTGGCCCCGTCTCCTTGACCTGGGGCGTGGCCCCCTCTCCTTGACCTGGGGCGTGGCCCCCTCTCCTTGACCTGGGGCGTGGCCCCCGTCTCCTTGACCTGGGGCGTGGCCCCCTCTCCTTGACCTGGGGCGTGGCCCCCGTCTCCTTGACCTGGGGCGTGGCCCCCGTCTCCTTGACCTGGGGCGTGGCCCCCGTCTCCTTGACCTGGGGCGTGACCCCCGTCTCCTTGACCGTCTCAAACAGGTCTCATCACTGTCTCCATCAGCCCTGTGCTGGCGTTTTGGGGTGCATCTCCGGGGGGTTCCATTTGGTCCCCTGTGGGACATTTTCCCACGTCGCCTTTGCTGGCGGTCACTGGAACGTGGAAGCCCCTGACGGGGTGTCCTGGCCTCTTGTCCAGCCGCCTTGCTCGCCGCTCGTGGGGAGTCCTCTCTTAGTGTCGGTTAGTGGGGTTCTCACTCCTTCCCTCTGCCAGCCGGGACTCTCCTCAATAGGACGATGAATAGGGTGGTGATGCCTGGCCGGCGGGGCTCAGGGGTTGAGCAGCAACCTAGGGGCCAGGAGGCCGTGGTTCGATTCCCGGTCGGGGCACCTGCCGGGTTGCAGGCCTGGTCCCCAGTGTGGGGCATGCAGGAGGCAGCTAGTCCACGATTCTCTCTCCCTCTCCCTTCCTCTCTCTGAAATCAATTTTAAAAATTAAAATAAGAAAGCAGCGGCTGAGGCAAACGTAACAGATTGTTCTTAAAAAAACAAAATGGAAGTGGTGGTGACGCGCATCCGTCCCGATCGCACGCGCTTTCAAAGTTTCCTCTGGCTCCGGGTCCCGGCCTCGCGCTTCTCCGGGGAAGCCCTCCGGTCTCGCCCTGGCGCGCCGGGTTGCCGCTTAATTGCAAATGGAGATGAGATTGTATCAAGGGCCCTTGTCCGTCACTTGAGGAAACCCTGTGGCGTTTCTCCTGGGCCCGTTAATTACCTTAATCGATGTCCTGCTAGGCCGGCTGGTTCCCCCGGCGACGGCTTTCCTCTCGCGTGGCCTGTGGACCACGTGGCTGGTTCCCGCTGACGCTGGGCTCGGGGGCACCCTCCAGGTTCACACGCAGCCTGTCGCCCCGTCTCAGACCCCCCTCTGCTCTGCGAACCGCCCAGTGCAGCCGCACGGCCCCAGCTGGGTGCTTCTCGCTCCCGCTCCCCCTCCCTTCTCCCCCTCCCTTCTCCTGCTCCCCTCCCCTCCCCCTCCTGCTCCCCTCCCCTCCCCCTCCTGCTCCCCTCCCCCTCCCCCTCCTGCTCCCCTCCCCTTCCCCCTCCTGCTCCCGTTCTCCCTCCCGCTCCCCCTCCCCTTCTCCTTCCCCCTCCAACTCTCCCTCCCCCTCTCCCCTCCCTCCACCTCCCCTCCCTTTCCCCCTCTCTCTCTCTCTCTCTCCCTCTCCCTCTCCCTCCTGCTTCTCCTCCCCCTACTGTTCCCCCTCCCCCTCCCCCTCCCACCCTCCTGCACCCTGACAGTGCCCCACCACGTGGCTTGTGGTTTCTTCTGGATCCTTCTGCAGACACGCCCCTTCCCTGGATGCCATGGGCGGGAGGCCCAGGGGACAGGGAATTGGTGCCACCCACACCCCTCGGGCCGGGAGCCTGTCCTGCGCGGGGGCTTCTGGGAGCTCACCTGGGGCCGCTAACAAAGGACCCCTCGCCTGACGGCCGAGAACAGCGGGCTTACCCTCTCGGGGCCCGGAGGCCGGGTTCCCAGACAAGGTGTCCGGCGGCCGGTTCCTCCGGAGGCTCCGGGAGGGTCCTTCCTGCCTCGGCCAGCTTCGGGGCCCCTGGCGACGCTCGGATGGTGACCGTGTCACCCCGGCCCCACCCCTGTCCACGGGGCCTCCTCCCTGCGGGGCCTCCTCCCTGCAGGTCTCTGTGGTCCCCGCTCCTAGGGACCCCGGTCATTGGAGTAGGACCAGCCCACTGCAGCCTAAGCCACAGCTGCAAGACCCTCCTTCCCACCAAGTCTCATCTGAGGTTCGGGGGGACTGGCTTCTGGGGCAGGACCCGTGGCCTGGGTGGCCCTCCCCGCTCCTCACTGGGGTGCGGGCTGGGTGGTCCCGGAGGAGTGGTTTGGGGCCGCTGGTTCACAGTCACAGAGCAGGTGGCCCAGGCGGAGGGGGCCCCCCAGGCTGGGGCTCCCCCAGGTGAGCACGGTCCCTCTGGGCCTCGGAAGCCGCATCTCAGAGACACACTCTGGTCTCAGAACCAGCCTCGGCCGCTTTATAAATAAACGGTTGAATTGCACGTTGCCCAGATGGTGCTGTGTATTTTTAACAAATGCGAGCAGCTCAGCTGGGGGCGTGGGGCGGGTGGAGCTGGCTCGGGGCGTCAGGGGCACCGGGCTGCAGCCCTCGGCCCGCCCACAGGTGCTCGAAGGTCGCCTGCTCCGTGCCGGGGCCACGTGAGGGACCGGCCTGGGGTCTGGGCTGAGTCCTGGCGAAGAACAAGGGCCTGAGTCCCTTGTGGGGGGAATAGCAGGGAGGGGGGAGCCGAGGGCTGCAGACACCCAGGCTGTGCCATGGGGACCCTGCCTCGCTCAGCCTCTCTCCCCTGGAGCGCACGGCTCACCCGGGCTGTGGCCCCTCCCCATCCCCCAGCCCCGGGAGCAGGAAGTGGCAGGTGGGTGTGGCGGGTGTGGCGTCCCCAGGGAAGTGGCTCCGTAGAGAAAACCCACCTCCCAGGCTCGGAGCCCTTCTTGATCATTTGTTCATGTTCACTTTTTAAGAAATACACTGAGTGCCCAGATTATGATGATCTCTGAACGCCTAATCTGGCCTGTGTGTGTGTGTGTGTGTGTGTGTGTGTGTGTGTCTATATCAGGGGTGGGCAAACTTTTTGACTCGAGGGCCACCATGGGTTCTTAAACTGGACCGGAGGGCCGGAACAAAAGCATGGATGGAGTGTTTGTGTGAACTAATACAAATTCAAAGTAAAGGAGCGGAGGGGAGAGCAAGAGAACCGGATAGAACAGCCGGATCCGGCCCGCGGGCCGTAGTTTGCCCACGGCTGGTCTATATATATATATATATATATATATATACATATATATGTACGTATGTATGTTAGAGGCCCGGTGCATGAATTCGTGCATGGGTGGGGTCCAGCCAGCCTGGCCAGGGGGAGGGGACATGGGCGGTTGGCCAGCCTGCCTGCTGGTCGAACTCCTGGTCGAGGGGACAATTTGCATATTAGCCTTTTATTCTATAGGACTAGAGGCCCATTGCACGATATTCGTGCAAGAATAGGCCCCTGGCTTCACTCCCAGCCGCCCAGGAGCCAGCACGTCCCCGCTCCCCGGCCGCCTGGGGCCTGGCAGCCGGCACGTCCCCGCTCCCAGGCCGCCCGGAGCCGGCACGTCCTCACTTCTGTCCAGAACACCCCTCCAGTAGCTCCCTCGGCACCCCCCTTCCCCTCATAGCAGGCTTCACACCGCTCTGCGCCTGCATATGCAAATTAACCTCCATCTTTGTTGGGTTAATTTGCATACTCACTCTGATTGGCTGTGGGCGTCGCGGAGTGATGGTTAATTTGCATGCTTCTCTTTCATTAGGTAAGGTATACACTGAGTGGTCAGATTATTAGGCGTTCAGAGATCATACTAATCTGATGACTCCGTGTATATTTTTTATTGATTTCAGAGAGAAAGGGAGAAGGAGAGGGAGATAGAAACAATGATGAGAGAGAATCAGGGATCGGCCGCCTCCTGCACGCCCCACACTGGGGATCGAGCCCGCAACCCGGACCTGTGCCCTGACCCAGAATCGAACCCTGACCTCCTGGTTCCTCGGTCGACGCTCAGCCACTGAGCCACGCCGGCCGGGCCGAGGTCACGTTTTAAATGTTTCATCGAAATGACCATGAGCCACTTGAAGCGTCCAACTCGTGGCATTTGTCACGCCAGCGGCCCCCACCCTGGTCTAGTTCCAGAACATTCCCATCACCCCACACTGAGCCCCGTACCTGTCGGTAGCCCCTCCCACCCCGTCCCTCCTGCCGGGCCCAGCAGCACCGCTGGACGCCCGTCTCTATGGAGCTGTGAGCCCGGACAGTCCATCCCGTGGAACGCCGTGGTGTGTGGTCCTGCGCGGGGCTCCTTCCCCTGGGCAGGCTGTGGAGGGCCACCCACGTTGTAGCGGGAGCTTCACGCCTTTCCATGGTGACGGTGGGGAGGCTGCGGTGCACAGCTGCGGGGGGCAGTGGGGAGCTCGCTCCCGGCGGGGGTGGCGGGGAGGAGAGCCACGCACACAGGACAGTGTCTCGGACGGGAAGTGGGATGTGGTCGAGGAAGGTGAGCGTGGAGGGCCGTGATGGGCTCACCGTGTCCCCTGAGTTCCTGCGGGGAAGCCGGCCCCCGTGAGGGGATTGAGGGGATTTGGAGGTGGGGCTTTAGGAGGTGGGCGGGGTTAGATGAGGCCAGGAGGATGGACCCCCTGTGACGGGATTAGCGCCCTTTGTAAGGAGGACGAGGACGAGACCAGAGCTCTGCCTCGGCCACGGAGGACACGCCAGAGCCGCCGTCCACGGGAAGGGCTCTCACGGGACTGACCGGCTGGCACCCGGATGATCTCGGACTCCCAGCTGCGACCGTGACACACGTGTGTTTTTCAGGCCGCGGCCTGCGGTGTTCGGTACCGTGGCCTCCGGGGGGTTGAGGCCCTTCCGGGTCCTCGCTGAATGACTGACCCCGCCCTCCCTCCAAGGCCTGTGGGGGTCCAGAGGGAGCAGCGGGTGTGGTAGCTGCCAAGGCCCTCGAGTTCTGTTTGTTTTGGGAAAAGCAAAGTCAGTGTGCCTCTGGAGCAGGGCCTGCCGAGTCCAGGGCTGTTCTGCCTGCAATTCACCTGGGACTTACCTGCGATTTACCTGCAATTACCTGGGACTCACCTGGGACTTCCCTGCGATTTACCTGTGATTACCTGGGATTCATCTGGGACTCGCCTGGGACTTACCTGCAATTTACCTGTGATTACCTGCGATTTACCTGTGATTACCTGGGATTTACCTGTGATTACCTGGGATTACCTGGGACTTACCTGCGATTACCTGCGATTTACCTGCGATTATCTGGGACTCACCTGGGACTTCCCTGGGACTCACCTGTGATTACCTGGACTTCCCTTCGATTTACCTGCAGTTTACCTGGGACTCACCTGGGACTTCCCTGCGATAATTGCGCCAGCTGCTCGGTGGGCTTGGGTCCCACGTCCCACCTTTGCGTCTTTCTTCTCTGGCTCCCATTTCCGTCCCATCCAAGTTCTGGACCGTCTCTTTCCCTCCTTCTCTGTCTTTCCTTTTTGAAAACTAACATCTTGGAGGGGGCGGGCGGGGATATCCTCAGGGGGTGACGCCCACCTGGTCTTGCCCTGAAACACGGCCTCATCGTCACGCGTGCTTTTCCTAAAGGTCCCACGGAGAGCGCGGCCCACGTGGGCCGGTTTTCTGTGACCCCGACGGCTGCACGAATTCCCCGCCCGCTGTGGGAGCGTTGCTGTGATGGTGACCTGTGGACCCTCCCGGGGGTCCCCGGCGTCCCCGGCCTAGCAGGCCGGCCTCGCTGGACTCCACGGGCCAGTCTGCCTTGAGCGGGTGCAGAGCGGGGCCGGGAAGTGTGCGTTACGTGCGCGGGGACCTGGGGGGAGTCCCGCGTGGCCGTGGGGACGAGGCCGGGAAGCGGTTTCCTGCCGCGTCAGCAAAGGCCCGTCCGGAGTGAGGGAGCAGGTCGCTGTGTGTTCAGGCAGATGCCCAGAGCAGCCGAGTGAGAGCCCTGTGTGCAGTCGCCCCGGCAACGGGGGGGAGGCTGGGGTGGCGAAGGGGGGTGCTCCCCCCCGAATTCCTCCTGTCGTTAGCAGTAGCAGTGCATTCTGGGACAGCGTTCCCGACCCGCCGGCTGCAAGCTGTGCCTCCCTTGCCCTTCTCCCGGGAGGAGGCCCAGCGACGGGAAGAACAGGAAGGAAATGCCTTTTTCAAACGTTCAGATGTCACGTGACGCGTCCTGCCAGTTGGTTTCCATGGAGATGTTGCTACAGCCCAGCAATAGATGCTGCCAGTACATGCGCCGCGCCTCCACGTGCCGCTCGGCTGGCCGCATCGGTGCCTCCACAGGTCCCCATGGAGATCTGCGTGCCCACGCGGCCAGCTCCGAGCGGCCGGCAGCCTGGGACAGCCTGTGCCGCCGGCTGGCTCCGCCTCAGGAGCAGCGAGACCCGCCAAGCCCAGCAGAGGGCAGCCCACGCCCCGGTGCCCCGTCCCCCTGTCCCCCCACAGCCCATGCCCCGGTGCCCCGTCCCCCTGTCCCCCCACAGCCCACGCCCCGGTGCCCCGTCCCCCTGTCCCCCCACAGCCCACGCCCCAATGCCCCGTCCCCCTGTCCCCCCACAGCCCACGCCCCAATGCCCCGTCCCCCTGTCCCCCCACAGCCCACGCTCCAATGCCCCGTCCCCCTGTCCCCCCACAGCCCACGCCCCGGTGCCCCATCCCCCCACAGCCCACGCCCCAATGCCCCGTCCCCCTGTCCCCCCACAGCCCACGCTCCAATGCCCCGTCCCCCTGTCCCCCCACAGCCCACGCCCCGGTGCCCCGTCCCCCCACAGCCCACGCCCCAATGCCCCGTCCCCCTGTCCCCCCACAGCCCACGCCCCAATGCCCCGTCCCCCTGTCCCCCCGCAGCCCACAGTTTAGCCCTGGTCAGTCGGGCTCAGTGGATAGAGCACCGGCCTGCAGACTGAAGGGTCCCAGGTTCGATTCTGGTCAAGGGCACATGCCCGGATTGCAGGCTCGATCCCCTGTGTGGGGGGTGTGCAGGAGGCAGCCAATCAATGATTCTCTTTCATCACTGATGTTTCTCTCTCTCTCTCTCCCTGGTCCCTTCCTCTCTGAAATCAATAAAAAAAAAATATTTTAAAAAAGATACGAAGTTCGGGCAACACCCTAGCAGAAAGGCCCAAACAAAGCATGCGCTGGAGAAGGTCAGGCTAAAACTGGGGGGTAAGCGGAGGCAGGACCTAGTGGGGTGGGCAGGGTCCTTGAGGTCCCAGCAAGAGGGGGCTGGCGGAGTGCTCCGTCAGTGCCCAGCTGGGGGCATGGCCGTGCCAGGGCGCTGGCCCACAGAGGACAGACGTGTCAGAATTGGGGGATCTGGGCTGGCGTAGAGGCACAGTCGGGGCAGAGCCTGGGCCGGCACGGAGAGGGGTGAGGCCAGCCCCGGGGGGTGTGTGGAGACCAGGGCTCTGCCAGGGTGCCCTCCAGGGCCGGCCCCGGGTGCGGTGTGCGCCCACACCTTCAGAATGACAAGCACAAAACGTGAGGGGCCGGAGCAGCAGGTAAGCGTCCCGTTGCCCATCCTCACCCCAGGGCCTCAGGGCTGGCACTGACTCAGCACTCTTTCCAGAAATGTTTTATCCTCGTCTGAGGGTGTGTTTATCGATTTGAGAGAGAGAGAGAGAGAGAGAGAGAGAGAGAGACATTGATGTGAGAGGGAAACATCGATCGGCTGCCTCCCATTCATACCCCGACCGGGGATCCAACCGGAACCCCAGGCCATGTGCCCTGACCGGGAGTCAAACGCGTAGCTTTTATTTTTTATTATTATTTTTTTAAAAATATATTTTATTGATATTTTACAGAGAGGAAGGGAGAGGGATAGAGAGCTAGAAACATCGATCAGCTGCCTCCTGCACACCTACCACTGGGGATGTGCCCGCAACCAAGGTACATGCCCTTGACCGGAATCGAACCTGGGACCCTTCAGTCCGCAGGCCGACGCTCCATCCTCTGAGCCAAACCGGGTTCGGCCAAACGCGTAGCTTTTAGACGCATAGGACAGTGCACCGGAGCCAACCCCCTGAGCCTCCCGGCCAGGCCCCGCCGCGGAACTGTGCCGGCTGACTGGGCGAACATGGGCGGGGCTGCTGGGAGGTCACTTCCCCATCTTGGTCCCACGCTCGTATTTCTTCCTGCCGAGCCGCCTTCCCCTGCATGGGACAGCCCCTCCCGTGGCCTCGGGGGTCCCCCGTGATGACGTATTTTCCAAAGAGCTCCGTGGAGGTGTCATTGATGCGCGGTAAGCTTCATGTGTGTCAAGTATGTGGTTACGTGAGCTTTGATATGTACCCTGTGAAACCATGAGCACGTTCCGGACCACAGATGCCTCCATGGCGCTCCAAAGGCTGCCCGTGCCGTGTGCCCCCCAGCTCTCACCCCACCCCACCCCACCCCACAGCCCCCGCTGCTCCGCTTCCGGCCGCCACAGACCCGTCCGCGTTGCCGAGGATTTCCTGTGGACGGTGGATGGGGTCTCGCTGTCCACACTCTTCGGGGTTTCTTTCCCTTGGCCTGTTTTTTCCAAGACCGCTGGTGCCTACCGTGCCCGCCTGCGTAGACCCGAGGGGTGTTTCACTGTGGCGTGCGCCACGAGGGGGAGCCCCACCCCCATCCCAGCCCTGGAAAGACCGGCTACCGCCTTCCCCGGGAGATCCAGTAGAAAATCCCAGGCAAGATTCTGATTGGCCAGACTTGGATCACATGATGGTCCTTAACCCAATCACTGCCGCTGGGATGTGGGAAGCTCTGATGGGCCAGGGCGGGTCACGCGGGCTCATGATCATCGAGGGCATGTCCTCCTGTGGACAGTGTGTAGGGACCTCGTCGGGAACCCGCAGCAGGAGAGGGCGTGGCTCGGCACAAGGCAGATGGGGAGCTGCGGGGCACCCGGAGCAAGGGCCCGCGATGCCACCGCCACCGGCCCCTTCTCCCTCCTGGGTCTCCCTCGGGTCCGCCGGGCAGCGGCCCAGGAGTTCCGGCTGTGCCCTCACAGGGACTCGCCTGCCCCCCTCCGTCCCCCCTCTCCCGCTGGAGCTCTGGCATCAGTCAGGCCGGGAAGCCTCCCCGTCGGCCCTGCACCTGCTGGGCCGACGCCTCCTCCAGGAGCAGAGGCTGCTGTCGGGGTGCCAGGTGCCCTCCAGGTTCAGAGGCGGGGATGGAGCCTCCGTGTGAGCCCCAAGCTGGTGGCTCCGCGCTTCCTGGGGATGGAGCAGGCACTACCCGGCTCAGCCACTGGTCCTCGGCTACACTCTCCAGGGCTTCCCAGGCGGCTGACCAGCTGGTGCCGGGGCTCCGGAAGGAGGGGCTTCCCTGGGAGAGGCAGGAAGGAGGAAAGGGGGGGACGCCGGGGGGGGGCATGCCTCACAAGGTGCTCTGCGCTGCCTCAACTGCCCCCAGAACCGCTCCACCCCACGGCCCGCGCTCTGCCCAGTACCCACTCTTCCCGAAGAGAAGGCAGCCTCTCCCCGGGAGAGGAGGGAGAGGAGGAGGGGGGAGGAGGGAGAGGAGGGAGAGGAGGAAGGGGGAGGAGGGAGAGGAGGGAGAGGAGGAAGGGGAGGAGGGGGAGGAAGGAGAGGAGGAAGGGGAGGAGGGGGAGGAAGGAGAGGAGGAAGGGGAGGAGGGGGCAGGCCAGCAGCAGGCGCTGCCATGGGAGGAGGTGCAGCGGGGGCGGCCTCCGGGGGGAACAATGGCTGTCTCCCCAGCGAAGGCCTTTGGGGAGCCAAGTGCACTCCCCCCGCGGAGGTTCTCCCGGGCTGCCCCCAGGAGCGAGCCTGCCTCGGACTCGTCTCCAATGTTTTCTAAGTTACTGACCGGAGAGCCCCTGCGAGGAGCTCAGGGAGCTGAGGGGGCGGGAGGGGGGGCCGCCGAGCTGCCTGTTCCTGCAGCCCAGCCCCTACAGCCCGGCCAGGGGGGGTCAGAGGAGGTGGGGATCCCCCGGCCCCCGGGACGCAGCCTCCGTGCCAGGACTCCCCCTGTGGACAGGCTCCATCCCCGCCAGGGAGGGTGCCATCCTCCGGCCCATCGGCGGGGGGGGGGGGGGGGGGCCGCCTGCAGCTCAGCTGGCCACCCTGTCTCCCGGTCTCCCCCAGTCCCTCTGGCCTGTCTGCCCGCATGTCCTGGTGTGAGCAGCCCTGCCCGCCCATCTAAGCCGCTTGGGCTGGGAAATGCGTGCTCAGCAGCCCCCGGCCGCCCCACAGCTGGCGAGGGCCCCACAGCTGGCTGCTCCCCGTGGTCCGGAGGTGGAAGGGCCGCCGTCTGGGTGTGTGCACCCTGGCGCCTCTCCGCGTGTCCCAGTCCCTCCTGTGAGGACACGGGGCGGATCGCAGGAGGGCCTGCCGTTAACCAGCCACCTCTTCGTTTTTTTACGACGTTTCCGTTGACTTCAGAGAGGAAGGGAGAGGGAGAGAGGGAAATGTCAGTGATGAGAAAGAATCATTGACTGGCTGCCTCCTGCACCCCCACCCCCCTGCCCCTTACTGGGGATCGAGCCTGCAACCCCGGCACGTGTCCTGACCAGGAATCGAACCGGGGACCCTTCAGTCCGCAGGCCGATGCTCTATCCACTGAGCCAAACCGGTTAGGGCGGAGTCCTCAAACTTTTTAAACAGGGGCCAGTTCGCTGTCCCTCAGACCGTTGGAGGGCTGGACTATCGTTTAAAAAAAAAACTATGAACAGATTCCTATGCGCACTGCGGGCCCAGGACGCGTCGGCTGCTCAGCAGGACAGGCAGCGGCACCCGGCGGGCCGGATCCATGTCCTCGGCGGCCGCACGTGGCCCGCGGGCCGTGGTTTGAGGACGCCTGGTTCAGACGGACACGCGGCAGGTCTGCCGGAGCCACGGGCAGAGGCAGCGCCGGGCGGTTACGAGGCGGCTCAGCGGGTTCCCTGTTCAGCGCCCAAGTCTGACCCACGGCATCCGTGGGGGGCTTTCTGCTTCTCTCAGGGCTGTGATGACTGGGTGCCCAGCACGTGGATCTCAGGGGGCCATGGCTGTGGAAGCCGGGGTCCCCCATTGCCACCTGCCCTGCCCCCCGCCCCCCTCCCTTCACCCTCGGCGCTGCTGGCCGGCCTCCTCCATGGAGGGCTCCCGACACGGAGCCCCAGCCCTCGGGGCCCCATCAGGCCCAGAGCCGGAGCTGCCACTCTCCCAGGGCTTCTCGCCCACCGCAGCTTCCAGAAGCTTCTCCTGCGGGCCAGCACAGGGACTTGGGGGCGGGCCTGGGTCCAGCCCCGCTTGGGGGCACCCTGTATGGGGGGGTCTGTGCGTTCGCTCGTGTGCTTTCTGTCTGATGATGCCGCCTGTGGCCAGCGCTGCCCAGCCTGGCCCGGCAGAGGGACCGGTGTGTGGGCGCTCTGTGGTGCGGAGGGGACCGCCTTCGGCGCCTGCCCGGTACGTGATGGGCACCAGAAACACGGAGCCGCCTGTGAGTCCCGGCCGTGGCTTTAGGGCAGCCGTGGGCCGGATCCGGCTGTTCTATCCGGTTCTCTTGCTCTCCCCCTCCGCTCCTTTACTTTGAATTTATATTAGTTCACACAAACACTCCATCCATGCTTTTGTTCCGGCCCTCCGGTCCAGTTTAAGAACCCATGGTGGCCCTCTAGTCAAAAAGTTTGCCCACCCCTGCTTTGGGGCCACACGGCCAGGCTCCATGCGGTGTCTGCGCCGCTTCATCCACAGCCGCCAGGACCTGGGGGCAGGCGGGACGGCCCTCAGCAGGTGCTGGGCGGCAGGCGGGTCCATGCCGACGGTGGGAGGTCACCCGGGGACGAAGGGGGGCCAGCCCTTGCCGGGGGCTCCGTGGTGAGAGCATCGGCCCGTGCACCGAAGGGTCGCGTTCGATTCCCAGTGCAGGGCGTTCCCGGTTCATTCCCTGGCCCAGTCGGGGCGCGTGCGGGAGGCAACCGATCGATGAGTCTCTCCTATCAGTGTGTGTCTCTCTCCCTCCTTCCCTCCCTTCCACTCTCTCTGAAAAATCAGCGGGCGGAGAAACATCGTTGGGTGAGGATTAACCGAAAACACACGTGCTGTCGAGACGTGAGGGAATGTAGACGCTTGTCACAAAGGCCGCACACGTGTGGTCTCCACCACGGACGCGCTGTTAAAGGCGGTGCCGTGGGGACAGACGGACAGGGCCGGCGCCGGGGCGAGGGCAGGAGGGTGGACAGGCGGGGCCTGAGGGTTCAGGGCCGTGAAGCTGCTGTGAGCGGGACGGTGAGGTTGGGTGCGGGACGTACACGTCTGTTCAAACCACCCCGGAGGCCGTGTGACGGGAGCGGACCCTCGTGTACACTGTGGGCTCCGTGCCCACCGTGTCCGTGTTGGCTCGTCGGCTGTAACACGCGTCGCCGCGCAGGTGATTACAACAAGGGGCTGTGTCCCCTCCGCCCCCCAAGTTCACCTAGTCCCCCCCAACCCCGCCCATTCCTCAGAGCGCGGCCGTGTGCGCAGGCAGAGCCTCTGAAGACCGACGCCACAGCGAGGCCCCGGGGAGGGCTGGTGCCGTAGGACGGACGGGTCCTCCTGTGAGGAGATGAGGACACGGGACACAGGGGCCACGGGGACCCGGGGGGAGACGGCGTCCACGCGCCCAGGACAGAGGCCTCACGACCAGCCTCCAGGACGGGCAGGGAGTGTCTGTGGCTGCAGCCGCCCAGGGCGCTCACACAGACCGTGGGAACCGGGCCCAGGAGGAGGTCGGGGGCCCAGGAGGAGGTCGGGGGCCCAGGAGGAGGTCGGGGGAACCGGGCCCAGGAGGAGGTCAGGGGGCCCAGGAGGAGGTTGGGGGTCCAGGAGGAGGTCGGGGGCCCAGGAGGAGGTCGGGGGCCCAGGAGGAGGTCGGGGGAACCGGGCCCAGGAGGAGGTCAGGGGGCCCAGGAGGAGGTTGGGGGTCCAGGAGGAGGTCGGGGGCCCAGGAGGAGGTCGGGGGCCCAGGAGGAGGTCGGGGGCCCAGGAGGAGGTCGGGGGCCCAGGAGGAGGTCGGGGGGCCCAGGAGGAGGTCGGGGGGCCCAGGAGGAGGTCGGGGGGCCCAGGAGGAGGTCGGGGGGCCCAGGAGGAGGTCGGGGGCCCAGGAGGAGGTCGGGGGGCCCAGGAGGAGGTCGGGGGCCCAGGAGGAGGTCGGGGGGCCCAGGAGGAGGTCGGGGGCCCAGGAGGAGGTCGGGGGGCCCAGGAGGAGGTCGGGGGCCCAGGAGGAGGTCGGGGGGCCCAGGAGGAGGTCGGGGGGCCCAGGAGGAGGTCGGGGGCCCAGGAGGAGGTCGGGGGAACCGGGCCCAGGAGGAGGTCGGGGGGCCCAGGAGGAGGTCGGGGGGCCCAGGAGGAGGTCGGGGGGGGTGGGACCAGGTCGTCCCGCTGGGCTGGCTGGCCCCTCTCTCGTTGTCATGCTGAGCCCTGCCCACCCTCTGGCCACACGTCCACCCGTGGGCGTGATGGCAGCGAGGAGCCCGCACTGTACGGCCTGCCAGGTTCCACCCGCCCCACCCCCCCCAGCAGGTGGGAAATCGCCTCCCGGATGTGAAGGGACTGGCGCCTGGGAAACGAGGCGTCCCCTCCCCTCGGAGAGCTCATTGTTTGCTTTGGGGATTAATTTCTCAGTCGCTGCCTTGGAGTGGAAGCACTTGATAAATGGCTGCTCGTGACGGGGGACAGGCGGGAGCGAATCCAGCCATCCATCTCCCCACGCTTGGCGCCAGAGCGCGCCTTGGCCCTCGATCCCTCCAGGCAGCGGGGGGGCCTCATGCGCTCCCGGTGGGGAGACCTGCAGGTGGACGGTGCCTCCTGGGGCTCCGCTGGGCCCCAACCCGCAGGCCCTGCGGCCGGGCCAGCGCTGGACACTCCCAGCCACTTTGGTGCGCCCTCCTCCCGGGGACGGCCAGCCCACGGCCCCTGGTCACACGGCTGTACCCTGGACACCCTCCCCACCCACCGTCCGCTCAGCCAGGCCCTGCACCCTCCCAGCCCTGCACCCTCCCAGCCCTGCACCCTCCCAGCCCTGCACCCTCCCAGCCCTGGGGGTCAGAGGTCTGAACTCAGTGTCAGCCGCCGCCCCCGTCACAGGCCCTCGTAGAGGAATTGCCGTGGGATGAATCGTGTCCCCCAAACTCACGAGTCGAAGCCCTAGGCCCCCTGAGCCTCCGGATGTGGTCTCACTGGGGAGCGGGCCATCGCAGACGGGACTGGCGAGGCGGCCGCTGTGGAGTAGGCTGGGGCCCTGACCACGATGGCCGTGTGCTTGTGAGAAGGGGAAACGGGGGGAGTGGGAGAGAGAGAGAGAGAGAGAGAGGGGGCGCCATGAGGCCCTGGGGCGGAGGAGGGTGTGACCTGAGCCAGGGGAAGGCGAGGGGCCCGAGGGGCCAGGCCTCTGTCTCCCTCAGCCCCGCCCACCCCCTCCTGCGGTCTGAGGCCGGTGATGCGCTGTCCGGACGCCCCGGAAAGCTCACTCGCTGGACGCTGGCCACGGGGTCGCCTCAGATTCCAGCCCCAGAGCGAGGCAGGCGCGTGCGGCCCCGCCCCCTGTCCCCGCTCGGTCCTCGGCTTCATGTCCACGCAGCCGCCTTCTCCGTGTGTCCGTGTGCGCCCTGCCTGCCTGCCTGCGTGTCCGTGATGAGCCGTTACAGCCGTGTGAGGTCACAGCTGTGGACACGGGTGGAGGCGCGGTCACCGCGAGTGAGGCTGGCGTGCGGCCTGGTGACGCTGCCGTCCAGCTGGGGCTGCCCTGCCAGCGCACTCCTCCTGGCTGACGCGTCTGGAGGGGCGGGGGCCCCGTGCGCAGATGGGGGCTCCCCGTGAGCGCTGTCTGTGGGCCCTGCCCGCGGCGGTTCTGACGGGCTGCTTCTCCTTCCCACGGTCCCTCCATCCCCGGTCCCTGTTGTTCCTGCTTCAGAAGCCTCTCCCGGCTCCCTCCTCACGTCGCGGCTCAACACTGACGGGCGGGACTCTGCTTGTTCTGTGGGGCTTTCGGGGGGCCACCTCCCAGCCTCAGCTCAGGGCAGGACAGCTCCCGGGTCCCGTGTCAGCTGCCCCTGCACCCCCCCCCCCACATCGGAGCCTGGGCCCAGGCCTCCCCTGTCAGGCGGGGCGGGCGGCTCTGTCACAGCTGCGGGGTCCCTGGAAGGACTGGGGGGCCACTTGGAGGACACGTTCCCTGGGCCCCTGTAGGCCCTGCTGGCTGTGGCCCAGGGGGCCCCGCCAGATCCCAGGGGGCAGGGCTGATGCCGGACCCAGCCCCATGCAGGCCTGAACCCCGCGGAGCGGACAATGGCACCCCGGTCCCGTCCCCCCCCCACTTCCCTGCTCCATGCTCTGGCCGAGGGCTGCTGGCCTGGGACCGGGTGGCTGAGTGAGCGCCTTAAACCAGCCCTTCAGGGACCGGAGCCCTTCACGCGCCCTCCACGCTAATCAGCCCGCGGGCCCGGCCGGCGTGGCTCCGTGGTTGAGCGTGGAGGTCACGGTTTGGTTCCCGGTCAGGGCACAGGCCTGGGCTGTGGGCTCGATCCCGTGTGGGGCCTGCAGGAGGCAGCCGGTCAGTGATTCTCTCTCATCGTTGATGTTTCTCTCTCTCCCCTTCCCCTCTGACATCAATACAAGTAGCTGTTCAAGTCCAGCCGGCGGGTAACTGGCCTGCGGCCCACGGGCACGTGCCCTCACAGTGGCCGCTGGGCGTGGGGCCTGCTGCACCAGCCCCAGTCCCTACGCCAAGGAGCCGTCGGGGCCGGCCAGCTGTCAGCGAGTGGGGGTCGGTGTCCTGGGGCCGCCACAGCCGTGGCCGCAGTCTGGCCACCAGACGGCAGGACGGATCCTCGCCCAGGCCCGGAGGCCGGGAGTCCAGCGTCGGGGTCACAGGCTGGGATCCAGGTGTCAGAGGCTGCCCGGCGCCGGGAGGGTCCTTCCCGCCTCCTCCCGCCCTGGGCCCCAGGCTCCCGGGCCGCGGCCGCATCGCCCCGTCTCTGCCTGTCTTCCCGCGGCCTCCTCCGCGTGTCAGCTCACCGTCTCCCACTAGGACGCCCGTCTCGTCCCAAAGGGGCTGCAGGAGGTCCAGCGTGCACACCCACGTCCCTGCGGGAGGCTGGAGGGAGTGGCAGGTCGGCGCTTCCGTGAGAAAAGCCGGCCCGGCCGCTGGGGCTCGGTGGGTTGGTGTGCTGGTCCGATTCCGGGTCGGGGCACACGCCGGGGTTTCGGGCTGGATCCCGGGACGGGGCGGGCAGGAGGCAGCCGATCCATGTTTCGCTCTCACATCCAGGTTTCTCTCCCCCTCTCCCTTTCTCTCTCTCTAAAAATCAGTAAGACATTTTTTTAAGGAAAGAAAAGCCGAACTTCCCAACCCCAGCGCGTGGAGCCCTTCGGCCCCAGGAAGTGGCTGCTGGGCCCCTCCAGACGCTCAGGGCCTGTGTGTGTGTGTGGGGGGGGCAGCCCCAGCCCCAGCCCCAGCCCCGCCCCCAGCAGCACCTCGCCCCCAGCCCCACGGCAGCAGCGGCCGCGGAGCCAGCCCACACGCTGACGCAGCTGCGGCTTATTTTAGTGCCAGCCTCCTGCTCAGCGTCCGCAGGCTGAGCTTCCACGGAAAGGAAAGCAGCAGGAGGTGCCGCCACACACAGCCCCCCACCCCCTTCCCGCACGCGGGCCAGTCGCTCCGAGGCTCCCGATGGCCAGCAGTGGTGATGTGGGGGGCAGGGGGGTCACGTCCTCACGGCCCCAGAGGGAGAGGGTGTCTGCAGAGTGTGGCCCGACCGTCCCTGGGTCACCTGGGTCATGTGGCCCCATTCTGGCCGTACCCCGTCTCGCGAGGTCGGGTGTCTGGTGGGCAGGCACCCCCAACCCCCCCCCCCGCCCCCGCCATTACAACCAGCAGTTTGTCCCTAGTGCTCGAGGCCCCCCACCCCCCCCGCTCCTCGCTGGCTGAGCACGTGGGTGCGCTCTCCCCGGCATCGCCCACGCCGCGTTACTTCCTGTGGGCTGTTCGCAACGCGGGCTGGGCCCTGGCTGGGGTGGCTCAGTGGATAGAGCGTCGGCCTGCGGACTGAAGGGTCCCGGTTCGATTCCGGTCAAGGGCACACGCCCGGGTTACAGGCTCGATCCCCAGTGGGGGGTGTGCAGGGCTGGCACAGGGGTGGCCCGGGCGGGCGGCAGGCGGGCGGGGCGGGAGCCGGCAGCGGCACGGGCACAGCGCCCTGCTGGAGCGACGGGGAGGCGGGCAGCTGGAGGGGGCTTCCGGCAGGTGCACGAGCCGCGCCCTCTGACGGGTGCTCGTCCGTGAGCCTCGCCTCGGCGGTTTACAGGCCAGCACCCCGCCCCCCCGCCCCCCCCCGTCTCACATGTTTCCGGTTACAGGCGAGCCCCGCCCCCGAGGGTGGTAGCGTCTCTGGCAGTAACATGTTCTTTCCATGAAACGTGTGCATGTCGGCCTGACCAGAGTGGCTCGGGGTTGAGTGTCGACCTAGGAACCAGGTGGCCCGCAGTTCGGGTCCCGGTCGGGGCACCGGCCCGGGGGGTGGTCTTGACCCCCAGTGGGGGGCGTGCGGGAGGCAGCCGGTCAGTGACGCTCTCTCCCTCATGGATGTTTCTGTCTTTCTACCCCTCCCCCTTCCTCTCTCTCTCAAGTCAATAAAACACATTTTTTAAGTTTGTTTTAAAAAGTAATAAAGCGCGTACGTTCTGTTGATGCTCACCCGCGTTCTCCGCGGTCCCTGGGGGCTGCGGGCGGAGGGGGCGGCCGTGGCGGCTGCGAACCGGGAGCTGTGGTGTTCGGGGCGACGTCGCGGGTTCGTCTTCGAACTGGGTGGGTGTTTGGCCTCATTTTAAAGCACAGTTAAGTCAGCACGACTTCTGATCTCTAGAACAGCCGTGGGCAAACTACGGCCCGCGGGCGGATCTGGCCCATTCGGCTGTTCTATCCGGCCCGCGGAGCCGAGAGAGCAGAGGGTTCTCTTGCTCTCCCCTCCGCTCCTTTACTTTGAATTTATATTCGTTCACACAAACACTCCATCCATGCTTTTGTTCCGGCCCTCCGGTCCAGTTTAAGAACCCATGGTGGCCCTAGCCGGCTTGGCTCAGTGGATAGAGCGTCAGTCTGCGGACCGAAGGGTCCCAGGTTCGATTCCGGCCAAGGGCACATGCCTGGGTTGCGGGCTGGATCCCCAGTGGGGGGCGTGCAGGAGGCAGCCAATCAATGATTCTCTTTCATCATGGATGTTTCTATCTCTCTCTCCTTCTCCCTTCCTCTCTGAGATCAATAAAGAAATATATATTTTTTAATTAAAAAAAAAAAGAACCCATCGTGGCCCTCGAGTCAAAAAGTTTGCCCACCCCTGCTCTAGAAGCAAACGCAGAGTAGCTCAGTGGGCACAGCCACACGCCCAGGAATGGCATTAACAGAGAAGCAGCTCGTGCATCGCTCCCGGCACCGTGTGGTGGGCGGGAGAGTCCGCGGTTGGCATCGGTGGCCGGTGAGCCGGTGACGGGGCAAGGGATGCGCCGATGTCATTCCCTTCACGCGGTCGCCGCGTCTCGCCTCGTCGCTTCTCCCCCTTTGGGCTCCTCCTGTGGACGTGCTTCTGGGTCGTGTCTGAGAAGTCACGGCCGAGCCCCAGGGCCCCTGGGTTTCTCCCCCGTGTCCTCGGGGAGCTCGTGGGTCTCGTGGGGCTCGTCCGCGAAGGTCTGTGCGTCCTGTTCCTTCCCTGCCGCGGGCGCTCGGCGTCCCCGCACCCCCCCTCGCTGGGAAGGGGCGGCCTTTCCTGCACTGACCCCCCCCCCCCGCCTTGTGCCTCTCGGGGAGCACGCTCGGGGTGAGGGGCTGTGTCTGGGCGCCCCGTCCTGTCCCCGTGGTTGTCTGCTCCCCCCGGGCGTCGGTTTGTCCTTCCGTCTCGTGCTGGCTGTTGGGGCCTTCGCTTCCGCCGACGTTTTAGGGTGTGTCTGTACCGTGCTCACCCGACAGCTGGGATGGAGCCCGGGGCAGGCGGTGAGAAGCGCAGAGGCCGGTGCGCGGGGAAACGGTGGAGAAATGCTGTTCGCGCCCAGGGAGCCGAGGGGCGCCCCCATCCTCGCAGAGAGAACACGGGGTCCTTCTTGTGAAGCGACAGCAAAATAACACCACGGGGCTTCAAGACAGGACAGCAGCCCGGCCGGCGGGGCTCGGGGGTTGAGTGTTGACCTTTGAACCAGGAGGTCAGGGTTCAATTCCCCGTCGGGGCACGTGCCCAGGGTGGTGGGCTCGATCCCCAGTGTGGGGCGTGCGGGAGGCAGCTGATCCGTGATTCTCTCCCATCACTGAAGTGTCCAGCTGTCTCTTCCCTCTCCCTTCCCCTCTGAGGTCAAGAAAAAAAACTATATATATTTTTTAAAAGTGTCCAAACAGGAGTGGAGCCCTGACCAGTGTGGCTCAGTGGATAGAGCGTCGGCCTGCAGACCGAAGGGTCCCAGGTTCGATTCCGGTCAAGGGCATGTACCTTGGTTGCGGGCACATCCCCAGTGGGAGGTGTGCAGGAGGCAGCTGATGGATGTTTCTCTCTCATCGATGTTTCTAGCTCTCTCTCCCTCTCCCTTCCTCTCTGTAAAAAAATCAATAAAATATAAAAAAAAAAAAACCAGAGGCCTGCGCACAGCGTTCATGCACTGGGCGGGGGGGGGGGGGGGCGTCCCTCAGCCCGGCCTGCACCCTCTCACAGTCCGAGACCCCTAGCTCCTTATTGCCCACCTGCAGCTGAGGCTCCTGCTTCGGGCTGAGCGGGGCTCCCCCGTGGGAGCGCACTGACCACCAGGGGGCAGCACGGAGATCGGGGCCGCCCCTCACTGTGGCAGCTGAGCCGCCGCGCTCTGTCCTCTGGGGTCTCCAGGCAGGAAGCCGGCCGGAGCCTGAGATGGCCCAGGCCACGCTGCCCGGGGCCCAGGCTTCCGGAGCCGCCCTCCCACCCGAAACCGGCCGACTGCTCTTATAACAGCCCTCAGAGCTTCGGGGCGCCTGGGGTTCGGGTGGGGTGCGTTTTGTCCAGACTTGGTTGTCCTCACCTGCACGGGAGTTAGGCCTGTGAGCTTGCCCCTTACCCTCCACCCTCACGCCCTCCAGCCAGCGGGGCTGCCGTCTAACCTTGCAGGTGAAGCCATTCTCAAACAGGCAGCGTCGGGGCCCCAGGGCCCGGTGCGGGGGGGGGACTCCCAAACTCCTTTTATTGAGAAGCTGCTGGAGAATGTCCTCTGCCAAATGTGAGGTTTTTGAAAAATAAATGCATGGGGTCAGGGGTTCAAGAGACCCAACACAAAGACTCAGGAGGAATCCGCGGGTGACAGTGACGGGGACACAGGCCGGGAGACGCGCCCCCCCCCCCCCCCCCCCGGCCCGCGGTCCGGAGCAGGGCGGCTTCGGCGGCAACTTCCTCACGAAGACCAGCAGCTGCCCTGGCGGCGCCCCGTGGGCTGGAGCCGCAGCCCATTTGCCAAAGGCTGCAGGTTCAATGCCCGGCCGGCCGGTCGGGGTGCACACCCAGGCTGTGGGTGACCCCGTCAGGGTGCGTGCAGGAGCCAACCGACAGATGGTCCTCTCTCCCTCTCCCTCTCCCTCTCTCTCCCTCTCTCTCCCTCTCTCTCTCCCTCTCTCTCTTCTCCCTCTCTCTCTCCCCCCTCCCTCTCTCTCCCTCTCCCTCCCTCTCCCTCTTTCTCTCCATCTCTCTCTCCCTCTCCCCCCTTCCTCTCTCTCTCTCTCTCTCTCTCTCCCTCTCTCTCTTCTCCCTCTCTCTCTCCCCCTCCCTCTCTCTCCCCCTCCCTCTCTCTCCCCCTCCCTCTCTCTCCCTCTCTCTCTCTCCCTCTCTCTCCCTCTCTCTCCCCCCTCTCCCTCTCTCTCTCCCTCTCTCTCCCCCCCTCTCTCTCTCCCTCTTTCTCTCTCTCTCTCTCCCCCCATCTCTCCCTCTCTCTCTCTCCCTCTCTCTCCCTCTTTCTCTCTCTCTCTCTCTCTCTCTCTCTCTCTCTCTCTCTCTCAAACTCCATAGAAATAGCCTCGGGTGAGGATTATTTAGAAAAGAAGACAAACAATAAAACACCCAGTGTATTTAAAGATTTTGAGAAGAGATTTACATAACGAGGAAGTGTTTGGATTTGAATTTGTTAAGTACGTTAGAAAATTAAACCAGTAAACAAATTACTTCGCCCCAGAGAACCCTGAACGTACGGGAAAGGCACAGTACCGAGGTGTATCCTGTGTCGTTAAGCAGCGATTACACGTCATGATGTAAACCGCAATGTTGATCTCGTTAAAATTACAACTGTAACGGGAAGATGCCAGCACTGGGACGTGGCGGGGGGCGGGGGGGGGGGCGGGAAGAAAGCGAACTTGGTGACTTGGACCTCCCTGAGGCCACCTGGCGATATGGCCGTTGTCACGTATGGGGGTGAGGGAAGGGGGGTGGCTGGCATCCAGTGGGCAGAACCCAGGGACCCTCCGCACAGTGGGGTGTCTGCAGGTGACACCCAAAATTCAAACACCCAGCGACCACCGGGCCAGGGTGTGGAGAGGCCGGGACAGACGGAGGGAGGGAGGCTGAGCCTCAGGAGGGGCGGGGCAGGTGGTGGTCCTGCTGGCAGGTGCCGAGCCCGGGGAACTCTGTCTCTACCAGGCGTCCTCAAACGACGGCCCGCGGGCCACCTGCGGCCGCCGAGGACATGGATCCGGCCCGCCGGGGGCCGCTGCCTGTCCTGCTTAGCAGCCGACACGTCCCGGGCCCGCAGTGCGCGTAGGAATTTGTTCATAGTTTGTTTTTTTAAACTATAGTCCGGCCCTCCCACGGTCTGAGGGACAGCGAACTGGCCCCCTGTTTAAAAAGTCTGAAGACCCCTGCGTCTAGACCAGGGGTGGGCAAACTTTTTGACTCGAGGGCCACAGTGGGTTCTTAAACTGGACCGCAGGGCCGGAACAAAAGCATGGATGGAGTGTTTGTGTGAACTGATATAAATTC
Organism: Plecotus auritus; assembly: GCF_963455305.1. NCBI lineage: Eukaryota > Metazoa > Chordata > Mammalia > Chiroptera > Vespertilionidae > Plecotus > Plecotus auritus. The sequence goes on along the minus strand of NC_137783.1, from coordinate 155,015,376 downwards.
AAAGTAAAGGAGCGGAGGGGAGAGCAAGAGAACCGGATAGAACAGCCGGATCCGGCCCACGGGCCGTAGTTTGCCCACGGCTGATAGACTCTGTGTGCGTTCAGCGTTTTAAACAAGGGTTTCCGTGGCGGAGAGGCCTGCGGGAGGCGGGCACCTCTGCCCTCAGACGCTCCCGGGCCGGGTGGGCACAGCTTGGTTCCTGCCCTCGCCGGGACCACGACCACGCAGCGCGCTCTCCACCTCGAACTGCACCCCCTGCGCCCCCGGCCTGGCTCAGCAGGGCCTGCGTGAGGCACACGGCGCCCCCTGGTGGCAGGGTGCCTGAGTCGCCGGCCAGGCTTGGGGGGGGTGGGGGGGCACGGGTCCCAGGAAGGATGGAGATGCCAGCCTGGGCGCTGAGGAACCGTGAGCCCGTGAGCCAGCCCGCCTCCTCGGGGTCCGTCCCCGACGGGCCGTTTGGAGCATCTGAGCCGAATGCTTGGTTCGCCGTGCGGCTGGGGGAGTCACGCGTGCCGCTCGCCCCACCCCGCGGGGAGGAGCGTGGAGCTGAGCGTTCTGTCCTGGGCCCGCCTGTTCCTGTTGGCACAGGGTCCCCTTGCCCCTTTGCCGGCCCCTCTCACGGGAGGGTATTTGTAAGCATCGCGGCACGCGCCCCTTGGCACCTCTGCCCGCCCTGCCACGCCACGCGCTCCTGGCACCCAGGCCGCAGGTCCGTGGAGCCCACACGGCCCAGCTCGGCACGTCTCCTGCTTTGGGGGAGGGACGCCATCGGAGCTTCTTGACTTTGCGAAGCAGGAGGAGGATGTCAGGCGGGTGTGGCCGCGGGGGGGCGGGGAGGCGAGCGAGCGAGCTGGCCAGGGGCGGGGCGGGGCGGGGCGGGGCGGGGCGGTTCTGTGCGGGCCACCGCCCCACACGGCTGGAGCACCAGGTCCTTCTGCCCGGGCACAGCGGGCACACGTGTCTTCACGGGCAGGGAGGCAGCTGGGACGGGGACTCAGGTTCACCGCGGTGGGTGGACGCAGGCAGACCTCCCGGCCCGGCTTCACCCGGAGGAGGGCGGCCGGAGGAGGTGGGCGTGTCCCTGGGACGCTGTCCCCAACGCCTGGGAAGCAAGTGCGCGTCCTGTCTCCTCCGAGCGGCGAAAACGCAGAGCGTGGCACACGTGTGTCTCGGGCCTTGCACGCCGGCTGCCCTGTGAGCGCTCAGCGGGTCAGAGCGCCCAGTGGGTGCTGCCGGTGGGAGGCACTGCCAGAGGAACCCGGCCCGGCTCCCGCCCCCTAACGGCGCTCCCCCCCCCCCCCGCCCCCGGGTGCCCCCCGGGAGCACCTCTGGTTCCGGCACAGCAGGGCGGCCGTCCCGGCCTCAGGCCGCTCCTCTCACAGCGCTGTGTCCCCGCAGGTGAACAGCGAGAACGTGGTGAAGGTGGGGCACCGGCAGGTGGTGAACATGATCCGCCAGGGAGGGAACCACCTGGTCCTCAAGGTGGTCACGGTCACCAGGAGCCTCGACCCCGACGACACCACCAGGAAGAAAGGTGGGTGCCCCTCCGCGCCCTCCCCCCGCCGGGTCCCACCAGCTCCGGGAGCCGGCAGAGCAGCCGGGAGGGAGGTCAGGAGGTGACGGTGCAGCTGGCCCTGGGCCGTGGTGGCCTGGGTTCCTGTCCCACCTCCGGGACTCGGGCCCACCCCCTTCCCGAGGGAGGCGGCAGGGGGAGCCCCAGGCAGGCCCCATGCACCCCAGGTCCCCGGCAGGGATGGAGCTGGGAACACACACCGTCCTGCCCGCAGCCCTGCACGTCCCACCCACCCCACTGAGAGCCCTCCGCTGGGCTGAGGGAACGTGCCTCACAGCCAGGAGGGCTGCCTGGAGGAGGCGGCCTGCGGGGGTGAGGAGAGCTGCTGGGGGGACGCCGGGGGGCCAGCTCCCAGGATTTCCTCAAAAGGAGGCTGGGGGGGCATGGGCACCCCTGAGGCCCGTCCCTGCAGAGGGGCGAGGAGAACCCCCTGCCTGTCGAGCCTTCCCAGCAGCGGGCGGGGGCAGCAAGGGCGCAGCACCTCCCATCCCATCCGGGCTGCCGGGCACACACCGACACGCGGGCAGGGCCCCCGAGCCCAGGGCTGCTGGGGTGCGTGCCGAGGGGCGGGCTGTCCCGGCCCCTCTGAGCTCCGGGCCTGGTCCCTGCCCACAGAGGCCCAAGGGAAGCCCAGGGCCCGCAGGGTGACCGTCCCCGACCGAGGGGCAGGGAACGGCCCTCGTGGATGTCACAGGGAGACTGAGGCCGGCAGCCGCCTCCCCGTGGGCCCGGAAGGCGGGTGGGGTGGCAGCCTCGCAGTCCCGGGGGGTCTCATGCTTTGGTCTCTCCTGTCCGCCCCCCAGCACCCCCACCTCCCAAGCGTGCTCCGACCACGGCCCTCACGCTGCGCTCCAAGTCCATGACCTCGGAGCTGGAGGAGCTCGGTAAGAGCCGTGGGGCGCCCCGCCCTGCGCCCTGCGCCCCGTGCCCGCCCGCCCGCATGGCCCTGTGCTCGCCGGCTTGCCCCGGCCCGGCCCCACGCTGGCGTCTCCTTCGCGCCTGCCGGCTTCGGGGTGGGGTCATGGGTTGAGCCTCTTCTTGGTTCGTCTAACGTTGTTTTGTTTTGAATTTTTGGGCCTCTCGCCAGTGGATAAAGGTAAGCTGCCCGCCGTGTCTGCACAACCGCTGGCCCTGGGGCCGGCCGCCCCGAAGCTCCGCCCTGGGGGGTCCCTGTAGGGGGCGGTGGGGGTGGTCTCCGGGCGCGCTGCCCACCGGGTTTAGTTTAGGGAGCCCCTGGCGCCTGCGTGAAAGGCCTCTGGCCCCCATCAGGGGCGGGAAGGTGCGCAGAGCAGCGTGGCCTTGGGCCCAGCGGACCGTGCTGACCGCTGAGATGCGGGTGCCCCTGGAGCTGTCAGTCATGCTGGGGCGTCGCCACGCAGCCCGGGGACCCCTTGGCGAGGAGGACGGTGACGTGACCCCCAGAGGTGGCGGGCGGGGAGGTGCCCGCTCTGCTGAGCAGGAAGAGGCCCGTGCAGGAAGGGCAGGTGGCTGAGCCCGGCAGCTCCACAGGCCCAGCCGTGGGGGGCGGGGGGGGGGGGGCAAGCACCAGCCAGCATCTGCCTGGGGATCGCTCCTCCTCGGCCCCGCCTCCCGGGGAACTTGTCCCTCCGACCCCGCCTCCAGGCAGCGCTGCTGGGAAGGTCTCAGCCACTTCGTCCGTCCGTGAGGGGCACAACGGGGCAGGCGGACCAGCCGCGCCGGCCGCGCCTCTCACGCCCCCCCGTACCCCTCACACCCCCCCCCATGTCCCAGGAAAGAGCGAGCCTGCTGGCACCATCACCCCGCCCAGAGCCAGCGCTCCCCGAAGGCCCCTCCCCCCACCCTGTCCATCCAGACAAGACCTCCCAGAAACAGCCGCTGTCCCCTCGTGGCACCCAGTGGGGTGACCGTGTGAGGCCTGTCTCCTCTGACCCGAGACGGCTGTGCCACGCCAGCCCCCGAGGGCCTGTGGGGGTCGCCCCAGAGGGACCAGCATGCAGCTCCCCCTTTAAAGGGGCCTCTCCCCGCGGGGGACCTGGTGCCCCCTCCCCGCGGGACCTGGGGTGTCCTGTGTGGTCGGGAGTCGCCCTTCTGCCCGCACTGGCCCTGGCGGAGCGCTCCATGGGGCGGGGGCGGGAGGGGGCTGGGGAGGAGAGAAGCCTGGGGCGCGGGTGAGGGCGGCCGGGCCGGGTCCTGGGAGAGCGTAGGTGCTGGGTCCGCTCGCTGGAGGCCGTGTCTGGGCCCCTGAGCTGCAGGTCGGGTCCTGTCAGCCGGGCCGGTCGGGTTGGGGGTCCCGTCCCAGGGCCCGGCGAGCTCTGCCCCACGGGACTCACACCCCCTTTCTGTTTGCAAGCCTCGGTCCGGAAGAAGAAGGGTAAGGGGACGGCCCCTGTCTGTTTCCGGCCCCCCCACCCCCGTGGAAGGAAACCCTCTGTGGCGTTGGCGTGGCGTTGGCTGGCGTCTCGCGTGTGCGGTGACCTGTGCTGTCTCCCCGTGCCGGCTCCCGAGGGGCCCGCGCTGGGACCGTCCCTTCCCGTCTGTCCCGTCTGCTTCGCTTGTCCCGTCTGTGGTCCCCGACGTGTTCCCCGCCCCCGAGCTGTCTCCATCCTCGCGTGTGAGCCTGCGGCCTCGCTCAGCGGTCACTGCGGGCTGCCTGCAGCTCAGGTCAGGCACGTGGGGCCCTGGCCCACAGTTGGGGCCGGAGCCCCCCTTTAACTCCCAGGAAGCCCCTCGCGTTTCAGCAGCCTGCTCTGCATCCACAGGAAACTGTCCTTCAGCGGGGGCGGGGGGCGGGGGGCGGGGGGCGGGGGAGCGGATCAGGGGATCTGGGGGCGTAAGGCGGACTCTCCCTGCCCCGCCCCGCCCCAGGGCTGCATGGGGGGATGCCGGGCAGCCATGAACCCCGACAGCAGGCCCCTCCCTGGGCAGCACCCACATTTGGGGTGTTCTCACCTGGTTGCCGGAGACAACACCCCAACAACGGAAAGAAGCAGCATCAAGTCAACACGGCCTTTCGGGGGCCGGTCTCAGGGCCTCGGCGGAGGCACCAAACCGGGGAGACAGCCCAGAGGAGGGGGCCCCCCCCGGGGGGCCATGGGGAGGCGGAGCCCCCACCGGGGAGTGGCAGGAAGGACCCTCCCCTGCAGCCTCCGGAGGGGCTGACCTCTGACCCTTGGCTTCAGAGTCCCAGCTCCGGGAGGGGTGAGATCTGCTCGCGGGTGCCCCCCTCTCCGTAGGGGGCCCTCTGCTCCGGCCGGGGCACCAACACATCAGGGAAGCTGCGCCCTGCAAGGCCCCGCAGCGCCTCCCACTGAGCGACTGGGACCCCGACCTGTTCCCACCGCGTGCCCAGGGCTGCTGAGCCCCACCCTGTGCTCGCCCGAGGGCAGACGGGACAGAGGGGACAGGATAGGACGGGGCACCCACAGGCCCGGCCCTGGGAGAGCGCAGGCAGGGACCCCGCTGGGGTCGAGCGCTCCCCACCCTCCCTGCCCGGGGGCTCTGGCCGCTGGTGACACTTCACTTTCTCCGGAAGCTGAGCTTGGGAGGAGAGCCCGCCCTCTGCCCCCACCCCGACTCTGGCTGAGCCCGTTTCCCCTGCAGGAGGGCCCCCCCGGGGGAGGGGGGGAGTCGGGGAAGGCAGGACCCGGCGTGTGCGGACCAGCCATGCTGGACACCGGCCCTCCCCGGGGGACGCTGGCCCCGCCAGGAAGTGTGCGTCCGTGAACAGCAGGCGTCACGCGTGTCTCCCAGGCGCGGGGACTGCGGAGCGTGTGCGTGAACACGCCGCCTGGGGCTGTTTTCAACGGGCTTCCCTTTCCGGCCGCGGGGGCTGCGAGCACATCCCCATCCGTGCGGAACGGAGGCCCAGCCCCGGCTCACCGGGAGGGAAGCAGGCCGTGTTCCGGGAGCCAGCCCACGTGGGCGGGCTGAGCCTCAGGCCCCAGGCTCCCGGTGTGGCAGCCGCCGGAGCGCACCCAGGCCCGGGGGGAAGGGATGCGGTGCCCCCCTCAAGCCACTGAGGAGGGAACATATCCCCCCACAGACCCAGGTGCTCTGGGTCACAGGAACATGGGGGCGGGGCGAGGTCCCAGCCAGGGTGGGGACCCCGATTCCTGCCGGGCCACGGGGTACTCACACCTCATCCTCGGGCCACACACATAATTAACCCCCCTCCGGCCTTGGCCCGCCGGACCAGGTGATTCCGAGGGCCTCCCACGGCCCGCGGGCCGGATGTCTGGACGTTCCCCACCCCTGTCTGAACCAGGGACGAGGATGTCCACCTGCAGTGGCCACGGCTCAGGGCGCACCTTCAGCCACACGCAGGCCCACGCGGGCGCTCTCACCGCTGGACTGGGCGGACCCCCCCCATGGCAGCTCTCATTGCCCGCTGCTCCCCAGGGCGCAAAGGATGGTGACCCCCCACCTCGAGCCCCAGCCCCCACCTGGCCCCCAGCGCCCTCTCTGCAAAGGGGGAGTCGCCCCCACACCCTCCCACGGCCCGGCTTCCGGGAGGGTGAGCAACGGGCGGCCACGGCCCTTGGAGCCTTTGCCCGCGGGCACACCTGTCGTTGGAGGCGTTTGGGGTGCCTGCGCAGCCCGGGGTCCAACACCAGAGCTGGGGCCTCGGCGGCTGGGGCGGGGCCTCGGCGGCCGGGGCGGGGCGGGCGCTCGCACCACCGTCTGGGGAGGTTCAGCGCCAAGGCCGGCGGACCAGGAGGGCCCGGTCAAAGGAAGACCCGAGGGCGTGACTCTCGGTCACAGGACGGGTCCTGGGCCGGCCCTCGCCCCCGGGGTCCCGCCACGGCCACGACGCCCAGGGTGCGGCTGGGCTCTGGCTATCCAGCCTGGGCGTCCCCTAGGGGTGGAGTTCCCGGGAGAGCCTGGCAGAGCTGCCCCGCTGCGGCCGAGAATGAGCGGGGCCTGGGGCCGGGGGTGGAGGGGGGGGCCTGGGAGCGAGCTCCCGGTGCCGGGCGAGGGGGGGGTGGAGGGGGGGGGCGCGGCTCTGTCCTCAGAGAAACGGCCTGTGGGAGGCGATGGCCAGGGAGAGGGCCGGGCTTGCAGCTGCTGCTGGCTCCCCACGGGTCCGCGAGGGGTCACGCGAGGCCCTGCAACCCCGGGGGCGGGAGAGTTAAATCCAGCCGCGGGGGAATCCGCCCTGACCTGCAGGGAGGGCTTCACGGAGGAGGCAGACGCCGAGGGGGGGGCTGGGGGGGGGGCGGGGAAGGCCCCGCTGGGTGGTGGGGACCAAGGGAGGGTCTGAGGGAGGAGGGGCCTGCAGCAGGTCGGGGGGCCGGGCCGCAGGGTGTGGACGGGACGCTGGGCGGCAGGAGGAGGGGAGAGGGGCTGAGGACAGTGACTAGCTGGGGTGTCCCCACCAATTCCCTGAGGGGTGACACCGGTGTCCCCAACATCGCGAGGGGAAGACATGCCCCCCAGAGGAGGCAGCAGGAGCCCGGAGCGCCGTGGCCCAGACCCCGGGAGGTGCCCGGCTCCCAGCTGCTCCCAGCCCCTCCCACCAGCCTCCCAGCTGGGGGTCCGGCCTCTTCGGTGGCCGAGCTTCATGGGGAGTCACAGGCCCCGAGCAGGAGTCCTCGGGCTCGAGGGCAGAGTGATACGGAGGCGGGACGGGGGGGTGGGGGGGTGCCTCGAGGGGTCCGCCCCAGCTTCGTGCAGGCCGCAGCCTCCGACCAGAGGGTGCTGGGTGCGCGTGGGGCCCACGGCGAGCTGGGCTCTGCAGCCCGGGCAGCCCCGGAGTCTGGCCCAGACGCGCGTGGCAGGCGAGGGCCCGCAGCTCCAGATGCTCTTCAGGTTCCTGACAAACCTGACGGGTGGCATTTCGTTCGTAAGGACCGGTAACCGCTCCCCGGCTCTCCTCACACACAGGGGACCAGGCTGCTACGGGGAGGGGTTCCCTGCGGCGCCGGCGGGGGCGTCGGAGGCTCCCCGGTGGCTGCTGCGTCCGCCCGGCCCCTCGTGCCCACGCTGCCCGGCTCCCGCCCGCTGCTGGGTCCTAGGCCCGGCAGCCGCACCGGGTCACCAAGGAGCCGCACCTCCGCACCGACAAAGCCCCGGGTGCGCACCAGCATCGGAATCGGTGCCGCGTGTGACGCCCGGCCCTCGGGGCGCCAGGCCTCCGGGGCTGGGTGGCTGCGGGTCTTCCCGTCTTGTCCTCGTGCACCAACCCCCCCCCCCCCAGGCCTGGGGATCGGGGTCCTGGCGCTGCGCCCTGTGGGAGGATCCCTGCGCCCCGCACCAGGGCCGGCGGCCTGCGCGGTTTGGAGGCGGAGCAGACAGTTGCCGTGTAAACGCGGAGGCGCCGGTCGCTGTTCTGAGCCCCTGGCTGTGCCGCGGGGCTTCCGCCTCTGACCCCGTGCCCGCCTGTTCCCGCTGCAGATAAGCCCGAGGAGATCGTGCCCGCCGCCAAGCCCTCCCGCGCCGCCGACAGCGTGGCCGTGGAGTCCCGCGTGGCCACCATCAAGCAGCGGCCCTCCAGCCGGTGCTTCCCGTCCGTCTCCGACGTGAACGTGAGTGGCGGTTCCAGGGCGCGAGTGGGCGGGCCTCGGGCAGCACCCCCGGGGGCGGGGCCATCCTCACCGTTTGGGGCCCCGTTCCCCCGCACTGGCCAGACCCGGAGCCCAGCCCGGGCCTCAGCTGGACACTCGGGTGGCCGAGAAGCCCCGGGACAGGCGCCCTCTGCCCAGGCTTCCCTGCGCCCCGGGGCCCGCCGCGGTGGGTGAGGCCGGCCTGGCACATCTCACCCGTGTGGCCTCTCGTTTGCAGTCCGTGTACGAGCGCCAGGGCATCGCCGTGATGACGCCCACCGTGCCCGGGAGCCCGAAGGGGCCGTTTCTGGGCCTCCCTCGAGGTACGATGCGAAGGCAGAAGTCCATAGGTAAGAAGTGTGGCCGCACCCGCAGAGGTGCCCCTGGGCTCGGAGCCCCTCGGCGGTGCCCTGGCCACCCCAGGCCCCGCCCCCTCAAGGGTGGCCCCCAGTCCCGCCCTCTGAACGCCAAGTCCAGGAGGCTTCTCCAGCTTGTCAAGCCAGGCCGCCGGTGCAGCCAGTGGGGGGCAGGCGGGCACACGGCGGAGGCAGGGGAGGGTCGGGTGGGCAGTGGCGTGGGGCCTGTGTCGCTGCGCCCCAGCCTTGCCTGCCACGGCCACGGTTCACGGGGCGCTGAGGGTGGCTGGTCGGCGCGGGACCTCTAACCGCCCTGTCCTGTGTGTGTCGTAAACCACTTACTTTCTCGTGAACGCCACACGGATTCCCACGGACGGTTCCGGGAGGGTGACCGTGACCCCCAGACAGTCCCCTGCAGACCTCAGAGGCCAGCGCTGCCCGACACCCCGGGCCTGGCCGCGTAGACACGGACCCGCTGCGCGTGGCGGAGGCGCGGCGGCCTCCCTGGCACTAGTTGCGGGCGCAGCGGCGGCGCCTGCGGTTCCTGAGCCTCCCCTCCCGGGGCTCGGCCGCGGCGCTGCCGGTCGGTAACCACCCTTTCCTCCCGCCAGACAGCAGACTGTTTCTGTCAGGTCAGTGCCCCCGGCCTCTGCCGGCCCCGTGCCCGTGCGCCCCGTGAGGCGTGTTCCTCACGGTCACTCGTTGGGAGCGGGGCGTCGGGCGGCTGGGAGGAGGCCTCAGGCCCCTCCGCCCGCGCCCCGGCCTCGCAAGGAGTGCGTGGGCTCCGGAATACCCTCCCCGGGGGAACCGCCCTGGCGCGTGCCTGTCCTTTGCTCTGGGAGTCGTTGTCGTCTGAAGTGATCGTTCTGTCACCTCCGAACCCTGCATGCCCCCGCGCGACACACGTGACCTCACGTCTGTCGGCGTCCTTGTGTGAGCGTGGCTCCCGCCTCCTGGAGTGCGTTCTGTTGTCGTTCTTGTAGCTCCGGCTGTGGGACACGGGTCTGAGAGTCCCGCACGGGTGACACGCACACGCACGCACGCACGCACGCACACACATGCACACGCACGCTGTCGGGGCCACGAGGCGGGGACGCCGCCTGCACCCTGCACGCCCTCAGCAGGTCCGACACCCCTGGGTCACTAGTCACGTCCCAGAACACGAGCTGACCGCGTGCCACGTCGGCGAGCTCTGGCCCTGGCCGGTCAGGTTGTGGGAGCCACGGCGCCCTCAGCGCAGCCGGGGCCCCAGGGGACCAGCTCCCTCCATCCACAAATCCCTGCGCCCTCTGAGGCCCCGGGAGCCCCAAGGCCCTCAAGCCCTTCAACAGCCCAGGACACAAACGGGGCTCCGCCACGCGGACAGGACGGCCCAGGGCCCCGCAGCCGAGAGGGCGGCGCTCCAGCAGCACCTCCGCACACGCCTCCGCCCTGGTTCCAGACGGGCGGGGAGGCCGCCTCAGCCCGAGACCCTACACGCACCCCAGGGCCCTGGCCAACTCCCGATCCAGCTCAGCCCGCCCCCGCCACGTTCTGACACGCCACACGCACCCCGCCCGAGGGGCCCGGGGGCCCGGCCCTGGGCAGACACAGAACCTCAGCAGGACGCACCCAGCACCCTCCCCCCTCCTCCTCCTATTTTATTTCCTTTGTTTTACCTTTTGGCTCAGACGGGCTGCGTCCCCTCGGCATGTGTGCTGTGCTGTGCTGTGTTCTGTGACGTGGGTGGCGTGGCTGCCACGACCGCACTGACCCTGCCTCTCCCGCAGGAATAACGGAGGAGGAGCGGCAGTTCCTGGCTCCTCCGATGCTGAAGTTCACCAGGAGCCTGTCCATGCCGGACACGTCCGAGGACATCCCCCCGCCCCCGCAGTCCGTGCCCCCGTCCCCACCGCCCCCCTCCCCCACCACCTACAACTGCCCCAAGTCCCCGACGCCCAGGGTCTACGGCACCATCAAGCCCGCCTTCAACCAGAACCCCGCGGCCAAGGCGCCGCCGGCCACGCGCTCGGACACCGTGGCCGCCGTGATGCGGGAGAAGGGGCTGTTCTACCGCCGGGAGCTGGACCGCTACTCGCTGGACTCTGATGACCTCTACGGCCGCACCCCCGCCGCCCAGGCCGGCGCCCGCGGCCGGCGGGGACAGATGCCCGAGAACCCGTACTCGGAGGTGGGCAGGATCGCCAGCAAGGCGGTGTACGTGCCGGCCAAGCCCGCGCGGCGCAAGGGCACGCTGGTGAAGCAGTCCAACGTGGAGGACAGCCCCGAGAAGACCTGCTCCATCCCCATCCCCACCATCATCGTCAAGGAGCCCTCCACCAGCAGCAGCGGCAAGAGCAGCCAGGGCAGCAGCATGGAGACCGACCCCCAAGCCCCCGAGCCGCCCGGCCAGCTGCGGCCCGACGACGGCCTGGCCGTCAGCAGCCCCTTCGCGGCCGCCATCGCCGGGGCCGTGCGGGACCGGGAGAAGCGGCTGGAAGCCAGGAGGAACTCGCCCGCCTTCCTGTCCACGGACCTGGGGGACGAGGACGTGGGTCTGGGGCCGCCCGCCTCCCGGGTGCAGCCCCCCGCGTTCCCCGAGGAGGGCGGTTTTGGCGAGGAGGAGGAGGAGGGCGCCGAGGAGCTGGCGTTGGCCGCCACGCCGGGGGCGGCGCCCAGGGAGCCCGAGAGCCATTTGGTGGGGGGTGGCGAGGCCAGAGCTCAGGGTGAGGCCGGGAGGCCGCCGAACACGTCCAAAGCCAAGGGTCCCGAGGGCAGCCCCGTGGGGCCCCCCAAGGGCGGCGGTGCCGCGAGCCCCGAGAACTACGTGCACCCGCTCACCGGGAGGCTGCTGGACCCCAGCTCCCCGCTGGCCCTGGCACTTTCCGCGAGGGACCGAGCCATGAAGGAGGCCCAGCAGGGCCCCAAGGGGGAGGCCCCCAAGGCCGACCTCAACAAACCTCTCTACATCGATACCAAAATGCGGCCCAGCGTGGAGGCGGGCCTCCCCACGGCCACCAGGCAGGGCGCGCGCGGGCCCCTGCGGCGACAGGAGACGGAGAACAAGTACGAGAGCGGCCTGGGCAGGGACCGCAAGGGCGAGGACCGGAAGAACATGCTGATCAGCATCGTGGACACGTCCCAGCAGAAGCCGGCCGGCCTGCTCATGGTCCACACGGTGGACGCCGCCACGCCGGGCAGCTGCCTGGAGGAGGGGGATGAGAACGCCGACGCGGAAGCCGCGCCGGGCCACCTGCTGCCTGCGGTGCCAGAAGGTGTTCCCGAAACCGAAGGTGCTTTACAGATCGCCGCCGGCCCCGAGCCCGCGGCCACCACGCCCGGCAGGACCATGGTGGCGGCGGGCTCCCTGGAGGAGGCGGTGATCTTGCCATTCCGCATCCCTCCCCCGCCGCTGGCGTCCGTGGACCTGGACGAGGACTTTGCTTTCACAGAGCCATTGCCACCCCCCCTGGAGTTTGCCAACAGTTTCGACATCCCCGACGACCGCATCGCTTCTGTCCCCGCCCTCACGGGCCTGGCCCAGCAGGACAGAAACGGTGCCTCCCTGGCCCCTGCGTTGAACCCCAGCCAACCCCCCGGCGCCGCCGACGGCAAGACGCAGGCCGGCCTCCCCAACTGCCTGCCGGCCCCGCTCCTGCCGCCCCCCGAGAGCTTCGACACGGTCACGGACTCGGGCATCGAGGAGGCCGACAGCCGCAGCGGCAGCGACCACCCCCTCGAGACCACCAGCACCGTCTCCACCGTGTCCAGCATCTCCACGCTGTCCTCCGAGGGCGGCGAGGGCGTGGACACCTGCACGGTCTACGCGGACGGGCAGGCGTTTGTGCTGGACAAGCCCCCCGTCCCTCCCAAGCCCAAAGTGAAGCCCGTCTCCCACAAAAGCAACACGCTCTACCAGGACGCGCTGGCGGAAGAGGACGCGGACGGCTTCATCCCCCCGCCCGCGCCCCCGCCCCCGCCCGGCGGGGTCCAGCCTGGGGCCGTGAAGGGGATCCAGCCAACAAGGACCTCCAAGTTGTGGGGTGACGTCCCCGAGGTCAGAAGCCCCATCCTCTCCGGCCCGAAGGCGAACGTGATCAGCGAGTTGAATTCAATCCTGCAGCAAATGAACCGAGAGAAACTGGCCAAGCCGGGGGAAGGCGTGGACGCGCCCATGGGGACCAAGCCGGCCGGCCTCGCTCCCAGGTAAGTCCCACGGGCGCTCCGACAGACGCCGCTCTGCAGCCGGGCTCCCTCGGCCTCATCCAGGCGATGCCCCGGGCCGCGGCCGCGGCGTGAAGAGGGCTCAGAAAGCCCGAGTGGCCCGTCTCTCCTTCTCCTGGACTCGGGCGCAGGCGGTGGAGCACAGACCCCACCCTCCTGGCCGGAGGGCGCTCCCGAGGGCGGGCTCACAGCCCGGTGCGCCTGCTCCGCGCAAAGCCAGCGCCGCGGCTCCCAGCGCCCCCTGCTCGCTCCCGTCAAGTCCTCGTCTCTCCCCGGACCGCCCGGGGGCCATCCTGGAGCCTCGCAGAAGCCGAGACGAGCCCCACTGGGCTGAGGGGGATGTCGGGGTGCCAGTGGAATGGGGATGGGATACGGTGGCGAGGGGGGTTGGAGTGCAGATGGGTGTGCCTGGTCCTCTCCCTCCTCCCGTCACTCGCCGGCTGAGGGTTGGGGAGGGGCCGGGCAGGGAAGTCAGAGCGAAAGGCACCCCCAGCCCATCCCCCCAGCAGGCCGACCTCGTGGAAGCAAAGCGTCCACTTGTCCCGGGCAGCCACGGGCAGCCACTCACAGGGTCGCGCGGGGTCAAGGTTGCTGCCGTGGGAACTGTGTGTACAGGACGAGGGGTCCTTCCCACACCCAGCCAGCAGGCCCTGCCAAGGCGCCTGCCCCAGAACAGCCCCTCGGCCGCCTGCAGCTTCCGGTTGTTCTCAGGCGAGCGGTGCCCCGTCGGTCCTCCAGGTTCCCGGCCGTCTTCCCCGCAGCACACGCTGTTTCGCGGCTCCCGGGCGGCGGCGTTCTGTTTCCCCAGCTGGTGCGTGCGCTCAGGTTCATCACGCGACTGACCAAGTCTCTCTCGGCACCCCTGCCGGGCAGCGTCCCAGGCCAACAGCCAAGGCCAAGGCCGTGAATCGGGGCATTGCGCCACGGCTGGGTCTGGAGGTGCGGGCGGAGCGCCACGACTCCCGGCGCTCTTCCGGGTGGAGGGGAGGCAGCTGCTCGATGACCCCAGGACTCTCAGGGGCGTGTGGACTGGCCGGCTCGGCAGAGGGAAGCTCGCCCACACCGCCACCTCTGGTGGGACACCGGCCCCTAACTGTCGCCCAGCAGTGCCGCCGCGGGGGCGGAGTCGTTACCGTCCCCGTCGTCTCTGGTGGATTAGGTACATCTTGGCAACGGGCGAGTGTAGCTAACCGCAGTTCTTTAGCGGCGACAACGTGGAGGTACAGCTAAGACGCTTTAAGCGTTCCACGCGACACAAGGGGCGTTCACTAGGGACTGATCTCCCCGAGAGCTGGGCGCAGGAGCAGCTGTCCACACCCGTGTTCCGCAGCGGGCCGAGGTCCAGAAAGGCTGCGTGTCACTGTCGGATTCCAGAGAAATCACCCGGAGGACTGGCTGCGAAGGACGCGGTTCGGCAGGACAGGCGCGCACCGACGGCCCGGCGGTCTCCGCCACGCAGGCTCTCCGGATACAGGGCCGTACAGAGCTCAGGAAACGGAGCAGACGCACGCAGGGTGGGCGTGCTCGCGCCACGGCTGTGAGAGCAGGACGCCGGCTGGGCACGGTCCGCGCTCACATCCGAGAACAGTTCCTTGTTGGCGGTTCCGTGACCGAGGGGCTGGCCAGGCTCCCAGGGCCCGCAGCGCCCTTACCACCGGCCTCCCCCGTATTCCCGCAGGGTGGGACGGGGAGCTGGGGCTGGGGAAGGGCCCACAGGCCACACCCCGTTTTTCAGGAGACGTGGGGTGGTTCCCACCGCCTCGGGGTCGGGGGCCACAGAAGCCGAGTGGCTTGTCCATGTGCACGGCCAGCTGGAGGCAGAGCCAGGACTGGGCCAAGGCTTCCTGACTGGCCCTTCCTCGTTAACGACATTTGAATGTGCCGATGTGGACGGCTGGCTCTAGGGCTGAGCCAGTTCCCCTGAGCGGGGGTCCAGGGCCTATCCACGGCTTCTGGCTTTCTCTCCGTCTCTGCTCCTTCCCCGAGTGGACGGGGTCTGGGCCATGGAGAGGGTCTCCGAGCAGCACGGGGCGGTTCTTAGAGCCTGCGGTCCCAGGCGCTGGGCCCCTGCGTGATGTCAGCCGCCGGTCCTGTCTGGTTTCCTGAGAGCAGCCGTGGGGCCACCCCTGATCGGTCCTGTCACAAGCAGGCTCACTCACAGGAGGAGCAGCGTGGACCTCTAGGCAGGCTCCCCAACAGGGCATCGTGCTCAGGGCGCCGGAGCAGGCAGGGCCCGTGACTGCAGAGGAGCAGGCCGCAGGGCAGAGGGCAGAGGGCAGAGGCCCTCACCAGTGCTCAGCTAGAAGGACAGCACCAGATCTCCCAACTAGCCCGGAGGGGCAGCCACCTGCCGGCCGTGGCAGGGCACATCGCCGAGGACGGGCTGCTCTCGGGCTGCGGGCCTCGCCTGAAGCCAGCCGAGTGACCGAGGGCTCCTCTTGTTACCTGGTGGCTGATCGGAAGCAAGGCTGGTCACCAGATGGCCGCCAGCGCTGGCTCCCTCCCCCTCCTTCCAGCTCCCGGCCAGTGCCCACAACTGGACCAGGACCGGAGGCCAAGGACCAGGAAGGCCATTGACTCTCGGGGCTAAACCGGGCATTTGACGGGTGACCTCGCCAGGCAAAGCCTTCGTGGACAGGGGCTGCGGCCATAGGCCTCCCGACCAGGATCCGTGGGGGTGGAGGCCCCTGGGCAAGCGGCTGAGGCCGGGAGGCAGCGGCCCTCACCCTGGCGCTGCATCTCTTTTGCAAACAGGCCGCACCCACCACACCTGAGCCTCTCCGGGGCCTGGGATCGCCGGCTCCGCTGCTTCCGGATGCTTCGAAAGGGAGAGCGTGGGGACTGGATGGAGGGGCTCCTCCTGGGGGAAGAGTGAGGTTCCCAGGGGAAATGACAGAGCAGTAGTGCAAACCCCCGTTTCAGGACGGGTTTGACGGCGGAGGGCGGTTCTTGGAGCTGCGCACCGTGGTTTGCTCACTGAGCGGCGGTAACCTCGGCTGCGTTCCGAGCCGGGACGCGTCCCTGCTGCCCACGGTGGGCGCCGGGCGCGGCTGCCTCCCATGCACAGGGCCCCCCGAGGCCTGAGCGGACACTCCCAGCAACCAGCCACCCAGCCGTCGGCTCCTCCCTCAGCAGGGCATGGGGCCAGGCCCGAGCCCAGGACGCTGGGTCGAGTTGGCTGGTCTCCTCCTGGGCCAACCCCAGAGCGACCCCCGGCTCCCCGCGGGCAGGCGGTGCCGCGGGCCCGGCCTCCCGGGAGCTCAGCCCACAGGCCGCCGTGGGGTCTGCGTCAGGGAGCGTGGGCCCGGCCGGGCGACGTGGGCCGCGGGGACGGTGACCTGCAGCCGCGGGCTGTCCCTGCGCAGAGCCCTCGGGCCATGGGCACGGCGGTTCCCACCGCCTCGGGGTCGGGCGCCTCCCCCCTCCCCGAGGCTTGCTTTTTCCTGACACCCGTCCCCCCTCCGCCACCGCGGGTTCGCAGCCCGAGTCGCCGGGGCTGCTCGTGGGGCCCAGGGCCCGGTAGGGAGGGCTGTGGCCGAGGGGCGGGTCCAGTCACTAGTCGTTCCTGTGGCGATGACTCGTCGCCTCTCCAGTGCCAGCCCCGAGCCCCGCCCTCCCAGCGTGCCCCGCGCCCCGGCCCTCCCAGGATGCCCCGCGCCCCGGCCCTCCCAGCGTGCCCCGCGCCCCGCCCTCCCGTGGGCGCATTGCTCTCGAGGGGGCGTGGACACTACGTGGCAGGACGAACCCCGAGTGCGCCCGGTGCTGCAGAGCAGCCAGGACAACGGGGCTGACCGCGGGCGGAGGGAGGACACGCCTGACGTGACGCCTGAGCGGACCTGAAACACGAGGAGAGACCGAGGCACGGAACGTGGACACGGAGGCCGGGACGCGCTTCGAGCGGAAGGACGTCGGAGGGGACGGAGGCCGCGGAGAGTAGCAGCAAGGCGGGCGCGAGGACCTCTCGGCGGCTGCCCGGCACTCGGGTCCAGGCCGCCCGGGGTCCAGGCCAGGACCAGGGCCGGTGCTGCTCTGCACCCAGGCGGGGAGCCCGCGGAGACGCGGCCCGGAGCCGGCTTGCCCAACTTCCACCTCCTGACCCAAACCCACCGGCTGCGGCCCGGGACGCCAGGCGTCCGTAAGCGGGGGGAGCCTGCCTGTGCGCGCTGCACGGCGTGGAAAGGTCGCCTCTCCACTGCGGGGCGCGCAGGCCTTGGAAGCCGGGGCGTCCTCCTGGCTCCCATCCAGAGAGGGTGGCGTCTGCTGGATCCCCCAGGAGCCCCTCCAGGTCACCCAGCGCTGGGCTCCCCGAGACTGGCCTTCGCCTCCCGGAGGCGCAGATGGGCTTGGGGGGAGCGGAGTGGCCACGGGTCCCAGTCCCGCAGGCCCGAGCACAGGTCGCTCTGGCCCGCTGCCTCCGAGGCCCCTCCCCCGGCCGGAGCCTCCAGCTGTGCGCGCTCCGTGTACAATCCCGAGGGCCTGTTCACTTTAAAATGAACCAATTTGAGCTTTCTTACAAAATGAGCTCGGCCCAGAACACACACTTCGGAGCTGGCCCCGAGGACACGCTGCTCGCGGGGTCTTGGCAGCCTCGGCGCCACGTGGCCCGTCACCTCCCGGCAGCGACTGGAAGGTTAAGTGACGCCGCGGAGGAAACTGGATAAGAGGGGCCTGGGGTCCGCCTTCCCTGCTTCCTCGTGGACAGGCCTCCGGAGGCTCGCCCTGTCCTGAGCGTTTCACCCTTGATGGCCAGTGTCCCGCGGGGCTCCTGCCTTCTCAGCCCCGAGTCTGGGTGGCAGGGCCCCTGGACAAGTGACCGGGGTGAGCACCTTGCTCCGCAGGGACCTGCCCCTGCGGCGCCCCTGCTCTGGCTCCGGGTCAGGGCACAGCCTCCTGACGTGGGACGTGAGCTTCATCTCCGTCCACCGCTCCTTCGTGTCCCTTATTGAGCGCGGAGGGTGGGCCAGGCCCCTCACGGCGCTCAGAGGCGTGGGCACCTGGGGGGCGCTGCGTCAGCGCAGAGACACCCCGCGTGGAGCCAGCGAGAGGCGTGAGACTTGGTGCTCCACCCCTTCTGTCTGGTCAGGGCCCCACCCAGGGAGACGCAGTGCAGTTGGGAAACAAGTGCCCTTTGACCTGGGAGAGGCGACCTCGCAGAAGCTTGCAGTCACGGAACCACAGTGCCTGGCTGGGCGGGACCAGGCCCAGCTCCCTCCGTGAGGGACAGTGGACAGACTCGTGTGGGAACCCAGCGGCCTCCGGCCCACACGCGATCCCTGCTGGAGGCCCAACCGAACCTGTGGACGCGGGAAAGCCGCCTGAACGCCAGCTCCCGGCCGAGCCCGCACCGGCTGATGGATGGCGGGTCTCTGAGCGTCCATTAGCTCTCGCCTTTCGTTTTAATTCTCGTGTTTCCACTTGGGTTTGATTGAAGAGGCAGGACGGAGAGTGATCGTCCAAGGGCGGGCGTCTGTGTCTGTTCTAAATCGGCAGCGGGTCCTGTGTGTTCCTCCCGGGAACCCAGGGGTTGCCTAGCAACAGCGATCTCAGCAACCGGAGGATGCGGTGGCGAACATCGGCGCCATGAACCCGAGTAAATCAAGCGGCTGAGGAGGCCGGCCAGGCAGCCTCGCTGGGGAGTGTCTTCCACGGCGAAGCGCGGGGGCTGGGCGGCCCCAGCATCAGGGGCGGCCTTGGTCTTGGGGTGTGGACCCTCCCACCGGACGTGCTGACTCTCCCTCCCCAGCAGCTCAGCCCAGGCCGGGGACTCGCTGGTTCTCCAGCGCGTCCGGCGGGGCACCCGCTCCAACCGGCTGCTCTTGCGTAGCGTCTTCCTGGGTGGTATTCCGTGCGTTCACGTGACCCCGGACCGAGAGGGCAGGTTGTGGAGTTCCCGTCTGAGCACGGAAGGGGTGCCATCCTGGGCGGACTGCCCACCGCACCTCCCCCCTTGGCGGGGAGGGAGTGGCGTGGGCGCTCCGGTGGGCGTGGCGCCCCTGCCCCTCTCGCACCCAGCGAAACAGTGGCTTTGACTGTAACCGGTGCTGCGTGTCGTCTCAGCCTCTGCGTTTTGTCATTTCCATTTGCTCCGTGACGGGTGTTGGCAGAAGAGGGTCGTGCTGAGCGGAAGTAAGTGCCTGCGGGTGCCCCTGCCTCTGTGTGTGCTGTCCCTCCTCTCCTGCGTGTGTGGGGCCTTCTCTCTGCTCTGACCACATGGCCCTCGGAGCCTCCTTTAAGAACGCGCCCCGGGGGGAGTTGGGGTGTTGCACGGGAACAAGGGCGCTGGCACCCATCCGCTGGCTCAGGGACCCCACGGGTCGGTGCCGCCGGGTTCTGAGCAGCCGCTGTCACTCTGAGGGTCCCTGGCCCGGGCACCGCACAGTCACTGTGAGAGGGAGCGCGCGAGTGTCCGTCCGAGGCACTGCTCCCCCGAGCGAGCGAGCCCACAGCGTGTCCCCGAGGCTGCGGCCGTCAGCAGCGCGGACCACCCCCGAGGCAGTGGCTCTGCACGGACTCCTGGTTTGATTCAGCGTCTGAGCTCACCCGTGTCAACACGGGACATGTGAGCCTTCCCCGCACAGGTGTCCCCGAGCTGAGGACAGGAGGGGAGGCCATCGGGAAGGGCGTCCCACGGCACCCCCTCCCCCCCTTCTGAGCTGTGGCCCCGGCTGGAACCGGAGTGGGCCTTGCCCTCCTGGAGCAGAGAACAGACCCCGAAGCCCTTCAGCCCTGAGCGCCCCCACGTAGCGGTGGGGCTTCCACGTGCCCGACAAGGGCCAGCCCGCGGGGCCTCCCCTGCTTTGAAGGCCCGTTGGCGGGTGTGAGCGTCGGCCCGGGAACGTGGTCACGGTTTGATTCCGGTCAGGGCACACGCCCGGTTGCGGGCTCGATCCCCAGTGTGGGGCGTGCAGGAGGCAGCGACCAATGGCTCGCTCATCACTGATGTCTCTCTCCCTCTCCCTTCCTCGGAGATCAAAGGAAAACGGAAAAACGCGAAGGCCTGACAGGCAGCTGAGAGGGCGCTCTCCTGTTGGCTGTGCTGCGGCCAGGCCTGTCCGCTCAGCAGTGCCCGCGTCCCCACCGCCCCAGAGGGCAGGCCCCGTCCTGGCCGGCTGGCCCCTCTGCCCCGCATGCTCACCCAGCGAAGGCGCCCATCCGGTCCCCAGCCCGGGGCCCAGGGGGGCGGCTGCCTGTGTGCTGGGTGTGTCCTCCGACTCGGCCTCCTGCTCTGTCCCCCTGCCCCGACCCCGGCATGGCAAACCCCGGGCCCCCGGGATCGCTGCCAGTGCGGCTCCGGCTCGATGCTCTCGTGTGACTGGGTGCCTGCCGCCCCCTCCTGGCCACCCGCTGCCCCGCGGTGACCTGGCTGGTGACGCCCCCTCTCTTGTTGCTGTTTCAGGAGCCCAGAGGTCATGAGCACCGTCTCAGGGACACGGAGCACCACGGTCACCTTCACCGTCCGCCCCGGCACCTCGCAGCCCATCACCCTGCAGAGCCGGCCCCCCGACTACGACAGCAGGACCTCAGGAACCAGACGTGCCCCGAGCCCCGTGGTCTCGCCCACGGAGATGAGCAGAGACATCCTGCCCGCCCCGCTCCCCGCCGCCGTCGCGTCCCCTTCCCCCACCCTCTCCGAGGTCTTCAGCCTCCCGAGCCAGCCCCCGGCCGGGGACCTGTTCGGCCTGAGCCCCGCGGGGCGCAGCCGGTCGCCGTCCCCCTCGGTCCTGCAGCCGCCCCTCTCGAGTAAGCCTTTCACCACGAAGCCCGTGCACCTGTGGACCAAGCCCGACGTGGCCGACTGGCTGGAGAGCCTGAACCTGGGCGAGCACAAGGAGACCTTCCTGGACAACGAGATCGACGGCAGCCACCTGCCCAACCTGCAGAAGGAGGACCTCATCGACCTGGGGGTGACGCGGGTCGGGCACCGCATGAACATAGAGAGGGCCTTGAAGCAGCTGCTGGACAGATAAGGGCGGCTGCGCGGGCCCCACAGACTCCGTCAGAAGCAGAGATGGGCTCCCACGCGGGCGGGGTCTGTGCGCCCCCTCCCTGGGCTGGTCTCCTGGCACCCAAAGAAATGCGGGCGGGGCTCCCAGCGCACTCTGCGGGTTCGCTGGGCTGTGTGTCCACCAAGGGGCACGGGAGGGCGTTTTCTAACCCAGAGGGCGACGCGCAGACGGCCTCACCTGCAGGGTCGAGAGGGTGGCCCCGTGCCGCGGGCCTGGCTCCTCCTCCCCACGTGCTCCAGATACCTCCGCGCCGCCTGCTCGGCGCACCCCGGGCCGCACGCCCTCCTGCGGCTCCATGCTCGCTCGTTCCTCTCTCCCGTGCTTCGCTCGCCGTGCGGTGGCCAGACGAGTCTTTCGGGGCCCCGTGTGGACAGGAGAGGCAGAGAAGCCTCTTCGGCCGCCTCCCCGCCTCCCGCGACGTGGGCCAGGGCGCCTTGGCTGGGAGGGTCCGGCGGGGGGAGGGGAGCGGGATCGTGAGCTGTGCTTAGCTTTCTTTTTGCAAACCCACTCGCATGATTCCAAAGTGGCCGGACACGTCCCACGGCGTTACTCAAAGCACAAAGTCACGATTCCGAGGAGGAGGGGGCTGCTCTGCCTTTCAGGCTTTTTCATGGGGGGGCGGGGGGCGTGGGGTTGTGCCCGGGCAGAGCAGGTGAGCACCCACTCCGACGTGAGGATCGAGATGCGAGGTGAATGTCGGCCCCGTGCTGGGCAGGCGGGGCGCCCTCAGTCCTCTGCACCCTGAGCGGGTGGCGCGTCGGGCCTCCCCCTTCTCTGCGTGTCCAGGACCCCACCAGCTTGTCTTACTAGGACCACAGTGTTTGAGAGCCCGGCGGGTGGGGCAGGGCCCGGGTGGGCTGCAGGGGGAGGGTATGAAGCAGGGAGGTCCCAGGATGCCAGTCGCCGCCCTGGCCAGGCTTTCCTGAGCCCTGCCCCCTCCCCCCGGGGCCCCCTCCCCCATGACGATACCTCTGTTTGCCAAGGGAGGTCACCAGTCAGGCTTTCCCGCACATTCTCCCGCGTTCGGAAGGAACTCGAATGTCAGGTTTGGGGCTTTCGTTATGATTTCAGAACTAGCCTAGCCCATCTCTGATTATAGATACACACCTTTCTCTTTCTTTACGCTCACACGCAAGCGTCTCCCTAGGTCTGGAACAGCTATAGGACGAACACGTAACATTAGCGGTTTCAATTCTTCACTGCGAGTTTAGTTGTACAGATAGTTCATAAGCACAATATTTTACGAACACAAACGCGCTGGCTCCGTGCTCGAGGGTTAAGAACCCCTTCTGTGACGTAACGACACTGTTGCCGTGGAATCGTTATCCGAGGCCGCCCTTTTCCGCTCAAGCTTATCTGGATGCATCTGAACCAGCCAGCTGTGTCATCTTCTATCCGCTAGGACTTCGTCATCAAAGGACAACTTTTCCTCCAGAAGTGGTACCAGTTCACGATGCAGCCGTTTCTCAACGCGCGCGCGCACACGTGCACACACACACCCGTTTGCAGCCACAGGCACTGGACGGGAAGCGGGTTTGGACCTCCTGCAGGCTCACCTCTGCCCCAACCCGAAGTCGGTGGACCGTCGAGGCGCTTTCCGTCCACGTGCTTTCCGTTTTCCATCCAGAACGTCAAGCCCAGGCGCGGGGTGGCCCGCGAGGCTGCCGTGGTCCTGGAAGCATAGCAACTGGCTCGGCCATTCCCGTCTTCCATCCGGTGGCGCCGCCACGTCCCGTCAGCTCACTGCTTGCTCCGTGGCTCTGCTTTCCTTTGCGTCTGCGACACCTCTGTGCTCGGTGCCACGGCCCAGGCCAGGCCGGGCGGGAGGAGAGACTGACGCGGTGGCTGTGGGTCGCGTCGGTGAGAGCTCGCCGTGCACCCCCCCCCCCCCCAGAAGCCCGCGGATGAGGCTGAAGAGCCGAGGGAACCGCTTACTGTCGCCCTGTCTCGTTCTAGCAGAGGAACAGGACCCGTCGGGACCTGCGCTGACCCACAAGGGACCCTTCTTGCCAAAATGAACCCACCTCTCGCTCCACTCCACTCAGTGATCTTGCTCCAGCAATAGCCCCTCGTCCGAATCGCCGCCCACTGTCCTCCCCGGGACACGGCGGGGCCGGGCCCTGCTCCACGGCGGAACCCACGTCAAACTGCTCACACAGGCTCATGTGGACACTATCCCAGGTTTTAAGATCAACTTTTGTTATATACTGTAATTCAAATAAAGCGCATTTACATGCCTAGTTTCTGTAATATTGTGTACACAGAACCAAAACCTCTCGAGGTATAAATTTTGTATCCCCGCCAGGCCTCTCCCCAGGGCCCCCGCACACTTTCAGTTGATTCACATACTGCAGAGGTGACTCGGTGTGGCTTGGTTTGCCGAACCCTACCTATCACCGTGAGCTACTTGTGGTACTTCCGTTAATAAAATGGTGATTCCCCCTGAGTTTCTGAGCAAGCAGGCATTGCCGGGGGATCTGGCAAGGACACTTTTTGTGGGGGCCACAAACACTGATCTTTTTTTCCCCATTAACCACTTTTTTTGTTTTTGAGAGACAAATCTGTTTCACACGACACTTTGTATACTGTGTTCACATTCTCTGTGTCACTGTTACTGTGTGCTCTGATTCTTTTCAGACTTTATTAAAAACAAAGACAGACAAGCCCCTGTCACTGCACTTCCTCCCAGCCCTCCCATCTCTGTGTGGCAACCAGATGACTGTAAAAATAAATGTACTATTGCACTACGGCCGTGCTTCTGATTGCAAACGGCGGGGGCTCGGAATTAATCAGAAGCTGCCAAGCTCGCACCCAGCGTAGGCTATTCGAGCAACACGGCCACCTTGCCTCTGACCAGTTAGAGCGCCCAGCGGGTCCGCGTGTTCCCGTGTCCGTAAAGGGTTCTCCGCGTGCGGGCGGAACCGTGTCTCTGTTCAGAGCCGTGTCAGCATCAACGGGCGCCTGTGGGCGCTGCTGTCACGGGGCGGCGGACGCCTGCTTCCTCCCGTGCTGGAGGGAAGCAGGGGTGTCGGGGACGAGCCAGGTTTGCACCTTCCCCTGGGGCACAAGCCCCACCCCCCACCCCCACCCACAGCCTGTCCCCCTGCTGTCCGGCCAGGAGGCTGGCAGAAGGGGCGGCCTCTCCGGTCGGCGTCAAGCCGGCCAGGATTTGGTAAGCAAGCATGCACGGAGGCTTGGGGCAAAGAGCTGAGCCAGGAGGACGGCGGGAGCCCCCCACTGCCGGGAGGGGTTGTGGGCGTCAACAGGGCACTCCTCCCGGCCTCACCGGGAAAACCCACCTTGGGTCCTGTTTCTTCCGTTTGGGCACCTTCTCCACGTGAGCCGCCGCGGCCCTGGGTGCTCAGAAGTCCATTCCTCCCACCTGTTGTCCGCCAGCGTCCTCCTGCCTCAGCGCTTCCCCACATCTTACCCCCCAGCTTCCTGAAGGCCCCCCCGCCCCGGCCTCGCCCGGGCAAAGCATCACTGGGCTTGTGAAGAGACAGTGTTATTGGGAGACTTTTTCTTTTACTTGTACTTGGAGGCATTTTAATAACCAATGAGCTGGAACGTCGTTTCCAATGTGTCGATATCCATGTACACGCCCACATGTGGGTGAGGCTTCCACGTGGCGCGGTGACGGGGCAGCTGCGTGGACACGGCGCTGCCAGGCCTGCTGGGGAGTCGGGTAATTTCTGAACTTGCTTCTCGGACTTGGGCAGACCTGCTCCCCCCCCGTGTTTAATCCCCGCTGTCTCGGTGGTTCTGTTCCGTTGTTGTTCCTGTAACGTGTTTCTACACGCCACAGTCTCTACCGTTTCATGTTGAAATTGACAGCAGTCACTGTCCACTGCTTCTACTCGGGAATTCTGTGTCCATAGCAACTCTGAGACTTTAACATAAGCCTTCAGTTAAACGCAGAAACAAACAAAACAAAAAAAAAAAAACAGGAAAAAAAAAAAAAAAGTGTGTGCCTTGGGTGTTCTGAACCTGCCCTGCATAAAACCATGTTGTACCCAACGCTGTATGTTCCACGAAGGGTAGCCGTGTCTTCAATGTACCGACGTGGCCGATCCCGCGGTCACAGTGCCTTCTCTCGGGACTGGGACGCCGACAGCGCCAAGTGGGAAGCGACTGGAGGAATGACATGTCAGGAGACGGAGACGTGGCTCTGGAGCCTGGCTCAGCCCCAGACCGTGGACCACACAGTCGCCTGCGTTAAACAATAAAACGGACGTTGAGCTAAGATTGCGTTACCAAGTAGTTTTCCGTTGAAAGTGTCGCTACTACACCGCTCTCCGCGCTTCCATCCAGTTAGAACGCAGAGCGCGTGGGAGAACTTCCACGGAACGGGAGCTCCGAGCCCGGCTCGCTTCCTGGTGCTGTGTCGCCCCCCAGTGGTCGTGTTGGCAATGCTGCTTGAGGTCAGCAGTGCTGAACCTTTCACATTTTGTTCAAAATAAAATGTTTGTTTTTAGTGATTGAGGCCACCCATCCCAGAACTATTTCCATTTTTCATGAGTTAAAGGAGTGGCCACCCATCCCCAGTGGGGGGCGTGCAGGAGGCAGCCGATCCGTGATTCTCTCTCACCACTGATGTCACATCTCTCCCTCTCCCTGCCTCTCTGAAATCAATAAAAATATATATTTTTGAGGATCTCTCAAGATAATGCAAACTCTGATTAAAAGGTGTATAAATTCACCCACTGTTACGTCTGGAGGCAAATCAGACCTGTCACACATTCGTATTTCTAAGAACGGGGCAGGCCCTCCTCCCCTTCACGCTCCCCCTCGGGGCGAGGACAAAGGCCCAGCGAGTGAATGAGGTGGGAGCCGCCAGTGAGCCTGGACATGAGGCTCGTGGCTCCCAAGTTCCCACAAAGCCCAGGGCGGGGGAGCCGCTGCCTCCTTCCTCGGCCTCCTCGGAGCCCCATCTGGGCAGCTAAAAATAACAAGCCCGCCTCCACCCATGTGCCCACACGGGCCTGGCAGGGACAGGCCTGCGGAGCCCGCAACCTTCGATCCCGCAGGCTCGCGGGGGAAGCCCAGCCCCTCCCGCCCCAGCTCCGGGGCCTGCTTTTCACAGCGGCCGCCTGGAGGACTAGGTGGGGCGGGGAGGCCGTACGAAGACGGCGCTGGATCCAGCGTGCAGCAGGCCCCGCGGCTCCGCAGCAGCAACCTAAGGCCACGTCTGCCGTGACCCGGCCCTCCTCAGCTGACCACTCGGACCCTCACCCAGCCGTCCAAGCTTTTCCCTCTTTGCCCACCCTGCTCCAGCCATGTTCCCGCCTCAGGGCCTCCTCCCTGCCTGCGCCTCCTGCTCTCTGGAATGTTCTCCCCTTTGTCTGCATGGCTTCCTGGACCACCAGGCTCAGAGGAGACTCCCCCCCAGTCCCACACCCCACTGCCCCGCTTTCTGCCCGTGGCACTCACCAGTCCCTCACATGGGCGGGTCGACGTGCTCACCGACGATCCCCAACCTCAGGAGCTCTGCCCACTGCATGCACGGCAGTTTTCTGGGCACAGGCTACCCGGGCAGAGGCAGCCGCTCCTCCCTGACCCCGTGAGACCCCTCACCACCGACCGCCTCCCCCCACGGCAGCCCCGCGGTCCTGCAGCTGCCACCCGGTCCTGGGGCCGCGTCTCCAGGAGCTCTTTCCGGGCACTGCCCGGCCTGCGTGGGTCCCGCCTCCTGTCCCATCCCTGCCCTCCATGCAGCCAGGCGCCTCCTCGCCCTGGCCCTGGCCGGTGGCCCTGTTGGCTGGAGCGCCGTCTCACACCCAATGAGGTCACGTGTTTGATCGTGGGTGGGGCGAGCAGGAAAGGCCACCGATGGATGTTTCTCTCTCACATCCATGTTCCTCCCTCCCACTCTCTTTCCTAAAAAATATGTCCTGGGCGAGGAGTCGCAGATAATAAGGAAACACACCGGGCGCCTTGGTCTAGACCGGTGGTCGGCAAACTGCGGCTCGCGAGCCACATGCGGCTCTTTGGCCCCTGGAGTGTGGCTCTTACGCAAAATACCACGTGCGGGCGCGCACGTACAGTGCGATTGAAACTTCGTGGCCCATGCGCAGAAGTCGGTTTTCGGCTCTCCAAAGAAATTTCAGTCATTGTCCTGCTGATATTTGGCTCTGTGGACTAGTGAGTTTGCCGACCACTGGTCTAGACTCTACACGTCCCAGGGCCGCCCAGCAGAGCT
Source organism: Plecotus auritus (assembly GCF_963455305.1). Taxonomy (NCBI): domain Eukaryota; kingdom Metazoa; phylum Chordata; class Mammalia; order Chiroptera; family Vespertilionidae; genus Plecotus; species Plecotus auritus. Next base: position 154,988,515 of record NC_137783.1, on the reverse strand, counting down.
GCTGGAGCAGAAGTGGGCGTGCCCGGGGGAGGGTGGCAGCTCCGGGGGTGGTGGTTCCCAGGTGGGGCCAGAAGCGCTTCCCAGTCCCTCCCAGGTGGCCATGGCCTGGGCAGATGCCGGCTCCACCGTCCCACCCTCTCCCTCGAGGGCACAGCCCCGTGGACGCTCAGGGGGCGCTGGGAGGACGGGGCATCGCACACGGGGTGCTGTGGTCCTCCCAGAGCTGGGTGTCCAGGTAACGCAGCTTCTGGGACAAGGCGCCCCTTCTGCCATCCGTCTGCGTGGGCAACAGCGGTGGCCCGGGTGGGCGAGGCCTTCGCCCTCCTCGTGGGCCCCCAGGTGGCCGCTGCCAGGGGCTGAGGGGACAGAACCCGGCCGCCCAGGGGCCTCACGCAGCCTCGGCCCCGCCGCTGCCCACCGACCACTCAGCCCACGCCAGGGCCGCCTCCCCGGGAGACCCCGTGCCACTCCCGCTGCTGCGGTCGCCACCCGGGGGCACAGCCACGCCCGTTCCAACAGCCCAGCACGCAGGCCCGGAGGACGTGCAGAGGACGCTGGGCCCGCCCGTCATGTGCCCGAATGGACCAATCAAGACCGGCAATGGGCGCTGGTCACGTGTACCAAATAGCTCAATCAAAAATGGCGCAGGCGGCCGCTGGTCATGTGGCCTGCGAGGGCCAATCAGAACTGGTAAACGAATGCCCATCCATGATTGGCCCAGATGGGGTGGCTTTTGGCCAATCGCCGGGGCCAGGAGGCGGGACATAAGCCAGCGCACCTGACACTGTGGCTCACGTGGTGCGGGTTTCCCGGGGGCTCCTGGGGGATGGACGACAGGAGAGGTGGCCCCCACTCCTCTCCGCTCCGAGCTGTGGTCCCATCTTGGACTGGCCGCGCCGGCCGTGGGAAGAGGGGTCCATGAGCCCGGGTCCCCCCAACACCTGTCCCCATGCCCAGTCCACGTGGTCCCAGCAGGGCAGGAGCTTCCTGGGCCTGAGGACACCGCTGCTTCCCTGGACCCTCGGAGCGGGGCCTGAGCAGCGAAGCGCCCGCTTTCCCATTGGGGTGCACGTGGGAGTTCATTGCCGGTCGCTGTGCTGTTTCAGAGCCTCGCTGCCACGCTGCTTACACTGAGCACCAGTCACCGGGCCCTGCCATCACCCGGTCAGCATCTGCCGGACCTGCCGACCCCCCTTCCTCAACGCCCACCTCCCCCCCCACCCCTGCACCTGCCGCCTCTCTTAGTTCCTCCGTCACGCGGTGGCAGTGACCAGCCCTTCCCGGCCATGGTGACACCCCATAGGGCAGGAGCCCGTCGTGTCCTGGCTGGGCTGTTCGTTGGCCGGAAGGGTCATTTCCCTATGACAGCATCGCCTCGCACTGGCTCTGAGGGCGTGGACCTCAGGTCGGCTCTGGGCCCTCGGCCCCAGCACAGCCTCCGCCATGGGGACAGACACTGGGCAGGTTCTGTGCGGACGGGGAAAGGCTTTCAATAAGACTGCGTGGGAAATAGCGGGGTCCAGCCCTGCCTGTGGCTCAGTGGTTGAGCATTGACCTATGAACCAGGAGGTCACCGTTCGATTCCCAGTCAGGGCACAGGCCCGGGTTGGGTGCTCCATCCCCAGTGGGGGGCATGCAGGAGGCAGCTGATCAGTGATTCTCTCATTGTCGATGTTTCTCTCTCTCTCCCTCTTCCTTCCTCTCTGAAATCAGTAATGAAAAATAGGTTTAAATTAAAAATAACAATTGTGGGGTCCAAGCGCAAGAAACATGCCACATCCCAGCTCAGGGCCGTGTTCGCTGCACTGCTGGAGCAACGTGACCTCCGGGAGCTTCTTCACGCCGACCCTGGAAGCAGGTCCCTTTAAATTAGGCTGGTAGCGCCGAAACCGGTTTGGCTCAGTGGATAGAGCATCGGCCTGCAGACTGAAAGGTCCCAGGTTCGATTCCGGTCAAGGGCATGTACCTTGGTTGCGGGCACATCCCCAGTAGGAGGTGTGCAGGGGGCAGCCGATCGATGTTTCTAACTCTCTATCCCTCTCCCTTCCTCTCTGTAAAATATCAATAAAATATATTTTTTTAAAATAAAAAATAAATTAGGGTGGTAGCCCTGGCCGTGGGCTCAGTGGTTAGAGTCGCCCTGAGCACCGATGGGTCAAAGGTTAGATGCCTGGTCCCAGCTGGGGTACGTGCAAGAGGCAACCAATCGATGTCTCTCTCACATAGATGTCTCTCTCTCTCTCTCTCTCTCCTTCCCTCCCTCCCTTCCACTCTAAAAATCAATGGGGGGGGGGGGAATCCTCAGGTGAGGATCAACAACAAAATGTATTTAAAATTTTAAAGTTGTATTCATTGATACCGTGTTTGGCTACAAATAACAGAAACCCCACCCACTGACGGGCCGCTTAAACCAAGGGTGCTTGACCGTTTTCATGGCCCCGAAGTGTAAGTTCCTGGAGGGTACCTGGAACAGAATCTTCCCCAGTCAGCATGTGGTGGAGGAGTGGGTGAGTGACCGGGCGTGAGGTGGGGGTCCCTGGCTTGTCTGACAGCTCAACAGTGTCCAGTCTAAGGCCCCCTCACGTCTCAGCCTCACAGCCACACAGGCTGCTGCCACCTCACACCCCACACCCTCCCCAGGCAGGAAGGAGAGGGGAGGACCGTGTCGGCCATGTCTGCCCCCCTTTGTCAGAGAAGCCAGCACTTTCCCAGAAATGTCTACCAAGGTCATCGGCCACAAGTGTCTCTGTGAGCACCCCTAGGCCCCAGGCAGCCAGGCGGCCTTGGGAAGGGGGCGGTGAGCCGGGCACTGTGCTGCCAGGAGCAGAGCTGGGGCTGTGAGGAGGCAGAGGGGAACGGGGCGGGGGTGGGGGGTGCGGTCACGAGTGTCCAGTGGTGTCCTCGCTGCGCAGTTTAAGGTGCAGATCCTTCAGTGTTGCATGACCCACTTTCTCGCCCCCTGACCCTGACACAGCCCGTCCCCAGCCCAGGCGACCTCTGTCTACTTCCTGTCTGTGTGGAGGTGCTATTCCGGCCGTTCATGGAAGTGAAACCCTACGCGTGGCCTTGGGGCCGGGGCTGCTTCACTTGCAGAATGAATGCTTCCAGGGCATCGTGCTGGAGGGGTCAGGGCCGCATGCCTCCCATGGCTCAGCCGTGCTCACGTGGAGAGCCCCGGGCTGGCTCCCCCTGCTGGCTGCCGGGAGCAGTGCTGCTGTGCACAGAGCACAGCCCCCTTCTCTGGGGCTGGGCCTCCGGGAGCTCAGGTCACAGGGCAGCTCTGCTGACCTCGCCGAGGCCCCGCCCCGTCTTCCGAGGCCGGTCCTGTCCGGCAGCAGGTGAGGCCCTGCCGGAGCCGAGCCGGGAGGCGCCCATCCACGCAGCGGCACCTCCTGGGGGTTGGCCTGAGTGGGAGAGCCCAGCTCTACCTTGTGCTTAGTATGTGCGGCCAGGCCCCTCCCCTGGTGCTCGCTGTGCCCAAAGGAAAGGAACCCGTTGCCTCGGCCGCCCAGAGCTGACAGCAGGGTCACTGCCCGGTCAGGGTCGGGAGCTGGGAGGTGGACAGTGCGTCCACCCCCCAGGTGGAACTTGGACCAAAAAATGCCAAAGCGAATCAGCAGCAAGTGGATCAAAAAAAGTTTATTTTGAATATTTAATTTAAAAAATCACACCTACGAGGAGAGCTACAGAAACTCGGACAACTGCACGGAAACCCGACGGGCGGAGGTGGAGCGGGTGCTGGGGAAATGCCCGGGGGGAGACGCCGCCGGCCCAGTGGCCCCACCTCCGTGCTCGCCAGGTCTGCAGGCAGGCGGCCCCGGGATCGGAGGGCAGGCGCGCAGCCCACGTGGTCCACGGGCGGCCCCCGAGTGTCGTGGTCAGCGCACCGCTCCTCGCTCCCCATTTTCAGCCGCGTCGATGCATCGCATTTCACTGTCGTTTAGGCTGATCCTTTGGCAAACAGCTCGCCGCCCTCCCGAGGAGCGCTCCCGCACTCCCACGGCCACGCGGCCACTTCTACACAGCACACACGTGCCCGCAGAGGTCAGCCAGGGCAGCGTCCAGGCCTGGCGGCCCTGTGGCCGAGCTGGAGGCCGGGGAGGGCAGTCTCTAAGGGGCAGGGGACACGCACCTCGCGGACAGGCAGAGGCGTTAGGAGGTGGGGACCAAGGGGGAGACGGGGAGACATGGGACAAAGACGGGGCCATCGCTAAACTCGTCCTGTGGGACTTCACGCACACACGCGAGGCGTTTCCACCTGAGGCTGAAGCTCACTGCTTTCTAGAGCTTCCCTCAGTTCGGGGCATCTCCCGGGCCCATCCCTCCTCCGGGGCAGCCACTCCTGCCTGACCCCCCAGGGTGTCGTCGAGCAGCGATGAAATGAAAGGTTTCGAGTTTGTGCTGGGGTCTCCCACTGACCATGGGGGCGAGGACAGCATGTACTCAGAGGGACTCGGGTTCCCCAAGTGGCTCCATGGGACAGCAATTTGGCAAAAGAAAACACCTCAAATGCATAAAAACAACCCCCAGCGCCCTCCCGGGGAACATGATTACCATATATTAGCAGATTCTGTGGCATAAACATTTCGAAAGCGTCGGCGGAAAATTAAATATAAAAGCAAACGGAGCCTCCCCTCCCGCCCCGAACCCCGAGAAAGGCGTGGCGGCGGCGGGCGGGCGGGACAGGTGGGGCGGGCGGGCGGCGCCTACTGCCGCAGCTCCACGTAGTTGGCCGGGAAGAGCCCGTACCGGCCCTTGCACAGCCCGCGCCACCAGCCGTCATCGATCATCTCGATGTTGGTGATGATGTCGTCGGGGTCGAACGAGATCTCGTCATCGCCCGCTGGGGAAGAGGCAGAGGACAGTGAGTCTCAGGGCTCCCTGCCCCGCGGAGGAGGCGGCCCAGTGCCCCCCCCCCACCGCCCCCGGAGGGCTGGGGCTACGAGGGGACAGGGGCACCCAGCAACTGTAGCTTCAGACCTCGAACGGTTTGGGAAAACTGAAGGGTGTGTGCGCGTGTGTGTGCATATGTGTGCGTGCGTGTGTGTGCGTGCGTGTGTGTACGTGCACGTGTGTGTCTACACGGAGAGGTAGAGTTTCTGTAACAAGTTATTTCAAAGTAACTGACTTTAAGGACTGTAACAATGCCCTGAAGTGGGGCCCTCGGAGACGAGGGCTGGCGGAGCAAAGCCGGGCCGTGGGCCGCCGCCGCGGTACTCACCAGCCTGGTAGTCGTAGAGGGCGATGGCCGTGACCCCGAGGTCGTTCTCGTACTCGTCGTAGGCGTTCTCCTCTGGAAACAAGCGGACGAGGGGTGAGCGCGGGTGAGCGCAGGCGCGGCGGGCCCCTCCCAGCGCGAGCAGGAGCCGTACCTGCCGGGTAGTGGCCCGGGGCCTCCGTGGATGCGTACACGGCCTCGGGGGTGTAGGCCAGGCCCTGCTGGCCGCCGGCCTCCCGGTACTCAGTGGCCTCCCTGCTGTACACGGGCTCAGGCTCGCTCACGGGGCCTCTGTAGCTGGGCTGGGCCTTCAGGGAAGCGGCGTCCTGGGGGGCCAGCGAGACGTTTCTCATGCTGCCTGCGTCCCTGCCTGACTTCTCAGTCCAGGCGCCGAGAACAGGCGGGGCGGCTGGGTCACCCATCGCGGAGCAGTGCTGAGGGCCGGTGACCCACACCTGGCGCCCACCCCACGCCCGGCGCCCACCCCACGCCCGGCGCCCACCCCACGCCCAGCGCCCACCCCACACCCATGCCCTGCAGCTGAGCCACGGCCAGTCCGGCCTGGGCAGGTGGGCCGCTCCTCTGCAGGCCCAGACCTCCTGGGCCGCCCAACTGGCTGCGGGGAGTCAGGGAGGGACCGACGAGCCGGGGTCCCCGCCGCGCTCATAAGCCGTGACCCGGGGCCCACGGAGCCTCTAACTCCACGCTGTGGCCAGTGATTCTGACCAGGGTCCCCGCGGGCACGACGCGGTCAGAGGAGGGGTCCCGGAGGAGCTCGGTAAGAGCCGGGCCGGGCCGGCCTTTTGAAGGAAGGTGACCGCCAGTGTGGCTCGGGCGGCCCGAGTGAGCCGCTGAGGCAGCGACGGAAAGAGGACGCCACCTCCGGGTCGGACGCTGGAGCCACTCAAGGGTTCAAGTGCTTGGGGCGCATTTCCCTGGACGGGGAGCAGACTGGGGGGTGGAGGGGGCGTGGGGTTCACGGCCCCGGCGCCGAGGGAGCAGCTCAGGAAAGGGCCCAGTGTGAGGGGCCCAGGCCCTGCCCCGTCCCGCGGGGCTCCCAACCCCGTGGGGCTCCCAGGCCGAGTCCCCCGCGCCTCAATGAGTTTCGCTGGCGTTAGTGCCTTGCGCCTCAAGGCCCGCCGCTGAGTGATGGCGGAGACAGGTGCGAGCACCCGGACAGCGGCCTCAGGGACAGAGGAGGGGGTTCAGGTGTGACTGGCCGGGAGCTAGTGGGCCCCCTGCGGGGGAGGGGGGGGAGAGGCAGGCGGCTGTCCCCAGCGACCAGGGCGCGGCCTTTGGTCACAAGGACCGAGCTGGGCAGGGTGTCCCTGGGGAGCCAGGTCCTCTGCAGAACGAGGGACACCAACCTCATAGACCGGGCTGGAGGGCGGCCTCTCGGGAGCCGGCTGGGGGGCGGGGGAGGCCGGCGGGCTCTGCCTCTGGGCGCGGGCTTGCTCCTGCAACGGACGGAGAGGAGCGGTCAGAGCGCCCGGGCCCCGGGAGGTCACACGGGAGCCAGACCCCCCACTGCCCCCCCAGAGAAGAGCGATGTTAGGACAAGTCTGCTTGGCGGGAGGGCACCGCGGCAGTGAGCACTCGGGGAGGCCCTGGGCCACAGCCCTCTGCCGCCACCACAGGAGCCGGCTGGGTCACTGCGGTCAGGGAGGGCCCGCACCCACCCCCCGTGACTCAGACGGCAGGGCTGGGCGGCTGACGCTATGACGAACTGAGACTCGGGGCCTTTGAACGGGGTGAGTGGCCCGGCCGGTGCTCAGCAGTCAGAGCTCAGCCTGGGCTTGGTCACGGCCAAGGGCACGTGCCTGGCGGCAGGCTCGATTTCGGGCCCCGGTCGGGGTGCAGGCTGAGTGCGGGAGGCAACCATTCCATGTGTCTCTCACACTGATGTCTCTCTCCCCCCTCCACCCCTCCCTTCCATCCTCTCCAAAAAGCAATGGGAAGAATACCCTCCGGCGAGGATCAAAGAGGAAAAGAATTTAAATGGGGTGAATGTGAATCTTTGGGCCCCAGAGGGCGGGCTGTGGAGGACAGAGGAAGGGCCCCTAAAGATGCTGACGTCCAACCCCAGGCCCTGTGACTCAGGTCACGTGACAAAAGGGCTCGCAGCCAGCAGGGAAAGGCGTGACGTGGAAGGGCTCCCGGGTTCGGCCGGGCTGGGCCGTGTCCCCGGAAGGACGCTCGGCGGGGACGGTGGGGGCCGCAGAGGAAGAGGGGGCAGCGAGCAGCCCGACGGCGCCCTCACTCACGTCCAGCTGCCGGCGCGCCTCCGCCTGCTCCTGCCTCTCCTGGGCCATCCTCTGCGCCCGCTCGGCCTCCGCCCGCCGCCTGTCCTCCTGGTCCTTCTCCTTGGCCAGGTTTTCGAAATTAGCTCTGAGGTTGCTCGTCTTGCTGTTGGCTACAGAGGGGCGGGGACAGAGGTTTCCCTCCGACGTCAGACACGCCATCGCCGGGATGGACAACATCCGGCGCGGGTGACCAGTCCCACGGGCACCAGGCAGCCCGGAGCCGACCCACAGGGAGGCCCCAGCGGCTGGCTCACCCCACCCGAGGCCCAGCCTGCACCACGTCTACTGCAGTCCATCCCCAGACACCAGGAGCCTGGGGTCTGCCGTATCTTAAATTCCAGACATCACTTGTTGTAACCACACTCGAGAGGGAAGCCCAAATCCCGAGGGATGCCCTTGAGTGTGTGTGTGAGTGTGGGGGGGGGGTCACACCCCGTCTCACGGGGAGGGAGGAGGGAGCTGGGGCGTCGGGAGGAGACACGTGTGGGACTCTTGAGCTGCGCGCTGGGCTCACTGACAGCACGTGTGGGACGGACATTTCCTCCAAACGAACGAACGGCCTCTCAAGTCAAGAAAAACAGCCGAGGTATTTGCTGTCGACGGGAACCCAGGCCGGACACGGGCAGCCGCTCCCAGGAGCTGCCGTCCCGCGACCCAGCAATGGGGCCACCGAGTGCCGTCTTCCGTGGGATGGGGCTCAGCGCAACTCAGAGCCGGTGCTGCCCAAACAAGAGCACGTGTGGCCCCGCCCTGCGCAGGGGACGCCTCGGGACACCACGAGGGCCCGCCGGGGGCACCGGAGGCCCACCCACAGGCCCTGCGGAGGCTCGGGGAGCACCTCCTCTTCCCAGGGCGCGTCTGGGAGCCCAGAGCCTCCTCCCGAACAGCAGGAAGTCGGCTGCCTCCGGCTGAGGAGGTCTGCAGACCGCCTAGCACGCCGCCGCCTGCATCGCTTGTTTGTGGTTAATTTTGCATGAAGAGTATCACTAAGATGTAATGGCTTTGCCTGGATCGTGCAGCTCAGGGGTTGACCCATGAGCCAGGAGGTCAGGGTTCAATTCCTGGTCAGGGCATAGGCCTGGGTTGTGGGCTCGGTCCCCAGTAGGGGGCGTGCAGGAGGCGGCCCATTGTTTGTCATCATTAATGTTTCTCTCTCCCCATCTCCTTTTTCTCTAAGAAAAAAAAATTTGTTTTAAACCCACATATTTTAAACCCACGTTTTAAACCCACATAACTACTATGTGATAGTTTTATCATTATTAAGCAAGTTAACAAAACCTTAAATTTTCACCCCGCAGAGCCCGAGACGTGCGCAGACCCTCTGGGGCCTGGAAGCCCCCCGCTGCCCCGTGCTGAGCCCCACCCGCCTGAGAACGGCTGGCGTGGGCGTCCACCAGGGGGCACTCTGCCTCGGGTGTAATGACCACTTCCTATCACAGTCACCTCCTCCCCAACTAAACTGTGCACTTTGGGGTGCAGCCCCGGCCTGAACTGCCCCACAGACCCCGGGCGGCGGGCGGCCTTCACGCAGCGGTCACTCGGAGGACAGACCCTGAAGCCTGGTCCAGGGCCCTCGCGGGAGGAGGTCACCGCTCACGGCTCGTGGGCTCAGCTGGCCAGCGGGGCTGCAGGACCGGGGCCCCCCTGAACCTGGTCCCAGCGTGAGGAGGCCCCTGCAGACTGTCCACCCAGCTCCGCGTGGGAAAGAACGCCACTGCCCGGGAGCGTGTGCTGTGCCTGAAAGGTGCCCGCCTTCCGGACCGCCCGCCGGGGACTCAAACCTCCCGGGGGCTCACTGGCAGCCGCGCCCCCAGCCGCCATGTCCCCCGCCGGCGCTCTGCCTCCGGGACGCCGGGACACCGGGCCTGGCTCACCTGCTTCCACAGGGACCGTCTTCTGGTAGGTGGAGGGCACCTTGGCGACATCCTCGAAGGTGGAGGCATTCTACGACCGGAACGGCGGGCGGTCAGAGGGCACGTTTCCCCACCCCCGTGGAGGCGCCCGCCCACAGGCTTCAGGTCCCGGCTGAAGTTCCCCAAGGCGCGGGAAGCGCTCCGAGACCCACGTGCAGGGGGTCCCACGAGGCAGGGCCCCTCCCCACGGCAGGCTCCCACCCGCACCCACGCCACCCGTCTGGCTGCAGCCTCTCACCCCCACCCGCAGGGCTCACCGTCCCAACTGCTCCTCCCGGGGGCTCAGCAGGCGTCACCAGGGGTCCTGCTCGGCCTCTGCGCCCGCCAAGCCCACAGGCCTTCCCACCACCCACTCAAAGCCACACTCCCCTCCCAGGCGCCTTCCGTGGCCCCATGTCACCAGCGGCTCAAACCGCAAACCACCTTTACCTGGGCCAGGACCCGCGCCCCCCCCCCCACCCCCCCCCCCCACACACACACAGCTAGTGACCAGCTGCTCACACCTGCCGTCCTGAGCTGGGCGGCCCCAGAGGCTCTGCAGGGACCCACCCGTTAGCTGCCTCCCAGCAGGTGCGCACCCCCCTGACGGAAACGCCCGCCCTGTGGAAGCACGAGCAGGCGCCCCGAGACCACGCGGGGCACAGGGGCTCCGGGAATTCCCGCACCGCGCCGGGGCTGGAGACTCACCTTGTCCATGCGGTCCTTCTGCACCCCGTACTTCCCGCCGAACCCCTTGGAGTAGTCTGAAACGGGCACACACTGGTCAGGGCGCAGACAGGCGCGGCGGATGGCAGGCGCGTGCCAACAGGCCCATAACAGCCCGAAATGCACCCAGAGCGAAAGGAGCCAGGAGCACCCCGAGGCGCCTTCCGCACGCACGTCAGGCGGGAAGAGGAGTGGGCAGGCTTCCGCGTTCCCGGGAGGGACAGCGCCCCGGGACGCAGCGCCCCGCACTGAGCGGGCTCGGCCGCAGGCCCCGTTTCTGAAAGGGACCCACGGGCATCCACCGCCAAGCGCCCCAGCGCAGCTGCGCTTCCGAGAAGGTTCCCTGCAGCCGGGGGCGCGCACCGGAGCTCTGGGGTCACACAGAGGCGGCGCCTTCGGAAACACCGCCCACTTGGGGCAGAGCACCAGCGCAGGCGGAGCTGACACCCCAGGAATGCTGCCAGGCCCCTCGCTGCCGCGTAGGCAGGGGTCAGCCGAACCAGACCGCCGCTCCGCCCAGCACAGCCGGCTCCTCGGTGCCTCCCTCCGGGAGCCCAGACACCCCACTCCAGACACAAGCCAGGGTACGCTTCACAAACACAAACCCCAAAGGTGGGGGGAGGGAGGGGGCAGGAGGGCGCGTCACTACCCACCCGTCGGGCAGGAACGCCGCATAAATGCCGCCTGCGCACTAGGCGCCAGTCGGGGGCGGGGCCTCGCCGGGACTCCCTCCTCCTCACCGGGCCCCACAGCACCCAGTCCTGCCTCTGGGACCGAGACCCCGTCTGCCCGGAACCGCCTGACACCCAACATCCACAGCGACAGCGGGGGAACGAGAGGAGGCAGCCGGGTCGGAGCCGCAGCGCGCAGCCCGGGAGGAAGAGGCCACGCCGGCTTCGTCCTTGGGGCTCCCAGACTAGGCCTGAGCTGGGCCGCGATCTGACAGAGGGTGGGAGCCCCTCCCCGCTTCCAGGGCTTTCTACCCCCCCCCCCCGTCCCCCATGCTGCGGAGCAGAGGACACGACTGCGCGTGAAGAGGCGCGTTTCACGCAGCGTACCCGCAGTGCCACGGGCCCACGTCCGGCTGCGGCTCAAGGCGGGCCGTCGGGGCCGCACTGCCTCCCACGGACCAGAAAGCGCGGGGTAGGCGTGGCCCCGCACGGACTGCGGCGCTTGACCACCCAGGGCGCCGCGGGGCCAGAGGCTGCACCGCCAGGGCAGAACCCAGCGCCATGCACGCCTCGGGGAGGGAGGCCGGGGCCATCGGCACAGCGGCTGGAGCTCCCTCAAAACTGGGAGGCGCAGGGCAACCCCCAGAGGGAAGAGGACGCCCCAGCTACAGGAGCACGGCACGCACGGCACGCAGGGCACGCACAGCACGCAGGGCACGCACCTTTCTGGGAGTCGTGCAGCTCGGGCTTCTCCTGGTGGTCCCAGCCCAGCGCGCACTTGTCCTGCCGGTCGGTCTGCACCCCGAACTTGCCCCCGAAGCCTCGCGCATAGTCTGCGTGACGACGGAAGCGGCCGCGTGAGACGACGGCAGCGAGGGCGCACGTTCCCGCACAGAGAACGTCAACCACCGCCTGACCGCCCGCACCTCCAGGTCTCTGGCCAACTGGGGGTCATTGGAGGCGGCCTCCTGGGGACCTCGGGAAGCAACCCAACCTGCAGCGGGACCGCGGGGCGCGCCCAGGCCGGGACGCCGGAGACCCCGGTGGGTGTGCAGGCGGGCGGAGCGGCCTGAGGGCTGCCTGGACCCACAGGAGGGGCGTCTGCTCCGGCCGCGGGCTGGGCCGAGGCCCCGCGCCCAGTTCCCGCTGCTGCGGGGACAGGAAGGAAGGCGGGCGGGCACCTTTCTGGGACTCGTGCTTCTCCGTTTTGCCTTGGTACTCGAAGCCGACGGCGCTCTTGTCCACCTTGTCCTTGTCGATGCCGTACTTGCCGCCGAAGCCTCTGGAGTAATCTGAGGACGAGGACCCGGAGACAGAGCCCTTGAGGCCCCGGACAACGGAAGACATCCAGGCCCCACGGTGTGCCCCAGAGTAGGGCAGGCTGGCACCGGAGCACCCCCTCCCCAGGGGCGGGCGATGGTCGCTCACTGCACAGCCCCCGAGCCGGCAGCCACAGCGGCGGCACCGCCTACGGGGACAGGACGCCCCTGAGCACTCACTCCCGCCTCGGCTCTGCGCCAGGCCGAGTCGTGGGGACAGTTACTGCTCGCAGATGGGGCACACGATGGGGCAGAGCGCCCCGAACAAACGCCCTCCGGGAGCGCCGGGGCTGCTGCAGACCCCAGGTCCCCCCCACGTTGGCTGTGCTCCCCAGGCCCCGAGGCGGCATCTACTGCCCTGGCCGCGGGGAGAATGCGAGCAGCGCCAGCCCGGACCGATGCGCAGCTCGCACAGCCCAGGTGCCCGGGCTCCAGGAGAGGCGGAGGACGCGGCAGGGCAGGGGCTGTGGGCAGGAGGGCGGGCGGGAAAGTGGCCCGAGCAGGTAGAGCCCACGGCCATGTCCCCAGAGACACGCTGCCCGGTGCTTCCCGTGCTGCCTCTGGTTTTTTAAAACCTTTTGTAAAAGGTGTGGATGCTCGATTCTTAAATGTTGGCAATTATTTTTAAAACGTAAACACGCGAAAAAAGAGAAAATAAACGTTAAAGTGTAAACACGCAGGCCAACAAAACCCAGCCAGCAGGTGCCCTGCGGGGAGGGGGGGTCTCAGCCCCCGACAGAGGCCCCAGCGACAGTTCCCAACGGACCATCGGCGGGGCCTCCGGGGAAGGGAAGCCAGCAAGGTCCGGGGACAACCCGGCACAGCCATCAACGTTTAAAGTCAACGTGTCCTGAGTGAGCGCGTGTGTGTCAGGTCCGGTGTGAAAATATCCCCTCCATTCCATCCTCAACTTCAAAAAACTGGAGCCCGGCCGGCGTGGCTCAGTGATGGAGCATCGACCTCTGAACCAGGAGGTCACGATTCAGTTCCGGTCAGGGCACAGGCCTGGGTTGCAGGCTCGATCCCCAGTGTGGGATGTGCAGGAGGCAGCCAATCAATGACTCTCTCATCGTTGATGTTTCTCTCTCCCTCTCCCTTCCTCTCTGAAGAATCAATAAAAACACACTTAATATATGTATATTTAAAATAAACATATAAATACATGTATTTTTAATTGGGAATGACCTAAGTTCTACACTCAAAGAGGACACATTAAACAGATGACGGGATTGTCACACAACGGACGACAGAGCCACTGTGAAAGCACAGAACCTGCTCCGCTGGCCGGGAGAGAACCAGAGCTGGCAAACACCTCTGCCAAGGCTCGAGGGCAACTCCCGGTGGGAAGTGGACGGGAGGACGCCTCGGGGAGGAGGGGCCCGGCCATCGGCACAGCGGCCAGAGGAGGACGGGAGGACGCCTCGGGAGGAGGGGCCGGGCCATCGGCACAGCGGCCAGAGGAGGACGGGAGGACACGCCTCGGGGAGGAGGGGCCGGGCCATCGGCACAGCGGCCAGAGGAGGACGGGAGGACACGCCTCGGGGAGGAGGGGCCGGGCCATCGGCACAGCGGCCAGAGGAGGACGGGAGGACACGCCTCGGGAGGAGGGGCCAGGCCATCGGCACAGCGGCCAGAGGAGGACGGGAGGACACGCCTCGGGAGGAGGGGCCCGGCCATCGGCACAGCGGCCAGAGGAGGACGGGAGGACACGCCTCGGGAGGAGGGGCCAGGCCATCGGCACAGCGGCCAGAGGAGGACGGGAGGCCGCTCCCCGGGCGGCGCGGACGCACCTTTCTGGGACTCGTGCTTCTCCGTCTTGCCCTGGTAGTCAAAGCCCACCGCGCTCTTGTCCACACGGTCAGCCTGCACGCCGTACTTGCCGCCGAAGCCGCTCGAGTAGTCTGGGGAGACAGGAGCCCGAGGACAGGCCACTGTCACTGGGGTTAAGCTAAGTCGGGGTACGCGTTACCAAGAGGCCGAGCGCACATTTAAAATGCACAAGAGCCCGTCCAGTGTTACACGCGTGACACTGGCCGCCAGGTCCCTCCGGTCAGAAGACGCCGCAGGCCCGTGGCAACGTCGGCGTGTGCAGAGGCCCTTCCAGAAGCAGCCCGCCACCCCACACGTCCACGCCCGGCTGCACTGCCCCACACCCCGAGCGCGTCCCTGGTCACCTGCCGACACACAAGGCAGGAGGAGCCGGCAAGTGCTGGGAGGAAGTGACACGCTGGGGCTCCTAGAAATGGCTCCTGCCCTGGCCAGTGCTGCTCAGGGTGCGCGTGTCGGCCCGCACACCGAAGGGTCTCGGGTTTGATTCCTGGTCAAGGCACGCACCTGCCTGCAGATTCGCGCCCTGGCCCGTGTGGGGCATGTGCGGAAGGGGACCCATTGGTCTCTCACGTCGCTGTTTCTCTCTCCCCTTCCCCCCCCCCCCCCCCCCCGCTTTCATTCTCTCTAAAAATCAGTGGAAAAAATAGCCTCAGGTGAGGATTAAACAAAATGAAAATTTAAAAACAATAAAAATAAAAAAGGCTCTGAGGAGCCTGACCTAGGAGTCCAGCCCACACCGTCAGCGGCCGAGCGGCGCAGTGACGTCAGGATGGCCCCGGGGCGGCACTGCCAGGGACAGGCAGGCGGCGTGGGGCCCTGTGCTCAGAGGAGGGCTTCGCGGGAGCCGCACAGCAGCGGCACGTGGCGGGGCCCTCGCCGTCACATCACCCCACGCGGCCCGCCCTCCCCAGGAAGAGGCCGCCCGCCGCGCCCGCCGCTCTCCAGCTTACCTCTCTGGGAGGCGTGCTTCTCCGTCTTGCCCTGGTACTCAAAGCCCACAGCCGACTGCGGGACGAGGAAAGGGAAGTGCGTTTTTAAACGTCTCCAGACAGTTACTCTGAATCCACAATGCGTACGAGACGCTTGAAAACACAACCACGTTTTCTGAACGTGGATTCCCTGGCCAGTGGCCGGCCTCACTGACACCAAAGCCTTGGCTGGTGTTCTGAACCTGCACCCACTCAGCTCCACCACCCGGCCAGCTGCCCGCGCGGGGCCTCGGCTGCGCTGGCGGGTCCACACCCTCCGCCCCAGACTCGCTGCTCAGGGGAGCTCTGCCCAGAGCCGTGTTTACACCGGGCACGGGCACAGGGCGCCCCACGCACAGCCCAGGAGACGGGGACTAGCTCCCCATCTCACAGACCACACCTAATCGGGGCGGCGGACCGACCGCCCACTCCAAACCCAGGCTCTCGGGCGCTGGGACGTCAAACAGGCTGACCGGGCCCCCAGACGGCGGCCGGAGCCCCGCGTCCCACGCCGAGCACACGCCACCCGCAGGGAGGGGGGGCAGAATTCCTGGGCAGAGCTAAGCGGCCCCGGCGCCCCTGGTCCGGGGGGGGGGGGCGGGGGGAGAGCAGACGCAGTGCAGGGTTTCTGCACCGAGGACGGCTGGCGCTGACCCCGCCTCTGACCCCAGCAGTCCCCCCAGACCAGCTCAGGAGCTCCTCTGTGTCCCCTCACAGGCCCAGGGGACACCGCGCGGGGGCAGCGAGGCTGACCTGCGGGAGCTTCCCTGGCTCCCGACACCACTCACCTGGTCCACCCTGTCCACCTGGACGCCGAACTTGCCTCCGAACCCGCGGACGGAGTCGACCTGCGAGCAGTGCTTGGAGAGCTTCGCCTGGTACTCGTGGCCGACCGCCGACTGCAGGGAGAGAGCAGCCTCAGACGCCACCGCCGTGGCCGCGCCCGTTCCGAGTGGGGCCCCCGCGTCCGTGCTAAGTGGGGCCGCCCCTCACTGAAACACCCTGACGGGGAGGCCAGGGCAGGCCCCGCCCAGGAAGCAGCATCCAGGGAGACTGTGGGCAGCACACCACTCTGCTCAAGGGGGACGTTTCCACGCCATGCGACCCAGAATCAGGACGGACACACTGACTGCGAACACACAGAAACAGACGCGCTTTCCGCAGTCCGTGCCCAGGCAGCCTCGACTGAACGTGTGCCCTCCGCCCCCCCATCCAGCCCCTCCCCCCTTCCCCCCGTGCGGCCGGCGGTCACAGCACGGCCATCCCCACTGACACAGAAGCCAGCTCGGCCACCTGCTCTGTCACCCTTGTCTGCCAAGCAGTGAACCCCGGCCTTCCACACGCTTCCCACCCCGTGGGGGACCCCCATCCCCGGCCCTCTGGAAGCCCACCGGCACTTACGTGGGTCTGCGCCCCCCTGGCTGCGAGGGCCGGTCAGCAGCTGCCTCAGACCCAGGCCCGTAAGCGGGACGTGTCACTCCCCAAGCCCGCAGCCCCGGCCCGGCCCCGCCCCGCCGAACCCCGCCGGCTCCCCGGTCAGAGCAGTGGTCGTGGACCCCCTCAGGGACGGCGAGGACACGTGATGTGGCCGATGTGGGACCCGGTGCAGGTCACTCCAGGAAGTGCACAGCTTGGGCAGCGCCCCACGGCTGCCTGGGACGGCAGGACCCCCCACGGCCCCCCAGGCACCCCACGCCTGCGGGCCGGACAGAGCCGAGCGCGGGGCCCGTGAGCGCAGGGCAGCCCCACTGCTTACACACCGCAGGCACCTGGAACGACCCCTCCCGCATGCGGGGCAGCAGGTCTCACGGTCGTCGCTTCCCGGTGGTTCTGACGCCCGCAGCCGACGGCCGTGCCCGGGACCCACGGCTCTGCCACCTCAGAGGCGGGGACTGTCCACGCAGAACGCCCACAGCAGCCCCGGGAGGCGGTGGACGACGGGTTCCCGGCATGGCCCTCGCCACACGGAAGTGTAGAAAATGGTCTGGGAGCGTGGCCAGGGCGACAGCTGGCGAGCCCCGCTTTCTCACGGACACAGACCCCCCAATCTCCTGACCCGAGGCTGTCAGCCTGGCAGGGCCTGCGGGGCCCCTGGGTCTGGGACGGGGCTGAGGCGTGTGCACACGGCGCCTCGGGCCCGGGGAGGCACGTACATGCTGACTGCAGTGTGGACAGCACCTGCCACTCGCGCCTCATCCACGCTCCCCTCACACGTCTGACTTTGGGGAGTTTATCTGTAAACACGCGGGGCTGCCTGCTCGCGCCACGGAAAGCCACAGCCTGCTCCCACTTTCCGGCCTGGGCACCGAGACTCCGAGAGTGACAGGCACTCCGCCCCACGGCCCTGTCTTTCCTGCAGCCGGGCTAATTCTGGACGTGGTTTGGGGCCCACAGCCCCGTATCTGCTCTGCGGTGACAGCGTGCATTGTGACACAGCTGGGACACCGAACCCGAGCCGTGCACGGGGACAGGCGTGGAATTACAGAGCAGAACCCGACACCCGCCGAGCCTCCTTACGGGGACGGAGGCGACCTCCGGTCAGCACGGCTCACGCTGCCCAGGCCGGGCCCCCTCCACCGGGACGCCCCCCTCCTGAGCCGCCCGACTGGGGAGGCCCCCGACAGCCCCGTCCTCTCAGGGACGCCCCCCTCCTGAGCCGCCCAACTGGGGAGGCCCCCGACAGCCCCATCCTCTCGGGGACACCCCCCTCCTGAGCTGCCCGACTGGGGAGGCCCCGGACAGTCCCCTGTCCTCTCAGGGACGCCCCCTCCTGAGCCGTCCCACGCCCAGCACTGTCCTCACCGAAGCGCTCGCCGGCACTGCGGGCACTAGGAACTGGCACGGCCTGCCCACGGCTCTCACAGGGAGTGCCCCCCCCCGCCCCATGGGCAGCGACCTCACGCCCAGGGCCAGGCGCTCTCGGAAGGCCACCGAGTGCACGAGGGCGTCAGCACTGTCGCCGGGACGTGACCGAGGCCCCGGGGCTGGGTTTACGTCCATCCCACCCCCGTGGGGCACGAGGCAGGCCGCACGCGGAACTACGGGCGGTGTGAGGCCAGCTCCTGGGGCCCACACCTGTCTGGGCCCAGACGGCTCTCCGCAGCGGAGCGCGGTGTGGCGACCGGGCCGCGGCTCTGGGCACGTCGCATCCTCAGCTGTGGCCTCAAGCCGGTTCTCACGAACGGTGTGAGGGACGGCCCTGCCCCCCCCCCTCCCCCCCCCCCCCCCCCCCCGTGCGCGGTCAGGGCAGGCCAGGCCGCCGGGCCGCCGGCGCTCACCTTGTCCATCCTGTCCTGCTCCACGCCGAACCTGCCGCCGTAGCCGTGCGAGGCCCTGGGGCCCGTGGCCAGCTCCTTCTCCTTGAGGCTGCGGTGCTCCTGGTACACGTTCTCCCTCAGCTTGTGGATGCTGCAGGCAGGGCGGGGAGGTCGGGCCGCGGGCACGCTCCCTCCTCCGACACACGGCCCGACAGCGGCCGGGGCTCCCCACCCGCCCGGGGCTCCCTACCCGCCCTGTCCTGCCAGGCCCGGGCGCGGGCAGTTCCCAGTCCCGAGCAAGGCCTCCTGGGGGAACAGATCTGGACCACACGGCGCAGCCCCGCACGCGAAGGTGGCTGCCCTGAGACGTGCCCGCTCCTTGTCACACGAGCAGAGCCCTCGCCTTGACGGGAGACCGGCCAGGAGACCGGCTGTGAGCGTCGCCGGGCAGAGGACGAAGCGGTCAGACGTCCCCCCAGGGGCCCTGCTGGGAGCCCAGGGACACGGCTGACAGCCCCCCTGACCCCAGCTCTTGCCACATCTGCAGGCGCAGTGAGGGCTTACAGAGGTTCCGGTCTAAGAGCCGCTGGTTACGGAAACGCCAGGGATGGAGGCCCTGCAGCTGTCCCACCGGGAGGCCTGAGAGGCGAGGCCACCTCACCCAGGGCCGTCCTGCCCGGGGACACACCGCCCACCCCTCCCCCACCTCCCCCACCGGACAACAGTCCGAAGGAGACCAAGACACAGCAACGTTCCTAAAACCCAGGAGGCCACCCCCAAGGGCTGTCCCCCTGCCCCACGTGTCCTCTCTGAGTCCCAACCGACCCGACACGCCTCCTCGCTTGGGGACAGAACGAGGCAAGGACGGGCGACTTAACCAATCAGCTCAGCCTAACCCCACAGCCCGCGGCCCACACGGCGCCAGCCCCGAGGCGGCACCCAGGCCCAGTGCCTCCCGCCTGCCGCCCTGGACACGGGGAGGGGGCTTCTGGGCCGGGGTGGTGTGCGCCCAGGAGGGGACCGTGTCTGAGAGCCGCCCTGGACACGCCTCCCGTGGGTGACGCGCCGCAAGGGCACCGCCAAGCAAGGCCAGCTCTCCCTCCAATGACCCAAGCGGGTCGCCTGGCCAGATGGCGCCCGTGGTCAGGGAAGGGAGGGTCCCCCCGAACCAGCGCAGCCGCAGTGCAAGTCGGGGCACGCTTGGCCACCGGCACCCCGACAAGAGAACCACGCGCAGGGCGGCTCGCCAGGACCCAGGCTCGGATCCCGCCCTCGGACCCGACGCCCAAGGACAACGGAGTGAAACTGGTAAAATCAGGGAGAAGGTGCTTCAGGTCCCGGGGCCCAAAGCCTCTCCTGGGTTGGAAACGGTGCTCGGCCGAGCCAGGTTAGCGTGCGTCTCAACGGAAGCCACACGTGACACGTGGGCTCCAGAGATGTGTGTGCACACGTGTGCCCATGTGCACAGACACATACATCACGTCTCACATTTCTAACGTCCGAGGGCACCCACAGTCCACCAGCGAGGTGACTACACTTCACCTGCAGGCCCCGCGTCCCCCCGACGTCCCGCAGGCCCCGCGTCCCCCCGACGTCCCGCAGGCCCCGCGTCCCCCCGACGTCCCGCAGGCCCCGCGTCCCCCCGACGTCCCGCAGGCCCCGCGTCCCCCCGACGTCCCGCAGGCCCCGCGTCCCCCCGACGTCCCACAGGCCCCGCATCCCCCCGACGTCCCGCAGGCCCCGCTCCACCCCGACACTAAGAAGGTCTCTCACTTGATGTGCTCCTGGTGGCCGGAGCCCTGCACGGTCTTGGCGCCCCATCTCTGTTCCTTCTCACTGACGTCGTTCTGAAGGAAAAGGGACGCGTGAATCCCAGGGCCGGGCTCTCAGACACACAGACAGACAGACAGACCAGGAGCTCCCGAACCAAAGCCTCAGGAGCCCCGCTCAGGAAAAGAAAAGCGGGGGTGCAGGGGGACTCACCTCGAAATCGGGGTCGGTTTCCCAGTCGTCGGCACCGCCGTCGTCCTGGCTGATGGACACGGCGTGGCCCGCCGAAGCCTTCCACATCTGCGGGGCAGAGCAGTCAGGGCCCGGGAGCGGCGGCGGCCACAGTGCGCTCCCCCAGCACCGCCGCGGCCCCAACGCGGCCCCAACACGCCGAGGGCTGCGAGCGCTAGGCCCAGAGAGCCCTCGTCACCCCTGCGCCTGAACGGCTAGGTGGCGTGACCACAGCCACCACGGCTGCCCAGCGGCATGGGAACATTCCAGAAATGGTCTGGCTTCAGACCAAGTGAGAAACCTTTCCGGAAAACAAAAGCCGCCTGTGCACTTCCTTCCTTTATCAGAAACCCAGATCTGGCCGGCGGCGTGACTTCGGTGACCTATGAGTCGGGAGGTCACGGCTCGATTCCCGGTCAGGGCAGAGGCCCCGGGTGCGGGCTCGATCCCCAACGTGGGGCGTGCAGGAGGCAGCCAATCCATGATGCCCTCTCATCACTGATATTTCCATCTCTCTCTCCCTCTCCCTTCCTCTCTGAAACCAATACAAACATATTAAAAGGAGTAAAAATCAAAAAATGAAGCAGCAGCTGCCGAGGGCCGTGGTTTGCCGGCTGTATCTGTCTCCCAGGGGCGCGCACCTACGTGGCGGCTCCTACCCGCGGTTCCAACCACTGAGGACGCGGTCAGACCCAAGGGCCAGTCTCCGCCGGGAAGCAGGAGGCCGCTGCCCCGAGGCAAAGGGGAGAGCAGAGGGCTCTGCCTCAGGCTTTTCAGACCCACCTGCCTTCCCCGGCTCCCTGGAAGCAGCCTCCCGGGGCAGGTGAGCAGGGCTGGAGGTCATGCCTGCCGGGGCAGGTGAGCAGGGCTGGAGGTCATGCCTCGGAAGCAGCCTCCCCGGGGCAGGTGAGCAGGGCTGGAGGTCAGGCCTGGGGCTCCGCACCTCCCAGGGGGCGGGGAGGGGGCGGGGAGGGGGCGGGGAAGAGGCAGCTCGGCTCCTCCTCCTCCTCTCCCCAGGACCCTGCAATCCCCTCCCTTTCTAACCAGGGGCCTCACTGGGAACTTAACTTTCTTTGTTAAACAAGGGAATTCTGGAAAACGATTGTCCGACCTCTGCAAACCCAGTGGGAGAACACATCCTGGATGGGGTGAGGGGGGTGCCCCCCCCCGGGGGTGGCCCCCCTCCCTCCCGCCTCCCGCCACCCGCCCAGGGGCCGGGCAGTGACTGTGCACAGCACACACCTTTCCTCCCGCGGAGGATGGACGGCTGCTCAGAGAACTCTGTGGAACAGCAGGGATCCGGGGAGCAGCTGCCGGGCATCCGGCGAGGAGACCGCCTGTGGAGAGGTCACGGGAGAAGGTGTCTCTCTGTGGCAGGCGCTCCCGGCCAACACCTGACACCCCCCAACGGCGAGGCTTCCCGCGGAACCCGGAACCGCAACGCAGGACGAGACCTGCGTTCCCCACCACCGAGCTCCCTGAGAAACTAAGGAAGAGGCTCGCAGAGCTGTGACCGAGCGTCACGCAAACCCACACGACTGCCTCCCCGGCCAGCACCCACACCCGGCGCCTGCCATCGCCCAGGGGTCGTCCACGTTCCGTTCACCACGCCGAGGACAGCACGCCTGCGCGCTTCGGGGGCCGTGCCGGAAGAAGGCCCTCCCCGAAGGGATCGTCCGTGGCCAGGAGACATCGGGGAGGCAACAGGGGGCACCTCAGGGCGCAGAGAGCGGGCGGCACCCCCAAGCCGGATCTGGGTACCGCAGAGACCGAGGCTCCGCCTGCCCACGCCCCGACCCGGGCAGCACAGCGCAGAGGCACGAAATCCCGCGGCCCGGCACGAGCCAGTCTCAGGCCGCTGGCGGTGAACCGGCCGCTGCAGGGCTGGCCGTCCCCGCACTCCATGTCCTGCCTCTTCCTCCCAGCCCCCTCGAGACCCCAACTTGTGTGGGCGGCTCTGTTCGCCCCGGCACTGCACGGACCGCTGCCGTGGGCCAGCATCACCCATCACCCCGGAGCCGCCTGCCACAGGCTCCGCTCCACCACAGCTCAGCACCTCCTCAACCCCCCAAATTGAAAAATAAACGCACAAAAGAGCTGCTAGAAGGATGGAAACCCTGTGCTCTTTGGAGCCCTGCTCACAGCGCACACAGAAACTCACTCAAACGTGTAGGCAGCTGTCCGCGCGCAGACGATTCCGCTCTTACCGGGAAACAAGGGCACGGGTCTCCATAACCTTGGCTGGGGCAACGGGTCGAGAGGGAAGCAGGAGGGGGAAGGGGGAAAGCGGACCCGGCGGAAGACTGAGGGCCGAGACACACACGGACTCGTACACCTCGGCAACGAAGAGGACACTCAGCCACGTCTCCCAAGGCCCAGCAGGCATGTCCCCGAAGACCGGCAGACGGACGATAAGCTCCTCAAGACGCCGAGGGTCCCTGACACCAAGGAAATGCAGATCACAGTCCACGCCCGACACCGAGGGAGGAGCCAGCGCTGCGCTCAGGGGCTGAGCATCGAACCGTGAACCTGGAGGTCACAGCTCCCGGTCACGGCACAGGCCCGGGTGGCCGGCTTGATCCCCAGCGGGGGGCATTCAGGAAGCAGCCGATGGATGGTTCTCTCCCATCATTGATGTTTCTCTCTCCCTCTCCCTCCCTCTCTAAAATCAATAAAAATATATCTTATAAAGTAAAAAGAGCCCTAACCGGTTTGGCTCAGTGGATAGAGCGTCGGCCTGCGGACTGAAGGGTCCCGGGTTCGATTCCGGCCAAGGGCATGTACCTTGGTTGCGGGCACATCTCCAGTGGGGAGTGTGCAGGAGGCAGCTGATCGATGTTTCTCTCTCATCGATGTTTCTAACTCTCTATCCCTCTCCCTTCCTCTCTGTGAAAAAATCAACAAAATATATATATTAAAAAAAAAAAAGTAAAAAGAAAGCAGACAAGTTTGGTGAGGTGTGCGTAAATGCAGAGCCCCCCGTATTGCTGCTGGGAACGTAAAAGGAAACAGGTTGGCAGTTCCTCAAACATTTAAACGTGGAGTTACTGCCCGACCCTGGACGGACGCCCAACAGGAATGCAACTGCCGTCCGTCCGTGGACTGCCCAGGACTCACAGGCCACGGCGCAAACTAGCCCAGGGCGGGTTATGTAAGACCCACAGTGCAGTGTTATTTGGCAACAGAAAGCAGCGAAGCCCTGACACACGCTACAACATGGGTGACTGGAAAACACGCATGTGAGCGAAGCCAGACGCACGAGGCCCCGTGGTCCACAGCCCCACTGCTATGAAACCTTCAGAACTGGGAAGCCTGCGGAGACAAGTAGATGGGCCTCACGCTGGGGAAGCGGGGGTGCGGTCGCACCGGGTGTCTGTCTGAGGTGATGAGACGGAGGGCGGGGGGCTTGGACAACTCTGGGAACAGAGGGAACAGGAGTGCGTGGGGCCCTTCCAGGGGGGGGGAGTACATGGTGTGGGGTTACATCTCCGTCAAGTGGCTCCGAAAAAGCAGATCAGAAAGAATGCACCTCGCCCACCGCTAATTCGTGAGCGCTGCACCGTGCTGGCACGCGGCACAGGCACAAAGTAAGAGGGTGCAAGTGTGCGTGAAGCAGCCCGCGGTCCTACCAGCAGAGTCGTCCACCCCCTCCCCCACCCGCCTGCGGGAGAGCCCGCTTCCCATTCACCTCACTGTGCACAGGAGCAGACAACATGGGGACATGGGGGGGCCCCCCGCTTCCCATTCACCTCACTGTGCAGAGGAGCAGACAGCAGACAACATGGGGACATGGGGGGGGGGAGCCCGCTTCCCATTCACCTCACTGTGCAGAGGAGCAGACAGCAGACAACATGGGGACATGGGGGGGGGGGAGCCCGCTTCCCATTCACCTCACTGTGCAGAGGAGCAGACAGCAGACAACACGAAGCCGAAGGAGCCAAAGCCGTCACCGCAGGGCCATCCCCAGCCGCACTCAGAGGACTCTCCCCCGTCCCCCGTCCCCCCCCCCCTGCTGTCTCCGGCACATTCACTCCGTTCCCTCAAATACCAGCGGGCACCTGGCCACACAGGACACCTGACCACAGAGATCAGCCCCGTGAGGGACTGTCCAGGCCGCCCCAGGACGCTGGAACTGCAACTCCGGAGGGGAGGGCAGGCCCAGCCTGCACGGCTCACCCGCTCTCTCCCTTGGCCTCTTTCTGAGCAACCACCCGTGGCTGGGACCCAAGGTCCCGAGTCCCGGTTCGGCCCATGTGAGCCTATGTTGGCGCTGGCCTGCTCCCCGGCGGTCGGAGCGGGTCCCCACAGGCCCAGGCTGCGCTCTGATCCGGGTCGGGGCAGCACCGGCAGCAACAATGAACGCATCGACCAGCGGAACAACTGATGCTTCTCCCTCCCTCCCCGCCCCCCAACCAAACAAGGCTTTACAAAGTGTTTTAAACATGCTCCCAAGTCACCAAAATCTCCCGCGAGTCCCCGGCACTGGGACCAAGAACCAAAACGCCTCTGGGCCGGCGCTCTGCTCCCCGGGAGCCGCCTTTGGGGCTCTGCCTGCTGCCGGGGCATCCGGGAGCGTTTCCCAAGCAGGACGGGCGGCTCCGGCGCCCGCCGGTGACTCACTGCGGTCCACCCCGCGAATGCGGGCCGGGGGGAGGGGCCCTGCGACCACAGCCCTTCCAGGCCCGGGCGGCTGGGGGCGGGGGCCTGGGGCCGGAGGGGGGGAGGGGAGGACCAGGCGGTCCGGACCGGACGGTTAGGCCGGGGCCAAGTCGGTGCTGTGCCCGGGACGCGCGGGGAGGGAGAGCGGGAGGGAGAGGCGGCTGCGAGCGCGAGTGGAACCCCCCCAGAGGCCGACACGTCCCCGGGCGCCAGGAGGAAGCGCTGTCCCCAAGGCTTCACCTGGGACCCTCCGGCCACATGGAGCTTCCGCTGGGATATGGAGGCGATCGGGACAGAAAACCCGACAGCACCTTCCCGGCGGGTCCCCCGGTGCCGGGGCTGCTCCCAGTGCAGAGCCGCTCCGCCGGCTGCGGCGGCGCCTGTCGCTGCATTTCCACTGACCTGGTTGCAAACGCCCCGCAGGTGCGGCCCCCCGCGACCCGCGGCCCCGGCCCCTCCCCCTCGGCCTCCCTCCCCTTCCCCTAAGCCCCCGAACCCGAACCCCCTTCTCCGTAGGGCCCTTCCCTACCTCCACCTTCTCGGACCTCCGGCCCCTTCCCTCTCAGACCCCAGAGCCGTCCCCTCGGGCCCTCCCCTCCCCCTTCCTCCCTGCAGCCCCGCCCCCTCCCCCGCCCCCCACTCTCCCCTCGGCCCCCAGCCCTCCGCACCCCCTCCCTCCGCCCCCAGCCCCCTGCCCTCCGCACCCCCTCCCTCAGACCCGCCCCTTCCCCCCGCCCGCCGCCCGCCCCCGGTCGGGGAAGCCTCGCCCGCGCCCCCCCCCGCCCGCGCCCGAAACCGCGAGCGGAAGAGCGGCGAGACCTCGGCGGCCGCAGCTTCCTTCCCGTTTCGGGGCTGGCGGCGCCCCAGGCGCGCAGGAGGGAACCGGCGCCCGCCCGGCGGAGGCCGCGCTGGCTCACCGCGAGGGCTCGGTCCCGGCCGCAGGTCCCGCTCCCGGCGCGCCCGTCTCTCCGTGGCGTTCCCGGGCGCCGCTCCACTTCCGGTTCCGCGGCGGGGGCGGGGCCGCATCCGGGTCCCGGGAAGGCCCCGCCCGGCCACTCGGGGGCGCCGCCGCGGAAGCTGGGAGAGGCGCCTCCCGCCCCACTCCCCGCAGCCTCGGGGGCCCCCGCGGCGCCGACCAGCCCCGCCGGGCGAGGCGCCTGGAGGTGGAGCGCCGATACGCGCGGAGGGGGCTCCCGAGCGCGCCGCGGGCCGGCGATCCGAGCCCTGGGTCCGGGACTCACAGCCCTGCGCCCCCGAGAAGGGGGCCATGACCAGGCGCGGGGCAGTGCCTGTGCCTGGAGCCCCGAGGACTCACTCACAGGTGCCTGACCGCCAGCTAGTTGGGGGAGGGGCGTCTTCCTCATCCACCATCTGCCTGTCCATCCATCCCCCATCCCATCCCCCCACCGATCCATCCCATCCATCCCATCCATCCCCCATCCCATCCATCCCCCATCCCATCCATCCCCCATCCCATCCCCCCACCGATCCATCCCATCCATCCCCCATCCCATCCCCCCACCGATCCATCCCATCCATCCCCCATCCCATCCCCCCACCGATCCATCCCATCCTTCCCCCATCCCATCCTTCCCCCATCCCATCCATCCCCCATCCCATCCATCCCCCATCCCATCCATCCCCATCGATCCATCCCATCCATCCCCCATCCCATCCCCCCACCGATCCATCCCATCCATCCCCCATCCCATCCATCCCCCATCCCATCCATCCCCACCCATCCATCCCCATCCCATCCATCCCATCCATCCCCACCCATCCATCCCCATCCATCCCCCATCCCATCCATCCCCCATCCCATTCATCCTCCATCCATCCCCATCGATCCATCCCATCCATCCCCCATCCCATCCCCCCACCGATCCATCCCATCCATCCCCCATCCCATCCATCCCCCATCCCATCCATCCCCACCCATCCATCCCCATCCCATCCATCCCATCCATCCCCACCCATCCATCCCCATCCATCCCCCATCCCATCCATCCCCCATCCCATTCATCCTCCATCCATCCCCATCGATCCATCCCATCCATCCCCCATCCCATCCCCCCACCGATCCATCCCATCCATCCCCCATCCCATCCATCCCCCATCCCATCCATCCCCACCCATCCATCCCCATCCCATCCATCCCATCCATCCCCACCCATCCATCCCCATCCATCCCCCATCCCATCCATCCCCATCCCATCCATCCCCACCCATCCATCCCATCCATCCCATCCTTCCCCCATCCCATCCATCCCCCATCCCATTCATCCTCCATCCATCCCCCACCTATCCCCGACCCATCCATCCCCATCCATCCCCCATCCCATCCCCCCACCGATCCATCCCCATCCCATCCATCCCCCATCCCATCCATCCCCCATCCCATCCATCCCCACCCATCCCCCATCCATCCCCCATCCCATCCATCCCCACCCATCCATCCCCATCCCATCCATCCCCACCCATCCATCCCCATCCCATCCATCCCATCCATCCCCCATCCCATCCATCCCCCATCCCATCCATCCCTCATCCATCCTTCCCCCATCCCATCCTTCCCCCATCCCATCCATCCCTCATCCATCCTTTCCCCATCCCATCCATCCCATCCATCCCCCATCCCATCCATCCCCCACCTATCCCCGACCCATCCCATCCATCCCCCACCCACCCATCCCTCATCCATCCTTCCCTCATCCCATCCATCCTCCATCCATCCCCCATCCATCCCCATCCATCCCCCACCCATCCCCCACCCCCATCCACACATTACCCACATGTCTGTCCTCCATTCATCCACCAACCCTTCCACCCATCCATCCATCCACCCATCACCCACACATCCACCCTCCACTCACTCACCAATCCTTCCATCCATCCTTCCATCCATCCACACATCACCCACACGTCCACCCTCCATTCTCCCACCAGTCCTTCCAACCATCCATCCACCCATCACCCACACATCCACCCTCCACTCACCCACCAATCCTTCCATCCATCCATCCACCCATCACCCACACATTCACCCTCCATTCTCCCACCAGTCCTTCCATCCATCCATCCATCCACCCATCACCCACACATCCACCCTCCATTCTCCCACCAACCCTTCCATCCATCCATCCACCCATCACCCACACATCCACCCTCCATTCTCCCACCAATCCTTCCATCCATCCATCATCCATCCATCCATCCACCCATCATCCATCCATCCATCCATCATCCATCCATCCATCCATCCATCATCCATCCAGAGAAGGCCAGATACGGGCCAGGGATAGACGGTCAATAGGACAAAAGGGAGGATCTGGAGGAAGGGCCATGTGGCTATGAGGCTGGGAGGTCATGTCGAGGTCGAGGGAGCACAGCAAGGACCTTGGCTTTTATTCTTCAAGAAATGGGAAGTCCTAGGGAGGGAGAGGGGGCGGGAGATAGCTGTAATACTATCAACAATGAGACTGTATTTAAAAACTAGTGAGAATATATACACCCATAAAAACAGAAATGGGAAGTCGCTGGAGGAAGTTAAGCAGACACCCCAGAGTGTGCATTGCAATGGGCGCCCTCTAGCGGCTGTGCGGGGAATGGCTGGGAAGAGCACCCGGAGGCTCCCAGCGCAGCCAGTTGGGGCAAACTGGTGGCAGCAGGTCAGATGGAGAGAAGCTAGCGGACACAAGAGACGTTTGGACAGTTACATGGGCACACTTAAGAAGGGACTAGGGCCCTAGCCAGTTTGGCTCAGTGGATAGAGCATTGGCCTGCGGACTGAAAGGTCCCAGGTTCGATTCCCGCCAAGGGCACATACCTGGGTTGTGGGCTCCATTCCCAGTAGGGGGCGTGCTGGAGGCAGCCGGTCAGTGATTCTCTCCCATCATTGATGTTTCTATCTCTCCCTCTTCCTTCCTCTCTGAAATCAATAAAGAAACATATTTTTAAAAAAATAAAATAGCCAAAACCGGTTTGGCTCAGTGGATAGAGCATCGGCCTGCGGACTGAAAGGTCCCGGGTTCGATTCCGGTCAAGGGCACGTAACTTGGTTGCGGGCACATCCCCAGTAGGAGGTGTGCAGGAGGCAGCTGATCGATGTTTCTCTCTCATCGATGTTTCTGACTCTCTATCCCTCTTCCTTCCTCTCTGTAAAAAAATCAATAAAAATATATTTTAATAAAATAAAATAAAACAAAAGAAGATAAGATGCCTCAATGGGTCCATGACTCAGAAAGGAAACAATTTTTTTAAAAAAAGAAAGAATGGACTAGGGGCCTGGCTGGTCTGGTGTGGCTCAGAGGGTAGAGCGTCGGCCTGAGGACAGAGGGGTCCCGGGTTCGATTCCAGTCGGGGCCACATGCCTGGGTGGCAGGCTCCATCCCCCAGTGGGGGATGTGCAGGAGGCAGCCAATCAATGCTCTCATCATTGGTGTTTCTCTCCCTTCCACTCTGAAATCAATAAAAATATATTAAAAAAAAAAAAAAAGAATAGACATAGGGGCCCGGCTGGTGAGGTTCAGTGGCTGACTGTCCACCTATGATTCCATTCCCAATCGGGGCACATGCTATGTCAATACCCAGTGTGGGGCGTGCAGGAGGCAGCCGATCAACGATTCTCTCTCACCATTGATGTTTCTGTCTCTCTCCCTCTCCCTTCCTCTCTGAAACCAATAAAAAAACATTTTTTAAAAACTAGCTTTTTAGAAAATAAAATCAAGAAGGTAGACGGGCCCGGCCGGCGTGGGTCAGTGGTTGACCGTTGACCTATGGACCAGGAGGTCATGGTTCAATTCCTGATCAGGGCTGTGGGCTCCATCCGTGTCCAGGTCTCAACTCAGAAGAGGGCACACAGGTCCCAGTATTCACGGGACACCCTAATGTGCCCAGGGCCCCAGACAGGTTTTCTGGGTGCCTGTTCCTCGGGATGCTAGAGGAATGATGATAAGCGGCACTTCTGGGTGCTCGGTCGGGGCCGAGAATTGTTCTGAGCGCCCTGTACGGGTCATCTTGTTCAGTTCACAGCAACCCGATGGCGTACCGGCTCTTGCTGCTCATTGGAGATGCAGGTAGCAGGCAGGTGAGGGGTGGCAGTCACAGCCTCTACCCCCAACAAGTGGTTTCCGTACCTCAGCCCCTCGCACGGGTCCCCAGGAGAAAGGTCAGCCCGATGGGAATGAACATGTTGTGTGAACTGGCCCTTCACACGGAAGCCCAAAGCTCGGCAGCACACGAAGGGCTCGAACTCGCCCGTGACAGCACAGGCCAAACGACAAGGAGACCCACTTCCCGTCGTCAGACAGAGAACGCGAGGAAGGGAGGGGCCGGGGAGGGGGAGGCCGAGGCCGAGGGGGCCGAGCTCTCCGTGGCTGGGGAGGCCCAGCGGTCTCCCTGGGAGCCCGGAACCTTCCACAGGGACCCACAGGGGGTGCTGGCCGCCCAGTTGTTTGTGTAGCTCAAGTCGGCAGCCAATTATCCATGTGCGGAGCACTGAGTAATGAGATCCTGTGGGCATACATGGCGATGCTGTGCACCAGGGAGAGGCAGGGAAGGTGTCCGCAGAGCAGCTTGGGTACATTCTACAGTCCGCACGCTGTGTTAAGCAGCCACTCTCAAGGTCCTGGACGTCAGGCCCGGCCGGCAGGGCTCAGGGGTTGAGCTTCGACCTATGAACCAGGACAGGGGTGGGCAAACTTTTTGACTCGAGGGCCACAATGGGTTCTTAAATTGGACCGGAGGGCCGGAACAAAAGCATGGATGGAGTGTTTGTGTGAACTAATATAAATTCAAAGTAAAGGAGCAGAGGGGAGAGCAAGAGAACCGGATAGAACAGCCGGATCCGGCCCGTGGGCCGTAGTTTGCCCACGGCTGAACCAGGAGGTCACGGTTCGATTCCCGGTCAGGGTGCATGCCGGGTTGCAGGTTTGATCCCTGTGGGGGCCATGCCGTAGGCAGCTGATGGATGATTCTCTCTCATCGTTAATGTTTCTCTCTCTCCCTCTCCCTTGGACTCTGAAATCAATACAAATATATTTTAAAAAATAAAATAAAAATAAAAGCTTGTACAGCAGGCGACAGAGCCTCAGAATACGTGGGGCAGGAGCTGAGGGGACCACACCTGTGGTGGGAGGTCCCCACCCCCCTCTCTCCACATCCACGGAACAGAGAGAGCTCCGGGGGGGTGAAATGCTGCAGTGAGACAGCTTGCTGGGCCTGGCATTAGGGAAGCTGCCTGCAAACATGAGCGCGCAGGCTGTTCGCGTGCCCACTGACAGTCACCACATGGACCGGGTTCTGGGCCGGAAAACGGTCGACGACCTGCAAGTGGCACAAACTACGTTCTCCGACCAAAATGAAGTCAGGTTAGAACGGAATCCTATCCAATAAAGAGGGAATATACTAAGTGACCATCACTCCGTCACAAAGATGGCTGCACCCACAGCTGAGGCCAAGTTCCCATCAGGAGCCTTAACGAGCAATCAGCAGGGACCTGAGGCTACACCCTCCCCCGCCCCAGTGGGGCTAAAAAGGGGACATCAGGCCACGCCCCCACCTGGCAGGGCTTGACAGGGGACCTCAGGCTGCGCCCCCCACCAGGTGGGGCTTGACAGGGGACCTCAGGCTGCGCCCCCCACCAGGTGGGGCTTGACAGGGGACCTCAAGGTGCACCCCCAGTGCTGGGTCAGGGGAACTCAGGCCATGCCCCCCTCCCAGGGGGGACCTGAGGCTTCACCCCCCTGCCAATGGGGCTTGTCAGGGGACCTGAGGCTGTTCCCCCCTCCTGGTGCTGGGGGACCTGAGTCTGCATGCCTCCACCTGGCGAGGCTTGACGGGGGACCTCAGGCCATGCCCCCCACCCAGTGGGGCTTGACACGGGACCTCAAGGCACGCCTCCCCACCCCGGTCTGGGCCAGGGGACCTGAGGCTACATTCCCTGCCCAGCGGGGCTTGACAAGGGTGGGACTAGCCAGGTCTGGATCTATCCCAATGAGGTGGGGGGGGGGGGGGCGGCCAGGTCTGGGTCTCATGTGATTTTGAGGCCCATGTGGATGGGTGGGGACTTGACTCTGGGTCCCGTGGTGTGCCCCAGACTCTGACAGGAGGAAGGTTTTCATATACATTTTACTAATTTTCTTCCATCTCTGACACTTCTATTATAGAGAAAGGGCAAATAGCAATATTAAATTATTTCCTCTAATTAATCCCCTTTTAATGTGTATGAATTTCATGCACCGGGCCACTAGTAATACTTAAAAAGAAAACAATTAGTAATAAAAAGGTATCTGGAACCCACCCCCAAATATGTGGAAACTAAATAACCCACGTGCCCCGGGGGAAACGAAGCAGTGTCTGAAACCAAACGGACAGCCCGAGCCGGTGTGGCTCAGTGGATAGAGGATCGACCTGTGGACTGAAGGGTCCTGGGTTCGATTTTGGTCAGGGGCACACACCCCGGTTGCAGGCTCCATCCCTGGCCCTGGTCGGGGTGCCTGTGGGAGGCAACCAATCGATGGGTCTCTGTCACATGGATGCTCCCCTCTCTCTCTTCCCCTCCCTTCCACTCTCTCTAAAAGTCAACGGGAAAATGTCCTCAGGCAAGGATTAAACTGAATGGAGACAAAAATCGGTGGTGTTCTGTTCGGTGGGACGCAGCTAAAGCAGCGCGTAGGGAGGCGCCAGCCCCCCCACCCTGCGCCCCCGGAGGGAGGGAAGGTCTCCGGTCACTCACCTCCAGACCCCAGAGAGAAGAGCCCCTGATTCCTGTGCCTAAGGTCCCTCTCCACCACCTGCTGCCAACGATTCACCCATCAGCAACCCGCCCCAGGGCACCTCCTCACTCGGGGGGAGGGGGAGTAACTGTGTCCGTCTGGGGCTCACCGTCAGTCTCAGACCAGGCCTGTGATGGCCCTTTTCACCTCACATCGGAGTAACCCCTGCGATGAGCCAGCAGCCACGGCCCTGGCCTCTCACGGAGCCACAAACATGCCAATTACATCAAACTCACTGTTGGGGTCCACATGGGAAGTTTTATTAGGGTACAGCCACACCCACTTGTGTATATCGTGCGGCGCTGCTGCCAGGGGTGAGCCTGGGGGAGGGGGCGCTGGAGGACTAAAGCAGACAGACAAGAAGAAAGCTGGGTCTGGGGGGGACGCTGCTCTCGGACGGAGACACAGCGCCACGGCCTGCAGGCCGAGCCTTTATCTCAGAGCCGATCCCACGAGGCGCAGGAAGGGCGCGGCCGCGATGTTCACAACGTTCTCCAGGGTTTCGAATCCGCTCAGCTCCGCGCACCTGAACTCCACCAGGCCTTGTTGTGGCAGGTGGATCCCTGTGGGGGCCATGGTCACTTGGCCACCTGGGGCCACAGGTTCGGACCATCAGGCCAAGCTCACAGCCACGGCCTTCGGCTCTAATGGTGCCGGGAGGGCTCTGTCCTCCACGCTGGGACCTGCACGTGGCTTTGCCATGAGGGGACCGTGCCTTCTCGTTAGTCCGAGGCTTGAACCTGTCCAAACGCCGTAGCCGCTCTCCACAGTACATAGCGCCTACTAGGCCCTGGGACGCTGTCACACTATGAGTTGAGACTTGGAGTTTCAGCAGAGACCATCAGCCGTTCTCCCTCTGGCTGCTACAGGCAAAGCTTGCTGACCGCTGGTCTAGGATCTTTTTTTTTTATATTTTTATTGATATTTTACAGAGAGGAAGGGAGAGGGATAGAGAGCTAGAAACATCGATGAGAGAGAAACATCCATCAGCTGCCTCCTGCACACCTCCCACTGGGGATGTGCCCGCAACCAAGGTACATGCCCTTGACCGGAATCGAACCTGGGACCCTTCAGTCCGCAGGCCGACGCTCTATCCACTGAGCCAAACCGGTTTTGGCTGGTCTAGGATCTTGAATGCCCTTTGTCATCTTGCTCAGCGGGTCAAGAACTCTGGAGTTGCCTCTTTCATCAAAGACCGTCTTTTCCAAGCCAATCAGCCATTCCTGGGCGGGGGGGGGCAGAAGAGGAGGCTGCACAGACCGCATAGGAGTCCCCGACTTAGTACCTTAGGCACCCGGAGTCCCATGGGAAAGCGAGAGTCAGAGATCGCAGGTGGATGGGGAAGGACGAGGCCCTTTTCCCGTCTTCTCTCTGTCTGACCTGGCGGAGAAAGTGTTCAAGCACGAGGGTGGGGCTAGCAGGGGTGGGCAAACTTTTTGACTCGAGGGCCACCATGGGTTCTTAAACTGGACCGGAGGGCCGGAACAAAAGCATGGATGGAGTGTTTGTGTGAACTAATATAAATTCAAAGTAAAGGAGCGGAGGGGAGAGCAAGAGAACCGGATAGAACAGCCGGATCCGGCCCGAGGGCCGTAGTTTGCCCACGGCTGGGCTAGGGGAAGGGCGTGGGGGGCCTTCTGTGTGGGCGCCCCCTTTTGTGTGGCAGTACCTCCCCCTGTGTGCTGGCAGCTGTAGGCGCCACCCCGGCCTCCCCACATCGGGCACAAGCAACACGGGTTTGGAATCGGGAAGCCACAAGAAGTGATGAGCAAAGAGCAAGCTTGGAACTCCAGAACGTTCCAGCAGGAAGGGATAGAGGTGACCCATAGCTACCCTGCTTTGAACCATTGGCAGCCTCAACAGGTTGGCTCATTTAAAAAAAAAAAATGATTTCAGAGGGGAAGGGAGAGGGAGAGAGAGAGAAACATCCATGATGAGAGAGAATCATGGATCAGCTGCCTCCTGCACGCCCCACACTGGGGATCGAGCTGGCAACCCGGGCCTGTGCCCTGACCGGGAATGGAACTGTGACCGACATGGTTCATAGGCCGATGCTCAGCCCCTGAGCCACGCCGGCCGGGCGTGGTGTCATGCTTTGCCTGTGTTCACACGTGGGGACAGACTGGCCGTGGTTTTTGTACCGAGCATCGTTCAACAGGAGACCAGCAGGCCCCGCAGAGGGCAGGCCTTGGCCCCGGCCGTCTCTGATGGAGACCTCGAAGGAACCCCTTCTCCCCAGCAGCCCTGGGGCAGACACGCCGAGGTGCCTGGCCGTGGATAAGGGGAACGTGAGACAGTGTGGAAGGAGGGGGCGGTGGGGATCGTGCAGGCCGCCTCAGGGACACGGCGTGGGACGTCGCAGCGTGTTCCGTGTATGTTGGTGATTTCCTCTGACGAGGAGGCGCTGTTGGCGGCTAACCTTCGACCCCTGCTCCAGGTGGCAGTCGCCTAGTGAGGTCGCCGTGCAGGTGACCGTCTTCCTCCTCCGGCGCCCGGGCCAGTGCCCCGCCCACACGCCTCTCACCTTCACAGGACTCCTAGTTTTAACATTTTAAATGTAAATGCTCCTCCTCCCACGTGACTTTGGGGTAAATCAAGGGCCTAAACCAGGGGTCGGCAAACTCCTTCGTCCACAGAGGCAAATAGCAACAGGACAACGATGGAAATTTCTTTGGAGAGCCCAATTTTTGTAACTTAAACTTCTTCTAACGCCACTTCTTCACAATAGACTCGCCCGGGCCGTGGTATTTTGTGGAAGAGCCACACTCCAGGGGCCAAAGAGCCGCATGTGGCTCGCGAGCCGCAGTTTGCCGACCACGGGCCTAAGGTAACCGTCGGCCTGATGCTGTCTGTTCAGTTCTCCTCCGGCCTCTCAACCCGCCGTCTCCCGCTTCCAGGAGGCGTGCACCTGTGGCTGCGATCCGGCCCCGCCGCTCTGCTCCTGGTGACTCCGAGGTAGAGAACTTCTCCCGGAGACACTGGCGCTGCCGTTGGCCCAGCTTAGTGGTCCATTGTCCCGTGACCAGCCGTCCTTGGTCCAGAGCCTGATAGTTGCTGGCCCCAGACCCAGCCACCCCCCAGCCAGCGGATCCTCAGTCCCAGGGACTTCTGGGAAAGCCCACCCTCAGTCTGAGGACTGTTGTTCCCTATCGGGGTTCGATGCCAGAAGCACATAGAAACCGATACCATTGCTGAAGGGGTGGGATCGGCCCAAACCTGGGTTCAGCGGCCTCGGTGCTGGGGCTCTGGCTGGGAAAGAATTCAGAGCCAGCCCTAACCGGTTTGGTTCAGTGGATAGAGCGTCGGCCTGTGGACTCAAGGGTCCCAGGTTCGATTCCGGTCAAGGGCATGTACCTTGGTTGCGGGCACATCCCCTGTAGGGGCGTGTGCAGGAGGCAGCTGATCGATATTTCTCATCGATGTTTCTAACTCTCTATCCCTCTCCCTTCCTCTCTGTAAAAAATCAATAAAATATATTTAAAAAGAAAAAAAAAAACTCAGAGCCAAAACCCAAATGGTAAGAGAACATTTATTTGGTAAATCAGAGGCGGAAGAAGTAATTCCTGGAAGAAATGGGCTGAGGAAACAAGTTGTACAGGTAAAGAAAAAGGCCCTTGGAGCTTGGGATAGAGGAAGCCAAAGGTAACATGCCTGGGGCAGGCAGGGGCAGCAGAGGGGAAGGCCCAGGCTGCTCCCCGGAGGGGGAGAGGCACGGGGGTCCTCCACCCCAGGGCGTTAAGGGGGAGATAGTAGGGGTGGGCCCAGGGGAGGAGCTCAGTAGCCTGCTTGGCAGCTGCTCCAGGGGTGTCCCCTCAGGGCTGTGGTCTCCCTGTTTGGGCACCAGGGCATTATTCCAGGCAGCCCCCCCGACATCCGACATCAGCCGTGGCTGGTTTCCTTGCTCATCTGGGCCTGGAGCTCAAATACCACTGAGGCCTAGATGTTATCTTAGGGAGCAGAGGTCAGGGGGTCCCAACCGCAGGGCATGGCCAGCAATGCGCTAGGGGAGGAAAAGTCACCCTGGGCGAGGTCCCACCCTACAGCTGTTTGTCCCTTGCTAGGCCCCTGGGGCTTCCACCCTGGCGACCTCCTGCACCTAACTGCCCACCACACCATGACATCGGGTGTTTTAAAACAGCGGTTCATTTACAGCTGAGTGACCCAGGGCTGGGGCAGGCGTGGGGAAGCGAGGCGGGCACGGGGGAGCGGGAGGGCCTGGGCCTCTGTGGGCAGGGGCTTCAGCACGGATCCCGCTGCACGGCGGACACGCTTTCGCTCTCCCCGTGGGGTTTCCGAGGTCAAGCTCCCTTTGCGTATGGCCTTTGGGTCCAGCGGGAAGGACCGGGCGGACTTGGGCCCCGAGTGCAGCTAGAGGTCAAAGGTCTCTCCTAGGCGCTGCTTCCGGTGCATCACTTGGAGTTTTGGTTCTCGTCTCTGAAAAGCAATTAGGTGTCTCGGTTCAAACAGCGCAGGGCCACTGCGAGCTGGTTCTGCGGCAACACTGTCCCGCCCTGGGGTGCAGGAGGCCGGGCTCCCCAGCCAAGTGACCGGCTCAGGGGGAGCGCAGGACCAGGGAGCCGGCTCGGGAGCCACGCAGCGGGCGGTGGCGGGGGAGCGACTGCGCAGGCGCCGGCCGGGAGCGCGCGGCGGTGCGTGAGCGCGCGCGGCGCCGGAAAGGGCGGGGCGGCGCCTGCGCAGTGCGCGGCGCGGGGGCGGGGCGGCCGTCAGCTGACTGGCGGCGGCGGCGGCTTCGCTGGGACAACCGTTGGCGCCGACGCAGGCTTCGGAGGGAAGATCGCCGGCTTGTCGGTTCTCGGCGGGCGAGACGCGGCCGGCGGAGCACCATGGCGACCACCGTCA
The DNA here is from genome assembly GCF_963455305.1 of Plecotus auritus. Taxonomy (NCBI): domain Eukaryota; kingdom Metazoa; phylum Chordata; class Mammalia; order Chiroptera; family Vespertilionidae; genus Plecotus; species Plecotus auritus. The sequence goes on along the minus strand of NC_137783.1, from coordinate 154,951,036 downwards.
GCACGCAACGTGGGCCGGTGAGCCTCCGGGGCGGCGGCGGGCTCTCCCCTTGGGCGCGGGCGGTCGTGCGGGTCCGGCGCTCCCGGCGAGCTAGCGGGCCGCAGGCGGGGGCGCGCCGGGATGAGGAGCCCCCGTGCCTGGGTGGTCCCCGGATGGAGGGGGCTCCTGCGCTCCGGCGGGTTCCCCGACGGCAGCATCCGGAACTCGAAGTCTGTACCCCGTATGGGAGAGGCCCCGGCCTCGCGGGCCCCGGATGGGGAAGGCCCCCAGCGGGCCGTCTCGCCGCTTCCCTGGCGGCGGGAGGCCGCGCGGGAGCGAGGTGGGAGCTGGGCCCGGGCGCACCGGCGGTCACGAGCGGGAAGGCGGCCTCCGCAGCGGCTCGCAGTGCGCAGCCGCGTGACTGTGACCCCGGCCGGCGAGCAGCGTGCGGACCCTCTGGCCTGCCCTCCTGGGCGGTGACGGGCCCTCTGCACGGGGTGCGTTTTCCCAGCTGGAGAGGAGCCCGCTTCGGGCGCGGAGGGCAGTGCGCGCCCCGTGCGCAGTCATCGGCTCGCTGTTCTGACCCCGGTCGCTCAGAGGTCCCCGCCCTCCTCTCCCTCTTCTCCTGACTGGCAGCGGGGTGACCGCCCGCAGCCTCTGGGCCCCCTTAGAGGCGAGGCAGCCAGAGCAGCGGCTCCCTGGTCTGTGTGACCAGCAGAGGCGCGATGGTCAGGCGGAGGCCCCAGTTCCCTGGCTGTCAGCGTCCCCCGCCCCGGTTGGTCCCCACCCTCACCTGTGGCAGCCGCCATCCTGGGGGGCATTCGGCTCTGACAGCACAAAGTGGAAGCAGCTGACACTTCAGCAGGGAATGGGGCGCCCGTGTGCAGACACTCGTGTGGGCCTGTGCTGTCCAGGCGGCCACGACGTGTCCTCTGCCTTCCGCTGTTCCCCGTGTGGCGGCCTGAGGTCCGTGTGCTGCTGTGCACAGACCAGCATGTGTCCCGGGTGTCTTTCCCGGCCTGTGAACGGGCAGGAACGGTAGGTCTGGGTGCCGTGGAGCAGGGGTGACTCAGGCAGCCGTTGTGGGCAGCAGGACGCAGTGAGGGAGCCGGTGGGGCCCACGGGACCTTACAGTGCGGCTCTTGACTACACACATGAGCCACGCAGGGTGGTCGCCATTGTATCTGTGGGTTTAAACTCCGTGTGAACGGCGGCCCAGGGGCTGGTGAGTCAGGTTCTTGGAGGAAGCTGACACTTGAGGGACAAGCAGAAGTTGTTCGACGGGAAAGCCCGGGAAGGTCCTGAGCCGCTGCTGTGCCCCAGGGAGAGCGACAGGCGTGGCCGGGCCCGTTCCAGATGGGAGGGCCTGTGGGCGGCACATGGATGCTTTAGTGACTGCAGAGCCGGTGTTTTAAAAGACATTTTGCCTGGCACACACCCCCGGTAGTTTCCACCTCTCCAGCCGACCCATGCCCGTGGGCTGAGCTGCACTTGGAAGGACGCTTTGTCATTAGCAGAGGCAGGAGGAAGGCGGTCCGCCCGCCTGGGCGCAGTGGCTGTGCGCTGGGCCGGGAGGGATGGTGCAGGCGTGGCCAGGACAGAGAAGCCGCGACACCAGCTAGTGCTGTAAAGGCGGCATTGGGCAAGTGCTCCCTGGCTGGGCCCTGGCTGGGCAGCAGGCCTGAGTGTGAGCCCCGTCCCTGCCCACACAGGGAGTTCCAGCCGGGGCCCGGGGAGCCCAGAGCCTGGACCATGGGTGGGCAAACTTTTTGACTGGAGAGCCACCATGGGTTCTTAAACTGGACCGGAGGGCCGGAACAAAAGCATGGATGGAGTGTTTGTGTGAACTAATATAAATTCAAAGTAAAGGAGCGGAGGGGAGAGCAAGAGAACCGGATAGAACAGCTGGATCTGGCCCGCGGGCCGTAGTTTGCCCACGGCTGGCCTGGACTCACTCACTCGGGACTGACCCTGAAGTCTGACCGCTGCCTCCTGCTCCCGTACTGAAGGAGGGACGCGGGGCCCCCGGAGAGGGAGGAAGAGGGCCAAGCCTTGGATGACCTTGCCTCCTCCACCCTCAGGAGCAGGTCTAGACTCGATTCCTTCCGCCTCGGCACCACCCACTCACCTCACACTCGCACGGCTGGTCCATCTGCTGTCACGCCCCTGGCTCCTCACCTGTCTCAGCATCGGTGGCCCTTGAGGGCCACCACTCCTGGCCGCCGTCCTCACCTCTGGCCTCCTGCTCTCCCTTCCGTCGGTCTCAGCCAGCTCCCTGCGGTCCATGCAGGTTCTAGTGCGTGCTGGGGACTCGACTAGTAGCAGAGTGGGTACAGCCAAACATTTCGGCCTTGAAGCGCCTGTCCTATCGTGAGTGATTTAAAAAGTTGGCAAAGGCGTGGGACAGAACTGGTCTCTGTCGTGAAGCTAGAAAGGGTGGAATGGGAGGGGACTCAGTGGCGTCTAGGTGGCCAGAGGATGGCAGCGGCATCCACTCAGGGCCGAGTGAGCAGGGCCGCAGGCAGCCTTCCCTTCCCCGTGCGCTGGGGTCTGGCGCCAGCACCTGCTCACCGCAGCTGCTGTGCAGAGGGTGCAGTCAGCTGGCGCACAGCCACCTGGGTGCCCCCGAGTCTCACATGGCTGTCCTGGTCCACCCGCCATCTTCGGCCTCAGCACGTCCACTCCCAGCCCCTCGTGTGGTCGTCGGCTGGACAAGGCCATGTCTCCTGGTCAGACTCGGTTGGCCATGCTGAGCCCTGGCCCTGGGTCACTGTAGTGGCCAGGGTCCTCACAGGGCCTCGGGGCAGGGCAGCCTCTCAAGGTGCACAGGGGCTCCAGGGGCTCGGCTTCCTCCAGGCCCAGCAGGTGTGCTCCGCGGTGTGGGCTCCTCCCGGAGCTGCTGCTCCCCCTCGAGGCCTGCAGCGCTGGCGGAGCTGTTCTTTGTTTTGTTGTGCCCTCTGTCCCTCTAGGCCTCGGCCTGGCCCAGCTCTCCGGCCTGGCTCCGCTGCGAAGGTCATGTTCACCTAGAGCGGTGTGATTAGCGTGGGCCAGGTTGGGGGGCTCCAGAGCCCTTAGCCTGTGCATGCTCAGCATGGGGTGCTGTGGCCCCCGAGCTCAGGCTGCTGGGCTTTGCTCCTTAGAGCAGGCGTCCTCAAACTACGGCCCGCGGGCCACATGCGGCCCGCTGAGGACATGTATCCGGCCCGCCGGGGGCCGCTGCCTGTCCTGCTTAGCAGCCGACCCGTCCCGGGCCCGCAGTGCGCCTAGGAATTTGTTCATAGTTTTTTTTTTTTAACTATAGTCTGGCCCTCCAACGGTCTGAGGGACAGTGAACTGGCCCCTGTTTAAAAAGTTTGAGGACCCCTGCCTTAGAGTGTCGCTGCTCCTGCGGTTTTCTTGGGGATCACATCGCCGTGAGCTCCCGGACGGAAAAGCCTCGGGAGGTCAGGTGCAGACGAGAGGTCAGAGGTGGACCCGCTGGGGCCGCCTCCCAGTTGCATAAAAATAATTTACATTTTATTTTTTGTAATTCCACAGAAGTTACTCAACCCATCACTAGCTATTTCAAGGGCTAAAAAAAAAACCTAGCAGTTACTTCAAAAGTATTTTCTCTTAGCAACCAAAGGTTTAAAGTTGAGCTCACTAAAGATACTTAAGAATTTTTTTCAGCTGCTTTACTTTTGTGGAGAAGTAACCAGTTTTTAAGTTTTTTATTACGTTGCTATTATATTTGTATAAATTGCTGCCTTGTGTGTAACTTGCTATGTTGTTAGTAACTCACATCAAAATGTGCTGAACAAATAAGATGAATATCCCTAACTGCGTTAGAGGGGAAGCGACCTGCTCTTTTCATGGAGAAAGTGCCGGTCGATGAGGGGGTGCTAGCAGACAGCGTGCCTCCACGTTCAAGTGCCACGGGGGTGGGCGTTGAGGGGAAATCGTTGCCCGAGGCCCCTTGGAGGGACGGGACCCGAGGCCCCTTGGAGGGACGGGACCCGAGGCGGCCAGGAGGTCCGCCCTGGGCCGGGCCTGTGTGTGGAGGCACCAGGCCTGGCTTCGCTGCGATGGGGGCTGTACTGGCCGAGCTTCGTGGGGCGGAAGGAGTGGCAGCTTTAACTTGCGCTGTTACAGGGAGTGTCGCGGGCGTCCCTGCAGAAGGTCTTCCCAGTCACCCGGGGTCTGGGTCGGCTCCGACCCCGTCTCGGCGGCGTGTAAGCCAGTGCCTTGTCATTGGCAGCCTTGCTTGCGGTGGGAGTGGCCCAGCGAGAATGAGTCACGGACAGGTAGACAGAGCTTGTGACCTCCAAAAGCGACCCATGACACCACCTGGCAAGCCCGTTCGAGCCTGTACCTCTTTGGGGTAGCATCACGCTCTTCATGGAGCTGGTGTGTCCAGTGCCCGCCGAGTGCCAGGGCTGCCTCCCCAGAGCGGCAGGGGGTCAGGGGTCAGGGTCCCCAGGCTGGGTGCCTGACCCCAGGGCCCCTCACTGTACAGGGGAAGAACCAGGCCCAGGGCAGCCTGGGCATCTGGGTCCTGGAAATGGGGGTTCGGTCCTGCTTGGCCCGGCTGCGCTGACTCTTCTCCCGCAGGTGTACATCGGGGAGCTCCCGCAGGACTTCCTCCGCATCGCGCCCACGCAGCAGCAGCAGCAGGTGCAGCTGGATGCTCAGGCGGCCCAGCAGCTGCAGTACGGCGGGGCCCTGGGCACGGTGGACCGCCTCAACATCACCGTGGTGCAGGTGCGTTCCGGGCCCTGGCGGAGGGTGTGGGCCCTGGGTTCTGTGTCAACAAGTGGAACTTCTCCTGGATCTAGTTCTTCCTGAAAGGTATTTGATGAACAAGGACATGTGTGCGAAATACTGCTGGACGCCCACCCCGAGTTCTGCCCTAAGTCCTTGCAACACCTACTAATGAGCGTTTAGTGGCCCCTGCGTAGGCCCAGGTCTCTCCCGGCCTCAGGGCGGTGGGAGGTGGGGCCGCTGCTGTCCAGATGAGGGCCAGGCGCAGAGGGCCAGGGAATGGCTCTGCCCTCCCCTCTGCCGCCCGCGCCAGGAGCTCTGGGGCTCGGGGATAAAGGAGTCCAGGTGCAGACACTCGGCCCTCAGTGCTGGTGGGGTCGCAGCTGCGGTGCACCTCGCACACTTCCCCTTCCGGTGCCCTCCTGTAACCAGGTTCATGCCCTGCTGGAGCGGAGCGCTGCCTCCTGCAGGCACCTCGGACTATAGGGCTGGCAGCCGGCTGCACCCTCCACTCAGCACCAGAGCTCCGAGGGCGGGCCCCACGGTTAGAAACATTCCAGTTCAGTACTGGGCCTTTTGGTGGTGCCGCCCATGGCTTCCCGCTTCCTTCTGCCCTGGGCTCCCAGCGGCCGTGCCCTGGTCCCGGGCCGGGGCTGTGACGTGGGCTCAGTGCCAGCCCGCCCCTCTCCTTGCTGCCCACCTGGCCCGGGCTGAGCAGCTCCTGGCCCAGGCCCTTGGGCCGCTCCCTGGCCGTCTGGCGGGCATTTCAGATGGACATGCCTTTCCCCAGCCCACAGCCCGCTGTGCCCCCATCGCCTTCCTTCTGGCAGCTCAGCCTCCAGCCCTGGGCTTCCCTGGACGTCTCTGCCTCACACTCGCAGGCTCACAGCGCCACCTCCGTGGTCCAGGCCGGAGGGCTGTCCCCGCCAGCCCCTTGGGCAGAGGGCGCACAGTGGGTCCTCCTGCTCCGTCTTGTTTCCTCTTCTGCCCTGGCTGCTCTGTGCACACTGGCCAGCACCCGCTCTGCTGGGTGGGGGTGGGTGGGGGTGGGTTCGGTCGTCCCTGTGGGCTCCCTGGGGGCGAGTTGCCCTCTCGGGGGACCGGCTGTGGGAGCGTCTCCCCGTGCGTTTCTGCCATCAGCTTTCCTCTGCAGGCCTTTGCCGGTTTCACGGGTTGAGGTCATGGTGCTGAGATCTGGGAGTGGTGGGTCCCTTTCTGGGTTCGGGATCCTCACCAGACCTGGGGCGTCGCGATCTTTCTCCCGTGGGCAGTCTCCACCCGGAGAGCTGGTGTCCAGCGTCGGCCAGGTCCCGGTGGCGTGGTTTTGCCGAGGCCAAGACCACAGTAGAAGTTTGATGGGTTTAGGTCTCACATGTAGGCCTGTAACCCTCCTGGGGCAAATCAGGACTCTGGTGTGTGTTCTGCCTAAAATGCACCCCTCCCCATCCAGTCAGCCCTGCTCCAGGCTGGGCCCTGGGTGAGGCTGGTCTTTGGGGACCCCACTCGTCCAGGCTCGTGCCCTTGACCTCGGTGTCTCCTGGCACTGTCCCGGGCAGCCTGCTTCTCCGCCCTCTGCTGAGGAGGCTGCAGACCCGCGCTCCGGCCCGCAGCGTCCATCACGCCTGCGGCCACGGCGCCACGTGCCTCCTCGCAGACAGCGGACTCCTGCGGGAACCTTCTTCTCCGCCCTGGCGCCCAGGAGCACGTGCTCCTCGGATCGAGTGGCTGGGTTCAGACCCGGGGGATGCGGGGAGCGGTGCGCTGCCGGGCGGAGGACCTGTGTGTCTGAGCTCTCGCTGGCAGCGGCTCCTCGTTTTTCTGACGTGGCTTTGTTTCAGGCCAAGTTGGCGAAGAACTACGGCATGACCCGCATGGACCCGTACTGCCGGCTGCGCCTGGGCTACGCGGTGTACGAGACGCCCACGGCCCACAACGGCGCCAAGAACCCGCGCTGGAATAAGGTCATCCACTGCACCGTGCCGCCCGGCGTGGACTCCTTCTACCTGGAGATCTTCGACGAGGTGCGGGCGCCGCGCGGGCCGTGCTGTGCGGGCTGCTGGGCTGCTCGGGGACTTGGCACTGTGGTGCTGGTGACCCTGCCCCGGCGCCCCAGCAGCAGTTGGCGCGTGCTCCCTCCGGAGCAGGCTGGGGGAAGTGGGTGGTCCCCTGGCGGGCGGGCGGGCGGGGGTTCTGGGGGGTGCGAGTGGCAGGCCGTCTACCCGGGTGCCCCTGGGAGTGGCAGAGGGTGCAGTGGGCTCTTCCTCGCCTGGTCCCCTCCTGAAGTCAGCCAGGGTGCCCAGCAGGTGAGAGCTCAGAGGGGGAGGGCGGGAAGCCAGGCAGGGAGGAGGGCCCTCTGCCCCGCCTCCCTCTCCCCTCAGCTCCCCTGGGAGGGTGTGTCATGCATTCCTGCCGGGGCGTCCAGCCTGGGGAGGCGTGGCCTGGGGTCTGCAGGCAGCTGGAGGGTGGGGGCTGGGCTTCAGGTGTGTGTGGGGGGGCAGGGGCAGCACCTGGCGGTCTCGGGACTCTCACGCTGGTTCCCCTCTGCTCCCTCAGCGAGCCTTCTCCATGGACGACCGCATCGCCTGGACGCACATCACGCTGTCCGAGGCGCTGCGGCAGGGCGAGGTGGAGGACAAGTGGTACTGCCTGAGCGGGCGGCAGGGCGACGACAAGGAGGGCATGATCAACCTGGTCATGTCCTACTCGGTGAGCGAGCGCCGCGGGGCGGGGCGGGTGTCGGCCGGGCTGGCCCCTCGCGCCCCAGGTGGCCCACGGCAGCTGACCTGCTAAAGCCGTTCCTCCTGAGGAGCTCGGCCGCAGCCTGAGTGGCAGGTCCCGTGTGGGCCCAGGAGCCGCCGCCCTCTCCGTCGCGCATTCTCCCGGGGAACAGTGCTGTGTGGTGGCCAAGTCATGGGATCGAGGCCCATCTTCTTTAATTTTTAATTTTTGTTTCTTTTTTGTGGCCCATCTTTTGAGGTGTGGCTTCCCTTACGGCCTTGAGGGCCCCCCTGTGCAGTAGTGGGTTGTCTCAGGGCCGCATGGGGATAAAGGGGGGATGGTACTGGCCCTCGACTGGACAGCAGGGCCAGCCGCTGGGCCAGCACCTCGGGGCCTGGCTCCTCCTCAGCACCCGCCATGGAGGTCCTTGGGGGCTCGGAGGCCATGATGGGTCAAGGCAGGGTCAGGGCCTCTGGGTTCCTGCCATCTCCGCGTGTCTCCCGGAGGTTTCTTACAATCGTGGGAACCTTTGCACAGAAACTCCAGCGGGTGGGGCAGGCGAGAGCAGGTGTGGGTCCCGAGTGGGCGATGCGGGCTCAGCAGCCCTCACCTGTGTGCCAGTCCCTTCACTGATGCCAGACGATTTTAGAGCCAGTCCTGCGTCAGTACAACTTCACCTATAAGTGTTTCCTTGTGCGCCTTTTTTATTTTTAATCCTCACCCAAGGCACGCTTAGAGAGGAAGGGAGAGAAACAGCGATCGGCTGCCTCCTGCACACTCCCCGACTGGGCCGCTCGTAACCCGGGCACGTGCCCTGACCGGGAATCAAACTGTGACCTCCTGGATGCTCAACCCTGAGCCACACTGGCCAGGCACCCTTATGCATCTTTTTTTTTTTTTTTAAATATATTTTTATTGATATTTTACAGAGAGGAAGGGAGAGGGATAGAGAGCTAGAAACATCGATGAGAGAGAAACATCCATCAGCTGCCTCCTGCACACCTCCCACTGGGGATGTGCCCGCAACCAAGGTACATGCCCTTGACCGGAATCGAACCCAGGACCCTTCAGTCCGCAGGCCGACGCTCTATCCACTGAGCCAAACCGGTTTCGGCCCCTTATGCATCTTTAACAGCCGTCTTCACAGAAACACAAAACTGCTCTCACACTGACGGAGAGAATGCAGATCTTAGAGACTCCCGGGAACTGTCCTGGATGCTGACCCGCAGCTCCCACTTACATTTGTTCTGGAACCTGTCTTCTTCCGTGACATCTCAGTTGGCCACGGTCCTGTGGGTCTGGCGAGTCATTCATTCCCCTGATCGTCAGCAGAGGAGTGCTGTGGGGTGCTGGGGAGGACGGGAGGGCGTCGGCCCTGAGCTGTCACTCCCAGGACGGGGTGGGTAGGGCTGCAGGTGAAGGGTTTGTGTGCGCCGGGGTCTGCTGTGACCCTGGGATCGCCTTTGTGTGTTGCAGTCCCTGCCGGCCACCATGATGATGCCGCCTCAGCCCGTGGTCCTGATGCCCACCGTGTACCAGCAGGGCGTCGGCTACGTGCCCATCACGGGTGAGCGCGTCCCTTGGGGTGGCTCCTGGGGTGGTGGTAGAACGGGGGCGGGGACTGGGAGTGCGGCCTAGAGGGTTAGCCTGGTCTTGGGGTGAGGCGTGAGGATCCTTCCAGAAGCGAGGGTCAGGTGTTAGTTACACTGAGGGTTTCTGTGCATGTATAGGAAAAGGAATTTCTTTTTCCTTAGCTATTGGCACAGGTAGGGTGAGGTGCAATTTGCGGAGATGCAGAAATGTAATTTTTAAACACGTCAGCACGAGTTGCCCTAACACAGTGGTCAGCAAACTGCGGCTCACGAGCGGCGGTTTGCCGCTCTGTTGACTAATGAGTTTGCCGACCACTGCCTTAGGGAAAAACACTTAAAAACGTTTTAATAACGTACTAATGTCTTTTTTTTTTTTTTTTTTTTTTTATATATATATTTTTTATTGATATTTTTACAGAGAGGAAGGGAGAGGGATAGAGAGTTAGAAACATCAATGAGAGAGAAACATCGATCAGCTGCCTCCTGCACACCTCCCACTGGGGATGTGCCCGCAACCCAGGTACATGCCCTTGACCGGAATCGAACCCGGGACCCTTCAGTCCGCAGGCCGACGCCCTATCCACTGAGCCAAACCGGTTTCGGCAACGTACTAATGTCTTTAACCTGAAGTCAAAACTTCTGGGTAAGGGTAATGCCTTACACAGTGGTCGGCAAACTCATTAGTCAACAGAGCGGCAAACCGCGGCTCGCAAGCCACATGTGAGGTGAGCCGTGTGCTCTAGCCACACTGTTACCCTGTCTGTCTGTGTGGGGTTTGCCGCAGCACCATCAAGTGGCGTCGTAGCTTTTACGTCTTGGAATTCTAAAATCCTGACTTTAGCTGCTGGTCAGCTCACTTCTGGCTGTGACATCCCTGGGCTCAGGCAGCGGCAGGCAGCGCGGGACGGACCCCAGAGAAGGGAAGTGGGCGAGCCCCAATGTCTGCCGAGGCGCAGGGAGCTGGGTCCAAGCAGAGCGCGGCCGCCCCACTGCGCTGAGGAGGCACGGCCAGCATGGGCAGGGGTCAGCATCCGGGGGTGCTGGAGAGGAGGCAGGGGCCGGTGGGGGCTGTTGGGTGAGAGCACACCCCACCCCCATGTGACTTCTTCCCTGGTCACATCTGCAAAGGCCCGTTTCCCGGTGAGGCCCAGCCCCAGCCCCAGCCCCACGGGAGAGCCTCCCAGCACCACGTGTGCCTGGTGCGGGAGCTGCTTTCCCAGGAGGAGGGGACACGTGTCGTGTCTGTGGCTCCATCCTGTGCGCTTTGCGCGGCCCCGAGATGCTGGCTCCAGGAAAGAGGAGGTGTCCTCACGGGGGGGCTCTCCTGGGCCGTCCTTGGGACGTGTTGGAGCCGTCGCAGCGGAACACAGAAGCTGCGCTCCTCTCCCGTGTGCCTGGGGTTCAGGGTCACGTTGCTTGGGTGCCCTTGCTGGTCGGTGCCCATGAGCCCGGGGGAGGCCAGCCCTGGGGGAGGCTCAGCGCAGGCTACTCTCTTGAGCCAGAGGCGACCTCCTAAACCCCATCTTGGGCTTGCAGGCATGCCCGCCGTGTGCAGCCCTGGCATGGTGCCCGTGGCCTTGCCCCCGGCGGCTGTGAGCGCCCCGCCCCGCTGTAACGAGGAGGACCTGAGGGCCATCCAGGACATGTTCCCCAACATGGACCGCGAGGTGATCCGCTCGGTGCTGGAGGCCCAGCGCGGGAACAAGGATGCGGCCGTCAACTCCCTGCTGCAGATGGGTGAGGAGTCCTAGACCCCTGCCGCCTGCGCCCTCGCCGCCACGCCGCTCCAGCCCTTTGGACCTGCCGCCCAGGGCGCCCGAGCCCTTTCCCAACGAGATCCCGTGTCCCCTCCTCAGCGTCCTGTCGCCAGCCCACCTGTTGGGGGTGCAGGTGGGTTTTGGGTTTCGGGCAGCTGCTCTGGACTGCCAGCGGGGTGGCCGTGGTGGCCTCCCTCCTCACTCGGTGGGGTGAGCGGGCACGTGGGCCGTGTCCTGTGTCCCGTGCACACGCTCCCCTCCGCTGGGGGCGCGCCCGCAAGTGCTCTGAGCTGCTCCCGAGCGCCCGTCTGGTTCGGTCCCTGGCGCGTAGCGCGGCCACTTACGGGGAGAGACCTACTCACTTCGGGTCGCAGTCCATTGACAGCTGCTGTGGGTTTAGAAATTGCCAACGGAAAACTCCCGTCCCTCCCTCCATGTGCTTCCTGGGCCTGGCTGCACCCCCCCCCCCCCCCCCCCCCCGCGGCCTGGGTGGTGTGGCTTGGCCAGGCCTCAGTCACGGTGTCAGCCTGCCTGTCCATCCCGCCAGCCCCCGGCACAGCCTCGCGGTGGCCCGAGTGGGGCCGTCCTAGCTCAGAGGATCCCCGGTCTCGGTCTGCTGTCCGTCAGCTCTGGGGAATGTCAGGCCAAGCGGCAGCTTCCTCTCCTTGGTCGGCTCTCCCACCAGAACCTGAACTTGGGGCAACAAGTAATAGACCTCGTGCTTCGCTAATGGGAGGGCGGGTGCGGGGACCCGCTGGCTCCACTGACAGTCATTTCAGTGAGCACTGGGCGGGTCCGTGGGCAGGCTGGAGACAGTGCCAAAGCCCCCGGAGCCCCCGTGCACATGTGCGAGCTGCACCCTGGCCCGGCGCTGGCCACGGCCATAGCGGGGGGACAGGGCGGGTGACACCTAGTGAAGTTGGAGGGGTTCCTCAGAAGTGACGCCCTTTAAGCCCCACCCTGCACGGAACACGTGCGTCAAGCTGCGGTCAGCGTCCCTCCTTAGAGCCGTTGCCCGGCCTCGGACCGCGGCTCTTCCGATTCAGGGTCGGGGCCGGTCCTGGCCGCCTGGAGGCCGGTGGCTGAGCAGGAGGACGCGAGGGCTGTTCGGCTCCTCCCTCCGACATGCGGCTGCTCCCGGAGACGGCCTCCGTCAGGCTGCGTGTGGTCAGGTGCACTGCTCATGCCTGTCCTGAGCCTGGAGGGGGTGCCGCGGGGTGGCCAGGCACGGGGGCTTGGGCCACTTGCTTGGCGAGCGCTGCCTTCGCGTGACCCCGTCGTCACGCCATGGTCACGTTCCAGCAGCTCGGCTTGTGCCTCGGAGGCCGACTCCTCAGCGACGAAAGCGTTGGGCAGGCCTGCGGGCCCTGGGGTTGAGTGGTGGCCTGAGCGGGCCTGGCAGCCCCCCCGCCCCTTCCAGGGAGGCTTGTGGGACCCCTGGGGGCACTCGGCCCCAGCCCAGGGCAGATGCTCAGGCCCGGCTCGTGGAGGCCCAGTGTGCGGGCGCGTAGTTTTTGGGGTGACCGGCCCTTGCCACATCCCCGCTTTTCTTTCTCGTGCGCGCTATGTTTTTAATCGATCAGAGCCCCCGTTTCACAAGGCCTGCCTTCTAAAGCAGACCGGCTCCACAGCTGCCCCAGGCCTGTGCTCGGTGCCACCTGCGCCCCACAGGGAAGTGAGGCCCCGGGCCAGGCCGCCTGCACCCCACAGGGAAGTGAGGCCCCTGAGGAGGCCCCGGGCCAGGCCGCCTGCAGATGGCAGGCCTCGGGGCGCTGCTGCTTCCTCTGGCCTCAGCCCGGCTGCGGATGAGGCGAGGCTGGGCAGCCGAGTCTCCTGAAGGCCCCCTTCACCAGCCTCTCCCGCCCGCCCGCCTGCCCGCCCGTGTGGGTGCAAGTGCGTCTCGGAGCCTGTGCTTCTGTCATTCTCCTGGGTCCAGTGTCCAGATTTCCTTTGATTGTAAAGTATATTTTTACTTTTCAGCCTTCTAATTTAATAAATGACCTATATGACGATAGAGAATTAAAGTCCTTCAGGGAAGTTTACGTGTGTGTTCCCGAGTCTTTCTTAACGTAGCGCCTAACAGACGCGCTGCAGCGAACCAGCCCGGGACTGGGTGGACGGTCGGCAGGTGGCCGGCTCACAACGTGACCCCAGCATCACGCCGGCTCGGCTTTGGTGAGAGCTGCGGGGGGCCCGGCGGTCGGCGCTGACCAGGTCGGGGTGTGCGCGCTCCTGGCTCTGACCGTGACCGCCTGCCCCGCTGGCGGATCGTGTGATGGGGCCGGGCCCAGGGAGACCCTCCCGCCACCCTCCCTTTGCCTCCCAGGTGGCCGGCCGCCCGGAACTGGCCTGCCCACGTGGGCATCATCTCTGGTCCTTCCTGCGAGGGTCAGGCCCACCGCCAGGGTGCCCTCTGCATCCTGGGCGCACAGACGGGCAGCTGCCTCCCCTCCCCCCCACACACGGGCCGTGTGCTCACAGCTCTGGACGAGCGGGAGAAAGAGAGGTCGACCCGGGACTGGTGCCCTGAAGGGGACAGCGGGGCAGCTGCTTCCTGCGGGTGCCGCCCCGTTGGCTGGCCCAGTCTGTCTCCATCCGTGACCCCTTTCATAACGAACCCCGTGTGTCTGGAAAACGTGAGGGTGTTTCTGAGCCCTCGGCCCACTCCTGGCTCCTGCCAGTGCCCCTACAGCCCACCCGAGACTGACCCGGCTCCGTGCCCCGTCCCTCCCAGCGGGTCCAGCACAAGCCCCGGGGGGGAGGGTGCAGCCTGTGGGGCCCCGGGCAGCCCAGCCACAGGACGGCGGGGAGCGATGCCAGGAGGAGGTTGTGCACACGATGCTCAGCATTTATTTGCAAAGTTGGGGCAGGTGAGCAGAGGGGCGCTTCAGGGCACTGACCTCTCCCTCCCCCTCCCCCTCCGGCCATCAGAGCCTTGGCCCCAGGTCCAGGCATGGGCAGGCAGCACCCCTGATGCGGCTTCTGGAGGCAGCAGGCCTGGGGGACCACTGTCCGTGCGGGGTCTGCTGTGGGGGCCACAGGCGTCTGCTCCATGGGGCTTCGCGGGCGGTGGGGTCCCAGGCCCAGGGAGGCAGCACAACAGGAGGAATAGGGGGTCTGGGCCGAGGGGGTGCTCGTGGTAGGTGAGGGTGGGCCCCGATGGCAGGGCAGGCGGCAGGTGGTCGGAGGGACTCCCTGCTTCGTGCCCGCTTCAGGATGACCTTCGCTGCTCTGTCCCTGTCCCGGTGTGGGCTTCACCCAGGGCAGGTGGAGGGAAGGTGGGGGGGGGGGGGGGGCTGGGGTCAGGCAAAGCTGCTGTGGCCGTGCTCGGGAGCGGCCGGCGAGGGGACGCAGGCCAGGTCGCACCTGCACTCGTCGATGTGGGTGTAGGTGTGCCGGACGGCCGTCCCGTCGGGGCACTGCAGGGTCACCGCCTCCTCGTGGGCCCGGGTCTCCTGGCAGCAGGTGCAGCGGCGCTGCATGGCCCGGGCCTCGGGGGAGTACCTGCGGGCACACAGCCCTGAGACGGGGCCTCGCCCGGCAGCCCTGTGCCTGTGAGGACGCGGCTCCGCGGGCATCCAGGGTCCCTTTGAACCCCCACCTTTCTGCCAGGCACCCTTTCCTCGGAACCAGCTCCTCAGACTTGCTGACCCCACAGGCCCCTCCTCCAGGAACCTGTCCTGGACCCTGCTCCCCGCCTCTCTGGCCGCGGGCTCACAGCTGGCCGCAGCCCGGCCGCTCGGCTCTACCAGCAGCCCCGCCCTGAGCCTGGCCTGAGGAGGACCCTGGGTCTGCCCACCCCCAGCTGGACACGGCCCCAGGCGCCTGGACGCAGCGCCTGTCTCTGCCCAGCGTGTCCAGGCCTGGCTCTGCAGGTCGGAGGCCCCGGGCTTGTGCGGACGGAAGTGGAGACGGGGCTCCTGAGGGCCCCCCTTTCCTCCTGGACCCTCCTGACGCAGCTCAGGATGGCCAGCCCAGGCCGGGGCCACGGGGGCACTGGGAGGTGGTGTGTGTTGGGCGGCTGGGGGTGCGGGGCCACTCACTTGGACACTCCTGGGCAGGAGCCCTCGCAGAAGGTGAGGTTGACGGGGGCCTCGCAGCCCTGGTGCCCCAGCACCGTCCTGTTGACGCGGACCTGGCAGGAGTCTGCAGAGGAAGGGCAGAGGTGGGGTCCCCGAACCCAGACCGGCCGCTCCCTCCCAGGGTCCCTCCCGCCCGAGATGTGAGTCCAGGGGTCAGGGCAGGAGCCCAGGGGCAGAGGTCGAAGGGCGGGGCGGGAGGCGCCCTGACTTACCCACTTCCTCGCAGGAGTAGCAGCAGCCGGTTTTCCTGAGGATGCCCTGCAAACGGGACAGAGGGAGAGCTGGGGGCGGGGCCAGGGCTCTAGGGGCGGGGCTTCATAGGAGGCCATGGGCGGGGCTCCAGGGCCAGGCCAGGAGGCCACGAAGGCTGGCCAGGTCCCCGGGGGCACACACCTTGCAGCTGGACACGTCTGGGCAGGGCAACGGCCTGAGGATCAGCATGGGGACCCCGTGCTCGGCCTGGCAGTGGTACTCGGTGCAGCTGTCCTGGCTGTTGACCCAGGTCTCGTTGGGCTGAAAGGCACAGGGAGAGTGAGCCGGTGGGATTCTCTCCTGGCCCGGGAGGCCTGGAGGGGGGCTGCCGGGTGGAGGGCTGAGACCGCCGCTTACCTGGACCAGCCCGCCGTCGGGCGTGAGGCAGGCCCTCTGCACGCACTCCCCACAGCACTTCCCGGCCACCGTCAAATACTCGGAACCCTGGGGACCGGAGGGTGGTTATGTCTGCACCCCAGCCCTCCTGCCCCTCCACACCCCAAGGGCCTGGCAGCCCCATCAGCCGCCCCCACACTCTGAAATGGTGCCCCTGCCACGGCCTGGAGGGGAGAAGCTTGTCCAGGCCTGGCTCTGAGGGTCGGGGTGCCCCCTGTCCTGCCGCAGCCTCACCCCTGCTTCCGGCCCCTCCCCTCTACTTCGGCCTGCCTGGAACCTGTCCCAGCCCCGCCCGCCCCCTCGCTCACCACCGTCCTGCTCTGCAACCTCCCTTTGGGGAAAGCGGCCCAGGCTGAGCTGGAGAGCCCTCCCGGGGTCAGGGACCGCCGACGTGAAGGTGCCGCGGGGGCTGGGGGGCCCCGGGGGTCTGTGTCTGCCCCGGGGCAGCTCACCGGGGGACAGGTCTCGTTGCAGCTGTCCTCCTCACACTGCACGGTGGGGTCCTGGGAGTCCACGGACAGGCAGGTGCACGTGTGGCAGGGAGTGGCCGCTGGGAAGGTCGCACCGACCTGCAGGGGGTGGGAGGGAGGGGGTGACTGCGGGCACTTGGTGGGCGGGGCCAGGACCCTGCCTGCGGCCAGGTGGGCTCGGAGGAGACGAGGCCCACAGGGGTGTTCTTTCTTCTTCAGATGGGTTTATGGATGTGCCCCCGCCGGCCCGGCCAGGAGAGCAGCAGGACCCCGGGCAGGGCAGGCACCCCGGGGCAGGGCAGGGCCGGCGTGGGCAGGCACCCCGGGCAGGCAGCGGGCGCTGGGAGGTGCGGTGCTGCCCGAGGACCTTCCCCTCCTGGGAGGAAGCTGCTGGGAGACCCTGAGGCTAAACTCTTGCCTGGCCCTGGGCACAGGCGCCCCTCCCGGCCCCCTCCCCGCCCCCAGCTCTAAGTGCCCCGAGCTGCTCCCTGCATCTGCTCTCGTGGCAGGAGGGCGGACAGCTGGCGTGTGGAGACGAGGCGTGGTGTCCAGAGGGGCCAGGCACCCCACAGTGGATGTACAGAGCCCCGCTGCCCCCAGGCCACGGAGCCCCCCAGGCCACGGAGCCCCCCAGAAACGAGCCCTTACCCCGTAGACAGTGCCATTGTAGGTGCACAGCTTGGGCCCTGGAAGGAAAGGGAAGGCTGAGGGCCTGCCTGGCGGGGGAGGCGGGGGGAGGACACCGCTGCCCCAAGCATCACCCCAGAGAGCCCCCCCCCACTCACGGCAGCGGAAGGCGGGGCAGCAGCCGCCCTCCTCCTGGACGCGGGCCAGCTCCTCTCCTGGCCCACACACCGGGGGGCTCTGGGGGCTCTGGGGGCAGCTGGTCGTGTTGCAGACTGTGGAGAGGCAGAGAGGCGGGTGCTGACGGGGGACCTCGCCCTCCCCACCAAGCTACTTCCCAGTGTAACGGGCTTCCCCACGTTGGAGCCGAGGAAGTACGTTTCCGAGGGCTGACCGCTCTGCGGCCCTGCTGGGTTCCCCCTCCCTGGTCCTGCCCCGGTGCCTGGGCAGACCGGGGTACCAGCCTCATTGTGAGGGGAAAATGAAGCCCCCGAGGCCGCCCCAGCTCCGGGGTCCAGCCAGGACGACGTGGCCTCAGTGGCCTCCGCGCTGCAGGCCCTGCCGGCGGGTGGCTGTGCCCTGTGCCCTCCTCTCGGGCCCCACCCGCCGGCCCGCAGGGCAGGGCTCACCGCACAGCGTCTCCTGGCAGCACGGGTTGTCTGCCAGGGGCCTGGTCACGGCCACGAAGCCAGCCCAGCCGCACTCCCGGGGCAGTTCCTGGGCGTCACACTGCACGGGCGCGCACTGCACCGACACGGAGCCCGCGTCGCACACGCAGGCCTGGCAGTTGCTGACCCACCGCTCTCCAGGCTGCAACAGACCAGGTCAGGGTCCCCGAGGGCCCAGGGCCGGCCTCAGCTCGGAGCAGCCCTGTGACAGGGACGCATGCACACCCAGGCGCCCCCACCAGCCCCGCCACCGCTCCCGGCAGAGCGCCTCCCTCCCTCCCCCCCTCCCCCTCCCCCTCCCCCTCCCCCTCCCCCTCCCTCCTTTCTCCCTTCCTCCCTCTGCTTGAGCGAGGTGGGGCCAGCTGGGGGCAGAACCACTCACGAATTTGGGGAACCCATCTGGTCCCACGCAGGCTGGAAGAGAAGGAGAAAGGGGGTCACGGGGGGTCCTGGGGTTCAAGCCGGTGGCAGAGGCCACAGGCCGCAGGGACAGGTCCTCTGGGGCCTGGCCACTCCCCAGCCTCTGTCGTCCCCCTGGGAACGAAAGCCCGGGAACCAAGGGCTCTAGGCCGCGTGGCTGCGGGCAGACGGGTGGCGCTGGGCTGAGGCTGCCATCGCCACGGAGGGGGACGGGCCCAGCACAGGCCCGGGACAGGGACGCCCGCCGCTGCCTCCCCCGACCGCCTCCCCAGGACTGGGTCAGGGCCCGGGAGGGGGTGCGTACGGCACTCGGGCACACAGACGTCCGTGTGGGCGTTGAAGAGGGTCTGGCCGTCTGGGCAGAAGCAGCCCTCCGCCAGCGCCGTGCTCTCCGGGTGCGGGGTCCTGTGAGGGGAGGAGGGCAGTCCTGGACCCTGGACCCTGCGCCCACGTGGACGGGCAGTCCACGGAGGGGGCAGCGGGCTTGGATGGGGTTGGTCGGCTGCCCTGGACGTCCCATGGGGCCAGGTGGGGGAAGGGCACCCCAGAGGCCCTGCCTTCCTGGCTGCTCCCAGGCCCTCGGGCAGTCTGGCCGGTGCTCACCTGGAGTCACAGGACGCGGGCTGCACGGGGCCGCATGGCTTGTACACCTTCTCAGGGGGGCAGGGGAGCTCTGGGGGCAGAGACGGGTGTCAGGTGGGCCGAGGAGGCCAGCCCCCCCCCCACCACGGCCGCCCCCAACTCACCGCACAGCCCGCCGGTGGCGTTTCGCCAGTCGCTGCACGCGCCCCGGGCACGGCAGAGTGCCGCGTAGGCCTCCAGGCTCTGGCAGGGCACCCTGGGGTGGTCGGCCTGGCAGGCGTCCTGGACGCAGGCGCTGAAGAACAGGCCGGGCGAGATGAGGTCGTGGCACTCGGCGAAGATGCTGCGGGCAGGGGCAGGGCAGTCAGAGGTCGGAGCAGAGCTGGGTCCCAGCCCCGACGGGGTCGCCGACCCGGGGTGACCATGCCCTCGGGAGGGACTCACTGGCTCAGCATCAGCTCACAGAGGGGCGCTGGGGGGCACGGGGTGGAGGAGGGTGTGGTGGGTGC
This sequence comes from Plecotus auritus, assembly GCF_963455305.1. Taxonomy (NCBI): domain Eukaryota; kingdom Metazoa; phylum Chordata; class Mammalia; order Chiroptera; family Vespertilionidae; genus Plecotus; species Plecotus auritus. The sequence goes on along the minus strand of NC_137783.1, from coordinate 154,932,247 downwards.
CGGGGACGGGGGGCTGGTGGTCGTGGGCGGGCCTGTGGGGGCCCAGCAGCCTTCCTTGTTGGTGTCGGGGACCAGCCAGGCGCTGGCCATGTCCTGGCAGGTGGGGGCGATGGTGCCATCCGGCAGGCGGCAGTCATCCGTCTTGCTGTTGGTGCAGGTGCCTGGGGGCGGGGCCGGGAGGGTCATCGCGGGGCCGGCCTTCCCCCTACCCCGCCACCTCCCGGGGGCCACACGGTTATGAAACTGGTTAGTGAGGGAGAGGCGGCTGTGGCCTAGGGCAGGCGGCAGGGGTGGGCAAGTCTGGGGGGTGGGGATGCCCCCCGGGGCCCCGGGCAGGACGCGGAGGGAGGAGCAGGTGGCGCCCTGCAGGGCCCGCGTGTCCACTCACCGCACTGGCCCTCGGTGTTGTGGCTGAAGCGGCTGTAGGACAGCCGGACCTGGAAAGCCTGCCCGTCAAAGGTGACGCTGACCCCGACGGCCGGGATGTCCACGCGCATCGAGGTGCTCGCGGTCACGGACACGCTCACGCCGTTCCGGCTGAAGCCCTGGCTCACCCGCACGCCGTCGAACAGGATCTGGGGGTGCAGTGGGGGCCGTCACGGGGGGTCGGGGCCCATCCCCTCAGCACACCAGGTGCAGGGGCTCCCTCAGGCTGGGGTCCCACCCGCCCGCACGCACCAGGCCCTCCTCCTGCCCGCTGGCGGCCGTCTCCGTGGTGAGGACGACCTCGGTGGGTGCGTAGCGGATGTGGAGGGCACGGGGGCAGCTGGCGGAGGCCGCGGCCCCGCAGCGGTGGTTGTCCAGGAGGACGGTGAGGTTCCCGTGGCGCGGCCGGATCTCCCTCATGAGCACGTGCGTGCAGTTGTCCCGGAAGGAGTAGGGGGTGCCGTCGAAGGTGACGTAGTGGGAGCCCCCCCAGCTGCTGCAGGAGCCTGCGGACGCACACAGTCCCTCACCCAGCGCCACGCGCCTGGCGTGTCCTCAGCTCGGCCTCCGCGCCTCACTGGTAAACCGGGGGAGTGGGCCGTGGAGGGCCCTACGGTGGGACCTGCCGCTCGGCTGCGGATGGGCCCTCGGTACGGAGGCTCTCGGGCTGAGGCCTCCCGGGTCACCCGATGGCCCTCAACCCCGTGCTGAGTGCCCTCCGTGGGGCCAGGGAGGGGAGGGGCCACCTGAAGGCAGGGCAGAGACGGGGTGAGAGACCAGGGCCCAGACGGGACAGGACGGGACGGGACGAGGCAGGAAGGGCAATCCGTGGAGATTCAGGGAGGAGCGGCCTTGGGGATGGGAGACAATCCCTCCTGCTGCTGCTGGGAAGCACCTGTCCGGGGTCCCTCCTGGGGCAGCCCCGTGGAGGGCCCTCGGGCCCCGTTTCCGCCCCCAGTGCACCCGGCAGCCCCCTGTGTGCCGTCAGCACCGCCCGCCTCCCCGCTCGAGCCCGGGGCTCACATTCGCACTCGTAGTGGAACCGGCAGGGCTCCTGCTGGCTCTGCACCCTGACCGGCAGGTGCCCGTTCACACAGGAGACCTGGGCCGCGGGCTGCGGCGCCAGCAGGACGATGCGGTTGTCGCCCTCGCACCGCGCCACCGTGCAGTCCTCCAGCGTCCAGGACTCGTTCACCTGCGGACGGCAGGCTCGGCTCCGCCACCCGCCACAGCCTCAGGGGCCCAGCCCCGGCCTCCCTCCCGCCAGAGCGCCCCATGGAGGGGTCACCCCGGGGCTGGGGTCACCCCGGGGCTGGGGTCACCCCGGGGCTGGGGCCCGCCCCACGGGACCCAGCAGCAGCCCCTGACCGCGCGCACAGGACGGCAGGCAAGGCGGGGAGGAGGGGCGCGCACCTGTCGGGGAGGGTCCGCGAGGTCGCAGCCGGGAGCTGGCGAGGTCAGGGGCACCCAGGTGGCGGTCGGGGGCTCCGGGGGCGAGGTGGTGGAGCAGGCGCCCTGGAAGCGGTCGAGCTCGCACTGCTGGTTGCAGATGGCGTAGAAGCGGCAGCCGGCCCCGTCGGTCCTGTCGTACACGACGTCCCCTGGGGGGAGGGGGGACCCGCCGTCAGCCAGGCGTGGCCTCCAGAAGCACCTGCCTCGGGGCGGGCGGGGCGGGGCACAGACCCCGGAATGGGGTGACGGGTGGACTGTCCTCGGGGTGGGGACGGTGCCTGCACACACCTGGTAAGAAGAGCTGTCCGAACGCCCGGCACCGGCAGGGGGTGGTGGGCGAGGGTGGGCTCGGCGAGGCGCTGGGCCCGAGGGTGCGGGGGACCGAGGGCGACGAGGTGGTCTCCGGGGCCGGGGAGGGGCAGTGGCGGTAGTCGTCACAGCAGAGCAGGCGGATCTGGTAGTTGAAGCACATCCGGAAGCGGCCGCCCTGGTCGCGGTTGCGGCACACCAGCCCGAAGCGCACGTCGCACTGCACCGCCTGGCCCACGTCCTCCAGGCTCGCGTCCGGCGCCTTTTCTGACCGGCACTCGATGTCCTGAGGCTCCTGGCAGAAGTCGTGGCCGGCCGAGCGGAGGACCGACAGGGTCTCAAAGTCCCCGCCGTCGGGAACCGGGGTGGGGTAATCCTCGTCGAACCAGTCTGTCCACGTGCACCGTGGCACGCAGGCCCCAGGGGTCGTGGAGGTCATGGAAGTTGTGGAGGTCATGGAGGTCATGGAGGTCGTGGTTGGCTTCAGGGAGCTGGTGGGCAGGGTGGTCCCGAAGGTGGGCCTGGAGGACGGGACCCCAGGGGTGGTCTGTATGGGGGTGGTGACCAGGGGCACCGTGTGGGGGGCACTGGACGAGGCTGGCTTGGCAGTTGTGGTCAGGGTCCCTGGGGAGGCGGAGCGACTTGGGACAGAGGGCCACTCGGTGGTCCTGAGGGATGTGCGAGCCGTGTGGATCGGGGGGACACTCTCGGTGGTCCTGAGTGAGGTGGGAGCCGTCTGGGTTGGGGGGACACTCTCGGTGGTCCTGAGGGAGGTGTGAGCCGTCTGGGTGGGGGGGACAGACTCGGTGGTCCTGGCAGTAGAGGGTCCTGTCCCAGCGGTGCGGACGGTGACCCTCCCTGTGGTCCCGGGGGACGAGGGGAGTGACTCGGTGGTGGCCGTGGTCCTGAGCTCGGTGGTCCCGGGAGTCGGCCGGCCCGTGCTGGTGGGCACGGCCGTGCTGGGGCAGTGGCGGTAATCGTCGCAGCAGAGCACGCGGATCTGGTAGTTGAAGCACATCTTGAAGCGGCCGCCCTGGTCGCGGTTGCGGCACACCAGGCCCTCCTCCAGCCGGCACTGCACCACCTGGCCCAGCTGCCGCAGGGGCACGTCGGGCAGCCTCTCGGCCCGGCACTCCAGGCCCGCGGGCCGCTCGCAGACGGGCCGGCCGGCTGCCCGCATGTTGGCGTAGGTCTCAAAGTCGCCTCCGGAGGCCCCGGGCAGGGGGTAGCTCTGGTCCAGCCAGCCGGTCCAGGCACAGTGAGGCTGACAGGCAGTGGGCGTGGCCACTGAGGTCACGGGGCTGGAGGTCGTGATGGGCGAGGTCGGAACCTTAACCGTGGGGCCTGTAGCCATGGTGGCGGCTGTAGAAGGGCCCGGGGTGGTGCCCAGCAGGGAGCTGGTGGTCACGGGAACGGGGGGCGATGGGGAGGCCCTGGTGCTGGGCCCTGGGCTGGAGGTGGCCGTGGTGGTGGGCGTCCCTGGGGTGGGGGTGCTCCCTGGAGGCGGGGAGGGGGCCGCCGTGGTGCCGGGCGTGGAGGGGCAGTGGCGGTAGTCGTCACAGCAGAGCAGGCGGATCTGGTAGTTGAAGCACATCCGGAAGCGGCCGCCCTGGTCGCGGTTGCGGCACACCAGCCCGGAGCGCACGTCGCACTGCACCGCCTGGCCCACGTCCTCCAGGCTCGCGTCCGGCGCCTTTTCTGACCGGCACTCGATGTCCTGAGGCTCCTGGCAGAAGTCGTGGCCGGCCGAGTGGAGGACCGACAGGGTCTCAAAGTCCCCGCCGTCGGGGCCGGGTGTGGGGTAGTCCTCGTCGAACCAGTCTGTCCACGTGCACCGTGGCACGCAGGCCCCAGGGGTCGTGGAGGTCATGGAGGTCGTGGAGGTCATGGAGGTCATGGAGGTCGTGGTTGGCTTCAGGGAGCTGGTGGGCAGGGTGGTCCCGAAGGCGGGCCTGGAGGACGGGACCCCAGGGGTGGTCTGTATGGGGGTGGTGACCAGGGGCACCGTGTGGGGGGCACTGGATGAGGCTGGCTTGGTAGCTGTGGTCAGGGTCCCTGGGGAGGCGGAGCGACTTGGGACAGAGGGCCACTCGGTGGTCCTGAGGGAGGTGTGAGCCGTCTGGGTCGGGGGGACACTCTCGGTGGTCCTGAGGGAGGTGCGAGCCGTCTGGGTCGGGGGGACACTCTCGGTGGTCCTGGCAGTAGAGGGTCCTGTCCCAGCGGTGCGGACGGTGACCCTCCCTGTGGTCCCGGGGGACGAGGGGAGTGACTCGGTGGTGGCCGTGGTCCTGAGCTCGGTGGTCCCGGGAGTCGGCCGGCCCGTGCTGGTGGGCACGGCCGTGCTGGGGCAGTGGCGGTAGTCGTCACAGCAGAGCACGCGGATCTGGTAGTTGAAGCACATCTTGAAGCGGCCGTCCTGGTCGCGGTTGCGGCACACCAGGCCCTCCTCCAGCCGGCACTGCACCACCTGGCCCAGTTGCCGCAGGGGCACGTCGGGCAGCCTCTCGGCCCGGCACTCCAGGCCCACGGGCCGCTCGCAGACGGGCCGGCCGGCTGCCCGCATGTTGGCGTAGGTCTCAAAGTCCCCTCCGGAGGCCCCGGGCAGGGGGTAGCTCTGGTCCAGCCAGCCGGTCCAGGCACAGCGAGGCTGACAGGCAGTGGGCGTGGCCACTGAGGTCACGGGGCTGGAGGTCGTGATGGGCGAGGTCGTGATGAGCGAGGTCGGAACCTTAACCGCGGGGCCTGTAGCCATGGTGGCGGCTGTAGAAGGGCCCGGGGTGGTGCCCAGCAGGGAGCTGGTGGTCACGGGAACGGGGGGCGATGGGGAGGCCCTGGTGCTGGGCCCTGGGCTGGAGGTGGCCGTGGTGGTGGGCGTCCCTGGGGTGGGGGTGCTCCCTGGAGGCGGGGAGGGGGCCGCCGTGGTGCCGGGCGTGGAGGGGCAGTGGCGGTCACAGCAGAGCAGGCGGATCTGGTAGTTGAAGCACATCCGGAAGCGGCCGCCCTGGTCGCGGTTGCGGCACACCAGCCCGAAGCGCACGTCGCACTGCACCGCCTGGCCCACGTCCTCCAGGCTCGCGTCCGGCGCCTTTTCTGACCGGCACTCGATGTCCTGAGGCTCCTGGCAGAAGTCGTGGCCGGCCGAGCGGAGGACCGACAGGGTCTCAAAGTCCCCGCCGTCGGGGCCGGGTGTGGGGTAGTCCGCGTCGAACCAGTCTGTCCACGTGCACCGTGGCACGCAGGCCCCAGAGGTCGTGGAGGTCATGGAGGTCGTGGTTGGCTTCAGGGAGCTGGTGGGCAGGGTGGTCCCGAAGGCGGGCCTGGAGGACGGGACCCCAGGGGTGGTCTGTATGGGGGTGGTGACCAGGGGCACCGTGTGGGGGGCACTGGATGAGGCTGGCTTGGTAGCTGTGGTCAGGGTCCCTGGGGAGGCGGAGAGACTTGGGACAGAGGGCCACTCGGTGGTCCTGAGGGAGGTGTGAGCCGTCTGGGTCGGGGGGACACTCTCGGTGGTCCTGAGGGAGGTGCGAGCCGTCTGGGTCGGGGGGACACTCTCGGTGGTCCTGGCAGTAGAGGGTCCTGTCCCAGCGGTGCGGACGGTGACCCTCCCTGTGCTCCCGGGGGACGAGGGGAGTGACTCGGTGGTGCCCGTGGTCCTGAGCTCGGTGGCCTCGGGAGTCGGCCGGCCCGTGCTGGTGGGCACGGCCGTGCTGGGGCAGTGGCGGTAATCGTCGCAGCAGAGCACGCGGATCTGGTAGTTGAAGCACATCTTGAAGCGGCCGCCCTGGTCGCGGTTGCGGCACACCAGGCCCTCCTCCAGCCGGCACTGCACCACCTGGCCCAGCTGCGACAGGGGCACGTCGGGCAGCCTCTCGGCCCGGCACTCCAGGCCCGCGGGCCGCTCGCAGACGGGCCGGCCGGCTGCCCGCATGTTGGCGTAGGTCTCAAAGTCCCCTCCGGAGGCCCCGGGCAGGGGGTAGCTCTGGTCCAGCCAGCCGGTCCAGGCACAGCGAGGCTGACAGGCAGTGGGCGTGGCCACTGAGGTCACGGGGCTGGAGGTCGTGATGGGCGAGGTCGTGATGGGCGAGGTCGGAACCTTAACCGCGGGGCCTGTAGCCATGGTGGCGGCTGTAGAAGGGCCCGGGGTGGTGCCCAGCAGGGAGCTGGTGGTCACGGGAACGGGGGGCGATGGGGAGGCCCTGGTGCTGGGCCCTGGGCTGGAGGTGGCCGTGGTGGTGGGCGTCCCTGGGGTGGGGGTGCTCCCTGGAGGCGGGGAGGGGGCCGCCGTGGTGCCGGGCGGGGAGGGGCAGTGGCGGTAGTCGTCACAGCAGAGCAGGCGGATCTGGTAGTTGAAGCACATCCGGAAGCGGCCGCCCTGGTCGCGGTTGCGGCACACCAGCCCGAAGCGCACGTCGCACTGCACCGCCTGGCCCACGTCCTCCAGGCTCGCGTCCGGCGCCTTTTCTGACCGGCACTCGATGTCCTGAGGCTCCTGGCAGAAGTCGTGGCCGGCCGAGCGGAGGACCGACAGGGTCTCAAAGTCCCCGCCGTCGCGGCCGGGTGTGGGGTAGTCCGCGTCGAACCAGTCTGTCCACGTGCACCGTGGCACGCAGGCCCCAGAGGTCGTGGAGGTCATGGAGGTCGTGGAGGTCATGGAGGTCGTGGAGGTCTTGGAGGTCATGGAGGTCGTGGTTGGCTTCAGGGAGCTGGTGGGCAGGGTGGTCCCGAAGGTGGGCCTGGAGGACGGGACCCCAGGGGTGGTCTGTATGGGGGTGGTGACCAGGGGCACCGTGTGGGGGGCACTGGATGAGGCTGGCTTGGCAGTTGTGGTCAGGGTCCCTGGGGAGGCGGAGCGACTTGGGACAGAGGGCCACTCGGTGGTCCTGAGGGAGGTGTGAGCCTTCTGGGTCGGGGGGACACTCTCGGTGGTCCTGAGGGAGGTGTGAGCCGTCTGGGTGGGGGGGACACTCTCGGTGGTCCTGAGGGAGGTGTGAGCCGTCTGGGTGGGGGGGACACTCTCGGTGGTCCTGGCAGTAGAGGGTCCTGTCCCAGCGGTGCGGACGGTGACCCTCCCTGTGCTCCCGGGGGACGAGGGGAGTGACTCGGTGGTGCCCGTGGTCCTGAGCTCGGTGGCCTCGGGAGTCGGCCGGCCCGTGCTGGTGGGCACGGCCGTGCTGGGGCAGTGGCGGTCGTCGTCGCAGCAGAGCACGCGGATCTGGTAGTTGAGGCACATCCTGAACCAGCCGTCCTGGTCGCGGTTGCGGCACACCAGGCCCTCCTCCAGCCGGCACTGCACCACCTGGCCCAGCTGCCGCAGGGGCACGTCGGGCAGCGATGTGGCCTGGCACTCCAGGTCCACGGGCCGCTCGCAGACGAGCCCGCCGGCCTCCCGGATGTTGGCGTAGGTCTCAAAGTCGCCACCCTGGGGGCCCGGCGAGGGATAGTCCACGTCGAACCAGTCTGTCCAGGTGCACCTTGGCACGCAGGCCCCAGAGGTCGGGGACATTGAGGTAGGCGAGACGGAGCTGGGCCTCCAGGAGCTGGAGGGCAGGGAGGTCCCCACGGTGGAACCGGTGGCCGAGGACCCAGCTGTGGTCTGTGTGGGGGAGGTGGCCAGGGTGGCTGTGTGGGGGGCACTGGATGAGGCGGGCTGGGCCGTCGTGGCCAGGTTCCGGGTGGATGGCATGGGCGGTGGCGTGGTGGAGGGGGGGCAGCGGCCGGCGCTGTCGCAGCAGAGCACACGGACGTTGTAGTTGAAGCACATGGTGAACGGCCCCCTCTGGTCCCGGTTCCTGCAGACCAGCCCGGCCTGCAGGCTGCAGCTCACCACCTGCCCGATCTGGTCGAGGCTCACCTCCGGGTAGCTCTCTGCCCGGCACTCGATCTTCTGCGGCTCCTGGCACATCTTGCCGCCAGCAGCCCTGATGTTGTCGAAGGTCTCCATGTCTCCGCCCGTGACCCCCGAGGTGGGGAAGTCCACGTCAAACCACTCTGTCCACTCGCACCTGGGTTCGCAGCTGGTCGTGCCCCGGCTGCTGGTGGCTTCAGGGGTGGCAGTGGTAGCAGTGGAGGTGGTGGTGGTGGCTGTGGCTGAGGCTGTGGCTGCGCTGGTGGTGGCAGGGGTGGCAGTGGTGGTGGTGGTCGTGGAGGAGGTAGTGGCTGTGGCTGCGCTGGCGGTGGCAGGGGTGGCAGTGGAGGTGGTGGTGGTGGTGGTGGTGATGAAGGAGGTAGTGGCTGTGGCTGAGGCTGTGGCTGCGCTGGCGGTGGCAGGGGTGGCAGTGGTGGTGGTGGTGGTCGTGGAGGAGGCAGTGGCTGTGGCTGTGGCAGCGCTGGCGGTGGCAGGGGTGGCAGTGGCGGTGGTGGTCGTGGAGGAGGCAGTGGCTGTGGCTGTGGCGGCGCTGGCGGTGGCAGGGGTGGGCTCCCCGCAGTGGCTGTGGCTGCAGCACCGCAGGCGGATCCTGTAGTTGTAGCACATTTTGAACAGGCCCGGCTGCTCGTCATTCCTGCAGACCAGCCCGAAGCTGGGGTCGCAGTGCACAAGCTGCCCCAGCTCCTCCGGCCTCCTGTCCGGGAAGTTCACCGCCCGGCACTCTATGTCCTGCGGCCGCTCGCACACCTCGCCCCCTGCGGCCCTGATCCTGTCGTATGACTCGATGTCCCCCCCAGCCTCCTCGGACTTGGGGTAATCCTCATCGAACCACTCCGTCCACTGACATCGGGGCTGGCAGGTGGGGACCGGGGTCTCGGAGCTGCCTGCTGTCGGGGTCTCTGTCGTCCACGAGGTCAAGGCTGTTGTTGCCATCACGGGGGAGGTGCGCAGGGGCGGGGGGCTTGGCTTCTGGCTGGGGCTGGGCCCCGGGGAGGCGCCGCAGGGCACGTAGTCGCAGCACAGCACCCGCAGCTCGTAGTTGTGGCAGAGCGGGGGGTCCTGCTCGCTGTTGAGGCACCTGAGCCCCAGCACGGGGCTGCACTCCACCTTCTGGCCCAGCAGCTCCAGGGGCGTGTCCGGAAGCAGCTGCGCGCGGCACTCCACTCGGGCTGGCGCTGGGCACACCTGGTGACCCCTCTGCCTCAGGTTTGCGAACGTCTCGAAGTCCCCACCTCCCATGCCCGGCTCTGGGCGGCCGCTGTCGAACCAGGCCGACCAGTGGCACAGCTCTCGCACGCACACGGTGGAGAGCGTGGGGACCGGACCTGTGGGGGTGGGGGCAGGCCCGTCAACCTCCTCCGCGTCCTTGTTAGCCATGCCCAGGAGGAGGGTGACGCAGGTCCCGTGGCCCCAGGGTCTCGGCAGGGTCCCGGTCCATCTCTTGCGCCCAGGACTGCTGCGCCGAGTGCCTGCTGGGCCCTCCCTCCTTCCCAGGTCACCTCACCTGTCGTGGAGGGTGGAGTCGCAGTCGAGGTGAAGGTGAAGGGCGTGGTGGACGGGGTTTCGGGACACTCCAGGGCCCTCCGCGTGATCGTCCCGTTGCTCCCGCAGACGGCCGTCAGGCAGGCGCCGAGCCCGTCGGTGGTGCTGTAGATGACTTCCCCGAAGCCGTAGGTCCTGCCCTCGTAGGTGCACTGGCAGGCTGCAAGACAGACGCGGCAGGTGCAGCGCGCCGCGGGAGCCCCAGCCCCAGCCCCAGCCCCCTGACCAACCAGACCCCTCCTTACCCTCCAGGCTGTACGTGCATCGGAGGCCCCCAGGGGTACAGTCACTGCGAGGAAAGAAAGGAGCTGAGGGCCTGTGAGGGGGGGAGGGGGACGCCCCCCTCTGCCCCGCCCCTTCCGCCCCCATCCCCCCAGGCCCCGTCCCTTCAACTGCTCTGCCTTTGCCTGCCCCGCCCAGCTCCACCCCAATCCCGCCAGGCCCCATCCCTTTAACTGCTCTGCCTTTGCCCCGCCCCGCCCCGCCCTGCCCCGCCCCGCCCCGCCCCGCCCCATCCCCTCAGGCCCCATCCCTTTAAATGCTCTGCCCTTGCCCCGCTGCGCCCAGCTCCGCCCCCATCCCGCCAGGCCCCGCCCCCCAACTGCTCTGCCCTTGCCCTGCCCGCCCGGCTCCGCCCCCATCCCGCCAGGTCCCGCCCCCTCAATTGCTCTGCCCTTGCCCCGCCCAGCCCCGCCCCCATCCCGCCAGGCCCCGCCCCTCACCAGCTCTGGCAGTTCTCTGCTGTGGGGACCTTAGCACCAACATCGTAGTAGTTCCCGTCGTCGTCGTCGTAGCAGCCACACTGGGCCACACACCTCATCTGGTCCTCACTGAAGAAGGGCTTGCTGGGAGGGCACTTTGGGTAGCAGCCTGGGGCGGGCACAGCGGGGAGAAGGCTCACCCTCTCGGGCCAGGTGGTCCGGGCCGCCCTGACCCGGGGCTGGGGGAGGTGCCGTGTGCCAGTGGCAGGAGCCCACACACCCCCTGGCACCCGCCCAGCCCCCGACACCGGTGCAATGTCCTGGGATGATGCGGTCTAGCCCCCCGGGACAGCCTGCCCCTCACCTTCCTGGCCCGGCAGGTCCATCAGGCAGCGCCCACTGGGGTTCCGGCAGGTTTTCAGGCAGGGCGCCCCGCAGGGCTGGTAGTGCCACTCGCACTCCCCGTGGGGGTTGTAATAGTCACAGAACAGGGCTGAGCGTGGAGGGCAAAGGGTAAGGGCGAGCCGGCCGCCTGTGCCCTGGATGCCGGGGCAGCGAGGGGCCGGCCCAGCTCGCCCCAGGAGTGGAGGGTCCCAGGGGCCCGGCCCCGGCACTCATTGCAGTTTCACTTCTCAGCCCATCCCGTTGGGGGGCGACCTGTCTGTCTAGTTTTTACGGACACGTCTGTGCGCACACACGGGGTGCCTGGGGTGCAGCCTGCCTCCTCCCGCCAGCCCGCCCACCCTTCAGCACCACGGACAGAGCCCCCGACTCACGGCAGATTTCCGGGGTGCGCCAGGCCACACACACGCCCACGTCGCGGCAGGCCTGGGCGTAGGCAGCCACGGCGGTGCAGAAACACTCGCAGTCGCCCCCGGAGTCGCAGGCACACGCGTCGTTCACGCAGGCCTCGTAGTACTTGGTGGAGTCGACCTGATGGCGGGGGGGAGGGGCCGCTCAGCGAGGAGAGCTGTCCCACGTGTTGCGACAGCAGCTCACCTGCCATCTGAGGCCGTGACTGCTGCATCCGGAGGCTCCCGCCCCCCTGCAACCTCCACTCGTGGCCCTGGCCCCCGCGCTGGCCTCAGCCACCCGCATTTCTTGCCTCTGATGGGCCTCTCACTCAAGGGCAGACCAGCCCTCCTGACTATGTGGGGACCCGCTCCTGACACAGGGAGGCTGCTGTCTCCTTGGGGTGAGGGCCTGCCTCCCAAACGCACTCCCCGCTCCCGGCAGCAGAGCCCAGTGGGCCCCAGTCTGGTGGACAGTACCCCCCGCAAAGCGTGCATGCCAGGCCCCGAGGGCTTTCTGAGGCAGGGTGCGCAGTTGGCACAGGCAGCCTGCCCAGCGCAGACCATTCCTGCCAGGCGCCCTCCTCGTCGCCGGGCAGGTCCGGATCGGGAGGCTGTGTGGTGGGTGAGTGGGCACTGGAGTCCTGTCACCAGGAAGGACCTCGGGCAGCTCTGGGGCGGTCCTCTGCGCCGTGCGGCCCGGCGTGGGGCGGACAGGTCAGGGGTTGTGGGGGGACGAGGCAGGACAGGGCCTGTATGGCGGCTCCACTTCCGGGGCAGGAGGCTTAGTGGTCAAGGGGCGCAGCGAGGACGCCCTGTGCTGGGACTGGGCCCTCCTCGGTGCCTGCCCAGCGGGAGGTCCAGACAGTGCTCCGTGTTCAGGGCAAAGAAGACTGTCCTCCGAGGCCCAGCCCCCGCCAGCCCTCAGCCCCTGCCCCCCGCCCAGAGCCGCTGCCATCAGCCCACCTGAGCACGGCAGGCCTCGAAGGTGGCGCTGTTGATGAGGCTGCACTGCCGCTGGGCCCAGGACTTGCGGTAGGGGTTGGCGGTGCAGGGGTCCCGGGGGGCCGGGGCGTCGGGGCAGGTCGGGGAGAATTTCCAGCTGTTGCCGAACTCCAGGGCGTCGCCCACCACGGACTGACTGCGCGTGGTGAAGTCGTTGACGGCGTTGTCGTCGAAGTTTCCGCACAGCCCGCAGACCCGCCCCTGCAGACGCAGAGACAGATGACGGGCATGTGGAGCTGTGGCTGCGGGGGCAGCCTGGCCTGGGAGGGGTGAGTGCAGGGCACCCGGTTCCCGCGGGCAGCACCCAGTAACCTAGCAGGAGGACAGGGTGCACAGTGGGTCCTGGTAAGAGGCCAGGCGGGCAGATGGGCAGGTGAACAGGCGGGAAGGTGGACAGGTGGGAGGTGATCAGGTGGACAGAGCGGCAGAGGGGCAGGTGGGCAGGTGGACAGAGCGGCAGAGGGGCAGAGGGGCAGGTGGGCAGAGCAGCAGAGGGGTAGGTGGGCAGGTGGGCAGAGCGGCAGAGGGGCAGGTGGGCAGAGCAGCAGAGGGGCAGGTGGGCAGGTGGGCAGAGCGGCAGAGGGGCAGGTGGGCAGGTGGGCAGAGCAGCAGAGGGGCAGGTGGGCAGGTGGGCAGAGCAGCAGAGGGGCAGGTGGGCAGAGCAGCAGAGGGGCAGGTGGGCAGAGCAGCAGAGGGGCAGGTGGACAGAGCGGCAGAGGGGCAGGTGGGCAGGTGGGCAGAGCGGCAGAGGGGCAGGTGGGCAGGTGGGCAGAGCGGCAGAGGGGCAGGTGGGCAGAGCAGCAGAGGGGCAGGTGGGCAGGTGGGCAGAGCGGCAGAGGGGCAGGTGGGCAGGTGGGCAGAGCAGCAGAGGGGCAGGTGGGCAGGTGGGCAGAGCAGCAGAGGGGCAGGTGGGCAGAGCAGCAGAGGGGCAGGTGGGCAGAGCAGCAGAGGGGCAGGTGGACAGAGCGGCAGAGGGGCAGGTGGGCAGGTGGGCAGAGCGGCAGAGGGGCAGGTGGGCAGAGCAGCAGAGGGGCAGGTGGACAGAGCGGCAGAGGGGCAGGTGGGCAGGTGGGCAGAGCGGCAGAGGGGCAGGTGGGCAGAGCAGCAGAGGGGCAGGTGGACAGAGCGGCAGAGGGGCAGGTGGACAGAGCAGCAGAGGGGCAGGTGGACAGAGCGGCAGAGGGACAGGTGGGCAGGTGGACAGAGGAGCAGAGGGGCAGGTGGACAGAGCGGCAGAGGGGCAGGTGGACAGAGGAGCAGAGGGGCAGGTGGACAGAGCGGCAGAGGGGCAGGTGGACAGAGGAGCAGAGGGGCAGGTGGGCAGAGTGGCAGAGGGGCAGGTGGGCAGGTGGGCAGAGCAGCAGAGGGACAGGTGGGCAGGCACCTGCTTCCCCGTAGGACCTCAGCCTGGTGGCCGTGGAGTTGCTGAGCGGAGAGACCGGGGAGCGGAACAGCTGTCCGCCAGGATCTGACCCACCATTGGTCTGTCTGGCCTCACCCCCTCCTCAGAACCCCACCCCTCAGCAGACCACAGCTGCTCGCGGGCCCCGCAGGCCAGGGGGGGAGGGGGCTCTGTCCCTGCCTGAGGGGTGCCGCAGCCCGCCTGCGCTCACCTTGTAGTCCTGGCGTAGCCGGATGAACACGCTGGTCCTCCGGTCCCAGGACACGACCAGGCCGGTGCGGGTCTCGATGGCCAGGTGGGTGCCCATGTACCGGACCCTGTAGGGCAGGTCTGCGCCCGGCCCCCGCTGCACCACCTTGTAGGTGCCCTCGTGGAGGATCAGCTCGTAGTTCTGTGAGGGGCACAGGGAGCTGAGTGGTCAGCGCCCACCCCGTGGCCAGGGCAGAGGCCCCACGGGTGCTCAGGGGCCCACGGCACGGGGCTGGCAGGAAGGCTGAGCTGGGCTCCTGACACGTCTGTGAACTCCCGGCGAGAGGCTGGGCAGGGCGTGCTGGGAGCTGGGGCGCTGCGTGGAAAGCCGGGGGCCTCGGCAAGCAGAGGGGGCTAGGGCACAGCGGGCGGCTGTGGGCGGCACCTGGGGCTCCCCCGGAGGCCAGCACTTCACCCACCACTCCCACCCCCCGTGCTGCCGCCCCCCGTGCTCCTCCTCACTGCCTCGGGAGACACCCAGCCAGAGCTCTGCTCGCTGCCGGTAAGCGCTGACCTCCCTCTCCTGGAAGGGGCGTCCCGGGGCAGTGGGCTGAATGGACGCCCCCAGAGACGTGTCCCTCCCTAAATTCCGAGACCTGGGCACGGGGCCTTATTTGGAAAAGGGGTCTTTGCAGATGTGATTAGCTGAAGGATCTCAAGGTGTCCTGGACTGGGGGTGTCCCCATGGAGAGGAGTAGACCCACAGAGAAGCCACGTGATGCCAGAGGCAGAGACAGGAGGGGTGTGGCCACAAGTCCCGAGAGGCAGGGAGGGGTGGGCGGGACCCTCCGGGCGGGACCCTCCCCCTCCCCCTCCCCTGACCCTCCTGAAAGGGCGTGGCCCTGACACCCGGCTGTTGGAGTGCAGACCTCAGAGCCATGTGCAGAGACGAATCTCTGGTTTTAAGTGGCCGTGGCCACTTGTGTGTCAACGCCAGGACACAGGGCAGCCGACAGGCCGGGCATCCCAGGGCTGGGGACCCCACGGGGTGAGCCTGCAGAGGGAGGGAGAGCGTTCCTAGTCACCCCTCACCTCCAGGAAGAGCTTGATGGCCTTGGAGCAGGTGACCCCCGTGGTCCCGCAGGGGATGTTCTCGGTGACGATGCGGAAGGTCCCGTTGCTGGTGCCGTTGCCTCCGCAGTAGTCCTGGGACAGGAGAGACGACAGGCCGGTCAGGCCTGGATCCTGGCGGCCTGCGGGGCGGGGCGGGGCGGGGCATGGGGACCGCCTACCTGGGCCAGCGTGTACTCGCAGCTGCCCTCGAAGCTGTACCGCTCGCCGTCGAAGGTGATGAAGTGGCCGTCCCCGTAGGCCACGCAGGTGCCCAGGCAGGGCCGGCTGCTGCACTCCCACCTGCGGTTCCGGCAGGTGCTGCAAGGGGCAGAGGCATGTTCTGCTTACGGGCCACGGCGGGGACAAGGACGGGGACCCAGCCCTGCCCGTCAGCAGGGGTCGCAGGAAGCAGCTTCTGCAGCCCTGGCACCTGCAGCCCTGGCACCTGCTGGGCAGAGGCCGGCCCGGGGCACCTCCCAGGGAGGGATGGGAACACGTGGGGCCTTCCCAGGGGAGAGGCAGTGCCGGCCTCAGCTCCTCTCTGCCTCCTGCCCAGGGCCAACCCGGCCGCGGCCCACGCGGTCTTTCAGCTGCTGCTCTCGCCCACCCCGCAGCCCCGCCGCGGAGACCGTGGACCCACCAGGTGTTACAGTCCACCCTGATGGTGTCCCCAGGCCTGTAGGCGGCGTCGTTGTGCAGACAGGGGCAGTCCTCCTCGGCCACGCAGCCCCTGCTCCCGTCGGACACCAGCCCCGGGGGGCAGACGCAGCCAGACACGCAGTGAGTGCTGAACTGTGGACGGAGGTGCGGGTCAGCAGCGCGTCCCCTGCTGCGGCCCAGGGACGCCCATCGGGGTCCTCCAGGCCAGGGGGGCCACCCGCCGGGCAGGGGTGTGGTGGCGCCCTCACGGCGGGGCCGACTCACGCAGTCCACGTCCAGCGTGTGGCAGCTCCGGAGGCACTCGGCGCCTGGCGTGCCCGCCGAGACGTTGCTGCAGTCCAGGTACACCATGGGGGCCACGCAGCCTGAGGAAGGAGGACACGCTGGGGCTGCGCAGCCAGGACCCCACCCCGGGCCCGCACAAGCCCTTTCCGCTTCCTGCAGGCAGGTGCCCGCGGAGGGCGGCAGGAGGGCCGGTACCTGTGCTGGTCTGCTCCACGGCGCCCAGGCAGCTCAGCTTCCCACTCGCGCACGAGCTACGGGAGAGGGAGGATGGGTCTGGGCCACCGCCCGCTGCCCCACGGACCCGCCCGCATCCCGGCTGGGAGGGCGCGGGCCCCGGGCCTGGCCACGAAGTGAGCACAGGCCTAGGCCAGGGTCGCTGTGAAGGCCTCCAATCCCGCCAACAGCCAGGATGCGGGCAGAGGGCGGGCGGCAGGGCCCAGGGTGCTGAGGCCGAGGCCCAGCTGGCGAGGGAGCTGCCTCCAGCCGGGAGGGCGTGGGGCGCCCCGGGCTGGCCCCCGAGTGAGCACCACCTACCCAGCACCCTCCGAGGACCCTGGACCCTCAGGACACCCTCCCGGCCCGGGGAGAGGTCCCCCTTTACAGAAGGGCTGAGGGCTGGGCGGGAACACGCCTCCCAGGGAGCCCCGGCCCCGCCCTCCCCGCCCCACCCCGCCCCGCCCTGCCCCGCCCGCTCCTACCACACCACGCCGTGGTCATGCACCACCTCCCCGGGGGCCACCACGGAGCCCCGGAAGTAGCAGGGACAGGCCTCGGCGGGCACACAGCTGCCGGCGTCGTCCAGGAAGGTGCCGTCGGGGCAGGTGCAGCCGTCCACGGGCACGAAGGCCACGCCGCAGGTGACGTCCGCCTGGCCCAGGGCGCGGCAGGTGGGCTGGCAGCCGTCCACCACGTAGGCGTAGCGCTGGGACTTGGGGCAGGTGCTCATGTACTTGGCTGGGCGGGGCGGGGCGGGGAGACATTGGGGTCAGTGGCCGGGCCCAGGAGGAAGCCCGAGGACGCGGGTGGGGTTGCTGCCCGGGGTCCCCGGGGCCCAGGGAGGCCGAGGCGCCCGCCCAGCCCACTCACTGCAGACGCCGGCCCTCCAGCCGCGGAGCAGCACGCCCCGAGCGGCGCAGGCGCGGACGTAGGCGGACAGCGCGGCGCACAGGCAGTCCTCGGTCTTCTCGCAGTTGCACGTGTCGAACAGGCAGTTCTGGGGGCGGAGGCGGGGCGTCAGGGACCCCAGCCTGCACTCGGAGCCCCTCCGCTCTGGTCCATCCGCCTGGGACCCTGCCCCCTCCCCTGGCCAGCCTGGAGCTCCGCCCCCAAGCAGGTCCCCGCGTGGTGGGCGGGCCTGGCGGACCTAGCCAAAGGCGTGGGGTGGGGTCCGCGGGCAGGGTCTGCGGGGACCAGCACAGGTGGAGGGAGAACCCTAACACAGCAGCGCTGAGTTGCCTGAGGGCCCGGGGAGGGGGCGGGGTGCAGGGCGGAGTCCACAGCCCCCCCACCCAGGGCAGGGATGGGCCTGTATCCTCGGGCAGACCGACCCTCTCCCCCCAGGAGAGGAGTCCAGTGCATTTGGGGGCTTTGAGCTTCCGGATCCGGAAAGGAGGCCTAGGAGCCAACGGCTGTGGGTTGAGTTGTGTCCCCCCAAAAAGGTAACCCCTGGGGCCGGTGACGGTGACCCTCCTGCAAATAGGGGCTCCGCAGGTGTGATGAGCAAAGGGGAGTCATTAGGGCGCCTGAGCCCGCGTGGCCGGTGTCATGAGAGGAAACTCGCACACAAACAGGGACAGGAGGCCATGTGACCCCAGACCCAGCGGAAGTGGAGGACATGGGGGTGCAGCCACAGCCCAGGACCCTGGAGCCCCAGAAGTGGGGATGGGGGACGGAGCCTCCCCTGGAGCTTCCATGGAGCTCCGCCCTTGGCACAGGGACCCCGGAAAGGGAGGCTGGGGGAAAGCTGCAGGGCAGGCCCCGTTCCAGCCCCCCCCTTCCCCGAGAGCTGGGGTCCCCGACTGGCAGGGGTCTCACCGAGTGGAAGGGTGTGGGGTTGATGACGGAGTGGCAGGGTGAGAAGGCGCCGGTGGGGTCGGTGAGCAGGGAGCACCAGTGCTGGGCGTAGATCTCTGGGGCAGGGACGTGGGGGTCACCAGGCGGGCTGACCACCCCCTCCCTGCACCTCCCCCCGCCAGCCTCTGCTCCACACTCACGGGCCCTGAACTGGACTTGGGGTCACCCGCCGGCCGCCTGGGCACTGCTGGCAGGGCAGCAAGATACTCTTCCCAGAGATGGGGTCCCAGCACCCCACCCTGCTTGCCCCGGACCCTGCTGTCTGCATGCACGCCTAGATATCCGGGGCCCCCAGCCCTGCGGCCCCCGAGTCCGGTTGAGACGTGAGGCTTCCCGGGCAGACGGGCAGCAGCCCGAGGGCCCCCCAGGGCGGGGTACCGTTCTCCACGCTCAGGGCGCACGGGTCCTCGAAGCTGTTCCTGACGTTGGGGCAGGCGGCCTGGGTCTTCCAGGTGTTGGCGAAGGCGGCGGCCGTGCCCTCCACCACGCCGCTGAGGCTGAGGAAGTCGTCCGCCTGGTTCTGGTTGAAGTTCCCGCAGAGGCCTGGGGCCGGAAGGGGGATCAGCCCGGCCCTGCTCCCCAGCCCGTGCTTTCTCCCACACCATGGCTTGGTTCCAGAACCATCTGCTGATAGGATCTGGTGGGGGTCAGGGCCTGTGCACAGCCCCACCTCCACCCCCCGAGGCCCCTCCCTGCTCGCCGCCTCCCCGGTCCCCATCGCCTGGCCCCTCGCTCCGGGCTGGGGCGCTCACCGCACATCTGGCCTCGGTAGGCGGGGTCCAGCCTGAGGACCAGCTGCATGAGGGGCACCAGCTGCACCTCCAGCTGCAGCCCGAGGCCCGTCTGCACCAGGATGAAGAAGGTCGAGGGCCTGAACATGGTGATGTTGGCTGTGGGGGGCGGGGGTACGGTCAGAGGCTGGCCGGAGGCGAGGCCAGGCCCGGCCACGCTGACCCCAGTGCCTGGACCTCGTGCTCCTGGGACGGCCCAGGCGGCAGACACGGGCTCAGACAGGCATCTGGTGGACCCCAGACACCCAGGAGCCAGGCAGGAGCTCACATACCTGCGTGGGGCGGGACCACAGACACCCTGAGAGGCCGGGGTCCCTGCAGCAGCCACAGGTGGGACCACACGGAGACCCCGCTCTCTACCTGACAACCACTCCCGGCATGTGCTGGCACTGCCCGCGCCCGCAGAGAGCCCGAGCAGGGCTGGCCGCCGTGCGGGCCGTACCTGCTGACACGGGCAGCTGGGTGTATATGGAGTTCATGAACACCCCGCCGTTGGCCTGGATCCGGATGACCTGGGAGGGGAGGGGGCCGGTCAGGCTGGGCCGGAGCCCCCGGAGCCTGGGCGGCTCTGGGACGGCCCAGGAAGGCGGCTGCCCGGGACCGCGGGGCTGCGGGAGGGCGTTGGAGCCTGCGTCCTCCCCATCACTGCTCATCCCTGTCGTAGGCGACGAGGCAGGACCCTCACCGTGTCCCCGCCGTCCAGGCTCAGGGTCACCGTTTTGAGGCAGTTCTCGTTGTCTGTCAGGCCGCATTTCCGCAGCTCGGCCAGCACCGTGAAGCCGCTGTCTGCACATTTCTAAGGGCAAAACAGGGCATGTGTGTGCAACACACACGTGTGTGCATGCACCGGTGTGCACGTATGTGTGGGCACGTGTGTGCGCGCGTGTCTCTGTGTATGCGTGTGTAGTGCCCTGTACCCAGGGCGCCACGCAGGCTGCAGGTGGCTCTCCGTAGCCTCTGGCACCTACAGGGAGCGTGTCTCAGGATCTGGGCATCCCTCTTCCCCTGCGGGTGTGCGGAAGGGACCCGGGAGGGACCGGGGGGCAGGGAGGGCTGAGGGCCGGGGCCGACCGCACCTTGGACAGGACGTAGCTGCAGTCCCCGTGCATGTCGTAGAGTTTCTCGTCGTAGGTGGAGATGTGGGAGCCGCCCTGGACGGAGCAGGTGCCCGGGCACGGGAGGTCCTGGCACTGCCACAGTCCTCCGGAGCAGGTGCTGGGGAGGCCGGGAGCGGGGCGGCTGGGTGAGGGGAGGCGCGCCCACCCCACGCGCCGCCCCCCCAGGCGGGACAGGGTGGGGGCCTACCAGGAGCTGCAGCTGGTGGTGAAGGAGGCCCCCGGGGCGTAGGTGCGGCCGCCGTGGGCGCAGGGGCAGCGCTGCAGGGGCACGCAGCCGGTGTTGGTGACGTCATCGAGCACCGTGCCTGCAGAGGGGTGAGCGGGTCAGCGGGGCGGGGCGGGCGCCCCGTGGAGGAGGCAGCCGGGATGGGCGGGGGGCTGTCCCAGGGCCGGGGGACCTGCCTGGGGGGCAGAAGCAGCCGTCCGCGCAGTGGTCCTCGCAGGGCTGGGCGTGCCCGGCGTTGGAGCAGGTGTCCGCGCAGGGCGAGCCGCACTCTTGGTGTTGCAAGTTGAGGGGGCAGGTCCGGGCTGTGGGGAGGGCACAGCGCTTGGCACCCAGGCGGCCACCCAGGCGGCCCGATGGGCAGACAGGCCACCCCCACTCCCACTTGCCATGTGTCCCCAAGGGTCCCCAAACCACATCTGGGCTCGGGAGCCCCTGGTCTCAGAAGCCCTGGGCCTGCTTGTCTGAGCCCCAGCCGCCTCCTCTGCTGAGGCCGGTCCTCGCTCTGGGGCCCCCGAGGGGCTCCACCTGCCCTAGGCCCCCACACACCAGGTGGCCCCAGGCTCTCCTTGGTCACCCGCTCCCCAGGGACCCAGCGAGGGTGGCAGGCACTCACGGCAGAGGTCGGGGCCCCTCCAGTTCTGCGGCTGCCCCCCTGCGTGGGCGCACTGGCGGGAGTACTCGGCGAAGGTAGCGCACGGGCAGGTGGGGCAGCGGCACAGGTCCTGCGCGCAGGCGGCCACGTACGCGTCGGCGGCCACCAGCCCGTTGCACTGGGCGAAGGCCGGGCCCAGCAGGGTGCGGCGGCAGATGTCCTCCTGGGAACACAGAGCCGCTCGCTGCCTCTGGGCGGGGCGCAGTGGGGACCCAGCCAGGGACCCCCCCCTCTTCCCGGTGGTTCCTTCCCTCCCCCGCCCCCCAGCCATCCTGCTCAGCCACTGAGCCCCCCGCCCCGGGGAGGGTTCTGCTGGGCCCTGGGAGGGACACCCGACCTATGGCCACCACCCAGGCTCCGGGACACACATGGGGCACCCAGGAAAGGGGCAGATCCTGCCCCTGGAGGTGGCTCCAATAAGTGGGGGCGGGACCCATCCACTTCCTCCTCCGGGGCTGCAGCCTGGCCAGCGAGCTGGGGGGGCGGCCACTCCGAGCCCTGACTTAAGGCTGGGGGTTCTGCTGGGGGAGGGGGGTCCAGAGCTTTCAGGCCACGTCCAAAGGTGGGGTCCTCCCAGCTCATCAGCAGGGCTCGCTGAGGCCCCCACCCTTGGTAGGACTGTGGGGTGTGTGTGTATTTCCACACGCAGATGGGCGCACGCTCACACAGGGTCACACACACTCTTACATGTGTGCGGGGGCGGGGGAAGCGTGTGGGTGCCGAAGGTGCACCTCCAAAGTGGAGGCCGAGTCCTTGGCTGCCCGGCTCAGGAGACCCTCGCTCCCCTGGACCCCAAGGTCCCAACCCAGGAAGGCTGCGCCCGCCCCGCTGTCCACACGCCCTGGGGCAGGGCTCACCCCGTCCGTGCAGTTGTCGGCGGGGCCGGGCTGGGGGTCCTGGCACTGCTCCGTGGGGCCATCCAGCTTCTGCAGGTTCCCGAATTGCAGCGGCGTCAGCCTGGCATCTGGGAGAGGAGGGGGGGCTCCGTGTGGGGCTGCGCAGGGCCGGCTGCCCAGCCCAGGACCCCCGCCGACCCGCTTCCTGCCCGGGGGCCCCGAGATCCCCCAGCCCCGCCGCCTGCCTGCCTGCCCGCCCAGCCCCCGTTGGCCACCCGCACGCCCTGACCCCGCGGCACTCACTGTGGGCGTAGAACTCGTTGACGGCCGGGAGCCCGTTGAAGTCCCCACAGAGGCCGCACGTCTGGTTGGCGTACTTGGGGTCCAGCTCCAGCTGGGGGCGGGAGTGGCAGCTCCAGCCTCTGTAGCCTGGCAGGGCCCCCTGCTGACCCCTGACCCCTGACCCCCTCCCCCAGGGACTCCCACAGCCGGGGCAGGAGCGGGCGGGCCTCTCACCAGGGCGCTGTCCTCTCCGTTCCACATGAAGGTGAGCACGAGCCGGACGCTGACCTTGACGTAGTCGCTGCTCCGCTCCACCAGCAGGCCGGCCCGGCTGTAGGGCAGCCCCTCCCTGGGGCGAGAGAGACTTCCAGTCCTCCCTGCGCCCTGGGTCTGGGGACCGTCCGGGGCCCTTCCCGTAGCCGCCCCCACCCCGGCCCACGGGAGTCGGGCCCTCCCGCCACGCGGGGCTCACCGCCGCCCGTCGATGAGGACGGAGCCGTTGGACAGCTCCAGCACCAGCCCCTGGGCCTTGAGGACCACGTGGGTGATGGTGGGCCTGGAGCCGGCCAGGCCGCGGCGCAGCTGGACGTTGAAGTCCTCGTAGGCGGCCCCGCAGTGCGCCGAGAAGACGTAGTTGCAGCGGCCGGGGAAGCGGAACACGTCGCCGTCGAAGGTCTTGTAGTGGAAGTCGCCCCACGTGCTGCAGACCCGGCCGTTGTGCGCCGGGTTCAGGGCTGAGGGGGAGCGTGTGGAGGCCCCGCTGGACGGACGCCAGGCGTATGCCCAGCTCCCCGGGGAGGCATGCAGTTTGGGGGTGGGGAGCCCAGAGGTGGCCACCCTCTCGCCACGGCACGGCCTCGCACCCCTCGGCACCTCTGACTCTCCCGACCCCGGCGCCTGCCCAGCACCCGGGGCCGCCCAGGTCCCAGCTCTACCCAGATCCGTGACCCCAGCAAACACCCCGCCCCCAGCAGTGGGAGCATCCACTCACGGCTCATGGTGGGGAGGACGGTGATGGGTGGGATGAAGATCGTGCGCTGGGCTGCGGAGGGGGGGCAGGGCACTCAGGGGACGTGGCCAGGCAGCCACGCCCCTTCCCGGGACCCCCACCCTCCTCACTGCCACTCGGGGAGTAGCAACCTCAGGCCAACCCTGACCCACCCCACGGAGCCAGGACTGATGGCTGTCCCTGCTGGATCCTCCCTGCCTCCTGAGACAGGCTTCCGCTCGGGGCTTGTGTGTGCGCCTTGCCCTGAGTGTGTGCGTGTGAGTGCATACATGTGTGAGTGCGTGCATGTGTGAGTACGTGCAGGTGTGAGTGCATGCATGTGTGAGCGTGTGCATGTATGAGCGTGTGCATGTGTGCACATATGAGTGTGTGCATGTATGAGTATGTGCATGTGTGGGTGTGTATATGTGTCTGTGCATGTGTGTGCACACTAGGTGAATATGTGCATGCATGTGTGAGTGTGTGTGTGTGTGCCCATTGTGTGTGGACACCTGTGTGCGTACTGTGTGGGAGCGTGGGAGCATTTGCGTGTCTGCTTTGCGCCTCCGTGTCCTTCTCACTCCCCCCGCGCACCCTCTCCCTGGCAGACGGGCGCTGGGAAGGTCTGTGCGTCCCTGCGGATGGAGACGGCCCGGCCCCCACCCGGCCCCTTCCACCTGCTGGCCGCGTACCAGTGTCCATCCTCCGACTGCCCTTGGCTGCCTCTGCGTCTGCCCAGCTCGGCCCCGCGCTGCCCTGGGGCTCTGTGGGGACAGGATGGAGTCAGCGGGGAGCCGGACACGCGACCCCCGCCCCCGGCAGCCTGTTTGGGTGTCAGGGCTGCAGGGTGGCGGCCACACGAGCAGGCCCTGGCCTCCCGTCGCTCGGGGACAGGAAGCGAGGCCTCCGTGGGGGGTCTGGCAGGGGCTGCACCTTGGGTGCCTGTGCTGCCCTCCCCCCGCTGTGAGGCAGGAGCTGCGTCCTCCTCCCCCTCCCCCTCGCCCTGTGACCGGGCAGGAGAATGGAATCAGGAAAGGGCGGTGGCCCCGCTGGCCCCGGCCCCCACGGCCGCCCAGGAGCGGGTCCGCCACCCCACGTCCCGCAGAGAAGGACAAAGACGGGCTTTGTTGGGGGAGGACACCGCCGCCCGGAGGCTCCCAGGCGTGACTTAGCAGAAACCCAAAACCCAAGACCAGAACCCGAGCGGCAGGCGTGGCAGGTGGACGCCAGGGGCCTGGTACTGGTGGCCGAGGCCGCCCGAGTCCGCCTCCTCCGGGCAGCCCCCGCCCGCCGGACCAGGGCCTCCGGGGTCAGGGCCGAGGCCCCAGGCCCTCTCTGCCGGGCTCAGGTGGGGGCGCCCCTGCACATGGCCCAGGGCTCCTTCCGTCTGTCTGCCAGGGGTCCCCCTCTGGGACCCGGACGGTGCTTTGTGGGGGGTGCGGGTGGGGCTCCTGATGCCCTCCCCCGTGGGGCCCGAGCCCGGGGAGGGGCACGGGGCGGCCGTCACGCCTGAGCTGCTTCCTGTTGGGCCTTCCGGGCCAGACCACCGACACTTGGGGCGAGGGACTGGCCCGTGGTCACCTGCCCTGTCTAGGGCCTGCTTCCCTCTGCCTGTCCGTCTGTCCGTCTGTCCACCCCTGACCCCAGACCTGCAGCCCCTCCTCCCTGCCCCTGGCCCCATGCCCCGTGGAGAGAACGCAGGTCCCGGGGCACCTCCCCTGGGTCCCGGCCCAGCTTCCAGAGAACGGGCTCCAGGCAGGACCCTCCGTGGCAGCGGGGCCAGCCGGTGCGCCTGTGTCTCCATCGCTCACCAGAGAAATGCCTGCCCCCATCCCTCCTCCCAGGTCACGTGCCCCTCACTCGGGCCCACCCTCACCACCCCTAGTGGGGCCTTCAGCCGCCCCCTCACCCCCATAGTGCATGCCCCCCATGGAGTGATTCGCCCCTAAGAAGAAGGAAGTGAGTGGAGGGTGAGGTGCGCTCACCGCAGGCCCCCCTCAGGTGCAGGGCCCCGGGAGCCCCGAGGAACCCCGCTGAGTGGGGACCTGGCTGTGCCAAGCGCACACCGAAAGGAGCCGGGGCGAGGCGTGTGCCCCAGGGGCTGGGCCAGGGGCTCAGGGAGAGACCGCCACCCGAACCCTGACCCTGGCCCCGAGCCCGGGGAGAGGCAGGTGGGGACGGCTCGGTGCTGAGCGCGGAGGCCGGCGGCCGTGTCACCTGGCAGCCCCTGCGGCTGCATCTTTCTTGTTGACAGTAAGTATTAGGGCTTCTGCCAGCGAGGCACGGGCACGGCGGGGCCCCAGGGTGGAGGGGTGCCCCGGGGTGAGGCGGCTGGGACAGGCCCAGTAGCCGGGGTGGGAGTGGGGTTCAGACGTGGCCCCCTGCCGCTGGGCCCGCCCGCCCCCTGCAGCCCTGCTTCGAGGGGGTATTTCACAGCCGCTGGGGTGCCCCGAGCTGTCACCCGGCTGGCCACGCCAGGGAAGGACGATGCACCCGTCTGGGCAGGGACCGGGGTTTCCCCTGGGACCCAGCGTCTCCTGGACACACCGGCTGGGGTCCTGCCTGTCCGTCCGTTCGCGGCCGGAGAAGCCCAGGCGAGCGGCGTGAGGCCCTGGCCGTGAGGATGGGTGCGGGCCGTGAGGATGGGTGCGGGCCGTGAGGATGGGTGCGGGTCCACTCACCTGCCGTCGGCAGGCAGAGCAGGACCAGGAGGGCCCAGGCCAGCGCCTGGCACCCGCTCGGGTCGCCCATCCTGGGGACTGCGGGCGGCGGCGGCGAGGAGGGAGTGGGCAAGGCGCTGGCTCCCAGGGGCCGCGGGCCCTTATGTAGCAGGAAACCTTGGCCCTGTGCCTGGCTGGGGCCGCGGGGGCACTGCCCTCTCCCCGCGCCAGCCTCGGTGTTTGCTCTCGGGGAGGGGCCGGAGCAGGAAGGTAGTGTGAGGAGGAAGGAGCCTTGGCCCTGGGGCCCCGAGACTCAGGACCCCCGCCCCAGCAGCCTCTGGGAATCAGCAGGGGGCGGGGTGCTGGCGGCCCCTCCAGATGGCAAAGCCCCCGCAGGAGGGCACCTCGGGGTTCTCCCTGGCTGCAGCCCCCACCTCCCTCCATAGGGTTGGGGTTCAGCTCCACGTTGAGCCCCGGAAGCCTGGGGGAGGCCGAGAGGTGGGCCTGGGGGGCGGGCAGCACACCCCTGTCCTGTCCGAGGAGTGGGGAGGGACTGCGAGGCCGAGGTCAGTGCTGCTGGCCGGCCGGCGGCCCTGGGTCCCCTGCGCAGCTGGGGTGGGTTGGCCGGCTGTGGAGGCCGGGGCTCCCGGTCTGCGTGGCATGGGGGGTGCTAGGAGGCGGCTCTGTGCCCCTTGCAAGTCCCTGGACTCCTCTTTGTCATTAAGTTCAACGTCCCGGGGAGACAGGGCCTCGACAGTGGGCACGCCGCAGCGGCCCCGGCGCCCCGGTCACGGCCCGGCAGAGGTTCCCAGCGCGGGGCCCGGGGACCCCACCTCTCTCCCGAGGCTGCCTGCTCACAGGGGGTCCCGGGCCCGCCTGGGTCGGCCCACGGCAGGCCACGCAGGACCCATGTGTCGGTGGTGATGTGCCCCTCGGGGCTGCCGGGTCACCTCAGCAGGGACCGGGGGCCTCTCCACAGCACCTGCCCCAAGGGGGACCCACGACTGGCGGGCCGGGTTTCGGGGCCACCTGCTCACCAACACCCCACCTCTCACTCTCGGGCTCATCCAGTGTCCTCGCCCCAAACCTCACAACATCCCTCGTCCCTCGGAGGGATGGGGGGCACAGGCACCTGGGTCTGGGGCCCCGAGTGTTCATCAGGGTTCGTGTCCATCGCTGTCCCTCCCCGCCCCCGCCCCCCCCAGCAGGCGCTGGCACCCCGGGGCGCGGGGACCAGCTGGGCCTCCCGTGGGCACCGTCCCGGGGAGAGTGCGGGCGCAGGGTCCAGCGATTGGGACATCCCGGATGCCCGGCCCGGCCTGTTTGCTCAGCGAGTTTACCCTTCACAGTTGAGGGAGCCGAGAACAGAGGCGAGAGGCACCTGCGCGGCCGGGAAGGAGGCCCGGGCCAGCGGCTCCCGCAGCTCGGGAGGCCCCCGGGCACGCCCTGCCCTCCTGCTTCCAGGGGCAGCGGGACGCGACCTCACTGGGCCATGCAGAGCCCCGAGGTGAAGTGACGCCGGGCTGTGAATAAAGACCCCCCAGCCCAAGGCAGACTTCCCCAGCCCAGGCCTCAGCCCCCCAACTCCCCGCTGCCCCCCCCCCAAGGGAGCAGACTCCAGGCTGAGGTGCCGGGTGCGCTGGGTCGGGGGCATGTACTGAGCACCAGCTGTATGCCAGGTGCCGGTGGGGGGGGGGGGTGGGCACCGCTCTGGGAGGCCAGGCCTGGCAACAGGTCCGCTCGGAGCCCCCTTGCGCTGCCCTGGGGGTGCTGCCTCTGGAGGGGGCGTGGACGGGGTGGCCATGGGGGTCCGGCAGCCCTGGTCTGTCTCCCAAGGGGCCCACATTCCCAGGGGGCTGAGGTGCACGGTGGTGTGACCAGTGGGCCGTGAGTCAGACACGGCCAGGGCGGGGGGGGTCCCGGCGGGGAGGGAGGTGACCCAATGTCTTCTGCGTTTTCCTGGTTTCCACGAAGATCGCTCCCCTGGCCGGTGGCCCTGGCCTTCCCCCTCTGCCTCTCTCTCCTTCCTCCTCCTTCCTTCCAGCACATTGTGCTGAGCGCGGGGGAGGGGGGGGACGGGGAGGGGGAGACCTGACTGGGCAATGGGGTCCGTGGGACAGGAGAACCCAGGTCCTGTTCCACGGAGCTCAGGATGTGCAGCCGCCACCGTGAGGGGATGGTGGCTGTGGGGCGGGGGTGACAGCTGAGCCGAGGGGAGGGGACAGCAGGCACAGGACCCTGGGCAGGGACCACCTTGGCCCATTGGACGGTCTGAAGGCCCTGGTGTGGCTGGGACTGGCCCGTGGGGAGGAGACGGAGCCCGAGATGGGGGGGCTAGGTCAGGTGTGTGGGGGGGTCTGGGCTTGCTCTGAATTCGGGGATATTGGAGCACTTACTAGTAAAGCAGGGAAACCATAGGAAATGACTTTTTTGTAGTAACACGAACATCACAAAGTTCACCATTTTCGCCACGTTTAAGTGCACATTTAGTGGTGTCAATACGTTCGCGGTGTTCTGACTTCCGCCCCCGGCCACCTGTAGGGCACTGTTATCCTCCCAAACCCAGAATCCATTATACACAGCTCCCCCACCCCCATCCACCTGTAGGGCACTGTTATCCTCCCAAACCCAGAATCCATTACACACAGCTCCCCGTCCACCTGTAGGGCACCGTTATCCTCCCAAACCCAGAATCCATTACACACAGCCCCCCCGTCCATCTGTAGGGCACTGTTACCCACCCAAACCCAGAATCCATTACACACAGCCCCCCGTCCACCTGTAGGGCACTGTTATCCTCCCAAACCCAGAATCCATTACACACAGCCCCCCGTCCACCTGTAGGGCACTGTTACCCTCCCAAACCCAGAATCCATTACACACAGCCCCCCCGTCCACCTGTAGGGCACCGTTATCCTCCCAAACCCAGAATCCATTATACACAGCCCCCCGTCCACCTGTAGGACACTGTTATCTACCCAAACCCAGAATCCATTACACACAGCTCCCCCCGTCCACCTGTAGGGCACCGTTATCCTCCCAAACCCAGAATCCATTACACACAGCACCCCCACCCCGTCCACCTGTAGGACACCGTTATCCTCCCAAACCCAGAATCCATTACACACAGCCCCCCCGTCCACCTGTAGGGCACTGTTATCCTCCCAAACCCAGAATCCATTACACACAGCCCCCCCACCCCGTCCACCTGTAGGACACCGTTATCCTCCCAAACCCAGAATCCATTACACACAGCCCGCCCCCCCCGTCCACCTGTAGGGCACCGTTATCCTCCCAAACCCAGAATCCATTACACACAGCCCCCCCGGCCACCTGTAGGGCACTGTTATCCTCCCAAACCCAGAATCCATTACACACAGCCCCCCCGGCCACCTGTAGGGCACTGTTATCCTCCCAAACCCAGAATCCATTACACACAGCCCCCCCACCCCGTCCACCTGTAGGACACCGTTATCCTCCCAAACCCAGAATCCATTACACACAGCCCGCCCCCCCCGTCCACCTGTAGGGCACCGTTATCCTCCCAAACCCAGAATCCATTACACACAGCCCCCCCCCCCGTCCACCTGTAGGGCACCGTTATCCTCCCAAACCCAGAATCCATTACACACAGCCCCCCCCCCCGTCCACCTGTAGGGCACCGTTATCCTCCCAAACCCAGAACCCATTACACACAGCCCCCCGTCCACCTGTAGGGCACTGTTATCCACCCAAACCCAGAACCCATTACACACAGCCCCCCGTCCACCTGTAGGGCACCGTTATCCACCCAAACCCAGAATCCATTACACACAGCCCCCCGTCCACCTGTAGGGCACTGTTATCCTCCCAAACCCAGAATCCATTACACACAGCTCCCCGTCCACCTGTAGGGTACCGTTATCCTCCCAAACCCAGAATCCATTACACACAGCCCCCCCGTCCACCTGTAGGGCACTGTTACCCTCCCAAACCCAGAATCCATTACACACAGCCCCCCGGCCACCTGTAGGGCACTGTTATCCTCCCAAACCCAGAATCCATTACACACAGCCCCCCCCCCCCCCGTCCACCTGTAGGGCACTGTTATCCTCCCAAACCCAGAATCCATTACACACAGCCCCCCGTCCACCTGTAGGGCACTGTTATCCTCCCAAACCCAGAATCCATTACACACAGCCCCCCCACCCCCCGTCCACCTGTAGGACACCGTTATCCTCCCAAACCCAGAATCCATTACACACAGCCCCCCCATCCACCTGTAGGGCACTGTTATCCTCCCAAACCCAGAATCCATTATACACAGCCCCCCGTCCACCTGTAGGGCACTGTTATCCTCCCAAACCCAGAATCCATTACACACAGCTCCCCGTCCACCTGTAGGGCACTGTTATCCTCCCAAACCCAGAATTCATTACACACAGCCCCCCCGTCCACCTGTAGGGCACTGTTATCCTCCCAAACCCAGAATCCATTACACACAGCCCCCCGTCCACCTGTAGGGCACTGTTACCCTCCCAAACCCAGAATCCATTACACACAGCCCCCCGTCCACCTGTAGGGCACTGTTATCCACCCAAACCCAGAATCCATTACACACAGCCCCCCGTCCACCTGTAGGGCACTGTTATCCTCCCAAACCCAGAATCCATTACACACAGCCCCCCGGCCACCTGTAGGGCACTGTTATCCTCCCAAATGGAGAATCCATTACGCACAGCTCCCCCTCCCCTGCCCCCCGCCCGGTCCCCGCCACCCACGGCCCGTCTGTGACCTCCTGGGAGGGGTCGCAGTGTCTGAACTGCTGGGCCTGGCTTCCCCCCTCAGCTCAGTGTCCTCAACATTCAGCCACGTTGTAGCAGGTGTCAGCATTCCCTTTTTTTAAAAAAAAAATATGTTTATTGATCTCAGAGAGGAAGGGAGAGGGAGAGAGAGAGAGAGAAACATCCATGATGAGAGAGGATTATGGGTCAGCTGCCTCCTGCACGCCCCCCACTGGAGATCGAGCCCGCAACCCGGGCCTGTGCCCCAACCGGGAATCGAACCCTGACCTCCTGGTTCATAGGTTGATGCTCAACCCCTGAGCCGCGCCAGCCGGGCTAAAATTTATTAATTAATCTGGTTTTTTGGAGCATAAGCTGCGGTTTATCATGAAGAACGTCGCACGTGCCCTTGAGAACCGTGTGTCCTGTGTTGTTGGGTGGCGTGCTCTGGACATACAGGTTAGGCGGAACGGGTTTATAATATTGCCTACGTCCTCTATTTCTCTGTCAGTCTTCTGTCCGGTGGTTCTATTCGTTGCTAAAAGCGTGGTGTCGAAATCTCCAACTCTGACTTCAGAGCAATCACCTTTCATTTGAATTCTGCCGGTGTCGTCTTTTTTTTTTTTTTAAATATATTTTATTGATTTTTTACAGAGAGGAAGAGAGAGGAATAGAGAGTTAAACATCGATGAGAGAGAGACATCGATCAGCTGCCTCCTGCACACCTCCCACTGGGGATGTGCCCGCAACCAAGGTACATGCCCTTGACCGGAATCGAACCCGGGAGCCTTCAGTCCGCAGGCCGACGCTCCATCCACTGAGCCACACCAGTTTCGGCTCTCGTTACCTTTTTAACTTTAGGGTTTCTTTTGGCTGGCCCTTCGGTCACCGTTTCTACAAACGTCCTTTTCCAATGCGTTACCTGGAACCTGTATGTCTTCCGTCCTGAAGGGCGTCTCCCGTGGGGACAACGTACAGCTGCGTCACCGATTGTTCTTCACCGAGCCTGCCCATCGCCACCACGGGACGGGGATGGTTCACTGACACGTGAAGTCGCTGCTGATAAGGGGGGCCTGCCTCCACCATCGTCCTTTTGTGTGTTACCTGCCTCTGTGCTCCCCACTTATGAGACCACTACCTTCCTTTGCAACACGTTTTTATCTTCTTCACATTTCTGTGTGTTTATCTTCCCGATGTTTCCTTTGTGGTGATCATGAGATGACATACAGCACCCTAACGTTACGCCAGTCCAGTCTGAATGGACTTAACTTCGGTTACAAAAACGCTAATCCCCCCGTGTTGCTGTAAAAAAAAAAAAAATGACGTATTTACACCTGCGTTCCCAGTTACATAGATTTACAATTATCTGTATGCATTTATTTTTAAGTCACGTAGCAAGTAAAAAGCGGAGTCACAACCAGAAATTACAGTGATAGTGGCTTTTATATTTGCCCACATGTTTAGCTTTATTGGAACTTTATTTCTTCCTGTAGCTTTCATTTACAGCCTCATGAGCCTTTCAACCTGAAGGACTTTTTAAGGCACGTCTCATAGAGTGGGTCTAGCGAGAACAGACTCCCTCAAATTTCGTTCACCTGGAAATGTCTTCGTTTCTTTCTCATTTCTGAAGGAAAGTTTTGCCAGATATAGAATTCTTTGTTAACTGTTTTTTCTTTCTTTCAGTACTTCAAATAGGCCGTCCGCAGCCTTTCCGCATTCCAAGGATGCTAACCATAAATGGGCTAATAATCACTGAAGGTGTCTTGTAAGTGGCACGTAGCTTCTCTCTTTTTTTAAAAAAATATATTTTATTGATTTTTTACAGAGAGGAAGGGAGAAGGATAGAGAGTTAGAAACATCGATGAGAGAGAAACATCCATCAGCTGCCTCCTGCACACCTCCTACTGGGGATGTGCCCGCAACCAAGGTACATGCCCCTGACCGGAATCGAACCTGGGACCTTTCCGTCCGCAGGTCGACGCTCTATCCACTGAGCCACACCGGTCAGGGCTGTCTTGGCATTTTTAAGATTTCCACGTTGCCTCTCAGCAGGTTGGTTACAATGCACGTCCGAAGGGGTCTCTTTGAATTTGTCCTGTTGGAGTTTGTTGAGCTTCTTGGAGGTTTGCAGCATTATTTCTTCAAATAATAGTTCTGTCCCTTTTTCCTTCTCTGCTGGGACTGTCATTATACGCATGTTGACCTGCCCGGTGATGTCCCACACTCCCATGGGCTCTATTCATTTCTCTCTCTCTCTCTCTCTCTCTCTCTCTCTTTTTTTTTTCCTGCTCCTCAAACTTGATACTTTTGATTGTCCCGTCTTCCAGTTCATTACTTCTTTCTTCTGCCTGCTCAAGGCTGCGTTGAACCCCTCGAGTGGATTTTCCATTTCAGTTGTATCTCTCAGCACCTGTGTGTCTCTTCAGAAATAATGTCCACCTCCTTGTGAACGTCTCATTTTGGTGCGTGCACCTTTTCCCTGATTTCCTGTGGTTCTTTGTCCCTGTTCTTCTTCCCTCGCTGAGCTTGGTTAAGACAGTTGTTTTAAAGTCTTTGTCTAGTAAGACTGCTCTCTGGACTTCCTCGGGGGTGATTTCTGTAACTTTAGTTTGCTCCGTTGAATGGGGCGCGTGTATTGTTTTATACATGAGGCTTGTGATGTTGTTGTTGTTGTTGCCATTGCTGAAGGCCCCTTTGTTCTGAGACTTTCCCCAACAATTTTTTCGAAGACTATTCCTTTTCGTGGGTGATCACTGAGGTCTCTGTCGCGTTGGTTCGTGTTTAGCTAAGGTTTTGACATGAATATCAGAGGCTTCCTCAGTCTCTTCAGCCTGGCCTGGTGCTGAGGCAGCCCTTCAACCCTTAGGTAGACCTGCCCTGAGCCGAGGGCCCCGCCCCAGGTGGCTGGGCAGATTCCAGGTGGAAGGAGATGGACGGCACAGCGAGCCCGCATGGGACTCGGGGTCCCGGCTCAGATCCCAGACGCGGAGGAGTGAGCGTGGGCAGGACAGCGGGCGGAGGTGTGGGGGGAGGGGGGAGTGCTGGTCGTTCCTGACTCACCGACGGGACCCTGCCCTGTTTCCTTGGGGGAGAAGGGACAAGGGCTGCTCCTTACACAGCAGAGGCTGAGAAACGCAGGCAGACACAGAGAGCGAGGGAGGTGCGTGTGCACACCTGAGCGAACAGGGGAGGAGGGGGCGGCAGGCAGTGTAACTCCCGGGGCGGGCAGCCCACGGTCCCTGCAACTTATCCAGAAACTTGAAATCACAGCAAAGCGCACGTCCTCCCGGAAGGTCCACGCTGGCTGCTGTCTCGTGGCCGGGAGGGAGGCTGGGTGCAGCGGCCCTGGCTGGACCGGGGACGGGGACACAGTGGTGAGCAGTGGGGGAGGGGCGGGGGAAGGTGGGGAGAGGAACCCAGGGGAGGGAGGCCTGGGCGGGGGTCGGGGGCGGGGGAGGCAGGGGGACGGGGCACCCTCCGTCTTCTGGGCAGAGCCGCCTGAGCTGTCAGCGGGTCCCCCTCCTCCGCTCCTCCTGCTCCTCCCCCAGCCCCGGCGACTGCCCTGCAGAAACAGCCCCCCAAACAAGGCCAGGTCTGCGGAGTCTCCCGGGGTCCCCTCAATGGGGAGCGCAGCCAGCTCAGTGGGGACAGCGTGGCCCCGCCGGCAGGCGGTGTGGACAGAGGAGGAGGCCAGGCCGCCCCGGACCCGTTTGCTGAGGATTAAACCAGCTCAGGGCCGAGCAAACAGCAGCGGGGCCTCTGCCTGGGACCGTGGTGGAGATTAACCAAGTGTCCGCCGACAAACAGGCCCTCCCTTCCCTCCAGGAACCCCCGTGTTGGCTCAGCAACCGCAGAGTTGGCAGAGGGGCCCAGACGTGGCCCCTCACAGCCCCGGGCCCCCTCCCTCCCCGCGGTGCTGAAAGGCGCCTGGTACCGAGGCCGGGTGGCCTGGCATTGACGCCCAGCCCCGCCCGCTGCCCTGGCCCATCCCGCCAGCCTCTGCTTTCCTCTGCGACCAGGGGGGCTGCAGCTGCCCGCAGGCTGGGGTGTGGGTTCAGGAAGGGGCCTGAGTCTGGAGACTAGGCGGGGAGTCACCCCATCCATGGGCCTGACTTGGGGCACATGAGACTGAGCCTAAGGGATGGGGGCCCCGGGCCATCGCTGTCACCTGGGGGCCATCTGCAGGTGCCCAGCTGCCCGGCGCAGGCACAGCTGCGGCTCCCCTGCTGGATCCCCGGGTGGGCTGGGTCCCCTACTTAGGCCCCTAAGGGGGGCTGCACCGCTGACAGGCTGGGCCTCCCGGGTGCTCTGCCGGCTCCTCCATTGCATGGGGCGGAGGGACTGTGCTGCTCACAGAAGGACAGGGTGGCTCTGAGCCTGGCACGGGGGCGGAGGGGGAGGGCAGACCCCTCGGGCCTGTTGATGGGGAGTGGACTCGACCCCTCACCCCCTGCTCATGGTGCCAAGTCCCCTCTGGGCTGTTTGCCTTGGAGGTGGGGCGGGTTTGTGTCTGGCTGCGTCAGCTCTGGCCTGTCCTGGGGGCCGTCCCCGAACCCTCTGGCCAGCCCCACCCAGGCAGCCCTGCCCGGCTCCTGAGGCCCGGGGGGCCGGGGGGCAATGGACGAGGTGGGTCCCGAGCCCCAGGGCTGATCTTTGTGGCCTTTGTCTGTGTGACGGGCTGGTTCTGACCCGCAGTCCTGGGTGTATTCGGTCATTTCCATGCTCTTTGGAACTTTAGTCGTAAACACACTTCCCTCGGGACGCGGGACACACGGGCTTTCCAACAGTAACACTTCTTTATTTTTTAAAAAATATTTTTATTGATTTCAGAGAGGAAGGGAGAGGCAGAGAGAGAGAGAGAAATGTTAATGGTGAGAGAGAATCACTGACCGGCTGCCTCCTGCACGCCCCACACTGGGGATGGAGCCCGCACCCCGGGCCTGTGCCCTGACCGGGAATCGAACTGTGACCTCCTGGTTCCTAGGTCGATGCTCAGCCCCTGAGCCACGCTGGCCAAGCTTTATGCTTTATTTTATTTTATTTATTTTATTTTTTCTATTCTGTAAAGAAATATAAACCGGTGTGGCCCTCTAGGTGGATGGAGGTGGGGGGGAGGGTGACCGAGAGGGGAGAGGCTGGGAGAAGGCCCCTCTGTAGCAGCCGGTCACCCCCCCTGGGCGTCAGAGCCGCCCTGCTGCCCACAGCTGGTGACACCCCTGCTCGAGGAACCCCTGCCCCCCTCAGGTCGTAGGAACCCCAGGGCCCAGTTCTCCGGCCCAGGTCCTGAGTCGCCCGGCCAGCGGGACGAGGCCCACGCCCCTCTCCCCATCCCCGATGGCCTCCCCGGCGGAGAGCCGGCCCTGGGCCCTGGGTCGGGACCACATCCGCCCGCCTGCCTGCCTCAGCTGGTCACACCCTCCCCAAGCCCCGTCTCCCCCCCTCCCCCCGTGGAGCGGTCCTGGCCCTTCACCCGCACCCACCCCTGGGCCATGGCCACCTTCCCTTCCAGCCCCTCCTCCCTCTGCCCTCCCAGCCCACCCCCACTGGTCTGCTCCTGTCACCCCAGCAGCAGGGCTGAGCGGCCTGGCCCTTTCCATCCCCCGTCAAGGCACCCGGCATCCCGACCTCCCACCCTCCCCCGGCCTGGACGCCCCCTCGGACCCCAGCCACTGAGTCCAGACCCTGCCCTCACCCAACGCCCCTCGGTCCCTTCTGCCCCTGAGCCTGCGGCACCCGGAGCCCCAGCCGCGCGTGGGTGGCCCTCGGGGACCACGGTGCACCCCTGGCCCCAAGGTCGCTGTGCCCCCCGCCCCCCCCCCCACCCCGCGCGGGCAGGACAGCGCCCTCCTGTTCTTCCTTGTGGTGCTGACAGGATATTTGAGTAAGACTTTGATTCTGCAGAGCCTGCCAACTTCCTCAGGACCCACCCGCCGCTGCTCTGCTCGGTGGGAGCCGGGCTGACTCCCGGAGCTGCTCCGGTCCCGCCTGCCCAGGGTGTGGCCACTCCGCTGGGTCACCGGGCAGCTCGGACAGACGCTGCAGAGAGGCAGTGGCGTCCGAGGACATGTCAGTGGGGCCCAGGGAGTGGGGGGGGGGGGACGGGAGGACATGTCAGTGGGGCCCAGGGAGTGGGGGGGGCGGGAGGACATGTCAGTGGGGCCCAGGGAGTGGGGGGGGGGGCGGGAGGACATGTCAGTGGGGCCCAGGGAGTGGGGGGGCGGGAGGACATGTCAGTGGGGCCCAGGGAGTGAGGGGGGGGAGGGAGGACATGTCAGTGGGGCCCAGGGAGTGGGGGGGGGACATGTCAGTGGGGCCCAGGGAGTGGGGGGGGCGGGAGGACATGTCAGTGGGGCCCAGGGAGTGGGGGGGGGGCGGGAGGACATGTCAGTGGGGCCCAGGGAGTGGGGGGGGAGGGAGGACATGTCAGTGGGGCCCAGGGAGTGGGGGGGCGGGAGGACATGTCAGTGGGGCCCAGGGAGTGAGGGGGGGGAGGGAGGACATGTCAGTGGGGCCCAGGGAGTGGGGGGGGGACATGTCAGTGTGGGGGGGGAGTCGGGGGGCGCTGCTGGGGCTGCTCGGTCCGGCCGCCTGCTGACCGTCGCCGTCCCCGTTCCCGGCCCTGGGCTTTGCTGCAGCTTCCTGCCCGCGAGGTTTGTCACCGCCCGCGGGGCCCCTGCTGTCCCGGCCCCGGGCACCCCCAAGGGCTGGGGCTGTGGGTCCTGGGTGAACGGCCAGCACCTGCCCGCGGCCCTCCTGCCCGCCCCGAGTCCAGGCGTCCTCACGGGTCCCCTCACCCTCTCCTTGGGTCTGTGCTCGCCGAGCCCAGCGCCCACCTCTGAGGTCACCGTGTCCATTGCTCTGCCCCTGGGCCAGGATGTGCCCAAACCCCTGGTCTGTCTGAGAAGTCACCCACTGCCCACGGCCCAGGTCCGTGCCTGTGTGTGCCCGACCAAGGGGCCTTCTTCAGTGAATGGGTGCCAGGCTGGGAGGCCCCAGTTCCAGGTATCCCGGGTGGGTGGGCGCTGGCGGCCAAGGCCGGAGGTGGCTGGGACCTGCCCTGCCCACCACGGTCACGGGCTTCCCAGTGAGACCCCGGGGCGGCGGGCTCCTTCTGGCCATGTGCCCACACGCCAGGTGGTAAGTCCCCCCGCCCCTCCTGGTGCCCAGCGGGGAGGGGGGGGCCCGGCCTGGGCCTGGAGGGGGCACCGCCGTGGCAGGTGGTGTGGTGGCCGTGTGGACCACGCCCAGCTTTGCAGCTCTTTCCGGAAAGTGTCACTTGCATAACCAGGCGGGGGGCTGTGGCCGTGGGGGCGGGCAGGGACCCGCTCAGGTTACTTCCTGCCACCGGCCTGGGTGCCAGGCAGGAAGGTGGTGCTGGGGTGGGGGATTAGTCACCCTTGGCGCCCATCCCGCCCAAGAGGAAGGGGCGGCTCGCTCGGGCACCCGATCCACGCAGGGGGCCTCTTGAGGCTGCGGGTCAGCAGGTCACTGGGCCAGCAGCTCCCAGAGCCTCGGGGCTGGGGGAGGGGGGCGTCCCGCCGCCCTGTGGCCGGTCGGTCCCTCACACTCCGGCCCTCTCCTGCGTGAGGGGCTGCCTGGCCTCACCGCGGACCCCTCCCAGTCTGCTCCCGCCTGGCCGGGGCCGCTGCAGGAGGGGTCAGGCTCAGGTCTGCTCCACGGCCTGCAGCCGGGCACACAGCCCGTCAGAGGGGCAGCTGGGGACTGGCCGGGGTCCCGCACTTCCTGCTCAGGCCCAGCCTCGAAGGACAGGGTGGCCGGGGGTGGGAGAGGCAGCGTGAGCCAAGTGCGTGGCCACATACATCCAGTCTCCCCCAGGGACCGCTCTGCCCTGAGACCCCGGGGCCTCGGTCCCTCCGCAGCTCAGTCCTGCCACGCCCCCGGTGCGGCTGGCCCGGCCTCCAAGGACATCCGTCCATGCCGGGGCGCCTGGGACCCGACTCAGCTCCCGCAGCCCAGGCCTGAGCTGGAGGCGCGTGGACCACGTGCTGCCCGCCCCTCCCACCCCCCCCCCCCCCGTGGCGACTGAATCCTGGAGATGGAGGGTTGGTGCCGCGGCCCCAGTCCCACCTCCGCCCCCCACTCAACCCAGGTTCTTGCAGCTGAGGTGGCGCGATGTGGGGGACAGAGCCTTGGGCATCTACTCCAGGACGGGGCTGGGACACTGCCCACCAGCTGGGGGCCACGGGACCAGCTTCCTGCGCCCGGGCTGCGGACCCCCAGCAGGCGGTGCCCGGCCTCAGCTTCCCTCTGTGAAACCGGGGGAGGACCTTCCCGCTGTCCCAGAGGGCGGGGCTTAGGCCTCACCCTCCGCCCTGAATCTCCCCCAGCTCCTCAGCCCCTGCCCGGTGTCCACAGGACCCTGAGCCCGAGGTGGCCCCTGGCGGCCCAACTGTCCAGGCTGCCGGCCCCCAGTCCTGTGGGCCAGCCTAGGCCAGTGGCCAGCCCGGAGGCACGCACCCCACCACGCACCCCCAGCACCACCATGCACCCCCAGCACCACCATGCACCCCCAGCACCCCCCCAGCACCCCCACGCACCCCCAGCACCATCAGCTGGCTGGAGCCTGGTCCTGTTGGCTGATCTGCTCTGAGTGTCCCCTCCCCACACTTGGGACCCCCCCGCGCTCCTGCGTGGGACCAGCCTGTGTCTGGGGCTGACCTCAGCTTCCCTGTCCCCACACTCTCAGCCTCCAACAGCACCCCCTACCCCTGTGCAGCCTTTGGCGAGCGTGTGGACGGGGTGTCTGCACGCTCCCCTGGCCTCCCAGGGAGGGGCCGGGCTTTAGGAATGTGGGCGTTCTCAGGGCGAGGCTGCAGCCTGCAGCTGAGGGAGGGGGTGGCAGGACCTTCACTGATCAGGGCACGCCCACCCTCTGCAGGGGGATTGCCTCAGAGTGCCTGCAGGTGTACACACGTGGGCACACACATGCATGTGCACACACATGTACGCACACACAAGGCTATGAATGCATAACACACGCACACACATTATATGCACATGCTCACGTATGAACACACATGCATACTCACACATGTATGCACATGCTCATGGGTGTGCACATGCACACACACCTGTGTGCTCACACACATACCCAGCTTGCATCCGTGTGGTGGGAGGGTCCAGAAACTTTGTGGGGAGGAGATGGAGCCCTCCCCTAAAAATTCCCCCCCCCAGGGGGCCCTCTGGTGCCTGACGTGGTCAGTGGGTGGATAGACGTGCCGAGACTGGTCAGTGGGTGGACAGACGTGCCCTGAGACTGGTCAGTGGGTGGACAGACGTGCCCTGAGACAGGTCAGTGGGTGGACAGACGTGCCCTGAGACTGGTCAGTGGGTGGACAGACGTGCCCTGAGACTGGTCAGTGGGTGGACAGACGTGCCCTGAGACTGGTCAGTGGGTGGACAGACGTGCCCTGAGACGGGGGGGCTCCTCCCGCCCCTCCCTCCCCCCTGGGACTGGATGGCCGCCGCCCCTGGGCCTACGGACCAGCTGTAACACCACACAGAGCCGAGCTTGCAAAATGCTTCACGTTTATTTCTGGAAGGATGGGCCTCTCCGGGGGCCCAGGGCGGAGGTAGGGAGAGGCTCTGCCTCCCGCAGCCCCAGCAGCCAGTCCCGTGTCCAAGCGACGTCGTGGGTACGGCCCCACGCGAGGCCTGCGTCTGGGAGCAGCGGCTGGAGGCACGGCCAGGGGAGCGCCCGCCAGACCGGGCCCCCAGAGGAGGGAGGCGGGTGGACAGCACACCCCAGGCTCGGCCACCAGCCCGGGCTCAGGCTCCTGGCCGTGGGAACTGGATCGCAGGGAATACGGGGGGTTCAGTGGGGAGGGCGGCGCCCCTCTGCCAGGGGCAGGGCCCGGGCCCCTCTGCTCCAGCGCCCGCGCTCAGGGTCCCGCCTCTGCAGGGGCGCTGGCTCCTCCGTGGGGAGGTCCCCGCGGGTGGCGCAGCGCTGGCCCACGCAGCCGCACTCCTCCACCTGCGTGTAGCTGAAGGCGCGTTGCGATCCGTCCGCGCAGCGCAGCGTCACGTTCCTGGGCGAGGCCCGCAGCTCCTGGCAGCAGCGGCAGCTGTGCTCCAGCGCCTGGGCCTCCAGTGAGTACCTGCGGGCGGCGGGGGGCTCAGCCGGGGTTCAGCCCGGAGGCACACAACCCCCCACGCACCCCCCAGCACCCCCACGGGGACACCCTGCTCTCGGAGGCACGCTGGCCATCGTTCAACAACCACGTGTCCACACTCCCGTGGCTGGCCCAGCCGGCGTGGCTCGGGTTGAGCATCTATGACAGGGGTCCTCAAACTTTTTAAACGGGGGGCCAGTTCCCTGTCCCTCAGACCGCTGGAGGGCCGGACTACAGTTTAAAAAAACACTATGAACAAATTCCTATGCGCACTGCGGGCCCGGGACGCGTCGGCTGCTCAGCAGGACAGGCAGCGGCACCCGGCGGGCCGGATCCATGTCCTCGGCGGGCCGCATGTGGCCCGCGGGCCGTGGTTTGAGGACGCCTGATGATGAACCTGGAGGTCACGGTTCGATTCCTGGTCAGGGCACATGCCCGGGCCGGCTCCATCCCCAGTAGGGGGCGTACAGAAGGCAGTCAGTCAATGATTCTCATCATTGATGTTTCTCTCTCTCTCCCTCTCCCTTCCTCTCTGAAATCAATAAAGGTATGTATTTTACAAAACACCCCCACGCCTGGTCTCAAGGCTAGGGGGACACACAGGGGCTCACGGATGCCAGCAAGCCACCTAGGGGGACGCTGAGTCTGGGTCTCGGTAAACAGCTAAGGGCCTCGGTCTCAACCCCAGCCCCAACCCCTCAGCCCACCCAGCACCCCGGCTGGCCCCTGCCCCCTTGTCTGCCAACACGGAGGGCGGCCGGCCGCAGCCCCTGGCCAGGCGGGGGCTCACGTACATGGAGGCGGTGTCCCCGCAGTTGCCCTGGCAGTAGGCGAGGCGCACGGGGCCCGCGGAGCTGCAGCCCTGCAGGCGGATGACCTGGTGCTTGTGCTGGACGGCGCAGGTGGACCCTGGGAGGGGCGGGCGCAGAGCTCGGGTCAGGGCCGCCCCGTGCTCCCTGAGCCTCCCCCACCCACGGAGAAGCGCACTCACGGTTCTGGGGCCGGGGTGGCGGACACGAGAGGCAGCAGCCGTCCTCGCTCAACCGAGCCTGGTCCTGGGCCAACAGAGGGGGTGCCATCAGGGCCAGGGCAGTCCCCGGAAACGGGGCCAGGACACAGGGCCAGGCTCAGATGGGAGTGGCCTGCCCCCGGGCAGGTGGGAGGCGGCCCTGTAGCCCTGTAGGCGATTGCACCTCCCTGTCCCGTCTGTGCAGCCCGGGCCTGGCGGGGGAGCAGGGGGGGGGGGGGGCGGGGGGGGGCGGGCAGGCTCTGGACTCACCGCCGGGCAGCTGAGCGGGGGGCACGCCTTCTTTGTGGTCACCACCACGAGCCCGTCCTGGTGCTGCTCACACTCGTGGGTCACACAGTGGTTCCCGGGCTCCGACCAGGTCTCTCCGGGCTGCAGGGCCCCCCCAGCTGGTGAGCGATCTCCCCAGGGCCCTCCCACGGAGGGGGGCACTGCGTCTGTCTGTCTGTCTGTCCCCAGCCAGTGGGTGGCTTCCGAGGGTCTCCCTGGCCTCTGCATGCCTGGCAGGGACATCTCCCCGGGGGGGGCCCAGTGCCCCGGGATCCCGCCCTCTCAGCCATCACGGTCCACCCCCGGGCTCCTAGGGGTGGCTTTGCTCTGCCCCAGCCTGTCTGCAGCCCCTGCCTCCCCAGCGGAGGGCACCCCAGCAGTCCCGCTGCCACTACTCACGTAGAAGAGGTGGGCGGAGCTGTCGCTGGTGTTCATGACACAGGCCACCTGCACGCACGCCCCGCAGCACTGCCCGCTCTGCGCCCGGTACTCGAAGCCCTGCGGGGAGGGGGCACGTGCGGCCTGAGTCGGGGCAGCCCTGCCAGGGGGCTGGGCACAGGGGCGGCGGCGGCGGGCACTCACCACTGGGCAGTGGCTGTGGCAGGTCTGGGTCTCACAGCTGATCCTGAACGTGTCCGCTGGGGGGGGCACCTCGCACCTGCAGGTCTCGCACAGGCTGGAGGACACGACGGCGCCGGGCTGCGGGAGGCGGGGTGGCCGCGTCAGCGAGCTGGTGCCCCTGCCTTCCCGGACACTCCCTCCATGGCTGGTGCCCTGTCCCCCGGGGTGGCCCTCCGTGGCCCGGTCTCAGGGTCAGAGCCCCCAGGCTGCACCCCCGCAGAGGTCACCATCTCCGGGGCCCGGCCGGAGAAACAGACGGGGCCTGGTCGCGCTGAGCACAGAGCCGGGTGCCGATCTTCGGCGGGTGCTTACCTGGTACAAGGTGCCGTTCACACTGCAGACGGTCCAGCCTGTGGGGAGGAGACAGCAGCTGCAGACCCGCCCGCAGCGCCCTGCGCCCTCCCTCCCCCTTCATCCACCAGGCCCTTCCCCCCTGCCCCCGGCCCCCGGCCCCCTGGGCGCAGTGCCCGCCCACGCTCATCACCAGTGCCTCCTTCTAGCTGTGCCCGAGCGAGGCCGGGCCCCAGGGGGCAGCGCCCGTGCCGGAGCGGCGGGGACAGGCCTGGCCGTGTGCGGGCCGCGGGCTGGTTCACTCACTGCATTTCTGGCTCGGGCAACAGGCCTCCTCCTCGTGGGTCAGGATCTGGCGCGTGCCCTCGGGACAGGCCGCGAGCGCCGGGCAGTAGCTGGTGTTGCAGACTGCGAGGCGGGAAGGAGACGCTCAGAGACCTGAGTGTGGTCCCCAGGGGTCTCTCTCCAAGGTGCTGACTGCCCAGTGGGCGGGGGGGGGGGCAGGCTCTCCAGGGGGCACTGGCCACCCCCAGGGTATGGCTTCCTGGCAGCCTGGGCAGAGGTGCCCCACCCTCCCGGGACACCCGCTGGGGTCACCCGATGAGGCCACAGCAGGGGCAGGCACTGCCCGTCCTCCTGGGCTTTCCCCCAGGTGCCCGTGCTGAGAGCCCCCGCGGCAAGTGGCTGCCCCGAGCTAGTGCCAGCGACCCTCGGCAGACCTGAGGACAGCGGCCGCCCCGCCAGCCCGGGGCTCACCGCAGGTGTACTGGGGACAGCACTGGCCGGCCTGGGGGGGCACAGGCACAGGCACGAGTCCGGGCTCGGGGCAGGCGGGGGGCAGCGCGCAGGGCTGGCTCCGGCAGCTCATGGTCCACGTGCCGGCCTCGCAGGTGCACTCCTGGCAGTCGAAGCTGACCGTGTGGCCGGGCTGCAGGGGAGACAGACGTGAGCCCCAGCCTCCGTCCCCTGCCTGTCCCGGAGGCGGCCAGAGGCAGGGGCGCAGGGGGCCTGAGGGAGGGGCTTTAAAAGTGGGGTAGTGCCTGAGGCCCTGGGGTCCCCTGGTGACCAGCTCCTCCTTCACCTCTTAGCAGAGCCGGAGGGGTCTGAGTGAGGATGGGCCTGGCCAGCACCTACACTCCTCCAGGGCCCAGGGCTCCCCGTCCTGCTGGGACACTGTGTCCCCCTCGGTGGCCCTCCTCTGAGCCTCCTCTGAGGAAGCCCTGCCCCCCTGGGCCCCACACTCACCTCCACAGGCTCCCCGTGGGGCCCCAGGCACCCTGGAGGGACAGAGATTAAGGTCACTGCTGGGCAGCCACGGACCCCCCGTCTCCAGGGCAGACCCCGCGGACCCGGCAGCCACAGGAAGCCCCGGGTCTCGCCGAGAAGGCGTTCGGGCGGAAGGCACACCCCACCGGCCCCCAGCCCGCCATGGGGACGCACGGGGGCAGCCTGTGGGCACGCAGACTTCCTTGCTCGCGCTGAAAAGCGTCATGCCCTCCGGACAGAAGCAGCCTTCCGTGACGGCGCCGGCATCCTGAAGGGCCCTGCAGGGGAGCAGAGGGATGGTCTGGCTCCTGTGCCCTCCACCCTGGGGTCCCGGGGGGGGGGGGGGACGGGAGGGAGGGGCAGGCACGTACACGAGGCTGGCGCTGTCGCCCCCGTAGCAGTAGGGGGGGTTGGGGGGGCCGCAGGGCTGGTACACCTTGTCGGCGGGGCAGGTGAAGGCTGTGCGGAGAGAGAAGCCACACCTGAGGCGCAAGGCTCCAGCGGCTCTGGCTGAGTGCGGACACCTGCTGGGGCCTGCATCCCGGCAGCCGGCCCCTCAGCCCCCCCCCCCCCATGCCCTGGGCCCCGTCGCCCCAGCCCGCTGCC
The DNA here is from genome assembly GCF_963455305.1 of Plecotus auritus. NCBI lineage: Eukaryota > Metazoa > Chordata > Mammalia > Chiroptera > Vespertilionidae > Plecotus > Plecotus auritus. Next base: position 154,887,903 of record NC_137783.1, on the reverse strand, counting down.
CCGCCTTCCTTCCCAGGACCCAGTGTGCTCTGCCCGGGGGTCCGCCCCTTTCCTCTTCCTCCTCCTCCTCCTCCTCCTCCTCCTCCTCCAGGAGGCCCCCCGGCTATGCTGCCCGTGGGTGGCACTCACGGCAGGTGTGGTTGGTCCGGCCCCGCCAGTCGATGCACACGCCGTGGGAGGTGCAGAGCGAGGCGTACAGCTCCAGGCCGGAGCACACCACGTCGGCGCTGGTCACGTGGCAGTGGTCGAATGCACAGCCCAGGTAGTAAGGCCTCGGGGGGATCACGGCGTGGCACGGCCTGAAGACACTGCGGCCCAGGGACACGGGTCACGGGGCAGCCCTGCCTCCGGCCGCCAGGCTCAGGCTTCCCCAAGAGACGGCCCCGGGGGCGGGGGCGGCTGAGCCCCCCCAAGTGCCTTGGTGCCCCCGGTTCATCTGGCTGTAGCACAGCCATTTCTTTCTGCAGATTCCCCACTGGGCCCCCCCTGGCCCTGCAAACCTGGGTGACGGCTTATGCCAGGTCCACAGGGTGCTGGCTGCCGGAGCGCAGAGGCACCCCTCCCACCGGCCCCGCCCAGCCCTGCGCCTGGCATGCCAGCAGCCGTAGAGCCCGTGGGCGGCACTGGGCCGGCCCAGGAGGCAGCTCTCCTCTCCCTGGGTGCCCGCCTCCCCGGGAGCCTGCAGGCCCACTTCTCCCCACCGGCCCGGACGGGTGGGGTCAGCCGAACAGTCCCCCCCAGCCCGCCCCCCACAACCACTCCCAGAATCTCACTCGCTCAGAATCAGCTCGCAGATTGGCGAGGGCGGGCACGGCGCAGGGGGGGTCGTGGGCCCGACGGTAGGGCGTATCCGGGGAGGCCCGTGGCAGGATGGCTGGTCGGGGTTTGTCACCTTCCAGTACCCCGACATGTCCGAGCAGGAGGTCACCACCGCCCCACCAGGGAGGCGGCACTCGTCCTTGGGGTCATTGGTGCAGGTGCCTGGGGGAGAGGGGGGGGGGGCGGAGTCAGGCAGCCACACCCACCTCCCCCGGGGCCAGGGTCCTCAAGCTGCACTCAGTGGTCCCCCGACCTCCCTGTGCTTCCCTCACCTCAGGAAGCTGGACCCTGGACAGTTCCCAGGAGGAGGGACAGGTGGGGCCTGCGGGGCGGGGGGGGGGGGGGGGGGGGGAGGGTCCCCGCAGGCTCAGCGCTCAGGGCAGCTGCACCCCTGCCGAGCACCCGGCCCCTCCCAGGGACCCACCAGCGGGGAGCGTCCTCCCAGTGGACACTGTCAGCAGCAGTGATGGGATGACAGGGATGGGAATGGCGTCCCCGGAGCCGGGCAGGGGTAGAGGTGGGGGCAGGGGGGCGCTCACCGCACTGGCCCTCCGTGTTGTTGGCGAACTTGCTGAAGGGCACCTCCACCGAGAAGATGAGGCCCGTGAACATGACCTGGACGCCGATCTCGGGGATGGTCACGTACATCCTGATGCCGACTTGGGAGACGACGAGGCCGCCTTTCCTGAAGCCCGGGCTGACCACCTTGTTGTTGAAGATGATCTGCACCCGCGACACGCGGAGGGGAACCGGAGGACAGGCCGTCAGCCTCCGCCCCGCCCACCCGCGCACCAAATGCACCCCGTAAACCCCGCCCACCCCGTGTGAGGCCCCACCTCATTGGTCATCACTCAGCGCCCCCCCCACCCCCCCCACCAAATGCACACCGTAAGCCCCGCCCACCCCGTGTGAGGCCCCACCTCATTGGTCATCACTCAGCGCCCCACCCACGCCGCACATGGCCCCACCTCATTGGTCATCACTTAGCGCCCCGCCCACCCCATGCACCAAATGCACATCGTAAGCACCGCACCGCCCACCCCGCACATGGCCCCACCTCATTGGTCATCACTTAGCGCCCCGCCCACCCCATGCACCAAATGCACATCGTAAGCCCCGCCCACCCCGCACATGGCCCCACCTCATTGGTCATCACTCAGCGCCCCGCCCCCCCCACCAAATGCACACCGTAAGCCCCGCCCGCCCCGTGTGAGGCCCCACCTCATTGGTCATCACTCAGCGCCCCACCCACGCCGCACATGGCCCCACCTCATTGGTCATCACCCCGCGGACGGGCTTGCGGGTCAGCACGACGCGCTCCTGCCGGTACTCCACGATGATGGACTGCGGGCAGGACAGCCCGTCCTCGGAGTCGCAGAAGTAGTTGTCGATGAGCACGCGGAGGTGGCCGTACACGGGCACGATCTGCTGCACCAGCACGTACGTGCAGTTGTCCAGGAACGTGTAGTAGGTGCCGTCGAAGGTGATGTAGTGGGGGTCGCCCCAGCCGCTGCACACACCTGCGGGCGCCAGCAGGGCCTCAGCGGGGCCAGCGGCTCCCCGGCCACCAGGCCCTCCCCAAGGGCACCAGGGGGGAGCCGCGAGGCCTGGGCTCTGAGCCGCCAGGTCATGGCCCCCGCGGTCCGGGAGGAGCCGGAGGAGGCCCGAGTGGGGTCTGGGGCAGCTCTGCCCTGGACGCCCTGGTGGAGGCTGGGCCCACCCAGCCACTGCCTGCTGTTGGGAAGCCCTTCCTGGCGTCGAACCCGAGTCCCTGCCCGTCCGCCCGGCGGGCTCCCTGGCTCACACTGGCACTGGTAGTGCAGGCAGCAGCCATCCTCGTCCGGCACCTTCAGGGCTGGGTAGCCGTTGGCGCAGGTCGGCTCGGGCACCTGCGGGCACGGCCGCGGCCCCAGGGTGATGACGTTGTTGCCCTCGCAGGTGGCCTGGGAGCAGTTAGGCATGGCCCAGGTCTCTCCTCTCTGTGGGAGCAAAGACAGCTGCAGGTGCCCGCCCAGCCGGCCGCCCCGGCTGCCCCTCAGCGCCCAAGGAACAGGGATGGGGGCCATGCTGTTGGGTCCAGCATCGGCCAGGCCTCCCACCCCATCCCACTGAGTGCCGGCTGCTGGGCTGGCTAGGTGGGTCCCTGATAAGAGGGTGTGAGGGGTGCCACCTCCCTCTCTTCCCCTTTCTACCCTGCTCCCCACACATGGGCTGGTGTGCCTCTCCTGGTCCTCTGCCCTGGCCCCACACACCCTCCCTCGCCGTCGGACCCTGCCCAGAGCACCAGCCACCCGCTCTGGACCTCTGTCACCCGAGACAGGAGAGTCTCAGCTCCAGCCCCATCCTCCCGGCAACATGGTGCACACAGCCCCACACCCAGCCTGCAAGGCCCGGCCATCACCACTGAAGCCACCGCCTAATGGCAGGGTGGCTGGGGTCCCACACCAGCCCCAGAGCCCCCAAGAAAGGCGGGAAGGGGAGGTTACCGTTCTTGGGGGGACAGCATTGGGGCAGCCCTGCGTAGTGACAGGCACAGGGGTCGAAGGGGAAGAGCCAGGTGGGCGGGTGGCCGGGGTGGACGGTGGCGTGCTGGTGGGACAGGCGTGGTCCGTCTGCCGCACCACGTGGCAGTCCAGGCTGCACACGGCATAGTAGCAGTGGCCGGCGAGGTCCGCCTCCTGGTATATGATGGACCCTGCAGACCGAGGGACGGGCGTCAGCGGTGCCGGGGAGCGCGCGGCGGGGCCGACCGCGCACGTGGTCCACCCCAGGGCTGAGCTGGTGAGTGGCCTTCCGAGCAGATGTCTCTGGATAAATGCCCCAGGACGGCCCCGGTGAGGCGGGGATCACAGAGCCTGTGTGTGGATCACGCGGCGGCTGTGGGAGGAAGGGGGACCCGTGACGGGGCAGCACGCACCGCAGCCAGGCAGCCGCCCCCTACCTGCAGGGTAGAGTCTGTCGGACACGCTGCAGTAGCACGGCGGGACTGACGGCGCTGCCGAGCTGAGGGCCGTCACCGTAGGAACCATGGAGGACGCTGTGGTGGGCAGGGACTCGGTAGAAGTCACATAGGGGGTCACGGAGGTGAGAGGGCAGCCCGCTCGGGGCTCACAGCACAGCACGCGGACCTCGTAGTTGAGGCACATCTTGAACCTGCCCACCTGGTCTCGGTTGTGGCACACCAGGCCCACGTCGGGGCTGCACCGCACCACCTGGCCCAGCTGGGCGATGCTGACCTCGGGGTGGCTCTGGGCCCGGCACTCCAGCTGAGTGATGTCCTCGGGCCGGCGGCAGATCCTCTCTCCGCTGCGGACGATGTTGCTGTAGGTTTCCAGGTCTCCCCCGTGGGGCCCGGGGGACGGGAAGTCCACGTCGAACCACTTGGTCCACGTGCACTGTGGCTGGCAGCTGGTGGTTCCCGGTGTGGGATGGGTCGTCTGAGGTGCAGGAACAGGGGTTGTGGTGGTCATGGGAGCTGAGGTGGTGCTGGTTGTAGGAGCTGAGGTGGTGCTGGTTGCTGGCACAGAGGTGGTGCTGGTTGCTGGCACAGAGGTGGTGCTGGTTGCTGGCACAGAGGAGGTGCTGGTTGCTGGCACAGAGGAGGTGCTGGTTGTAGGAGCTGAGGTGGTGCTGGTTGTTGGCACAGAGGTGGTGCTGGTTGCTGGCACAGAGGTGGTGCTGGTTGTAGGAGCCGAGGTGGTGCTGGTTGTTGGCACAGAGGTGGTGCTGGTTGTAGGAGCCGAGGTGGTGCTGGTTGTTGGCACAGAGGTGGTGCTGGTTGCCGGCACAGAGGAGGTGCTGGTTGTTGGCACAGAGGTGGTGCTGGTTGCTGGCACAGAGGTGGTACTGGTTGTAGGAACCGAGGTGGTGCTGGTTGCCGGCACTGAGGTGGTGCTGGTTGTAGGAGCCGAGGTGGTGCTGGTTGTTGGCACAGAGGTGGTGCTGGTTGCCGGCACAGAGGAGGTGCTGGTTGTTGGCACAGAGGTGGTGCTGGTTGCTGGCACAGAGGTGGTGCTGGTTGCTGGCACAGAGGTGGTGCTGGTTGTAGGAGCCGAGGTGGTGCTGGTTGCTGGCACAGAGGAGGTGCTGGTTGCTGGCACAGAGGTAGTGCTGGTTACTGGCACAGAGGTGGTGCTGGTTGCTGGCACAGAGGTGGTGCTGGATGTGGCCACGTGGGAGGTGGTCTCAGTAGGACTGGTGATGCTCACGCTTGGGGTGCTGGGTGTTGTGACTGGTTCGAAGGTAGGGCAGCCCGCTCGGGGCTCACAGCACAGCACGCGGACCTCGTAGTTGAGGCACATCTTGAACCTGCCCGCCTGGTCTCGGTTGTGGCACACCAGGCCCACGTCGGGGCTGCACCGCACCACCTGGCCCAGCCGGGCGATGCTGACCTCGGGGTGGCTCTGGGCCCGGCACTCCAGCTGAGTGATGTCCTCGGGCCGGCGGCAGATCCTCTCTCCGCTGCGGACGATGTTGCTGTAGGTTTCCAGGTCTCCCCCGTGGGGCCCGGGGGACGGGAAGTCCACGTCGAACCACTTGGTCCACGTGCACTGTGGCTGGCAGCGCGTGGTTCCGCGTGGCGTGACAGCGTGTGTGCTGGGTACGGTTGTGGTGGCCGGGAGCCCGTGGACCGAGCTGGCAGTCCAGTGCTGAGTAGCGGTCCAGGGGGCCCGGGTTTGGGTTCTGGTGTCGTGTGGGGTCGAGCGCGTGGCCCTCGATGTCCCTGGTGAGACGGTCCTCTCTCTGCACACGTCCACCCACTCGCAGCACTGGATCCGGATTTGGTAGTTGTAGCAGATGGGGGGCAGCTGGTCCTTGTTGAGGCACAGCAGGCCCACGCTGTCGCTGCAGACCACCGTCTGCCCCAGCTCCGCCAGCGGGGTGTCCGGGAAGCGCTCGGCCCTGCACTGCACCTGGCGGGGCCGCTCGCAGAACGCATACCCTTTGGATCGCAGGTTCTGAAAAGTGTCGAAATCTCCGCTGTTAATCCCGGCCTCGGGGTAGCTGCCGTCCAGCCACTCGGTCCAGCTGCAGGACTCCCGCAAGCAGGAGATGGGGCTGAGCTGCGAGGTGGTGGGCACCCCTGGGACCTCCGAGGGCCCTGGGGCTGAGGTCGACACGGAGGCTGTGGTGGAAGCCGTGGTTGAAACTGGCATTGGGCTGGGGGCTGAGGTGGTGCCTGGGGCAGGTGTGGTGGTGGTGGTGCCTGGGGCAGGTGTGGTGGTGCCTGGGGCAGGTGAGGTGGTGGTGGTGCCTGGGGCAGGTGTGGTGGTGCCTGGGGCAGGTGAGGTGGTGGTGGTGCCTGGGGCAGGTGAGGTGGTGGTGGTGCCTGGGGCAGGTGAGGAGGTGGTGGTGACAGGGGCAGATGAGGTGGTGCCTGGGGCAGATGAGGTGGTGCCTGGGCAGGTGAGGAGGTGGTGGTGACAGGGGCAGGTGAGGTGGTGGTGGTGGTGACAGGGGCAGGTGAGGTGGTGGTGGTGGTGACAGGGGCAGGTGAGGTGGTGCCTGGTGCAGATGAGGTGGTGCCTGGGCAGGTGAGGTGGTGCCTGGGCAGGTGAGGTAGTGGTGACAGGGGCTGTGGGCACGGATGTGCTGGTTGTGCTGTGGGTGGCAGGGCCCCGGGAGGTGGGGCAGGGCCGGGGGAGCAGCACAGCACCCGGATCTGGTAGTTGTCACAGAGCCCTGAGACCTGGTCCCTGTTGTAACAGGTCAGCCCCCGCGTCGGGCTGCACTCCACGTGCTGCCCCAGGACCTGGAACGGCACGTCAGGGGCGCGCTCGGCTCGGCACTCCACCGCCCTCGGCGCCTGGCAGACCGGGTACCCGTGGGCACGGAGGTTGTCCAGTGTGTCGAAGTCACCACTGTCGAGGCCGTGTCCCGGGCGGCTGACATCCAGCCATGCTGACCACAGGCAGTCCTCCCCACAGGCTGGGCCGGGGGTGACGGAGGCAGTCGAAGGCCGTGGCCCGGGGGTGCAGGTGGGGGTCGGGCTCGTGGTAGGGCTGGGGCGCGGGCCGGGCGGCCCTGTGGAGCTCACGGCTGCGGGAAGAAGGGACGGCAGAGGGCCCAGCGTCAGGGACCAGCACGCACTCGGCCCCTGCACTGGCCTCGTCCTTGCCCCCTGCCTGTCAGCTGTCTGTCTGTCCACGATGGGCACCCGGTCCCTGGGGCGTGCCACACATGGCGGGGTGGAGTGCACAGCATTGAATAAACAGGCACATTGACCTCCATGACGGGAAGCCCGCCCCCAGGCTCGCCCTGAATGGAATCTGGACACGTGGACCCAAAAGCCAGAGTTCTGGGGACCCTTCACTCTTGGGGGACCTCTGATGAGGCACTAGGATGCCCCCAGAAGCGGGTGAGGACCGCGGTGTGCAGGGAGCAGCTGCCGGGATGGGGCAGGACCGGGGGCACCCTCCTCTCGGCCAGCCTGGGAGCCTTCACTGGCAGCGCTGCCCTGGGGCACCAGTCCCCCGGGAGGCCCAGGAGGCTGACCTCCGCTGCAGGTGACCGCCCCTGCCTGCTCCGGGCCCTCCCCATCCACTCTCAAGGCCAGGGCCGGCCTGCATGGTCCTGGCACAGCTGCCTACCGCTGGGCGGCGGGAGGAGGAGGTGGGGGGCTGCCTACCACTGGGGGGCGGGGAGGAGGAGGTGGGGGGCTGCCTACCGCTGGGGGGCGGGGAGGAGGAGGTGGGGGGCTGCCTACCGCTGGGGGGCATGGAGGAGGAGGAGGAGGAGGTGGGGGGCTGCCTACCGCTGGGCGGCGTGGAGGAGGAGGAGGAGGAGGAGGAGGAAGAGGAGGTGGGGGGCTGCCTACCGCTGGGCGGCGGGGAGGAGGAGGAGGAGGAGGAGGAGGAGGAGGAGGAGGTGGGGGGCTGCCTACCGCTGGGCGGCGGGGAGGAGGAGGAGGAGGAGGAGGAGGAAGTGGGGGGCTGCCTACCGCTGGGCGGCGTGGAGGAGGAGAAGGAGAAGGTGGTGGGGGGGGCGGGGGAGCTGGACCCGCAGGCGCGCACGGTCCTCTCGATGGTGCCGTTGGGCCCGCAGCGGGCGGAGATGCAGCCCCCAGTGCCGTCCGTGGTGTGGTAGATGACGTCTCCCGGGCGGAAGCGCCGCCCGTCGTAGCTGCAGACACAGGCTGTGGGAGCAGAGCCGGCGCGTCAGGGTCTGGGGTGCGGGAGGACCCAGACCCCGCCCCGAGGAAGGCCCCCCGCTCACCCTCGGCGTCGTAGGCGCACCGCACGCCGTTCTCCGTGCAAATGCTGGCGGCAGAGGGAGGAGGTGAGGCTGGGGGAGGTCGTCCCAGCTGTGTGTGGGGGGGAGCCCCTCGGGGTGCCCGTGGGAGCCTGAGGTCCCCCTCTCGGGGAGGCCCCTCCAATCAATGACCCATGGGCCCCACGGACTTCCTCCCCAGGGCGTCTGTCCTGGGTCCCTGGGTAGCCTCAGGCTCCGCCCGCAGCCCCATCCCTTCACCCCCTTCCCTTCCCTTCCAGGCCCCTCCGGGCCCTGCAGCAGGCGGCTCTGTGACCCAGGGAACCCAGGCCCCCAGGCCCCTCCCCTGGGCCCTCTGGGAGGTGGCCTGTGGGGGGCCTCGTCCTGAGGGGGGGGGGGCGGGAGAACGCTCACGAGCTCCCGGCTCCGGGCCGCGGGGTCACTCACCAGGAGTGGCAGTTCTCGTCCGAGGGCACCACCGCGCCCGGCCGGTACGACTTGCCCTGGACTTGGCAGGGCGGCGGCGGGGGCGGGGCCGGGCACGTGGCCACACACCGCATGGCGTCCTCGTCAAAGATGGGAGCCTCCGGCGGGCACTTGGGGTAGCAGCCTGGGGGCCAGGGAAACCGAGTTCCAGTACAGCTGCCCGCCTCCCCCCCCCCCCCCCCGGGGCCTCAGCGCTGTCCCCAGCCCTGGGACTTGCCCGCAGCGCCACGGGGAGGGCCAGGCTGCACCCACAAAGGCACCGCGAGGGTTCAGGGAGAGTCCGGCCGGCCCAGGGTCCCGGGCTCCCCAGGACGGCCCCCCCAGGCCCGCAGCGCAGCCCACCTTCCAGGCCCTGCGTGTCGTGCAGGCACTGTCCGCGGGGGTTCCGGCAGGTCCGTAGGCAGGGCGCCCCGCAGGGCTGGTAGTGCCACTCGCACTGGCCCTCGGGGTTGTAGTAGTCGCAGAACAGGGCTGTGGGCAGAGACACGCTCAGCCCGAGTTGGCCTCACCGCCAGCCCCGGGGGCAGCACCCGCGGGAGAACAGCTGGGGCCGCCCACCGGCCCAGCCAGCTCCCCGCACCCCCATCTTTGACCACGTCCCATTGGCCGGTCTGGAGTTTTCCCTCCCGTGACTCCCGGGACGTGGCCTCGGAGCGCGTGGCCTAGACCCCCGTGGCTCAGATGGGCAGTGGGGAGGGTGGCCGCTGGGGCTCCCTGCTTCTCAGAGGCGCCCCCTCGGGGTGGGGGGCTCGCTCACAGCAGCTCCCCAGCTACGTCGCCCTTTGGACAAACTGTGCTGGAATGGGGTGGGGCCGGGGGGCTCTGTTACCTCTCAGGAGGTTCTACCACAGCGGCCTCTCTCCATCAGCAACGCGCACACCCACTTCCTTTCCAGCTCACCCCACCCCGCCCCTCCCAGGGGTGAGCGCACAAACTCACGGCAGACGTCCGGGGTGCGCCAGGCCACGCACACGCCCGCGTCGCGGCAGGCCTGGGCGTAGGCAGCCACGGCGGTGCAGAAACACTCGCAGTCGCCCCCCGAGTCGCAGGCGCACGCGTCGTTCACGCAGGCCTCGTAGTACTGGGCCGGCTCCACCTGCGGGGGACAGGCCTCAGATGCCAGGGAGCCCCACCCCCCAGGGTGCTGGCGGGTTCAGGCCTGCGCCGTGGAGCTCAGGCACGGCCAAGGCAGGCTTCCCACGGGGTGGCCTGGCCCCAGCGAGGGGACGGTCCCGCCCTCCTCCCAGACGCCCCGGAGGAAGGCCCGCGTACGTACGTGGGCGTGGCAGGCCTGGAAGGTGGCGCTGTTGATGAGGCTGCACTGCCGCTGGGCCCAGGACTTGCGGTAGGGGTTGGCGGTGCAGGGGTCCCGGGGGCCGGGGCGTCGGGGCAGGTCGGGGAGAATTTCCAGCTGTTGCGAACTCCAGGGCGTCGCCCACCACGGACTGGCTGCGCGTGGTGAAGTCGTTGACGGCGTTGTCGTCGAAGTTTCCGCACAGCCCGCAGACCCGCCCCTGCGGACGCAGAGAGTGGGGGGCCTCAGGGCAAGCGCAGGGGCGGCTGGAGCCCCTGCCCCCCCCCCCCCGGACCCAGGAGAGGAAGGGGTGCCTGAGGCTGAGGGCCCTCCCAGGGGACAGGGGTGAGGGCTAAATGGTGTCCCCCAAAGACAGGCTCAGGCCCCCGGGTGTGTCCTTATGGGGAAACACGGTCCCTGCAGGCGAGAGGTAGTGAACATGAGGGCATGCGGGGCGGGGTGGGGGGGCAGTGACAGGGCATCCTCGGACGAGGGACACGCACAGCGGAGACGTATGTGGTCTCGGAGGCACGGGTGGGGTGATGTGGCCACAAGCCCGGAGCCTTTGGAGGGACCAGCCCTGCGACCCCTGTGAGACCCGTGGCCCCTGGATGGGACCTCTGGCTCCAGACCCGTGCCAGGAGGAGCCCAGGGTGTCCTGCCTTGTCCCGCAGCCACAGGACCTGCCACCCACAGCTCGGGGTCTCCTACCCCTCTCCCGGGAGGCCAGCCCCGGCCAACACCCCCCTCTCTGTCTCTTTCTCCCCCACCCCGCACCCCTGCTTCCCTGTGGGTCTGGGGCAAGGGAGTGGCAGGTGGGCGGAGCCTCACCTTGAACTCGGGGCTCAGTCTGAGGAAGATGCTGGTCTTCTTGTCCCACAGCAGCACCAGGCCGGCCTCGGTGTCCACCACCAGGTAGATGCCCACCTGGCGGATGGAGTAGGGCGCCTCCGGCCCCTGGCCCTTCTCGATCACCTCCACTTGCCCCTCGCTCAGCTTCAGCTCGTAGCTCTGCGCAGAGAGGGGTCCCTCAGGGCCTGGCGGGGACCCCAGGCCACCTCCCGGGAGGGTCCACCGGCCCGTGGTGCCATCCTGGCTCGGCCGTGGGCGTGCGGCCTCCTCGGGGTTCCTGGAGCCCCCACGGGTGCCCCGGCCCCGCCCGGCGCCCCGCTCACCCCCAGGAAGATCTTGATGGCCTTGGAGCAGGTGGTCCCTGTGGTGCCGCAGGGGACGTTCTCGGTGACCACGCGGAAGGCGTCCTGGGCGCTGCCGTTCCCGCCACAGTGGTCCTGCGGGGACAAGGAGGGTCCGCTCACGGCTCACGCGCCGGAGGAGGCGGGGCCAGCCCGCGGGCGGGGCGCGGGGGCCTCGGGGAGGGCGGGCGGACGCGGTACCTGCAGCAGCGTGTACTCGCAGGCCCCGTTGAAGCCGTAGCGCTGCCCGTCGAAGGTGAGGTAGTGGCCGTCCCCGTACACGGCGCAGGTGCCCAGGCAGGGCTGGTCCGTGCACTGCCACTTCCGGCTCTTGCAGGTGCTGGAGGGGGGCGGGGGGGAGGGGGCGGAGCGTCAGGCCCAGGCCGGCTCCAAGGGCCTTCCCCGCGCTGGCTGGGGGCAGCTCCCGCCGCGGCCTCGCACCCCCGCAGCCCCGACGGCCCGGCGCACGCACCAGCTGTTGCAGCCCACGCGGATGGTCTGGCCGGCGCGGTAGCTGGCCTCGTTGTGCAGGCAGGGGCAGTCGTCCGCCGCCACGCAGCCGCCCTCCCCGTCGGCCACCAGCCCGGCGGGGCACACGCAGCCGGGCACGCACTGGGCGCTGTACTGTGGGCGGGGCGGACACGCTCAGCGGACAGGGGCGGGGCGGAGACTCGCCCAGGAGGGCGGAGGGTCCCCTGAGGCCCGCCACCTCTCCACAGGGCACCTCGGGGGACCAGCCCGGGCGGGGGTCTCCACAGGGGGCCCCGAGGCCCCAGCAGCTGTGGGGTCACTCACGGGTGGGCCCCGGGGCGGTGGGGGTCAGGGTCACTCACACAGTCCATGTCCAGGGTGCGGCAGCTCTTCTGGCAGCCGGCGCCCGCGGCCCCGGGCGTGGCATTGCGGCAGTCCACGTACACCATGGGTGGGGCGCAGGCTGCGCAGGGAGGAGGGGCGCTCAGGGGGCCGCCCACGGCGCCTCCACACGTGTTTCCCTCCGACCTAGGCTGTGGTGTGTGCGTGTGTGTATGTGTGGAATATGTGTGCACGCGTGTGCATGTGCAGTATGTGTGTGCACACACCCCTGACACCCCCACCCGGAGCCCCGAGGGCAGGGACTGCCTGGCCAGACGCTGACCGGCACCCACCCACTACCGTGTGGGGTGTTTGACCCTGAAGTTTCACGGGAAGATGACCCAGGGCCTCCCTCCCTGCCCCCCCCACCCTCCTCCCCCTCACCTGGGTCAGGGGTGTTGCCTCCGATGCAGGTCAGTGTGCCCTGCGTGCAGGTGCTGAGAGGAGAGGGCGGTCAGGGGTCCGCCCCGCCCCTCCTGCCCCCCGCCCCGCCCTCCTGCCCCCCTCCTGCCCTGCAGGGGCCCTTACCAGACAGCCCCCCGCTCGTGCAGAGACTCCCCGTTGGGGACCACGGTGTCCCCGTGGTAGCAGGGGCAGCTGGCGGCCGGCACACAGCTGCCTGCATCGTCCAGGAAGGTGCCGTCGGGGCAGGTACAGCCGTCCACGGGCACGAAGCTGACGCCGCAGGCGGGGTCCTGGCTGCTCAGGGCGCGGCAGGTGGGCTGGCAGGTGCGCACGTGGTAGTGGTAGGTCATGGACGGGGGGCAGGTGTCCATGGGCTTCGCTGCAGGCGCAGGGCGGGGGGGGGGGGCGCTCAGGACACAGCCCGCCGCCTCCAGGCCCCGCTCCCGTCCCCACCGGCCGCCCTCCTGCGCGGGGACCCGCGGAGCCCGGACCGCAGCCCCTGTGCCCGCCCAGCGCACTCACTGCAGACGCCGGCCCTCCAGCCACGGAGCAGCACGCCCCGCGCGGCGCAGGCGCGGACGTAGGCGGACAGCGCGGCGCACAGGCAGTCCTCGGTCTTCTCGCAGTTGCACGTGTCGAACAGGCAGTTCTGGGGGCGGAGCCGGGGCGTCAGGGACCCCAGCCCGCACCCGGGGCGTCCCCTGAGCCCCGCCTGCTCCCGGACCCTCCCGAGCAGAACTCACAGAGGCCTGGGCCCCTGTCCCTGTGACCACAGGCCCAGTGCAGGTTCCCAGCGTGGGGCACATGCCCCCGGGGGGCCATGTGACGTTTAAGGGGGGCCATGTGACCTTTAAGGGGGGCAACCCGAGAATGAGTTGTTCACAGTGAGTTTTTTTACATTCCTATGGTCCTAGGGCCCCATATACAGCATATAAATAGATATTGTGACACATTTATGCATTTCCGGTCTCTCTTATGTTTTGAAACTTTGCTATTTTTTCCCTATCACTTCATATTATTACTATTTTTTAAACGATTTCTTAGTGATCTCTTCCTCAGGACTTCCACTGTCCTTGCGTTCTTTGGTTTTTCTCCTTCGTGGACGCCCTGTTCTTGGGAGGCTGGTTTAGACCAAGTTCATGGCCTTTGAGGCTTCCTCCGCGTGAATAGGGGTTTGTTTTTTGAATAATAAGAATTCTATGTGGGGGGGGGGGAATCAGGATTTTAGAGACGCTTAGGTGGGGCGTGGCCAGAAAAGGTGGGGACCACTGGGCTAGGGCATTGGGTGCCACCCGCTCATCCTCCGCTGGGCCTGGGGCAGGGCTGGAGGCTCCACCAGGGGTCCTCAAACTTTTTAAACAGGGGCCAGCTCACTGTCCCTCAGACCGTGGGAGGGCCGGACTATAGTTTAAAAAAAAAACTATGAACAAATTCCCATGCGCACTGCGGGCCCGGGATGCGTCGGCTGCTAAGCAGGACAGGCAGCGGCCCCCGGCGGGCCGGATCCATGTCCTCGGCGGGCCGCCTGTGGCCCGCGGGCCGTAGTTTGAGGACGCCTGCTCGAGACACTCAGGAGACGCGTGTGTGTGCACGACTGACGGACTGAATGGGGACTGGTCGGTCCAGACCCGCTGCCACGGCCCTGGGACCACACGGGGCGGGATGGGCGGCTCACCGAGTAGTAGGGGCCGGGGCTCACGGCGGCGTGGCACGGGGCGAAGGGGCCCTGCGGGTCGGTCAGCCCGGAGCACCAGTACTGAGCGTACTTCTCTGTGGGCAGAGGAGGGAGGGGTCGGCGGGCAGCCGGGGCGCTTCTACCCCGAATTCCCCCCGCGCTGGGGCGAGCGGGCCCCCAGGCTGCGGCGGGCGCCCCACCTGCCTGGGTCTGCAGCCGAGCCGGGCCTCCCCCAGCGCCCTGTTCCTCTTCTTCCGGAGCGCACGCGCGGCGGGAGGCCCTCACGTTCACCCGGGCCCGTGGGGAGTGGGTGGCGACCACGTACCGTTCTCCACGCTCAGGGCGCACGGGTCCTCGAAGCCGCCCCTGACGTTGGGGCAGGCGGCCTGGGTCTTCCAGGTGTTGGCGAAGGCGGCGGCCGTGCCCTCCACCACGCCGCTGAGGGCGCGGAAGTCGTCCGCCTGGTTCTGGTTGAAGTTCCCGCAGAGGCCTGGGGCCGGGAGGGCGCGTGAGACCGGGCACGGCCGGGGGCGGGGCGGGGCGGGGCGGGCACCCGGTGGGCGGCGCTCTTACCGCAGGTCCGGCCGCGGAGCGCGGGCGCCGCCCGCAGGAACGCCTGCATGCTGGGCACCAGCTGCACCTCCACCTGCAGGCCCAGGCGCGTCTGCGCGACCACGAAGAAGGTGGAGGGCCGGAAGAGGGTGACGTCGGCTGCGGACACAGGGCCTGGCTCAGGGGGGTCCCGGGGGCGGGGCGGGGCGGGGCGGGGGCGGGGCGGGGCCTCACCTGCGGAGACTGGCAGCTGGGTGACGAGCTGGTTCACGAGCACCTCCCCGCTGGCCTTGACCTCCACGACCTGGGAGCAGCAAGGGGGGCGCGTTCGCAAGGGGGCGCGTTCGCAGGGGGGCGCGTTGGCAGGGGGGCGGGGCCCTGCGGGGCCCCAGCCGCCCCCGGAGGCTGTGAAATGTGCCTGAGGCCTTGTGTCCCCCGGACCCGTGCTCACCCCAAGTGTTCTACCGGGACCGAGGACTGTGCGCTTTCATAATCATGTAAAATCCGAGGTGCTTTTATGCACAGAGACGCCACCACCCCACCCCGCTGCCCTCGGGGCGATCCCTCGGAAGGTCCCCGGGGATGGACGCAGCAGACGGGGCTGGACGGCCTGGGGCCAGGCCGGGCGCTCGCTGCCCATGCCAGGGCCGGGGCTGGGGCAGCGGTCCCCGCCAGGAGGCCCGCCCCTCCCCAGCCCCCGCTCTGCACTCACCGTCCGCCCGCCGTCCAGGCTCAGCGTCAGGCTCCGCAGGCAGGTCTCACTGTCCGTCAGGCCACACCTGCGCAGCTCGGCCAGCACGGCGAAGGCGCTGCTGTTACAGGGCTGTGGACACCGGGCCTCAGGCTCTGCGCACCACCCACTCCCCCTTCCCGCCCACACCAAACCCCAGGACGCTCAGGACCTGGGGTGGCCCCACAGCCCGGGCAGCAGCCCCGCCAGCACCCCGCACCTTGGCCAGCACGTAGCTGCAGTCCCCGTGCACCGTGTACGGCCGCTCGTCAAAGGTGGAGAAGTGGGCGCCTCCCAGCACCGCGCAGGTGCCGGGGCACGGGACCTCCTGGCAGCTCCACCGGCCCCCGGAGCAGGTGCTGAGGCAGAGACAGACCTTGGGGGCCACGCTGCGAGCGTCCAGCCCGCCCCCACCCCCCCCCCCGGGCACCCAGCACCCAGCACAGACCCGCCCGAGTGGGAGAGGATGGAGTGTCGGGCGGCAGCCCCAGGAGGGGCCATCCCAGGGCGAGGGGTGGGGGACCATGCGAGGGGAGGGACGGGGCGCTACCAGTTGGTGCAGTCTGTGGAGTAGGTGGCCCCCGGGGCGTAGGTGGCTCCGTTGTGCACACAGGGACACTGGGACACAGGGATGCAGCCGGTCTGGCCGATGTCATCGAGCACCATCCCTGGGGAAGCAGGCAGGCTGTGTGGCAGGTGCGGGGTGGGCTTGTCCACGCGTGAGCGTGTGAGGGGCGGGCCCTCTGCTCTGGTGGCCCTGCGCCTCGGTCCCTCCGTCCCAGGGCTCAGCGGCCACGCCGGGTCAGGGGCCTTCCTTAGGGAGCAGGAGGCACCGTGCGGCCCTGGGGAGGGCGGTGCGGGGGGAGGGGTGCTCACCTTCGGGGCAGAAGCAGCCGGCCACGCAGTGGTCCTCACAGAGCTGGGAGTGCTCCCGGTTGGAGCAGGTGTCGGCGCAGGGCGAGCCGCACTCCCGGTACCGCATGTTGTGGGGGCAGGTCTGGGCTGCGGGGGGAGGAGGCGGGCCACGTCACACCCCGCCCAGCGCGGGGCCCCAGGCAGGACGGGGCGGGCGGGGCGGGCCGGGTGGCAGGGACACTCACGGCACAGGCCGGGGCCCCGCCAGTCCGGGGGCAGCCCGCCGGCGTGGGCGCACTGGCGCGAGTACTCGGCGAGCGTGAGGCAGGCGCAGCGGGCCAGGTCGGCGTGCGCGCAGAGGCACAGGTCCTGCTGGCAGGCGCGCACGAAGCTGCCGGCGTCCACCAGGGCGTTGCAGCCCAGGAACCGCTCCCCCAGCAGCAGCTCCTCGCAGAGGCCCTGGGGCAGAGCGGGCACCTGAGTCCAGGCTCCGGGCCTGGGTCCCCGGTCCCCGCCCCCGGCAGGGACCCCGCCCCAGCCCGGCCCGGCCCGGCCACGCTGGGCTCACCGAGCCGATGGAGCAGTTCCCTGGGGGCGCAGGGCCGGGGTCCTGGCACTGCTCCGTGGGGCCGTCCATCTTCTGCAGGTTCCCGAACTCCACGGCGCTCAGCTTGGTGCCTGCGGGAAGCACCAGCCGCTGGCTTTGCAGGCCCTGGGGCCCGCCCGCCCGCCCCGCGCCCCGCGCCCCGCGCCCGAGGGATCCCGGCTGCACCTGCGGGATCCCGGCCATGCCCGCCGCCCCGTCCACACTGCCTGGCTCAGCAGCGGCTGCATGGACATGCGGGGCTAGGAGGATGACATGAGGAGCCACCGGCCACGGGCTGAGGCAGGCACGCAGCCCAGAGGGCGGGAGAGTGACCCTGAGCGCCTGACGGCCCGCGGAGCCTGGCCAGGGCCCCCGGACGCTGGGCAGGCTCGGTCCCCCGGGGCTAAGAACTCCTTATGGGGGCACTTTCAGGGCCTGGCGGAGGGTCTGGGCCGCTGCTTGGTGGCAAAGCCTCGGGACACCGAGCAGTGACAGGGCCTAATTTCAGGTGAGGGTGTGCCCAGCGTCTCCCACCGCCCGCAGCAGCCTCACGTAGAAAGAGCCGGCAGCTAGGCACACATGGGTGTGCTGAGAGCATGCCTTGGGCCGGATCATGTGTGTGCATGTGTGTGCATGTGTGTGCATGGTAAGATGGTGTGGCGTGCATGTGTGCACGTGTATGCTGGGATCGTGTGGGTGTGTGCAGGCGCATCCATGCACATGCCTGTACATAGCTGTGTGCAGGTCTGCACACATGTGTGAGTGTACATGCGTGTGGGCGCAGGTGCACAAAGCTGGGGCCGTTTGACTTGGGACCTGGCGGCCCCTGCAGGGAGCGAGCAGAGTGGAGGGAGCGGGAGCGCGGGACGCGGGGCTCACCGTGGGAGAAGAACTCGTCGAAGACGGGGACGCCGTTGAAGTCCCCGCAGAGCCCGCAGGTCTGGTTGGCGTACTTGGTGTCCAGCTCGAGCTGAAGGAGAGGCTGCATCAGGCCTGGCCCGCCAGGGCGTCAGGGCCAGAGGGACAGCGAGGGTGGAGCCAGGCACCCCAGGGAGGGACTCGGGCCGCTCAGAGGGGACCTGGGCTGGGGACCCGCCCACGCGCCCCAGGGAGCCGCGGACCCAGCGGCGTCCAGTCCTGGAGGCGACGCACGGCCCGTCCCCCACCTGCCCACCCAGCTTCGCCCGAGCCCTCTGCCCTCCGCCCTCCGCCCTCCACCCTCCCTGGCGGCTGCAGGGCCTGCGCTCGCCCCGACTCACCAGGAGGCTGCCGTCCTGGTTCCACATGAAGACCAGGCCCAGCCGGGCCACCACCTTCAGGTAGCTGGCGCTGTGCTCGACCAGGACCCCCGACTGGCTGAAGGGCAGCTGGATCCTGCGGGGAGAGAGCCGCGGGGCGTGAGGGGCCGGTGTGGACAGGGTGGCAGGGGCTGGACCCTGGCAGGGAGGGTCCTACGGCCATGGCTGGACAAGTTCCCTGAGCCGTGGATGGGGCAGCGGGCGGGACAGGGACAGGGCAGTGAGAGGGACAAGTTCCCCCAGCCGCAGACAGGGCAGCAGGCGGGACAGGGACGGGGCAGTGAGAGGGACAAGTTCCCCCAGCCGTGGGCGAGACAGCGGGCGGGACAGGGACGGGGCAGTGAGAGGGACAAGTTCCCCCAGCCGTGGGCGAGACAGCGGGCGGGACAGGGAGGGGGCAGCGGGCGGGACAGGGACGGGGCCCGGCAGCTCTGAGAAGGGACACTTCCAGGAGCAGCTCAGAGCCCAGTTGGCCAAGCACAGGGCCTGGGGCACGCCGCCCACCTTCACTCCCGAGGGTGACCCCACGCCCCTCCCGGGACCGCCCAGGGGGCCCAGACGCACGGGCGGCCGTTGACCAGGACGGAGCTGGGGGTCAGCTGCAGGACGAGGCCGCGGAGCTTCATGGTGACGCCGCGCAGGGCGCCGGCGGGGACCTCGGGGCCACGGCGCAGCTGGACGTTGAAGTCCTCGTAGGCGGCCCCGCAGTGCGCCGAGAAGACGTAGTTGCAGCGGCCGGGGAAGCGGAACACGTCACCGTCGAAGGTCTTGTAGTGGAAGTCGCCCCACGTGCTGCAGACCCGCCCGCTGTGCGCCGGGTTCAGGGCTGTGGGGAGCGCGGCGTGCTGAGGGCCCCCCTCCGCCGGCACCTGCCCGAGCCCAGGCACTGGGGGATCCCGCCAGCCCCCGGGGGTCCTTTTCCAACACGTCGTGTCCACCCAGGAAGCGGGGCCCCCGGCCTGAGGGAGGAGGCACCCCAACCACAGCCCCCAGCCTTGCGGGGTCACTCACCGCGCACCACGGGGGCGGTCCTCAGAGGCGGGAGGATGGTCACCCCGCGGAGGGCGTCGCCTGCGGGGACAGGAGGGTGACACACAGCCCCTCCCGCTCCTCTGCCCACGGGGGAGGGGTCTGCCCGGCGCCACGTGGCTCCCATGCCCGCTCTGCTTCCTCGGGCCTTCGCCCAGGCCACCTGCTGGCGGCGCTCATGCCCACGACGCCCGGAGGCCGTCTGGTCTGCACGGGGCTCCTTACGCCCAGAATCTCAGAAGCGCCTGAAGGGGCCCGGCGCTGGAGCGCGCCCCAGGTGCTGAGGTCGGGGCAGGGAGCCCGGGGGGCCGTGCTGGGAGACGCCCTTCGTCCCCCGTTGCGCCAGGGCTGGGAGGGCGGCAGGCCGAGCTCCGGGCCCCACCCAGGCACCGTGGACACAGACACACCCCGAGAGGCGCCCGCCAGCCCCCCTGCATGCATGTGGGTGTCCCCAGCCAAGCCCTGGCCCCGCGGTGGGGCCGGCTGGGAGGCACCCAGGGTGGGTGGCCCCTCGGGTCCCTGGGCGGGTGGGGCGGCTCTGAGAGGAGGGCAGACTCACCGCCGGGCCCCTGGGGGGTGGGAGGGAGGTGCGGGTGCTCCTCGCTGGGTGCAGAGCTGAGCTGGGCCCCGCCTGTGGGGAGAGGAGGTGCTGGCCTGAGCGGAGCGGGCGAGAGGCGTGCGGTGCCTGGAGGGAGGGCCGTCTGCCGGCGCTCTGGGCCGACCGCCTGGGCCCCCTGCTGAGCCAGGGCCCTCCTGGAGCACCCCTCAGCTTAGTCCACCAGCGGGGGGTCCCCCAGCCAGACCTGGGGTCTCCAGGGCACCCACTCACTCACTCTTCCCTCATGCACAATGCGTGTCCACACGGGCAGACACCGTGCCCAGCAGCCCGGGGCGCGGCCTCTGAGGGGCCCGTCGGTAAAACCAGGGTCCCCACAGCTGGTCAGGAGGCACCAGGCTCCCCAGGAAAACGGGGGGCAGGTTGGGGGCCGAAAGAGGGGAGGAGCTGACCCTACAGGGGGTGCCAGCCACGGAGCAGGGGGCGCAGCCAGGGAGGCCAGGGGTGGTGTCAGCCCCGAGGCTGCCTGAGCACCGGAGGCTGGTTTCTGGGGTCCTCAGAGGCAGCCCAGCATGGCAGGAGGGGCGCCAGGCCACCCCCAGGGCCCGACGGGGAGGAGGCCGAGAGCTGTGAGCACGGGGCCCCGGAGGGCGAGACGTGTGGGTCGGGGGCGGGCAAGGGCCGGGGACCCGGGCTCCCCTCCTCCGCCTCAGGCCTGCAGCCCAGCGCCCACCCAGCCCGGGAGCCGGACACGGTGGGAGGCCGAGCTCCGGAGCCGCCGCTGCCGCCAGGGACCAGGGCCACCATGGACGGGGGCGGCGGGGCACCGGCCCGGACGGGGCGACCTGGAGGCTCACCTGTGTGCTGGGCGCAGGCCAGGGCCAGGGCCAGGGCCCAGAGCCGCACGGGCTCCCTGCGGCCGACACCCATGGCGAGAGGTGGGAGACGCGGCAGGCTGTGGGGAGGGCCGCGGGCAGGAGGCTTTGTACCCCGGGGCTGAGGCCACGTGACTCCACCCCGCGGGCGGGGCACGGCCGCGGCCCCCCTCACCCAGGTAAACAGTGGGCACCGGCTGTGGGCTGGCCGGCGGCTGGAGCCAGGCAGAGAAGAGCATGTTTGCCCGGGGGCGGGGGGGATGGAGAGGGAGCTGGCTCCCTGAGGGCACCCCCAGTCCTGGCTCAGGCGGCCTGCAGCGGGGCCCCACCCTGGGATTTCTCTGGCACGTGCTCACGCAGCCAGGGCCTGGCGCCTGGTGTCCAGAGAGACCGCGGGTCACCTCACCAGGCCAGCCTCACCCGCCCTGGAGAGGGGCTTGGGGGGCGGCTCCCCAGGGCAGGCCCTGCCTCCCCACCCCCCATCCGCACAGCCCAGCCCACTGCTGCCAGCACCCTGCTGTGCTTCAGCCCCGGGCCCCGGGCGGACAGTGGGCAGTGGGCAATGGGCAGGGGGCAGTGGGCAGTGGGCAGGGGGCAGATGGATGCACGGTGGCCTGTGGCTGTGAGGGCAGGGGTGTCTGTGCCCAGCTGTGCAGCGATGCCTCCTGGCCTGGCCAGGCACCGTCCCCCCAGGTCTCAGCCCTGACGGCTCCGGCAGAAACGGCACCACAGCGTGTGGACACGGCCCCAGGCCACAGCGTGTGGTCACACGGCCCCAGGCCACAGCGTGTGGTCACATGGCCCCAGGCCACAGCGTGTGGACCCCTGGCCACTCGGGAGGAGGGGAGGCAGCTCAGGGAGTGGGGGCAGCTGGGCCGGGTTCTGGGACCCAAGGGGCTCAGAGCTGCTCTGAGAACCTGCAGCCGCGCTCAGGACCTGCCCAGGCTTCCGGTCACCTGGTGCCCCGTGTCCGAGCCCTGGCACCTGGGAGAGGGAACTAACTCCTCACCTGTCGCAGATGAACAAGTGAGTGAGTGCCCTGACCGGTGTGGCTCAGTGGGTAGAGCGTCGGCCTGCGGACTGAAGGGTCCCGGGTTCGATTCTGGTCAAGGGCATGTACCTTGGTTGCGGGCACATCCCCAGTAGGAGGTGTGCAGGAGGCAGCTGATCGATGTCTCTCTCTCATTGATGTTTAACTCTCTATCCCTCTCCCTTCCTCTCTGTAAAAAATCAATAAAATATATTAAAAAAAAAACAAAAGTGAGTGAGTGAGTGGGTTGGTGAGGGATCGCACAGGAGAGGGGGTGCAGGCAGGATGGGGGCGTGGGACCCGACGCCCTCACCCAGCAGCACAGCTGGGAACCCGGCCCGACCTCCGAGCTGGGCTCCTGTCACCCAGTGCTGAGCCGGGCAGAGGGGTCGGGCAGGCGGCCGGGTCTGGCTTGTCCTTAGACAAGGGATGCGCCTGACTCCCGCCCCTCCCCGCGGCCCCTCGAAGGCTGGGAGCCCTCAGGCTGAGCAGCCCAGGCCGGGGCCTCCCGAGGTGTCCATTCTGGGTTAGATTTTCAGGGCACAGGCGGGTGGCCCAGTGGCCTGTGTCAGGTGGTTCGAGGGGGGCTCCAGGGGGAAGCCCAGGCGGCCAGGCCGGCATCTTAGGAGCGTGCAAGTTCGGGGTGCAAGCTCCGGGCGGCCGGCTGTGCCTGCTGCCTGGGCGAGTCAGCTTGGCCTCGGCCGCGCGTGGCATGGCCTTCTGAGGGCCAGACTGGTGAGTCAGGTGGGTCAGGGGTTGTGGCGTGGGCTCGGGCCTGTGGCTGGTTGACCTGTGGCCTCCCTGCCTCTGGGGCGTGACAGGGACAGGCCTGCGACCCTCACACCCCCTTGGCCTGGGTCCTGGCCCGGACTCCAAACTCAGGGTCCTTCCTGGGACCTCCAGAGCCCAGTGGGGGCTGTGCCAGGGTGGGGGTCCCTAACGCAGCCTGGCAGTGGCTCTGCCCTCCCCTCTTGGGGGCTTCCGCTCAGGGAGGGGCGTGCAGGGGAAGGCCCAGCTGGGACGAGCCGCTGCCTCGCAGAGCCTCAGTTTCCTCATCTGGAAAGGGGGTCCGTGGGCAGAGGACCCACAGTTTGGGGCTGTGTGCAGGGAGCGGGGGGCACACGTGAGGACACCCCGGCCCAGGGCGGCGGCCCAAGCGGGCTTTGTTCCCTGGGTGCCCGGGGCTGCCCAGCCTGTGCCTGGGTCATGCCAGGCCCCCTCCCAGGTCTGATTAGCTCTCAGTCAGAGAGAGAGAGAGGGAGTGTGCTGGGGTCCCACCCTCAGGATCTCCCAGGCGTTGCCATGGGGACAGGAGGACCGTGGGGGTGTGGGGAGCAGGGAGGAGGCCCTGGCTGGATCCCAGAGAGTCACTTGGTGCCACGCTATCGCGGGCATGACTCATGTGGGCGCTGCGAGCGGGACAGGAAGCGGGCACCAGATAGCCCGTGGGGGGGGGGGTGAGGCCAGTGCCCACCCAGATGAGGATGGGACGCCCGCCAGCCCCGGGTCCCACCCCGAACAGGGGACTAGGACCTGCAGGTGGGGGTGCAGAGCCCTGCGTGAGCTGCCCCTCCACGCGCCCCTTGTGGGGGAGGATGAAGATGAGGCCTGGACCCCGGGACTCGTGATAGGACAGACGCAGCCCCCCGCCCCCTCAGGGGTCACTCTCCTCAGGGGTCACTCTTGGGTGACCCCACCCACTCCTCTGCCCTCCTGTTCTCTCAACACCCACCAGTAAAGGAGGCAGCGCTGGGATGCTGGGACCATGAGGACCAGCTCTGCCCAGCCCTGGACGGACCCCAGCCCTGACCCTGACCCGACCGACCCCAGCCTGACCCTGACCCGACCGGCCCAGCCTGACCCTGACCCGACCGGCCCAGCCTGACCCTGACCCGACCGGCCCTAGCCTGACCCTTACCCGACCGGCCCAGCCTGACCCTGACCCGACCGGCCCAGCCTGACCCTGACCCGACCGGCCCTAGCCTGACCCTTACCCGACCGGCCCCAGCCTGACCCTGACCCGACCGGCCCAGCCTGACCCTGACCCGACCGGCCCAGCCTGACCCTGACCCGACCGGCCCTAGCCTGACCCTTACCCGACCGGCCCTAGCCTGACCCTGACCCGACCGACCCCAGCCCTGACCCTTACCCGACCGGCCCAGCCTGACCCTGACCCGACCGGCCCAGCCTGACCCTGACCCGACCGGCCCAGCCTGACCCTGACCCGACCGGCCCCAGCCTGACCCTGCCTGTTCCTGGCAGGGCGACCAGGGGGCTAGTTCCCGCCCGGCCTGTCCCTGTGCCAGCTTGTCGCTTGCATTTCAGTCTTTTTTTTTTTTTTAATATGTTTTTATTGACTTCAGAGAGGAAGGGAGAGGGAGAGAGAGAGAAACAATGACGATGAGAGAGAATCACGGATCGGCTGCCTCCTGCACGCCTCACCCTGGGGATCGAGCCCCGAAACCGGGCACGTGCCCTGACCGGGAATGGAACCCCGACCTCCCGGTTCCTGGGCCGACGCTCAAGCTGAGCCACGCCGGCCGGGTCTGCTCCAGTCTTGGGCACAGCCGAGTCCTGGCGCAGGGTCACTGGTCTGGGCGGACCTGGGCTGGCCTGCCTGCGGGCTGCCTGCCTCTCCTCTGCCCGCCTGGCTTCGGGGCTCCGTGGGGCTGGCGTTCACCCTCAGGGACCAGGAGAAGCGAGCGCAGCGCAGAACCTCGAATTCCACCCCCCACCCGGGGCACCTCCATCCAGAGGTCAACAGCTGCACCCCGCCCCCCGTCCCCCAGGCCCGGACACATCTGAAAGGAGATCCCCCCCCCGCCCCCGCCCGGCTTCTGTGTCCCCCACACGGCGGGTGGATGGCGTCTCTGGGCCCCGCCGGCCCGCCAGCCCCAACGCCGCAGTCCCTCGGCCCTGGGGACGGGCCAGCGCTCGGCCGCTCCAGGCACAGCCCTTCGGAGGTGCTCACCGCGTCTTTGATTCGGTCCCAACACACCACAGCCGCGGGCCACCCCCACTTCCCAGGTGACACGGAAGCGAGGTGCTCGGCCAGGGCCCCACACCGGGGGGAAGGTGGTATCCGGCCCAGCACCCACCAGCTGTGTGGCCCCGGGCCAGCGCATCACCCTCTCTGTGCCCGGCTTCTCATCTGGAAGATGGTGGGCCAGCCAGGCGCCCTCCGAGTTGTCGGGTCCCCGGAAGTGCCCCCGCCTGCCTCGGGGTCCCACCCCAGCCTCCCCTCAGAGGAGCGGGCCCTCGCTGGGTCTGAGAGGGGGTGACGCGAGGCTGAGGGGGCGGCCGCTCCCACCCTGGCAGGTTTGATGCGTCCGGAGTGGCCGTGCCTCCCGGTCCAGCCGGCGTCGGGGTGTTAAGGCAGCGCCTTTGGTCCCGGGGGCACCCCCATGTCTGCGCCGCCCGTCGCCGTGGCATCATGTCCGCGTGGCCACGCCTGGTGTGCGGGATGCGATGGGGTCGGGGCCACCCACCCCACCAGCTGCCGTGACTGCCGGGGGCACAGGTGGGGGCTCTCAGCTGGTGGAGGCGTCACCGGGCTCCGTGCGATGGAGACCGACTTCGCGGCACGGGGGACCCCCGCCCCCCTGAGGGAGGCCCGGGCCAGGGCGGCTGGAGGAGGCGAGGGACTATCGCCTTTGTTGGCAGAGGGCTGGGTGGGCTGCCCTCCCCCCAGGCCGGGGACTTCCCGATAAGGAGGAGGCGCCCGGGGCCCGCGGCTTGACTTTGGGGCCGAGGGAGAGCCATCGGGGTGCCCACGGGCGGGGCCCGCTTCCCGGTGGGCGAGGGGCCGGTGCGCTCTGCGTGGCCGGTGTACGTTTGGTTTCCTGGCGGGGCCCGCTGCTCGGGGCCTCCCTGCGTCTGTTTGTTCGTCTGAATCACTGGACAAACAGAATTCCTCCCCAGGTCTCAGGCCCAGGACCCGGTTCTGCCCCCACCAGCTCCCGCCCCAGGGAGGCCCCACCTGGGCTCCCCCCGCCCCTCCACCCCCTCCTGCCTTTCCTGCCCTGGCCTGGCCGGGCCTTGCTGGGCTGGAGGTCTCTTCCCCACCTGGGCACAGGCTCCTGCAGCCCTGCCCCCTCCCGCCCCCCACCTCCCCGCCCCCCCCCCCCATTCAGACCCAGGAAACACAAAGGCCCTCAGCATCCCCGCCCCCCGACAGGCCACAGCCCCCCAAGTGCCCCTCAGCCGCCATGAAGTCCAAGTGGGGTGTTCACAGACCCTGGGGCAGAGCTGCTCCCAGATCCCCTCCCACCCGACCTGTGTGCCTCTGGCTCCTCCCCGGGGCCCGGGCGGTGGCACAGAGGGTAGGGAGTGGCTCTCTGCACTCAGAGACCCTCTCCTGTGCCCCCCACCCCACCCCGCAGCCCAAGCACAGGCATCCTGGCCAGCCCACCTGGGGGCCTGCCAGGCGGGGGCCTGCGAGCGGACAAAGAAAAGGCCCCCATTACGCTCCAGTCGGCCCTGAGAGAGGGCAGGTGGGGGGCCGGCTCTGCTGTGACCGCCCCTCTGGGGGCTCCCCAGGGCACGGACCTGCGGGCGTGGGGCTCAGTCCCTCCGACCCAGGAGGAGGGGACCCTCAGCACCAGGGTTGGGGGCAGCTGTCCGATGGCTCAGCTCTTCAGCAGACGCCTTCCTCAGTGTCAATCACACGCAGAAGTCCCGGCATCGATCCCACACACACCTGCCAGCGGATGGAGACGGAGGTCTCCGAGAGGCACGTGCCCCCCGTGGCCCCAGCAGCGCAGGAGAGCAGCGGGCGGGGCAGCCGAGGGCCCGTGGACGGGGACGGACACAGCGTGCGGCCCATCGCACACGGATCTCACGCAGCCTCGGGACCCTGACACCTGCCCCCGGGACGGACCGTGAATAAGCCAGACCCAGTGTGACCCACTCAGAGGCGGTCCCCTGAGCTGAGGCCCCATTTTCCGTGGTCCCCGTGGTCCCCTGAGCTGTGGCCCCTGCATCCGTGGTCCCCGTGGTCCCCTGAGCTGAGGCCCCTGCATCCGTGGTCCCCGTGGTCCCCTGAGCTGAGGCCCCTGCATCCGTGGTCCCCGTGGCCCCCTGAGCTGAGGCCCCATTTTCCGTGGTCCCCGTGGTCCCCTGAGCTGAGGCCCCTGCATCCGTGGTCCCCGTGGTCCCCTGAGCTGAGGCCCCTGCATCCGTGGTCCCCGTGGTCCCCTGAGCTGAGGCCCCTGCATCCGTGGTCCCCGTGGTCCCCTGAGCTGAGGCCCCTGCATCCGTGGTCCCCGTGGTCCCCTGAGCTGAGGCCCCTGCATCCGTGGTCCCCGTGGTCCCCTGAGCTGAGGCCCCTGCATCCGTGGCAGCTCTTTCACTGAACGGCGCACTCTCTCCCCTCAGCCACTGAGGCCCTCGCCTGCTCAGTAAGGTTGGGGTGTGCAGAGGGTCCTGGGGGCCCCTGATATCCTCACCAGATGGAGCCGGGCCTTTGGCCAGGAGATTGAGTGGGGAGTTCTCAGGGGGCAGCAGAGGCCCCCCAGCACGTCCAGGCCCCCTCCCGAGGTCAGACGAGACGCCCTCTCTGAGCCCTGGGCTGGAGGAGGGCGGTGCTGGGCTGCGGACCCCACATGGGACCGACCAGGTCCTGCCCCCCGTGGCCAGGAGCGCGTGCCCTGAGCTGAGGCAGTGCAGCGAGCAGAGACGTGGGGCCCTTAGACCAGCCGTGGGCAAACTACAACCCGCGGGCCGGACCCGGCTGTTCTATCCGGTTCTCTTGCTCTCCCCTCCGCTCCTTTACTTTGAATTTATATGAGTTCACACCAACACTCCATCCATGCTTTTGTTCCGGCCCTCCGGTCCAGTTTAAGAACCCATGGTGGCCCTCGAGTCAAAGAGTTTGCCCACCCCTGGCTTAGACCCTCAGATCCCTGCACCAGGACCTCAGTCCCTGCCCCGACCTCTGGCTGCTGGTCTGAGTTCTCCTCCTCCCTGCTCAGCCGCATCCCTCAGCCCTGCCCTGGCAGGTCGGGGGCAGGGCAAGTCAGGGGCAGGATTAGTTAGAAATCTATTTCTGAGTATTTGGATTTTCTGTAAACTTTCCTTTAACTTCCTGTTATTGGTTCCCAGCTGGTTCCCAGTTGTCCGAGGAGAAACTGATTTCAATGCTGTGACGTTGGCCGGCTCTCCGGCCCAGGACGCGGTCCATCTCGGCCCAGGTCCCGCAGGCGCTGAGCTGAGCGTGCGGCCGGGGCGCGTCCTGGGAATGCCCGCAACATCCTGTTGACGGTGTTGAGTTCCTCCGCATCCGTGTTGATCTCTGTCCTGTTTTCTATTCTGTTGTCAAGAAAGGGTGTTGGCGCCACCATTTCAATGGTGAGCGTAACCCTGTAATCCCCCTTTTCTTTCCCGGTGCCCTGCAGCTGTCGGGGTGCGCCTCCCGGACAGGCCCCCGCCTGTCTGTCCTCACCGTCGGTGGGGGGACGTGCACGGGAGACGGCATTCTGCGAGGGCAGGGCCTCCTCCTCCTCCTGCTCCGGCCCGGGTCCTGCTTTGGGGCTTTGGTTTCGATGAGGAACCTGCTGTCCCTCAGGTTGCTTTTCCCCAACGGCAAAGCGTCCGAGTTTTATTTTATTTATTTTATTTATTTTATTTATTTTATTTTATTTATTTTATTTTATTTATTTTATTTATTTATTTATTTATTTATTTATTTATTTTATTTATTTTATTTATTTATTTTATTTTATTATTTATTTTATTATTTTATTTATTTATTTATTTATTTTATTTTATTTTATTTTATTTTATTTTATTTATTTTATTATTTTGCTATTCCTCACCCGAGGGTAGTTTTCCGTTGATTTAAATATATCCAGATATCTAGATTTTTATTTTATTTTTTCAGAGAGGAAGGGAGCCCGAAACCCAGGCATGTGCCCCGACCGGGAATCCAGCCACGACCTCCTGGTTCATAGGTTGATGTTCAACCACTGAGCCTCCCGGCCAGGCCCATTGGTTTTTAAAGACAGTGGAAGGGAGAGAGAGAGAGAAAGACAGAGAGAGAGACACAGAGAGAGAGAGACGGATGTTGATGTAAGAGAGACACATCGATTGGTTGCCTCCTGCACTCACCCCGACCGGGGCCAGGGATGAAACCAGCTACCCAGGCCCGTGCCCTCGACCAGGACTCGAACCCGCGACCCCTTGGTGTGCGGCTGAGGCTCTCACCACTGGGCACCCCGCCCAGGGCTGCCGCGGGAGCGTCGTTTCTCCGTGGTCTGCGGGTGCGTGTCCGCTGGCTGAGGCCCCTGTCATCGGCGTCCTGGGCCTGGACCCGGAGCCGGATCCCCGCAGGACCTGGGGCCCCCTGGGCTCCTGGCGGGCGGTCCGCTGTTGGCGGGCCGGCCTGGCCCTGAGCGGGGCACTTTCAGGTTTGCTATCCGGCCTCTCAGGCCCAGCAGCTGGGAGTGTGTCGGCGGAGACTTCACAGCGGAGGCCTCCCCGGCTGAGGCTCGTCGGCTTGTCCACCGGGAGCTGGCCGGCTGCCGCGGGGGTCCTGGCTCCGGGGCCCGGCCCAGGGACCCTCGTCGGGAGCCGGGCAGAGGCAACAGTGAGCGGTTTCTGGGACTGTCCGTGGGAGCTGGCGATGTTCCCCGGCGGGCACGGGAACTCGCGGGAGCTGGTGGGTGCGGGAGACGGCTGCGGGCCCGGGGGGGGGGGGGGGGTGGGTGCGGGTGGCAGTGACACGGCCAGGCGTCTGCAGCTGCACAGCCAGGTGCTCCGTGCGGGTGCCAGAGCGGAGGCCGCTGAGAGGATCCGCAGCTGCGCACAGCTGGGCAAGCAGGGCGTGGGGCAGGGGTGGGCAAACTTTTTGACTCGAGGGCCACCATGGGTTCTTACACTGGACCGGAGGGCCGGAACAAAAGCATGGATGGAGTGTTTGTGTGAACTAATATCAATTCAAAGTAAAGGAGCGGAGGGGAGAGCAAGAGAACCAGATAGAACAGCCGGATCCGGCCCGAGGGCCGTAGTTTGCCCACGGCTGGCGTGGGGCCTGGAGGGCGGTGAGGACGGGAGGGGAGACCAGCTGCGGGCGGCGCGGGTGCGGGGAGGTGGGCGCGCTGTGGTCCCTGTGGGCCCAGGGGGTCTGGAGTGCATATCACGGACACGGGCCACATGGGACCCCACGAGACCCCACGCCGGTGAACGGCAGCTCAGGCCCTGCAGAGGGCCCCACGAGAGGAGCTCGGAGGGTAACAGGGGACGAAGAAAGGGGGTGTCTGATGCGACAGGCCCACCGAGCCGGGGTCTGGAGTCTCGCGGAAGGACGTCCCCAGTCTCGGCTCTCGGCTGTCACTCCTCCGGCCCCTCAGCAGGTTCCCGGAGGCCCAGCCCCGCTGCCCATGGGGGGGGGGGGTGGGGGACGGGGGGCTGTCTAGACTGCAGGCTGCTCGGCCCACTCGGCCTTTGTCCCCTGCGCCCCTCGAGCGGAAGCCAAGGCCGCAGACAAAGGGCTGTTTGCTTTCCTCCCCCAGCGCCTCCGCCTGCTCAGAGCCCGCCCAGGCCCACCGCGCGGCGGACAGACAGACGAAGGACGGACGGCTGGCTGCAGCGAGCCCCCGACACGTGGCCGTGCTGGGACTCGGCCGAGGGGCCCACTGCCCCGCCCGTGGACACAGCGTCCAGGGGAGGGGCTCCTCTGCCCGTGGGGGGCAGATGGTCTCCTGGCTGAGGCTCCGGCGTGGTCTGGCAGTGGGCAGGCGCCCCAGGGGTTCGGGTGGGAATGTTCCCGCGAAGGGGAATGGGGAGGGCAGGGGGAGGGGTGCTGTGCAGCTCAGCCTGCCTGGACGCAGGCGGCCCCGGCGGCGAGGGGGGGTACCCACCAGCCTGGCCCCCTCTACCAGCCCCCAAGCTTCCACTTCAACCCCCCAGCCCTCACCCCTCTTAACCGCACCCCACCTTCTGAGCCGTGGCCCCCTCCTCCCGCTCCATGGCCCCTCCTGCCCCAACGACAGAAACGCTGGCCCCGTCCCCTGCCCGTGCCCAGCAGGCCGCCCAGTGACCCCGGCCCAGCCTCCCGCTCCCCGGCCGTGGGTGGGGGCCGAGCCACACCGGGCCGGCCGGCTCCGCCTAAGACAACATCCTGGCCTCGATAAAGCCGGATTCGCAGGAAGGCACGCTAATCTGCTCCCTGCGGCGGCCGGGCCGCGCCCAAGAGGAGCCCGCGGGGGCGGGGGGGGGGGGGCCCAGGCCAGGGGGTCGCGGCCCGCTCTGCTGCCTCACTGTCCCCTGAGGCCAGAGCGGAGGCTACCACAGGCCCCCCCTGCCCTGCCCTCCACACCTGCGGGGTCACCTGGAGGCCACATCCACCTGCAGGGCGGCCGGGCGAGGCAGTGGCCTCTGTCCGTGATGGGGGCCGGCCCTCGTCCAGGGGGAGCCTGACAGAAAGAGGGAAGGCTGGGGGTGCCCTGACGCCTCTTGCGGGACAATGTCCGCACACCCCAGGCCTGCTCCTTGGTCCCTGCCCATCAGGCGGCTCCGGGCAGGGGGTCGGGGGACCCACCGGCCCAGCCCCCCTCTACCAGCACTGCTGGGGGACCCTGGGCCTCAGTCCCCGGCCGTACATGAGAGCATTGGGGTGGGTGCAGGGCTGGGTCCGCCGGCTCGGGGAGCTGGTGCGGTGGGCGCTGGGGCACTCGGGCCCGTGGTGGGCAGAGAGGGCAGTGACGGTGGGCTTCTGTGGCTGTGGCCGGCCTGGGTAGTGGGCGCGGGGGGTGCCCCCCAGGGCCCCTCTGGCACCACGGCCCTGTCCCCCAGCCACAGCCACGGGGATCTGCCCACCCGGAGAGCCCTCGCCCCGGTCAGCCTGCCCCCTGGGTGACCTCAGAGTCACCGAGTCAGCCCTTCGCACACACAGGTCCCCAGCCGCCCCGGGGCGGGAAACCAGGTCCATCAGACAGCGCGGTCCCTCCGCAGGCGGGTCTGGCTCCGCTGTAGGACGGAACCCAGCCGCCTGCCCGCGCCGGCCAGTGAGGACGCTATGCTGAGCGAAGAAGCCAGACCCGGAGGGGCGGGCCTGGGAGACCCGCTCAGAGGAGGTCCCCAAGTCAGACCCACAGACAGGAAGTAGGCGGTGGTGACAGGGGTGGGGAGGGACCACCCCGGGGCCCTGGAGGGCACTCTTGGCCGAGGGCGTGCACCTGGGGAGGCCGCACCGTTGTGGGCGTCCGCGGTGGGTTCGCGGGGCCGCTGCTTCCCCAAAGTGGAGTTTGAGGACGGGCCCTGCGCGCCTTCCGTCCAGCTGATGCCATCTCTTCCCGCCTGCGTGCGGGCGGCTCTGGGGCCCCTGGGAAGCCAGTCCGGCTGCAGCCCCTCGGGTTCGAGAGGCCTGTGAGCCAGGTAGTCGGACGGAGGGGGCAGCGGAGGTCGCGTCCACTCACAGAAAAGGAAACTAGCATCCCCCTCGCTCCCCCCGGGAAAACAGGCCGGTCCACCTGCTCTGGGCCTGGGAGCGTGACCCGGGGGAGAGGTCAGCGAGGGTGACGGCGGGAGGGTGACTCAGGACCGCGCCCCAGCTCCGAGCGGCTGCACTCGCGCCCCGGCCCCGGGGGGGGGGGGGAGATCGGGGTGTGGGGGGGGGACATCGGTCAGGCTCCCCGACGCCCCAGTCGGAAGGCCCGGGCCCCTGGGCAGCAGCGTCCAGTTCGGGGCGGAAGGCAGCCCCCGGGATCAGGGCTGCGGGCGGCGTGTCCTTGGGCTCTGAGGCCACTGGCGGGCCCGTCCATGAGCCGTGCTGCCCGCGGCTGAGCGGGTGGCGGTCACCCAGGCCTGGGCGGCTGCAGGCTGTGCTGGCGGGGACCCTGCGCCCGGCCGCCCCACGGGCTGCCCCACGGACACCTTCTCCATGTCCCACAGACACGACTGAGGGGGCGCCCAGGTGTGAGGATGGGCGGGGCCGGCTCACGAGAGAATGACAGCAGGTGGGGAGCAGGGCAGGAGCGGACCTGCAGGGTGGTCTCAGGAAGGAGGCGGAGTCGGGGCCAGTGCCCTCAGCGTGCAGCCGAGCGGTTCCCCAGGTGGCTCCCTGAGACCCAAACCCGTCCTCGCCCCCCGCCCTGCCAGCCTCCTTGGGGGCCGCGTGGGGCCTGGGCAGGCAGCAGGGTCTGGGGGTCGCACGGGGGCCTGGGCAGGCGGAAGGTCTGGGGGCCGTGCGGGGGGCCTGGGCAGGCTGCAGGGTCTGGGGGCCGTGCGGGGGGCCTGGGCAGGCTGCAGGGTCTGGGGGCCGTGTGAGGGGGGGCCTGGGCAGCCTGCAGGGTCTGGGGGCCGTGTGAGGGGGGACCTGGGCAGCCTGCAGGGTCTGGGGGCCGTGCGGGGGGGGGGGGCCTGGGCAGGCGGAAGGTCTGGGGGCAACGTGGGGGGCCTTGGCAGGCTACAGGGTCGGGGAGCGGCCTCAGGCCCAGCAGAGGCGCCCCTGCCCCTTCCGCTTCCGGGGCCCTGAGGGAGGAGGTGTCGGCGCGTTTGGGGGGAGGGCAGGGGGAGGACTGGCCCCTCTGCCCACAGCCAGTCCCCGAATTCCCCAAACCAGGGCGGAGGCCACGATGCTTGTTTGCACACAGGGTTGGCCCGGCTGCCCCGTGAGCTAGACTGATGGGGTTTTAATTAAGCCCTATCGGTGACACAGTCACTGGTCACCACCCGGGCCAGGGAGTGGCCTGAGAGACAGGGAGAGACAGGGAGAGACTGAGAGAGACCGAGATACAGAGAGAGAGACAGAGAGAGACAGGGAGAGAGACAGGGCGAGAAAGGGAACGAGGAAAGTCAGCTGCTGAGAGACCTGAGGTGCCCCTGGGGGGGGCGGGGGCAGGTGGTCAGGCAGTGGCTGAGCTGGGCACCGCGGGCGGGGTCAGTCGGAGGCCACAGCAGGCAGGCTGGATGAGGGCCTCGAGCCTCTCACCGGTCTCCCCCCCACATCAGGCGCCTGGATTGGAAGTCAAGGTCAGGGTCAGAGGTCGGCATCAGCGTCCCAGTCAGAGAGGGTGAAGACGTACATGACAGGCCGGTACCACGGCCAGTGCTCCCAGAACGTGCTCTTTCCCTCCGAGCCCCGGGCGTGGGTCAGACCTGCAGGGTTCGGGGCGGGGCGGGGGGGTCCGCCAGGAGGGGACTGGCCGAGGTGGGTCTAGGGCAGGGGTGGGCAAACTTTTCGACTCGAGGGCCACCATGGGTTCTTAAACTGGACCGGAGGGCCGGAACAAAAGCATGGATGGAGTGTTTGTGTGAACTGATATAAATTCAAAGTAAAGGAGCGGAGGGGAGAGCAAGAGAACCCTCCGCTCTTTCGGCTCCGCGGGCCGGATAGAACAGCTGAACGGGCCGGATCCGCCCGCGGGCCGTAGTTTGCCCACGGCTGGTCTAGGGCCTGGGCCCCCTCCTTTCTGCGCAGAAGACACCGGGTGCCCCCAGGACCACTGAGGCAGGGGCTCAGTCAAGGCCGTGTGCCCACGTCCCAGCAGCATAGGCACAGCGGGCGAGGGGAGGCAGCCGAGTGTCCATCGGTGACAGACAAATGGGCACACGGCGTGCGGTCCCTCCGCACGCGGACCTCACCCGCCTTAAAGGGGAAGGGCCCCCGCTGCCTGCCCCCGGACGGACGGGAGGACGCTGTGCCGAGGGAATAAGCCAGACCCAGAGGGACGGACCCTGTGGGACCCGCTCAGAGGAGGTCCCCGAGTCAGATCCATAGACAGGAAGTAGGTGGTGGGGCCCGGGGCTGGGAAGGGGAGGGGGTGAGTGTGTAACGGGGACAAAGTGTTCGTGTGGGAGGATGGAAAGTTCTGGACACGGTGGTGACAGCCGCACCACGGCGTGACTGTGCTCAGGCCTGAGCCGTGCCCTTGGCGACGTGAAGGCGGTCAGTTTTATGTTGGATGTTGTTTTTACCACAAAGACAACGTTTCTAAGAACTTTAATGGAGAGGAAGCTTGTTACAGCCACCGGGGACAGAGCCTCAGTGGGGGGTGGGGAGGGAGGGGACTCGGAGCCCAACCAGAGGGACGTGGAGACTGGGCCCGGCCCGGACGGGGAAGCAGCAGGGCGTGGGGCGTGTGTGGGGAGCAGGTGGCGTCTCGGGCGGGTCTGGTGGCCATGACCACCGTGGGAAGCCCTGCCCCCCCCACACACACACAAAGGGCCAGCAATTCTGCTCCTGGTCTTTGCCCAACAGACGTGATGGTCACATCATCGTGCATGCATGTGTGTGAGTGTGTGAGTGTGTGTGTGTGTGTGTGTGAGTGAGTGTGAGTGTGTGTGTGAGTGTGTGTGTGTGTGTATGTGAGTGTGTGTGTATGTGAGTGTGTGTGTGAGTGTGTGAGTGAGTGTGAGTGTGTATGTGAGTGTGTGTATGTGAGTGTGTGTGTATGTGTGTGTGTGTGAGTGTGTGTGTGTATGTGAGTGTGTGTGTGAGTGTGTGAGTGTGTGAGTGTGTGTATGTGTGTGTATGTGAGTGTGTGTGTGGTGTGAGTGTGTGTATGTGTGTGTATGTGAGTGTGTGTGTGGTGTGTGTGTGTGAGTGTGTATGTGTGTGTGTGAGTGTGTGTGTGTGTTGTGTGTGAGAGAATGTGAGTGTGTGTGTGTGAGTGTGTGTGTGTGTGTATGAATGTGTGTGAGTGTGTGTGTGTGTGAGTGTGTGTGAGTGTGTGAGTGTGTGTGAGTGTGAGTGTGTGTGAGTGTGAGTGAGTGTGTGTGTGTGTGTGTGTGTATGAATGTGTGTGAGTGTGTGTGAGTGTGAGTGTGTGTGAGAATGTGAGTGTGAGTGTGTGTGAGTGTGTGTGTGTGTGAGTGTGTGTGAGTGTGTGAGTGTGTGTGTGTGTGTGTGTGTATGAATGTGTGTGAGTGTGTGTGTGTGTGTGTGTGTATGAATGTGTGTGAGTGTGTGTGAGTGTGAGTGTGTGTGAGAATGTGAGTGTGAGTGTGTGTGAGTGTGAGTGAGTGTGTTTATAGCGACTCTATTCGTAAGAGCCAGGAACCGTGAGAGCTTTAAGTGCCGAGAGGAAGACCCTGCAGCCAAATTGTCACTCAGGCGTGAGGACGTGACACCATCGTCCGGTGTCCAGGCCGCGAAGAGACCGCGATGAGGACGCGGCTGGAGAGGACTGAGGAGCCGGGATGGGACGGTCTGAAGGGCAGGCGGGAGCGTTTGCCGCTGCCCCAGCCAAAGGGGCGGATCCACGGGGAGCCGGTGGGAGGGGGAGCCGGTGGGCAGGCACCTCCGTCCACGAGGCTGCGCTCAGAGCCCTCGGCCCCTCCCCCCACGGCTGCCCCATCGGGGCGGGCGGCGTGGCTCTCCCCGCGGCAGGGGGCACCCGACGGGCTCCCGGGAACTGGCGGGAGCAGC
Organism: Plecotus auritus; assembly: GCF_963455305.1. Lineage (NCBI taxonomy): Eukaryota > Metazoa > Chordata > Mammalia > Chiroptera > Vespertilionidae > Plecotus > Plecotus auritus. The sequence continues at coordinate 154,852,091 of NC_137783.1, read as the reverse complement.
TCTGGGAAGTGGGGGCAGACCCCCCCCGGCCCCGCAGCGGCGGAGGCGCACCCACCGGTGAGGGCCACAGGCTGAGGGGGGACGGCACCTGCTCCCCACGAGGCTTACCCAGAGGTGAGTGGAGGCAGGAGGTGGGTGCGCCTCGGCGGCCTGGGCGCGGCCGTCTCCCGCCAACGGCCCGGGGGCTCTGCGTGGCCTGCGGTGTGGCCAGAGTCGCTGCCCTGGGTTCAGAGAGGAGGCCACGGGCGCCTGGTGCCTGGGACCGGCCGCACCAGCAGACCCCGGCCCCGTGTCCCTCTCAGGGCGGTCTTGGGGCCGGCACAAGCTGGGAGCGCTGGGCTGGGGCGCTGGGGTGCGACCTGGGGGCGCCGGGCTGGGGGTACAGATCTGGGAGTTCTAAGCTGGGGGTGCGACCTGGGGGCGCTGCGCTGGGGGTGCAGACCTGGGGGTGCTAAGCTGGGGGTACAGCCCTGGGGGCGCCAGGCTGGGGGTGCAGACCTGGGGGCATTGGGCTGAGGGTACAGGCCTGGGGGCGCTGGGCTGGGGATACAGGCCTGGGGGCGCTGGGCTGGGCACACCTCCCCACACTGCCAGGCTGCCCCTGTATGTTCTCAGCTGGTCTTCAAGCAAAGATGGGGTGACTGCTCCCCGTGGAGCGGCAGTTCGGCCGTGAGGGGGGCAGGCACCAGGGGTCCGGCTGCAGGAGGGGCAGCGCCCAGGCTTCCCTGCGGAGGGGCTGCCCAGGATCAGGGGCCGCAGACGGACGTGGTGTCCCCTGCAGACCTGCAGCCGAGCCCCCCTGCAGCCCCTGCACCCCGTGTGGGGAACGGCCGAGTCCCGGACAGCTCGCTGAACGGACACGCTGCCTCTCGGTCAGCAGCCCTCCCCCAGCTTTTGGGCGCGAGCGCTCTGGGCCTTGTTAAATAAGCCGCTGGCGTGCGAGGAGATTGGGGGTGAAAGTGGCCAAACGATTGGATCGCTGATAATGCAGGAGGGGCGCCGGCTGCGGGGGCCACCAGCTGCCTCTCGGCCACGCGGCAGGAGGAGACGGCGCGGCTCCCGGGCTGGGGACGCGGGAATCCGGGGCTCGGAGGTGCTCCGGACAAAGTGGGCAGTTTGAGGGGCAGGGCCTGGCCTGGCCCCCGGGGCCCCAACCCTCGCCCAGCCGGGCACAGCGTCTCCGGCAGACAGCGCCGCGGGGTGGGGTGCCGCCGGCCCAGCTGTGGGACCCCCTGGCCGATGGCCGGTTTCAGCGTCTCGCCATCTGTGAAATGAAGGTGGTGGCCGGTCCCTCTCAAGACTGTCATTCGTGAGCGTCCTCACTGTCCTGAGCTGGCGGCTTGAACCCTGGACACTCGCTGCCCGTCCCAGAGGCTGGAGCCCGAGACCCGGTGTCGCGGGGCTGGCTCCCCGAGGCCTCTCTCCTGGGCGTGTGGGCGCCGTCTCCCCCGTGTCCCCACAGGGTCCCTCTGTGGGTGTGTGTCCTGATCCCCTCTTCTCATGAGGACCCCAGTCACACTGGATCAGGTTCCCCCGGGGACACTGGACCTGGCTCAGGTGCAGGCGGAAGGAGGGGCTCGGGCCCCCCTGCCACCCCCCCTCCCAGCTGCCTGCTCAGAGCCCGGCCGCCCTGACGGAGTGTTTACGGGGGGCGGGGGGGAGGCGTTCTTTAGGTCTCCGGACACGGCTCCCCCAGTCACCGGGCATCGCCCTCTTCCCCTCTTGACCTGCTGTTACTTTGTAACGTGTCTGCTCAGTTACTTTGTTACGTGTCTGCTCAGTAACTTTGTAACGTGTCTGCTCAGTCACTTTGTAACGTGTCTGCTCAGTAACTTTGTAACGTGTCTGCTCAGTCACTTTGTAACGTGTCTGCCCAGTCACTTTGTGACGTGTCTGCTCAGTCACTTTGTAACGTGTCTGCCCAGTCACTTTGTTACGTGTCTGCTCAGTTACTTTGTTACGTGTCTGCCCAGTCACTTTGTAACGTGTCTGCCCAGTCACTTTGTAACGTGTCTGCCCAGTCACTTTGTTACGTGTCTGCCCAGTTACTTTGTAACGTGTCTGCCCAGTCACTTTGTTACGTGTCTGCTCAGTTACTTTGTGACGTGTCTGCCCAGTCACTTTGTTACGTGTCTGCTCAGTCACTTTGTGACGTGTCTGCTCAGTCACTTTGTTACGTGTCTGCTCAGTCACTTTGTGACGTGTCTGCTCAGTTACTCTGTGACGTGTCTGCTCAGTCACTTTGTTACGTGTCTGCTCAGTCACTTTGTGACGTGTCTGCTCAGTTACTCTGTGACGTGTCTGCTCAGTCACTTTGTTACGTGTCTGCTCAGTTACTTTGTGACGTGTCTGCTCAGTCACTTTGTAACGTGTCTGCTCAGTCACTTTGTGACGTGTCTGCTCAGTCACTTTGTGACGTGTCTGCTCAGTGAAATGGTGACGGTGTCGCCCTGCCTTCCGCTGTGGCTGCGGCCTCAGTGACTGGCTGAGAAAGCCTGCCTCCCCTGAGGCCCCAGATCTTTCCTTTTCTCCTGAAAGGTCAACAGTCCTGCTTTCCACGTGGCAGGTCAGCACAGGGCCCCCGCCCCGCCCCCCAGCCGCCTTAATCTGGGCCCGCGGGGGGAGGGGGCCTGGTGTCGGTTTCGGCACAGAGAGCCCTCCCGCTTCCCGCCGCGGGCACTGCGGCGCGTGGGGTCTGTTCCCCGCCCGTCTGCCTGTCCCCACGTGCCTGGGAGTCGAAACGCTCTCGATTCTCCTTGGCCCTTCGCCTCCACGTGCGCTGGTGGGGCCGCCCGCCAAGTCCCCGGAGCCGCGGCCGCAGGGAGGGGCACTCGCTGTGGGAAAGGCGCGTCCCGGGCGATGCAGCTGTTTGTGAGGCCGACCTTCTTTCTCAGCAGGAATCCAGCCACCGGCAGCGCTCACCTCTCCCCGCAGCCCCGGGCGCGGAGGCGGCTTTCCCGCCACGCCTGGGACGTGGCCTGTGTGCGGTTTCTTAGGGATCCACGTGGGTTTTGTGGCTGCGCGGCCACAGCATTTGGACAGGTTCAAGCCTCGGACTAATGAGAGGGCACGGTCCTCTCGTGGCAAAGCCACGTGCAAGTCCCAGCACAATTACAGCCAAAGGCTATGGCTGTACGCTTGACCTGATGGTCCGAACCTGTGGCCCCACGTGGCTGAGTGATGTGGGCTGCGGGAGGTGCAGCCGGTAAACGAAGCTGGATCAGGGGCCTGTAAGTGAGTGGATTCGAAGCCCCTGAGAACGTTGTGACCACGCCCTTCCTTTGCCTCGTGGGATCCGGCTGTAAAATAAAGACTCGGCTTGCAGGCCGTGGCGCTGTCCCTAGCTCTCCCTCCGAGAGGGCAGCGTCCCACCCAGACCCAGCTTTCTTCTCTTGTCCGTCTTTTCTCCATCCTTCACCGCCCCCTCGGGCTCGCCGAACCCGATGAGCTGGTGCGGCACAGAGGTGATGTCCTGTTACAGTTTCTTTAAAATAATTTATTTTGTATTGACTTCAGAGAGGAAGGGAGAGGGAGCGAGAGAGAAACATCAACGATGAGAGAGAATCATGGATCGGCTGCCTCCTGCACGCCCCTCACTGTTGATAGAGCCTGCAACCCGGGCGTGTGCCCTTGACCGGAATCAAACCCGGGACCCTTCCGTCCGCAGGCCAACATTCTGCCCACTGTGCCACACCAGCCAGGGCTATAGTTTCTTTTTATTGATTGATTGAGGAGGGAGGGAGAGAGAGAGAGAGAGAGAGAGAGAGAAATATCCATGTGTTGTTCCACTCATTTTTGCATTCATTGGTTGATTCTTGCATGTGACTTGACGGGATCGAACCCACAGCCTTGGGGTATCGGGACGATTCTGCAGCAGCTGAGCTGCGAGGCCGGGGTTCGGCTGTAATTTTGACGTGTTGCTTCCTGGGTAAGAGCCGTTGTTGCCTGTGATTTTCTCGTCACCGTGTTCCCGGCCCCACCGTCCAGGTCCCAGTCGCGGCCCTGCGCTCTCGGCTCCCCTTCCTCCGGCAGTCGGTGCCGGAAGCTCAGGCAGCGCCCCGTCTTTCCGGTCTGTTCCATCGCCATGGCGAGAACCCCAGGACCCCACCCGCTGCTGAACGCCCTGCCTGAACCTGATGTTGGCTGAATGTGGGGGGACAAGTATCCCTTAACACGTGAAGAATGTCTCCTTCGTCTTCATTTGCTTTCTCACACACACCACACCCACACAAACCCACACACGCACACACACCACATACCACACACACACACCACACACACACACACACACACACCACACACCACATACACACCACATACCACACACACACCACATACCACACACACCACACACACCACACACACACCACACACACACCACACACACCACACACATACACCACACACACCACACACATACACCACACACACACCACACCACACACACCACACACATACACCACACACACACACACACACCACACCACACACACCACACACACACCACACACACACACCACACATACACACACACAACACACACACAACACACATACCACACACACATACACACACACCACACACACACACCACATACAACACACACACACACACACCACACCACACACCACACACACACACCACACACACACACACACCACACACACATACACACACTCACACACCACACACACACCACACACCACTCACAGAAACACACACCACTCACACAAACACACCACACTCACACACACACACACACACACCACTCACAGAAACACACACCACTCACACAAACACACCACACACACACACACACACACCACTCACAGAAACACACACTACTCACACAAACACACCACACACACACACACACCACACACACACCACACACACCACACACATACACCACACACACACTCACACACACACACCACACCACACACACCACACACACACCACACATACACACCACACACACACACCACACTCACATACACACACACACACACACACACCACACACCACTCACAGAAACACACACCACTCACACAAACACACCACACTCACACACACACACACACACACACACACACACACACACACACACGGGTACTTTTCCACGTGTTTTTTCTGCATCTGTTAAGGGTTTTTCTCCTGAAATCAGCCTTGCGGTTCACAAGCATGCTGGCTCCCCCTCCTGGTCGCCCGCGGTATTGCACACCCCGGCGCCTGTGGCTGCCAGGAGGCAGGTGACCTTTATTTCACTCTGAGGGTTCAGACACCTCAGACACCCAGACACCGGCAGGCGCCCGCCCACCCACCCTGGCCCAGGACGAATGGCCATCTGAGGTGACAGCTGCCCCATCGCCCCAGGCCCTGGAGTGAGAGGGCGTGGAACAGGGCCCCAGCCACTCGGTGACAACCCAAAGCATGAGTGAGGGAGAAACCCGAGTTGTCTGTGCTGGCCCGTCCTGGGACCCCGCAGGAACCCTCGGCTCTGGCTGAGGGGTCTCAGTGGGGCCTCCTGCCGTTTCCCGCCTCCGCCTCCCGAGTGGGGCTGCGGGTCGAGCAGTGGCTACCGTTCATGTTATAAGACTGTTTGCCAGAGCGGCCGTCCGAGCTCGCGTGCCCCCAGCAACGCGGAGGGTCCCAGCTGCCCACGTTCTGGCCAACCCTCCGTGCCGTCCCTGCCGTGTGCGTGCGTGTGCGTGCGTGTGCCTGTGTGTGCGGTGCACGGTGAGATGACCATGTCACGGAACAACACCCTTTCTTGGGCTTGCTGGCCAATCGTCCTCACCCATTTTAAATCGAGTTGTTTGCTGCGCCTTGACTGACGTGTAGGCGTTCTTGTATGTTCCTTGTATGCTCCTTGCATGTTCTGGACACACGTTTTGCAGGTTTCTGCCCCGCTGGGGCTGACCAATTGGGAACCGTCTTTCAAAGAGCAGGAGTGTTCTACCTTAACGAGGCCTATTTCATTGTGCACGCTCACACACGAGTCACACACACACACACACACGCCTGTGCACACACACGCCTGCCCACAGCCATGGGGCGGACGAGGCCTCACTCCGTGGAAAGCCCTGGACGTGGCTGGGGTGGGCAAACTTTTTGACTCGAGGGCCACCATGGGTTCTTAAACTGGACCGGAGGGCCGGAACAAAAGCATGGATGGAGTGTTTGTGTGAACTAATAGAAATTCAAAGTAAAGGAGCGGAGGGGAGAGCAAGAGAACCGGATAGAACAGCCAGATCCGGCCCGCGGGCCGTAGTTTGCCCACGGCTGCTGTGAGAGGAGGAGCCGAGGGTCCAGCTGTCTCACCATGCAGGGCCGGAGGGCTGCCTGGAAGGGCTCCCCCCACCCCCCCCGCCGCCTCCTGAGGGCCCAGCGGGGGCCGGAGCAGCACCGGGCGAGACGGGGTTCCTGGGGCAGCCCCGGAGAAGGCGGTCATTAGGGGGAGCGGTCCCGTTTGGTATATGCAACCAGCCAACGCCAACCAGGCATATGTGCCCGGGGTCCCCGGTCCTGTGTGCAGACCTGGTGGTCGGTGGCGTGGGGGGTAGGGCCCCCCGGGAGCAGCCCCCCCCCACCCCCAGACCCGAGACGCCGACGGAAGCACACCCGTGTCTACAGCGCGTTTATTTCAGAAAGCGGAGAACGGGACCAAGGGCCGGAAATAAATACCCGTACAGACAAGGCATTCGGGCGGGAGGGAGCTGGAGGGGGGCGGGGCGGGGGGGCGGGGGACGGGGGGGAAGGGGGGGTTCAGGCCCTGCTGGGACGCGGGCCCAGGGGCGCGGAGCGGCGGGCCCGGCGGGGCGGGAGCTCGCACAGCGTGTCCTGGCACAGGCAGCTCTCGATGTGGGTGTAGGTGTGGCTGCGGGAGGAGCCGTCGGGGCAGTGCAGCTCCACGGTCCGCCGGCTGGTACGCTCCTCCTTGCAGCACGAGCACTTGTGGTCCAGCGCCTGCGCCTCGGCCGAGTACCTGGGGGGGGGCGGGCACCGGCGTGAGGCCCCGTCCCGGGCACGGCCCCTCCCCCCCCCGCCCCCCACCAGCCCGAGACTCACATGGCGAAGGTCCCGCAGGACCCGGAGCAGTAGTTCATGAGGACCTTCTTGGTGCAGCCGCCTTCCGAGATCTCCTTGGTCTCGGAGATGGTGGAGCAGGGGACCTTGGTCTCGTTACGAGGGATGCCTGGGGACAGCGAGGCGCAGGCTGGGGGGGGGGGGGGCCGCCACACCGCCCGGGAGGCACCACCCAGAGCCCCTGGCAGCGGGGCCGCCCAGGGGAAGCCCTCAAACTCGTCATCCGCCTGAGATTGGCTCCCGGGGCCCGTCTCCCGGTGCCTCCCTCCCTCGGGCCCAGGGCTGCCCGCCTGGCCGCAGCGGGGTAGGGGTAGGGGTAGGGGTAGGGGTAGGGGTAGGGTCAGGGTCAGGGTTAGGGTCAGGGTTAGGGTTAAGGCTAGGGTTAGGACTAGAGCTAGGGTTAAGGCTAGGGTTAGGGTTAGGCTTAGGGCTAGGGTTAGGGTTAGGGTTAGGGTTAGGGTTAGGTGTTAGGGTTAGGGTTAGGTGTTAGGGTTAGGGTTAGGGTTAGGGCTAGGGTTAGGGTTAGGGGTTAGGGTTAGGGTTAGGACTAGGGTTAGGTGTTAGGGTTAGGGTTAGGTCTAGAGCTAGGGTTAGGGCTAGGGTTAGGGGTTAGGGTTAGGGCTAGGGTTAGGGTTAGGGTTAGGGTTAGGTCTAGAGCTAGGGTTAGGACTAGGGTTAGGTGTTAGGGTTAGGGTTAGGAGAGGGTTAGGGTTTAGGGTTAGGATTAGTGTTAGGGGTTAGGATTAGGACTAGGGTTAGGGGTAAGGGTTAGGACTAGGTTTAGGTGTTAGGGTTAGGTTTAGGTCTAGAGCTAGGGGTAGGGCTAGGGCTAGGGCTAGGGCTTCGGTTAGGGGTTAGGGTTAGGGGTTAGGGTTAGGGTTAGGGTTAGGGTTAGGGGTTAGGGCTAGGGTTAGGGGTTAGGGTTAGGGTTAGGGGTTAGGGGTTAGGGTTAGGGTTAGGGATTAGGGGTTAGTGTTAGGGGTTAGGGGTTAGGGTTAGGGATAGGGTTAGGGGTTAGGGTTTTGGGTTAGGGATTAGGGGTTAGTGTTAGGGGTTAGGGTTAGGGATAGGGTTAGGGGTTAGGGTTTTGGGTTAGGGGTTAGGGGTTAGGGGTTAAGGGTTAGGGGTTAGGGCTAGGGTTAGGGGTTAGGGTTAGGGTTAGGGGTTAGGGGTTAGGGTTAGGGATTAGGGGTTAGTGTTAGGGGTTAGGGGTTAGGGTTAGGGATAGGGTTAGGGGTTAGGGTTTTGGGTTAGGGGTTAGGGGTTAGGGGTTAGGGGTTAAGGGTTAGGGGTTAACGGTTAGGGGTTAGGGTACTCACATTTCTTGCAGCAGCCGTTGGGCATTAGGGTGATGGAGCCCTGCAGAGAGGGAGAGTGAGCCTAGGACCCTGACCCCCCACGTGGAGGCCCCCCATCACCAGGGTCAAGGGGCAGCTGCTAGAGAAGGGGCCCAGGCCAGAGACCACGATCCCAGCCTCCAGGTCCATGGGGAACCTTCCCCCCCCCCCCCCCCCACAGCAGAGTGCACACAGCCCGCGCCCGCACGGCCGCTCACCGGGAGGCAGGCGCTGGGGTCGAAGTCGGGGCAGGTGATGTTGGAGACGGACGCGATGAGCTGGTTGTGGATCTTCACGCAGCTGAAGAAGGTGCAGTTGTTGGTGGGGTCACTCTTCATGTCCCCGGGCTGCGGGCGGAGGGCAGTGTGTGAGGGCCGCCCCGAGAGACGGCGGGACGCCCAGCAGGCCCCGCCCAGCCAAGGATGGGAGGCCCAAGACCAGCAGGCTGGCCACAGGCAGGAAGGGCCGTGGGCGTGGCCTGGGCCCCCGGCAGCCCCGCCCACCGACCAGCAGGCTGGCCACAGGCAGGAGGGGCTGTGGGCGTGGCCTGGGCCCCGGCAGCCCCGCCCACCGACCAGCAGGCTGGCCACAGGCAGGAGGGGCCGTGGGCGTGGCCTGGGCCCCGGCACCCCGCCCCCCAGATGGCCCCGCCCCGCACCTTCAGGATGAGGTTCTGGCCGCCAGGCCTGCTGATGATGCAGTCCGTCTGCTCACACTTCCTGCAGCATTCGCCCGGGACGGTCACCAGCCCAAAGCCCTAGGAGACAGGCAGGCTCAGGGCGGCGCTGGGGGGAGCAGGCGCGGGGCAGGCCCCCCCTCGGCTCCTGGCGGGGGGACTCACGGGGTTGCAGGTGCTGGGGCAGGGCACGTGGCTGCAGGACACGTGGTTGAGCTGCGTGGCGCTGTCCGTGGCGTTGGTGCACACGCAGGTCTCGCACTTGGAGGAATACACTGGGGAGCCGGGCTGGGCACGGGGAGGGGCGCGTGAGGCGGGGGAGCCCCGAGCCCGGCTGGGACCCCACCCCCCGTCCCTGCCCCCTCCCCCCTCCCCCAGGGCAGCCCCTGGCGCACCTGGTACTCGGCGTTCCCAACAACGCAGACGCCCTTGGGCACTTGGGAGAGAGAGAACGGGGCCGGGCGTCAGATGCGCAGCCCCGGGACGGCGTGGGCGCTGGGGCCCGGGGTGGGCGGGACCCCCCAGAAGGGAGCCCCTCCCTGCACCCCATGGGCCCCCTCACGCCACAGCCCACCCCCGCCGCCGCCTGGCCCTCGGGCGGCCTCTTACCGCAGGAGTAGAGGGGGCAGCACCTCCCGGGCCTCATCTCGCTCTTCACGTCGAAGCCCAGCGGGCACTGCGGGGGCTCCTCCGTGCACAGGCTGGCGTTGCACTCTGCGGGCGGCGGGCGAGACGCGGAACAACGGTGACCCTCCCCGTCCTGAGCTCCTCCTCGCCCCCGCAGCACCCGCTCCAGCAGCTCCCCCACCCCACCCCGCCCCGTGGCCCAGCCTCCAGCGGCCCTAGTCAGTGGCTCCCCAGCTCACAAGGAGGTGGAACCAGGCACGGGGGTGGGGCCTTGCTCGGTGACCCCCGGGGCCACGGGGCGGGGACAGGGGCCCGGGCCGGCGACCCCTGCCCTGGCCTTACTGCAGAAGGTGATGTTGCAGCAGGTGTCGGCGGGGTTGACCTCCGTGACCAGGTACGTGCCGTCCTCCTCACACCGGGCAGGCGGCTGCTGGCTGCACTGCTTGGGCTGGCAGACGATGCCGCTCCCGCCCTCCAGGCACACGCAGTCCTTGCAGTCGAATTCAAAGTGCTCCCCAAACTGCAGAGAGAGCCGGCGGGGGTGGGGTGGGGTGGGGATGAGAGCCGTGCCCCCAGGGCGGCTCCGTGGTGCATCTGGGGTCAGCGGGGAGAGGCACTGTGCTGGGCACCGCTGACGGCCCTCCCGCCTCTCCGCACCCAGGGGGGCTGGGCCAGGACAGCGGCCGTCACTCAGGGCCAGGCCACAAATAACACAACCGTGACCCGCTCACCAGCATTTCCTACGCGGCCACGCCTGTGGCAGACAAACCAGGCAGCGGCTGAGACTGCAGCTTAGGGTTAGGGCATTGAGAACCGCTAGGCCTGTGGTGTGGAGGGTGGATGGATGGATGGAGGGATGTGTGGACTGACAGATGGTGGATGGATGGATGGATGGATGGATGGATGGTGGATGGATGGTGGATGGATGGATGGGTGGGTGGTTGGATGGATGGTGGATGGATGGATGGGTGGTTGGTTGGATGGATGGTGGATGGATGGATGGGTGGATGGATGGGTGGGTGGATGGGTGGGTGGATGGATGGATGGTGGATGGATGGTGGATGGATGGATGGGTGGGTGGTTGGATGGATGGTGGATGGATGGATGGGTGGATGGATGGGTGGGTGGATGGATGGATGGGTGGGTGGTTGGATGGATGGTGGATGGATGGGTGGGTGGGTGGATGGATGGATGGTGGATGGATGGATGGATGGGTGGGTGGTTGGATGGATGGTGGATGGATGAATGGGAGGATGGATGGGTGGGTGGATGGATGGTTGGATGGATGGATGGATGGATGGGTGGATGGTGGATGGGTGGATGGATGGTGGATGGATGGGTGGGTGGATGGATGGTGGATGGATGGGTGGATGGTGGATGGGTGGATGGATGCGTGGGTAGATGGATGGATGGATGGTGGATGGATGGGTGGGTGGATGGATGGTGGATGGATGGGTGGGTGGATGGATGGTTGGATGGATGGATGGGTGGGTGGATGGATGGATGGTGGATGGATGGATGGGTGGGTGGTTGGATGGATGGTGGATGGATGGATGGGTGGATGGATGGGTGGGTGGATGGATGGTTGGATAGATGGATGGATGGGTGGATGGTGGATGGGTGGATGGTGGATGGATGGTGGATGGATGGGTGGGTGGATGGATGGTGGATGGATGGATGGGTGGGTGGTTGGATGGATGGTGGATGGATGGATGGGTGGATGGATGGGTGGATGGTGGATGGATGGTGGATGGATGGGTGGGTGGATGGATGGGTGGATGGATGGTTGGATGGATGGATGGGTGGGTGGTGGATGGGTGGATGGATGGTGGATGGATGGGTGGGTGGATGGATGGTTGGATAGATGGATGGATGGGTGGATGGTGGATGGGTGGATGGATGGTGGATGCATGGGTGGGTGGATGGATGGTTGGATAGATGGATGGATGGGTGGATGGTGGATGGGTGGATGGATGGTGGATGGATGGGTGGGTGGATGGATGGGTGGATGGTGGATGGATGGGTGGATGGATGGGTGGGTGGATGGATGGTTGGATAGATGGATGGATGGGTGGATGGTGGATGGGTGGATGGATGGTGGATGGATGGGTGGGTGGATGGGTGGATGGATGGGTGGATGGATGGGTGGATGGATGGGTGGGTGGATGGATGGTTGGATGGATGGATGGGTGGATGGTGGATGGGTGGATGGATGGTGGATGGATGGGTGGGTGGATGGATGGTGGATGGATGGATTGTTGGAAGCATGATGGGTGGGTAGATGGATGGATGGACAGGTGAATGAGCAAAAGGATGGATGTACAGAGGGACAGAGGATGTAGTGATGGAAGGATGGAGGGACCGGCAAACAGACAGAGGGGTGAGAGGAGGGGTTGTTGGCACAGCTGGGTGGACGGTGGACGGCCCTGCTAGCCAAGCTTTGCAGGACTTAATTGACTGCTTACTGAGTCTTTGAACTCCCAGGTTCTCATGTCCAACCCCCGCCCCCAACCCCAAAAACTCAGGGTCCGTGAGAGAGTATCCCCCCCCCCCAGCACCGAGGGGCAGGCCTACCTCTCTGGGCACGTTGTCAGGCCCCACACAGCCTAGGAGAGAGGAGACAGATCCCGTTAGCAGAGTCCGGGGCCAGCCTCGTGGAGGCCCGGGGGAGGGAGGCCCGAGGGCGGGAGACGTACCACACACTTCCACGCAGACGTCAAAGCCGGGCGCGTAGTTCATGGTGCCCTCGGGGCAGAAACAGCCCTCCACCTGCAGCGTGCTGTTCTGCGGGACGCTGGGGACGGGCAGGCGTGAGGTGCTGGGGGCGGGCGGGCGTGAGGCGCTGGGGGAAGGAAGGCATCGTGAGCTGAGGGCGGGCGGCCTGAGCACCGAGCCTGGGCAGTGCCACCCGTGCCCGGCCAGGGGGAGGCGCCGCGGGGACTGACCTGGACTTGCAGGTGGGTTCCTCCGCGGGACCGCAGGCCCGGTACTCCCTGTGAGGCGGGCACGTCACCGCTGCAGGAGGGAGGCAGCAGTCAGAGGCCAGGCTCAGGAGCGAGGAGGCCGCCCCCCAAAGGGACAGTCCTACCCGGCCCCTCGCTCCCACACCGGCTGAGGGCGGCGGGACGCCCGCACTGCCCGGCTCAGCACCCCACGCCGTCTCCAGCTGAGTGGCAGGTGCCCAGTGGTCTGAGGCAGCCTCCCCGCTCCCAGCCTCCAGCCCTCCCTCCCCCACCCCAGCCCCGGCCTGCTCCCCATGCGTGCCCGCTGCCCTCCAGCCTGGCTTCAGGCTGGCACAGCGCCCAGCGGGAGCCCAGGCCGGGGAGGTGAGCGGGACTTACGGCAGGCCCCGTGGGTGTGGTTCCGCCAGTCGATGCAGACACCCTCGTGGGCACAGAGGGCCGCGTAGGTCTGCAGGCTGGCACACTCCAGGCCCGAGTTGGGCACGCTGCAGGTGTCGAACACGCAGGCCTCGTAGTAATGCTGGGGGGGCGCCAGGGGGTGGCACTGGGCAAACAGACTGCGGGGAGGGACACGGGTCACGCCCCACCTCTCACACTCCCCCCACCCAGCCCTGCCCCGCGCCGCCCCCTAGAGGCCCTGGGTGGGTGGCCCGGGGGTGACGGGGTGCCAGCCGCCCCCAGCAGCTCCGGCAAAGGCCACCCAGCCTCCACCTGCACACCCTGGGGACGAGGCCCTCACTCCCCCAGCTCTGAGGGGCCCTGTCTAAGCCAATTCTTCCTCCTCTACCAACCCTGACCACCGACCGGTCAGCTGGGCCCCCCCGGGGTGGCTTTAGGGACGTCTGACCAGGCAGCTCGGCCCCACAGGAAGCAGGAGTCGGAGTCCGGGGTCCCTCTGTGACCGGCACCTGTCGCCCCCCCCACCCCCCACCCCCCAGTGCCCTGCCTCCTCTCCTTGCTGACGGGGGGGGGGGGGGGGAGGGGGGCACAGAGGAGCCTGTCCCTGGAGACCCTGCGGCAGGCGGCGGCCCGCACCTGTCCTTGATGAGCTCACAGAGGGGGGAGGAGCAGTTCCTGTGGGGGCCGCTGCCGCCCCCGGAGGGCGTGGTGGCCGGGCGCCGGGTAGTGAAGGCGGTGTGGGGACAGTGCGGCTTGGAGGGGTCGTTCACCACCCACTGGTCGGCGGCCACCTCGCAGTCAGAGACCGTCTCGCCGCTGGGCAGCACGCAGTCGTCCGCCGTGCTGTTGGTGCAGGTGCCTGCGGCGGCGAGAGGCCCGCGCTGAACCCTCCGCCCCCAGCGCCGCCGCCCGGGGACCCGCTGGCCGGCCCGGGGCCCAGGCAGCACCGGACTGCTGTCGGCGACCCCCACCCAGGATGACGCATGGAAGGGCGCCGGCGCTGTGGCCCGAGGGTGAGGGGTGCCAGCCGCCCCCAGCAGCCTTGGGGTCCCCAAGTCCCTGAGCCCACAGGTCCCCGAGCAGAGGAGGGGGAGAGCCGCGCTGGGCCCAGACTCTGCCCCCCGCCCCCTGCCCCCCGCCGGGCAGCGCCCGGAGCCCCGAGCCCGCGGTCAGCTCACCGCACTGGCCCTTGGTGTTGTTGCCGAACAGGCGGTAGGGCAGCCGGATGGCGAAGGAGAGGCCGTTGTAGGAGATGAGGGCGCCCAGCTCGGGGATGTCCACCACGAAGTTGATGCCCGACTCGTACACCTGCAGCCCGTACTTCTTGTAGGGCAGCGCCACCGCCTGCTTGTTGATCTGCACCTGCGGCCCACACGCAGGGTCAGGGCGCCAGGCCCGGAGCGAGGGGCCGCAGCCGGCCGCCTGGCCCGCCCCCCCAACCCCCCCAACCCCCACCACCACCCCCAGGCCCTCTGAAATGGGAGCTCCATGCGTCAGGGCTGGTGATGCGTCGGGGCCGGGCCGGGCCGGGCGGGCTGTCCCTCCAGCCCAGCCTCCCGCCGAGGGGGCGGGTGCAGGCCGCGGACGTACCTGGACCCTCATGGGCGCCATCTGCACCGTCTTGATCAGCACCTCCTGCGTCTCGTGGCGCACGATCAGCGTGCGGGGGCAGGACACCTGGTCGTTGACGTCGCAGTGGTAGTTGTCGATGTAGACGCCGAAGTTGTCCACGGTGGGCCGGACCTGCTCCACCAGCACGTAGGTGCAGTTGCCCTGGTAGCTGTAGTAGAGCCCGTCGAAGGTGACGTAGTGGGGGTCCCCCCAGCCCGTGCAGTAGCCTGCGGAGGGGGCCCGGTGAGCCAGCGCAGGGCCCGAGCTGGGCAGGGCGGGAACGAGCGGGGACCAGGGGCGGAACAGACTGCTTCCCGGAGCGCCCGGAGCACCCAAGCCCGAGGGTCTGGTCCCACCTCCAGCCCCCGAAGGGCCTCTCCCCGCTCCTCCCCCGGGACCGGCCTGGCTTTGGAGCCAGAGGGCTGGGTGCAGAAGCAGCCACGTGCCACGCAGGTGGCCAAGCTCCTGGGCCTGCCAGCCTCCACCCACAGCAGAGAGGGGGGCGGGGGGGGGGGCTTACAGTCACACTCCCAGTGCCAGCAGCAGCCGTCGGGGTCCATGACGCGCACAGGTGTGAGGTTGTTGGAGCAGGTGGGCATGGGTGGGGGCTTGCACTCCACCTCCACCAGCTCCACCGTGTTGTCATGCTTGCAGACGGCCATGGTGCAGTTACACAGCCACCACGTCTCGTTCTCCTGCGGGCGGGAGGGCGTGGGTCGGCCGGGGTCAGCCGGGGTCGGCCGGGGTCAGCCGGGGTCAGCCGGGGTCGGCAGGGGTCGGCCGGGGTCGGCAGGGGTCGGCCGGGGTCAGCCGGGGTCGGCAGGGGTCGGCAGGGGTCAGCTGCGGTCGGCCAGCCACCACTGCCCACTCAGGAGAGGCTGTGCTCAGAGCCCTCTCGGGGGGGGGGGGGGGGGCAGAAGGCAGCTGCATCTCGTTCCAGCGAGGAGAGCGTGGGCGAGGGCGGGGAGCGCTCGGCAGGCCCTGTGCCCGGAAGGCTCGGCTTGACGGGGGCCGCTCGGGACGAAGGGGGCAGGAAGGCAGCCCCTGGGGCTTCAGACCTGGACAGCGCACCCAGCGCCGAGGGGACCGAAGCCGCCCACAGCCCACTGACCTTTCTGGGAGGATCGAAGTCCGGGCACCCGGGGGGTTTGGTGGTGGCCGGCGTGCTTGACGTGGTGGGTGGCCGGGTGGTGGGCGTGGATGTGCTGGGTGTCGGAGGGGGTGTCGGCGTGGACGGCGTGGACGGCGCGGACGGCGTGGACGGGGTGGACGGGGTGGACGGGCAGGGCCAGTTGAAGATCTCGAAGGTGCAGTTCAGGGAGCAGTTCACGTAGTAGCAGGTATCCCCATGGGTGCCGTTGTACACCATCTCGCCTGCAGGGGAGAGCCCGGTCCCTATGCCGTCCGACAGGCCGGTCCCCACAGAGGCCGCCGGACCCTGGCCGTGGCCGCAGCAGGGAGGGGGCGGCGGGGGACAGCCGCCCGCAGCGTGTGGCCTCCCCAGCATCGCCCGGGCTGGGCCGCGGACCTGACCGCCCCCACCGTCCCGGCCGCCTCTCTGCGTGAGAGTCAGAAGAGGACGCGTGGGTACCTGGCTCATAGTAGGTGTCATTCAAGACGCAGCACCAGTTCTGGGATGGCGTGGAGGGCGGGGTCGGTGTGGTTGATGGGCGTCCGGGCGGAGTAGGGGTTCCCGTGGCAGTCGTGGACATAGTCACGGGAGTGGGGGTGGGGGTGGACGGGGGTTCCGTGGAAGGCGAGGGGGGCCCAGTGGTGGTTCCGCTGGTGGGGGTGGTCTCCGGTGAGGCGGTCGGCGTGCCTGTGAGAACGGAGGTTACGAGGGAGGCGGGTGGCGTCACTCGCCTTAGATGCTGCGGGGGCCTAACACCGCACCACGGCGGGGCGCCTGGCCCGGAAAGGCTCATGCCCACTGTCCCAGCTCTCAGGCTAACCCAGGGGTGGGCAAACTTTTTGACTCGAGGGCCACCATGGGTTCTTAAACTGGACCGGAGGGCCGGAACAAAAGCATGGATGGAGTGTTGGTGTGAACTAATATAAATTCAAAGTAAAGGAGCGGAGGGGAGAGCAAGAGAACTGGATAGAACAGCCGGATCCGGCCCGCGGGCTGTAGTTTGCCCACGGCTGGTAAGGCGGGGCCGGTGAGCAAGGCCCGCGGTCCACATTATGAGTAGCCGCGAGGCGCGCAGGGGTGGAGCCCCTGTCCCCAGGCAGGTGGGAGAGGGACCGGAGGGAGGACCTCCGAGAGCCGCTGACTTGTAGCCTCTGCTCCCCAACCGGCCCTGGCCCCACACACCCCTTCCGACAGCATGGCACACTGCCCACCCTACAGCCACGGCCGAGGGCTGAGGCCTGAGGGCCTGTGCCTGCGGAAATACATCCTGTGGGGCAAGTGGGGGCCTCTGGCTTTGCTGCCATGCGGGGGCCCACGGCCCGTGGCCCGCTGAACGCTCACTGGCTGGGCTTGGCAGGCACCAGGCTCACCGAGCCCGCCTGGAACCCACCTGGCGACCATTCTCACTCGACAGAACACGGCGCCCAAGACTTAGGTCCAAGGCGCTACAAAGCTCCCGGGGGGATAAGGACCCGGGCACGCGTTGCCAGCTGCCACACTGGCCCCTGGTGTCCATACCTGAAGTGGTGCTGCCCGGGGTGGTGACCACGGGCTTTGTTTCCGTGGGGGGCGAAGGAGTGCTGGTTGTCTTCACGGTGGTTGGAGAGGTCGTCAGAGGTGTGGTTGATTCCGTGGTAGAGGGGTAGGTGGACTCAGGCGGGGGTTTAGGCGTGGTGGGCTCATGAATGGGCGCTGTGCTAGTAGGGGGTGGTGTCTCTGTGGTGGTGCTGGTGTGGGGGGTGGTAGTTGCTGTCTCTGTTGAGCTGAGGATGGGTGTGGTGGTCGGGGGCACTGTGGTGGTGGTATGGGGGGTTGGGGTTGGTGTCTCTGTGGTGGTGGTGGTGTGGGGGGTTGGGGTTGGTGTCTCTGTGGTGGTGGTGGTGGTGTGGGGGGTTGGGGTTGGTGTCTCTGTGGTGGTGGTGGTGTGGGGGGTTGGGGTTGGTGTCTCTGTGGTGGTGGTGGTGGTGTGGGGGGTGGTAGTTGCTGTCTCTGTTGAGGTGATGATGGGTGTGGTGGTTGGGGGCACGGTGGTGGTATGGGGGGTTGGGGTTGGTGTCTCTGTGGTGGTGGTGGTGTGGGCGGTTGGGGTTGGTGTCTCTGTGGTGGTGGTGGTGGTGTGGGGGGTGGTAGTTGTTGTCTCTGTTGAGCTGAGGATGGGTGTGGTGGTCGGGGGCACTGTGGTGGTATGGGGGGTTGGGGTTGGTGTCTCTGTGGTGGTGGTGGTGTGGGCGGTTGGGGTTGGTGTCTCTGTGGTGGTGGTGGTGGTGTGGGGGGTGGTAGTTGTTGTCTCTGTTGAGCTGAGGATGGGTGTGGTGGTCGGGGGCACTGTGGTGGTGGTGGTGTGGGGGGTGGTAGTTGCTGTCTCTGTTGAGCTGATGATGGGTGTGGTGGTCGGGGGCACTGTGGTGGTATGGGGGGTTGGGGTTGGTGTCTCTGTGGTGGTGGTGGTGTGGGGGGTTGGGGTTGGTGTCTCTGTGGTGGTGGTGGTGGTGTGGGGGGTGGTGGTTGCTGTCTCTGTTGAGCTGATGATGGGTGTGGTGGTCGGGGGCACTGTGGTGGTGGTGTGGGGGGTTGGGGTTGGTGTCTCTGTGGTGGTGGTGGTGTGGGGGGTGGTAGTTGCTGTCTCTGTTGAGCTGATGATGGGTGTGGTGGTCGGGGGCACTGTGGTGGTGGTGGTGTGGGGGGTGGTAGTTGCTGTCTCTGTTGAGCTGAGGATGGGTGTGGTGGTCGGGGGCACTGTGGTGGTGGTGTGGGGGGTGGTAGTTGCTGTCTCTGTTGAGCTGAGGATGGGTGTGGTGGTCGGGGGCACTGTGGTGGTGGTGTGGGGGGTGGTAGTTGCTGTCTCTGTGGAGCTGATGATGGGTGTGGTGGTCGGGGGCACTGTGGTGGTGGTGTGGGGAGTTGGAGTTGGTGTCTCTGTGGTGGTGGTGGTGGTGTGGGGAGTAGTAGTTGCTGTCTCTGTTGAGCTGAGGATGGGTGTGGTGGTTGGGGGCACTGTGGTGGTGGTGGTGGTGTGGGGGGTGGTGGTTGCTGTCTCTGTTGAGCTGAGGATGGGTGTGGTGGTCGGGGGCACTGTGGTGGTGGTGTGGGGGGTTGGGGTTGGTGTCTCTGTGGTGGTGGTGGTTTGGGGTGTTGGAGTTGGTGTCTCTGTGGTGGTGGTGGTGGTGTGGGGGGTGGTAGTTGCTGTCTCTGTTGAGCTGAGGATGGGTGTGGTGGTCGGGGGCACTGTGGTGGTGGTGTGGGGGGTTGGAGTTGGTGTCTCTGTGGTGGTGGTGGTGGTGGTGGTGGTGTGGGGGGTGGTGGTTGCTGTCTCTGTAGAGCTGATGATGGGTGTGGTGGTCGGGGGCACTGTGGTGGTGGTGTGGGGGGTTGGAGTTGGTGTCTCTGTGGTGGTGGTGGTGGTGGTGGTGGTGGTGGTGTGGGGGGTGGTGGTTGCTGTCTCTGTTGAGCTGAGGATGGGTGTGGTGGTCGGGGGCACTGTGGTGGTGGTGTGGGGGGTTGGGGTTGGTGTCTCTGTGGTGGTGGTGTGGGGGGTTGGGGTTGGTGTCTCTGTGGTGGTGGTGGTGGTGGTGGTGGTGTGGGGGGTGGTGGTTGCTGTCTCTGTTGAGCTGAGGATGGGTGTGGTGGTCGGGGGCACTGTGGTGGTGGTGTGGGGGGTTGGGGTTGGTGTCTCCGTGGTGGTGGTGGTGGTGGTGTGGGGGGTGGTGGTTGCTGTCTCTGTGGAGCTGATGGTGGGGGTGGGTGTCGGGGTCACGGTGCTGGTGGTGGAGCAGTACCCACAGCAGTAGACGTTGATCTCGTAGTTGAGGCAGACGGGCATGTTGCTGGGTCCCCCTGGCTTCTGGTCCTGGTTTCTGCACACGAGCCCCACGGAGAGGTCGCACACCACAGTCTGTCCCAGGGCTTCGATGGGTCGGTCTGGAAACATGACGGCTCTGCAGGAGATGTTGGCTGCCCAGCCTTGCTGACAGACCTTGTCAATGGACTCGATGTCTCCACCTGATGGCCTAAAGTCCGGTTTCCCACTGTCTTCCCAGCCCGTCCACCTGCACTCATCCATACATGGAGTGGACGCTGGCACGGGCGTGCTGGTGGACACGGTCGTGGTGGGCGTTGGTGTAGCTGTGGATGTCGTAGTAGTGGTCGTCACGGTGGTCGACGGCTCTGGTGTGGGGGTGGTGGGTGAGGTGGTGGGGGTGGTCGTCACTGTAGTAGTGGTGGTGTGGGGGGTGCTGGTTTCTGTCTCTGTTGAGCTGATGATGGGTGTGGTGGTTGGGGGCATTGTGGTTGTGGTGTGGGGGGTGGTAGTTGCTGTCTCTGTTGAGCTGATGATGGGTGTGGTGGTCGGGGGCACTGTGGTGGTGGTGGTGTGGGGGGTGGTAGTTGCTGTCTCTGTTGAGCTGATGATGGGTGTGGTGGTCGGGGGCACTGTGGTGGTGGTGGTGTGGGGGGTGGTAGTTGCTGTCTCTGTTGAGCTGATGATGGGTGTGGTGGTTGGGGGCACTGTGGTGGTGGTGTGGGGGGTTGGAGTTGGTGTCTCTGTGGTGGTGGTGGTGTGGGGGGTGGTGGTTGCTGTCTCTGTTGAGGTGATGATGGGTGTGGTGGTCGGGGGCACTGTGGTGGTGGTGTGGGGGGTGGTGGATGCTGTCTCTGTTGAGGTGATGATGGGTGTGGTGGTCGGGGGCACAGTGGTGGTGGTGTGGGGGGTTGGAGTTGGTGTCTCTGTGGTGGTGGTGGTGTGGGGGGTGGTAGTTGCTGTCTCTGTTGAGCTGAGGATGGGTGTGGTGGTCGGGGGCACTGTGGTGGTGGTGTGGGGGGTTGGAGTTGGTGTCTCTGTGGTGGTGGTGGTGTGGGGGGTGGTAGTTGCTGTCTCTGTTGAGCTGAGGATGGGTGTGGTGGTCGGGGGCACTGTGGTGGTGGTGTGGGGGGTGGTAGTTGCTGTCTCTGTTGAGCTGAGGATGGGTGTGGTGGTCGGGGGCACTGTGGTGGTGGTGTGGGGGGTGGTGGTTGCTGTCTCTGTTGAGGTGATGATGGGTGTGGTGGTCGGGGGCACAGTGGTGGTGGTGTGGGGGGTTGGAGTTGGTGTCTCTGTGGTGGTGGTGGTGGTGGTGGTGGTGGTGTGGGGGGTGGTGGTTGCTGTCTCTGTTGAGCTGAGGATGGGTGTGGTGGTCGGGGGCACTGTGGTGGTGGTGTGGGGGGTGGTGGTTGCTGTCTCTGTTGAGGTGATGATGGGTGTGGTGGTCGGGGGCACTGTGGTGGTGGTGTGGGGGGTTGGGGTTGGTGTCTCTGTGGTGGTAGTGGTGGTGGTGGTGCTGGTGTGGGGGGTGGTGGTTGCTGTCTCTGTTGAGCTGAGGATGGGTGTGGTGGTCGGGGGCACTGTGGTGGTGGTGTGGGGGGTTGGGGTTGGTGTCTCTGTGGTGGTGGTGGTGGTGGTGGTGTGGGGGGTGGTGGTTGCTGTCTCTGTAGAGCTGATGGTGGGGGTGGGTGTCGGGGTCACGGTGCTGGTGGTGGAGCAGTACCCACAGCAGTAGACGTTGATCTCGTAGTTGAGGCAGATGGGCATGTTGCTGGGTCCCCCTGGCTTCTGGTCCTGGTTTCTGCACACGAGCCCCACGGAGAGGTCGCACACCACAGTCTGTCCCAGGGCTTCGATGGGACGGTCTGGAAACATGACGGCTCTGCAGGAGATGTTGGCTGCCCAGCCTTGCTGACAGACCTTGTCAATGGACTCGATGTCTCCACCTGATGGCCTAAAGTCCGGTTTCCCACTGTCTTCCCAGCCCGTCCACCTGCACTCATCCATACACGGAGTGGACGCTGGCACGGGCGTGCTGGTGGACACGGTCGTGGTGGGCGTTGGTGTAGCTGTGGATGTCGTAGTAGTGGTCGTCACGGTGGTCGTCGGCCCTGGTGTGGGGGTGGTGGGTGAGGTGGTGGGTGAGGTGGTGGGTGAGGTGGTGGGTGAGGTGGTTGGTGACGTGGTGGGTGAGGTGGTGGGTGAGGTG
Source organism: Plecotus auritus (assembly GCF_963455305.1). Lineage (NCBI taxonomy): Eukaryota > Metazoa > Chordata > Mammalia > Chiroptera > Vespertilionidae > Plecotus > Plecotus auritus. The sequence goes on along the minus strand of NC_137783.1, from coordinate 154,830,252 downwards.
GTGGGTGAGGTGGTTGGTGAGGTGGTGGGTGAGGTGGTGGGTGAGGTGGTGGGTGAGGTGGTGGGTGAGGTGGTGGAAGAGGTGGTTGTCAGGGTCACAGTGGTGGTAGGGGTTGGGGTTGGGGTTTCAGTTGAGGTGGTGGTGGGTGAGGTGGTGGTGGTGGTGGTGGGGGTGGTGGGAGAGGTGGTTTGTGAGGTGGTTGGTGAGGTGGTTAGTGACGTGGTGGGTGAGGTGGTGGGAGAGGTGGTGGGAGAGGTGGTTTGTGAGGTGGTTGGTGAGGTGGTTAGTGACGTGGTGGGTGAGGTGGTGGGAGAGGTGGTGGGGGAGGTGGTGGGGGAGGTGGTTGGTGAGGTGGTGGGAGAGGTGGTGGTCGGGGTCACTGTGGTGGTAGGGGTCGGGGTTGGTGTCTCAGTGGTGGTGGTGGTAGGGGTGGGGGTTGGTGTCGTGGTGGTGGTGGTGGTGGTGGGGGTGGGGGTTGTGGAGCCAGGACACTCATCCATCGGCAGACAACAGTTGACGCGGATCTCGTAGTCGTAGCAGATGGCGAACGGTCCGTTTCCGAACTGGTCTTCGTTTCTGCAGAGGAAGCCCACCGAGAGGTCGCACTGGGCCCTCTGGCCCAGCTCCTCCCAGCTGAGGTGCGGCTCCGCGGCCGAGCGGCACTGAATGTCCTCTGGCGCCGGGCAGACGCCGTCGAAGGTCTCTTTGTCGCCGCCGTCAGGGCTGAGGCTCGGACGGTTCTCGTTGATCCAGTCGGACCAGAAGCAGCACAGCCCTGGGGAGTAAGGCCCCGCCTCGGTCATCTGTGTCCCGGGGGGCACCCGCCAGGGAGGTCGCCGACCCAGGAAGCTCAGCGACCCCGACTGGCGGTGCCTGCCCCTGAGAGGCCCAGGCTGGAGGTCTGGACACCCCCCCACACACCCCCACTGCAGCTGAGCACTGAGGCCCAGCGAGGGGCCCCCAACGCCACACCAGGCGACGGGCCCGGGCCACAGAGTCCCGCCCGGGCCCCTTCGTCAGCTACGGTCAAATCCTCGTGCCAAAAGGTAGGTAACGGCCCTGGCCGGTGGTGCAATGGTTAGAGCACTGGCCCGCGCTCGGAAGGGCACCCACACATCGATGTCTGCCTGTTTCTCTCTCCCCCTCCCTCCCTTCCTCCCTCCCTCCCACTCTCTTTGACAAGCAATGGGAAATAGACCCTCAGGGAAGATTAACACAAAAGGGAGGGCGGGAGGGGGGTCACCCATTCCCCGGAGGAAGCACGGGGAAGGGGCCTGGTCTCCACTCCTGACCAACATGTCACCCCGAGCTGGCCATGAGCTTCACGTGAGTCCCCAGACCATCGGTGGCCCCTGAGCAGGTGGGCGGGGGGGGGGGGGGGGAACGGCCATTCGGCCAGGGCTCGGGTGGGCCGCTCCCTGCTCTCCTGGCCCCCACGGGGACGGCGCCCACACACTTACCCGGAGTCGTGGAGGAGGGCGGTGACACTGCGGGGAGCGGGAAGAAGACAGGTCACTGCACAGTTCGAGGTCCCCACGCTGCCTCCCTCCCACGGGTGTCTCTTCCCCGTGGCTGGCGCATCCCTCCCGCGTGGGCGGCCTCGAAGGACACGCTCTGCTCCCTCTGACCCACAGGGACACTGGCTGGCCGGGTTAGGAAATGCCCGGTGCCTCCGCTGTGCGCCGGGCCGGGTGCATCCTGGCGCGGGCAAGGCTGGGCCCCGGGGACACTCATTTCCTGAGCCGAGAGGCAGGGGCCACCTCCCGCCTGGGAGCAGAGGGTGAGACCCGGCCACACGGGCCTCGCTCCTGCCCCAGAAGGGCCGTTCCTGCTGGCTTGGGGGCAGGGGGAGGCAGGGCCCCGAGGTGAGGGGGGTGGCCCTGGGCCTCACCTGTGCTGGGCGTCGGGGTCGGGGTGGTGGCGGTGGTGGTGGGCGTGGTGGACACAGGGGTGGTGGTGATGGGTGTCGGGGAGGAGACGGGGGTCGTGGTGGACACACAGATGTTAAAGTGCTTCTCCACCGTCCCGTTGGGGCCACAGATCTCCCAGTAGCAGAAGGAGCCGTCCTGGGTGAAATTGAGAATCTTCCCTGGGGGCAGAGGGGCAGACGTCAGCACACGGGAACCCAGAGCCCTGGGCCCGGCCCAAGAGGGAAAGGCAGGCGCGTCCCCCAGCTCCTGCCAGTGGTGAACCAATGACCCCATAGGAATCCCACCCCCAGAACCCTAAGCACCCCCCCCCCCCGCCCAGAACAGCAGCCGCATCCCAGGAGGGTCACGGGCTCCCCACCCGGGGAAGCGCAGGGGGTGGTGGAAGCCTCCAGGGAGGCTGCAGACCAGAGAGGCTCTGGGCCGGAAGGACCCCGGAGGAGAGCCCCTCCCCCCTTCCCCCCCCCCCCCAGGCTTCCAGGGACGAGCTCTCAGGGGTGGCCTCAGCGGGCAGCTCACCTTCCTCCGGCCGGCAGACAACTTGCGAGGAGTTGGAACACACGCTGCAAAGCAAGTGCAGGCTGCAGTCCGGGCACCTGGCTGTCTCGGGCCCCGGGCAGCCCAGAGCCCCGCCCCGCCCGGAAGGAACCCCCCCACTCCCCGGGGCCTGGGCTCTAACAGGGGGCAGCGTGTGGGTGCGGCGAGGCAGGCAAAAGCCGCCCTGAGAGGCCAGGATGAGAAGGGAGTCCTGTGCCCTGGCTCCCGCGTGCAGGTGAGTGCAGGTGTGTGCAGGCGTGTGCAGGCGTGTGCACGGTGTCCCCGTGTGTGCTGACCTCCCCCAGGGCCCCTGTGATGTGAGCTTAGGTACCAGGACTGGCAGTCGTGCTTGGGGGGCAAGGACGCTCCGGGTGGGTAGTGGGTGTCCTCCACGTAGCAGCCACATTGGTCTCCCGTGACGCACTTCTTCAGATCCTCGTCATAGATGGGCCGGTCCGCAGGGCACCGGGGGTAGCAGCCTAGTGGGCGCAGGGCACTGGGCTTGAACCACATCCGTCAGACCCCGCCCATCCTCCCGCCCCGCAGGTCCTTCTCTCTGGGAAGGAAAGGGCTGGAAAGGCAGGGGCCATCCGCCCCAGCTGAGCCGGGAACACGCCATGGGGCCACGGGGACAGCCAGGCCCCGCCCACCTGTGATGGCAGTCAGGCCCCGCCCACCTGTGGTGGACAGCCAGGCCCCGCCCACCTGTGATGGACAGCCAGGCCCCGCCCACCTGTGATGGACAGCCAGGCCCCGCCCACTTCCTGCACCCCCCCGGATCCCTGACCTGGCCATTCTCCTTCATGTCCCCTAGTTCTCAACTCAAAGGCCCCCCAACCCATCCTCGGAAATGCGCCCCCATCCCGCGCTGCCGGTCCCTCGGCACTTCCGGTCCTGACCTTACAGGTTGGGGGGACCTGTTTCTTGCCTGCCCCTCCCCTCTTGGCTCAGGCTCCAAGCCCCCCCTTCAATGAAGAAATTCTGCAGCCGCGAGGCCCGCCCCACAGCGCCGCGGGCGGGCGGGGGGCGGGGGGCGGCTGCGCTCACCCTCCAGGTAGGACACGGAGAGGTTGGAGTGGAAGCCGTTGATGGTCCTGCAGGTCTCGAAGCTGCGGTTCCCGCAAGGCTCGTAGTGCCACTCACACTCGTCCGGGGGGTTGAAGTAGTCACAGAAGATGGCTGGGGGGGGGGGGGGGCAGGGCGGGGTCAGACTCGGGGCCTGAGGATGGGGCGGGAGCTCAGGCAGGGGCGCAGGGGGCCCTGTGGGTGGGGGGGGGCACTCACGGCACAGGTCGGGCGTCCTCCAGAACACGCAGGCGCCCTCCTTGGTGCACTCCTGGGCGTAGGAGGCCACGGCGGAGCAGAAGCACTCGCAGTCGCCGCCCGAGTCGCAGGAGCAGCTGTCGTGCACGCAGGCCTCGTAGAAGGGCTTGGGGTCCACCTGGGGAGAAGCGGCCGAGCGCCTGGGTCCACGGGGCCTCACGGGGCGGGCCTTCCCCCGCAGGCCCCCACCCATGCCAGCCCTGCTCCTGGGACAAGGCGCACCACCCAGCCGGGCCTCCCACGGCTCCAGGGAGGCCGTCGTCGGGGAGGTGGGCACCCCTGCTGTGCGCGCTGTCCCTCAGCCCCTGCCCGGACTGAGCCCCATGTGGATGTTGGGGGTCAGGTGTCCTTCCCCCTCCCTGGAAGGGGCAGGAGGCTGGGGGTCCAGCCAGGGGTCTCAGAAGGAAGGCTGAACATCGGTCCCGTGCCCAAAGGACACAGGATGGAGATGAAGCTGCAGGACAGGTGCCTCATGGGGACATCGGGGGACTCCCCGCAGCGTGCACGCAGAGCGGCGGAGATGCTGCCTGGCCCGCCCCCAGCCATGCTCGCGGCCACGCCCACCGCGCTCGAGGCCACGCCCACCGCGCTCGCGGCCACGCCCACCTTGCTGTGGCAGACGTGGAAGACCCGGCTCTTGATGATGCTGCACTGCTTCTCGGCCCAGGCGCGGCGGTGCGGCTTCAGGCTGCAGGGCTCGGGGGTGGTGGTCACGTCGGGGCAGGTGGCGGCCTCCTTCCAGCTGTTCCCGAAGTCCAGCTCGCTGTCCACCACCATGTGGTCCCGCGTGGTGAAGTCGTTGCTGGAGCGCTGGTCGAAGTTCCCGCACAGGCCGCACACAGAACCCTGCGGAGACCGGTGCGAGACGTCCAGAGGCGCCCGGGGCGGGGCGGGGCGGGGGCGGGGCGGGACGGGGGGAGGGCCGGGCGGGGGCGGGGCGGCGCGCACCTTGTAGGAGGGCGCCAGCTTGATGAAGATGGTGGTCTTCTTGTCCCAGATGACGATGATGCCCGTGCTGGTCTCCACCACCAGGTACTGGCCCACCTCCCGCGTGGTGTAGGCCACGTGCTGGCCCTCGTCCCGGTGGATCACGGTGCGCTGCTTGTCCTCCAGCTTCAGCTCCGTCCTCTGGGGGGGGGGGGGGGAGGCGGGGGAGACCGGGTCAGGCGGGTCCCGGTGGGTCCCGGCTCTCCCTGACCCCGCCCTGGGGGGCAGCACTCACCCCTATGAAGATCTTGATGGCCTTGGAGCAGGTGACGCCCGTGGTGCCGCAGGGGACGTTCTCGGTGACGATGCTGAAGGAGCCCTGCCCGGAGTTCTGGCCACAGTAGTCCTGGGGCCACAGAGCGCGTGAGCCGGCCGCTGGCACCGGTGCCCCGGGGCACCCCACCCTGCCGACCCTCGGCCCCCCTCCGTGGAGAGGGGACAGCCATGTCGCACGAGGGCCCCTCGTTCCCGCAAACCCCACGCCCCCGTCGCCCCAGGAGGGTCACAGAATGAGAGGGCAGAGGAAGGGCCCTTTGCCGGGTGGACACAGCCCCAGGCCAGCAGCCGCGCCAGCAGCAGCGGGGGAGGGCGGGGGGGGAGGGCGGGGGGGGGGGGGACAGGGAGCGGGCGGTCCTGAGGCGCCCTCGGCCTCACCTGGGCGGCCACGTAAGAGCAGTGCCCGTCGAAGTCGTAGAACTTCCCGTCGAAGGTGATGTAGTGGCCGTTCCCGTAGATGGTGCAGGTGCCGTGGCACACCCTCTGGCTGCAGGCCCAGCGGCCTCTCCGGCAGGTGCTGAGGAGAGCGGGACGGGGGCCTGAGGGGCTGCGGGAGCCAGGTCCCACGCCCCCAGCGGCTGTGCGGGCACCACACCTCAGGCCCTCACCAACCGCAAAGTGCCGCTGGCACCCTCACTCGGGCCAGGACCCTGCCAGCCAGTGGGGGGGTGGGGGGCGTGCACGGAGCCCTGCACGGCTGGGCCGGCCCCTGGGGGAGGCCGCAGGCCTGTGCGCTTGGCCTGCTCAGGGCACACGTCCCTCGGGCGAGCGGCTCACCAGGTGTTACAGTCCACTGTGATCTTGTCGCCGGGGGCGTACAGGTCCTGGTTGTGCACACAGGGGCACTTCTCCTCCACGACGCAGCCCCCGCGGCCGTCGTCCATCAGTCCCTCGGGGCACACGCAGCCGCTGACGCACTCCGTCTGGTACTGGGGGCAGCCAGACGGGGGGGGGTCAGAGCCAGGCCAGCCCTGTCCTTGGCTGCGCATCCGACACGGCGGGCACCCTGGTGTCCCCACTCCACCCCTGACCTCCCTCCCAGCCCCACCACTGGGCAGGGAGCCCGATGAGGGGGCTGAGCAGGGGCCCCCGGGGACAGGGAGGACCAACGAGGCCCCTGGGTCCACAGGCCTTGGCATCCAGAGCCAAGCTCCGGGCCGGCATCGAGCCTGCTGCCCCTCCCTCCCGCGGCCCAGGGCCCTGCCCGGCACGCACTTGGCCGGCAGCCAGCGTCTGGCAGCTGAGGGGGCGGGGGTTCCGGATGGCCAGCGCCGTCAGGTTGTTACAGTCAACGTGAATCTTCGGGGCCGCGCAGCCTGTGGGACAGAGGGGCCGCCTTGGTTCAGCCGCAGGGGGAGGGCGGGGCGGGGCGGGCGAGGGGGCCCGCGCAGGGGCACCACCCACTTACTCTGGCCGAGCAGCTTGACCTGGGTGCAGTGCAGCCTCCCGTTCCGGCAGACGCTGCGGGCAGAGGCGGGACTGAGCGAGCCGCCCGGGCGGAGGGGGGGGGGGGGATGAGGGGCCCCCGGGGGTGTCCCTGCCCACCCCCGCTCCCTGGCCCAGGGCACCCACCAGCGCTCCTCCTGCCTCAGGACCACGTCGCCCGCCTCCACGTAGCTGCCGCGGTGGTAGCAGGAGCACTTGGCCAGCGGCACGCAGCGGCCCTTCTCGTCCAGGAAGGTGTGGTCGGGGCAGCCGCAGCCGTCCACGGGCGCAAAGCCCTTGACGCAGTGGCTGTCGGCCTCGGAGAGCGAGCGGCAGGTCTGCTGGCAGGTGGTCAGGTTGTACAGGAAGACCTGCGACTTGGGGCAGGAGCCCACGTCCTTGTCTGCGGAGCGAGGGGCCTCGTGAGGGGAGGACCGCCCGCTCCCAGCGCCCCGTTGGCTGCCCCCGGGCCCGCCTCAGGCAGACACCCGCCCGGCGACGTGCCAAGGAGGACAGTCCCGGGACAGGCCCAGCCGCACAAGCACGCCCGCCCGGGCACCACCACCCCCCCCCCACCCCGGGCTGGGCGAAGGGGCTGTGGCCACAGCTCCGGGCCCCCCGCCGCCTGCAGGGGAGGCGGGGAGCGTCCCTGGCCCCGCGCTCAGGAGGACCTGCCCTGGGCTCGGCGGGGAACCCAGGCCTGACCCCCACGGGACTCCGGACCCCGAGCCCCAGGACGCCCGCAGGGGGCGGCACTCACTGCAGACGAGCTCCCGCCAGCCCCACAGCATGACGCCCTTGGCGGCGCAGGCGCGGGCGTAGGAGGACAGCGCGGCGCACAGGCAGTCCTCGTTGTCCTGGCAGTTGCACGTGTCGTACTTGCACCTCTGCGCGGTGAGGGGGGCGGCGCTGGGACCTGGCACGCCTGTGCCGGCACTCCCGACACCCAGGGGCACTCCCACACATGTGCACGGACTCCCACGTGCTACACACATGCGCCTGCACATGCACACATATCTACACGGCCACACGTGCACATACTTGCATGTGCAGTGCACACATGTATACCCACACTCACAATTCAACACACGTGCACACACATGCATCTGCACATGCACACATATCTACACGGCCACACATGCACATACCTGCATGTGCAGTGCACACATTCACAATTCAACACACGTGCACACGCATGCATCTGCACATGTACACATATCTACACGGCCACACATGCTCATACTTGCATGTGCAGTGCACACATTCACAATTCAACACACGTGCACACACATGCATCTGCACATGTACACATATCTACACGGCCACACATGCTCATACTTGCATGTGCAGTGCACACATTCACAATTCAACACACGTGCACACACATGCATCTGCACATGTACACATATCTACATGGCCACACATGCTCATACCTGCATGTGCAGTGCACACATTCACAATTCAACACACGTGCACATGTATGCACACACATGTTACACGCATACTTACGTGTGCACACATGTCTGCCCCACATTCGCACATACACCACACGTGCACACACCGACGTGTGCACACATGTATGCCCACACTCACACATGCATCACACACATGTACACACACTCAGCAACTTTTGGCAGCAGCCTCCAGCTCCGGCAGGTGCACCGAGCCTCCCTGGCCAGGCTGGGGGGCAGGTGTGGAGCGCATGTGGGGGTCCCACCCACCTTGTAGTACTCGGCTGGGTCCACGGCGGAGTGGCACCTGCCGAAGGGGGTGTCCGTCTTCCGGAGCAGGGAGCACCAGTGCTCGGCGTAGTTGGCTAGAGAGGGGCCGGGCTCAGTGGGCGTGGCCCCGCAGCAGGTCCCCTGAGTCCAGCCGACCCGTCGCCCAAGCTGAGGTGGACGCTGTCCCCTCGCGGACCAGGCCCAGTCCCCTCCCTCCAGGTCAGATCAGCCCAGAACAAGGCAGGGTGCCCCCGCCCCCTCCCAGCCTCCCCGGCACGGTGGGGGGTCGTGGAGGGGGAGGCGTACTGTCCCGGCACCGGCCAGCCCTGGACAAGGGTCACAGCCCAGCCCCTCTGCCCTGTCGCCTGGCGGGCTGCCACCGTGGGCCGCCATAATCCAGCCGCACGGCACAAAGCAGCGGCGCTGGGCTGGCCGAGCAGGGCAGGCCCCGGCCCTCCCGCGCAGTGTCCGCCGGGAGCCACAGCTCGGGGGCGGGGGGGGGGGGGGCTCACCGCTCTCGATGTTGAGGGAACAAGGGTCGTCCAGCCAGTCCTGCTTGTCGTGGCAGCTGGACTGGGCCTTCCAGGTGTTGGCAAAGCCGGCGCCCGTGGCCTCCACCAGCCCGCCCGCCGTCAGGAAGTCGTCACCCTCCTGGCCGTTGAAGTTCCCACAGAGGCCTGGGGACGGACAGGGTTGGGGCAGGGCAGGGGCAGGGGGCGAGGGGGAGGGGGAAAGGGACACGGGGAAAGGGGCAGGGATCAGGGGGCAGAGGGCAGGGATCAGGGGGCAGAGGGGCAGGGATCAGGGGGCAGAGGGCAGGGATCAGGGGGCAGAGGGCAGGGATCAGGGGGCAGAGGGCAGGGATCGGGGGGCAGAGGGCAGGGATCGGGGGGCAGAGGGCAGGGATCGGGGGGCAGAGGGCAGGAATCAGGGGGCAGAGGGCAGGGATCAGGGGGCAGAGGGGCAGGGATCAGGGGAAAGAGGGGCAGGGATCAGGGGGCAGAGGGCAGGGATCAGGGGGCAGAGGGCACTCACCCTGCACGCGGCCCTGAGCGGCCTGGTCCAGCGTCAGGAACAGCTGCATGACGGGCACCAGCTGGATCTGCAGCCTGAGGCCGAAGGCCGTGCTCACCACCAGGTGGTAGGAGGACGGTTGGAAGATGGAGAAGCTCGCTGCCAGGCGGGGTGAGCATGTGAGGGCTCCCGGCCTGCCCTCCCCACCCCTCTGCCCCCCACAACGCCCCGCCCCCAACCCCCACGGCCCCCGCCCCGCCGCCGGGCTGAGGACTGGGCTCACCTGTCACGTGGGGCAGGTTCACCCGAAGCTCGTTGAGCAACACGCTGCCGTCGGCCTTGAAGACCACCACCTGGGGCAGAGCGAGGGGCACGGGCTAGGAGGGCCTCGGGGACGGGGGGGGGGGGGGGGGGGCGGAGGGGGAGGGGGCGGAGGGAGGGGCACCCACGTTCTTCTGCTTGTCTGCCAGCAGCACCACGGTCTTCAGGCAGGTCTGCTTGTCGGTGGCACCGCAGGGGGCCAGCTCGCCCAGGAGGGCGTAGGAGTCGGGGTGCTCGCCCTGCGGGGGACAGGGGTGCGGTGGTGAGGCCTGGGCCGGGCTCGGCCCCCCACAGGCGCCCGGGGCGCCGCCCACCTTGGTCAGCACGTAGTAGCAGTCGCCGTGGAAGGTGAACTTCTTCCCGTCGAAGGAGGTGATGTGGGAGCCGCCCTCCAGGGCGCAGGTCCCGGGGCACGGCAGGTCTCTGCACACCCAGCGGCCGGCGTTGCACACGCTGTCGGGCAGCGGGCGCAGGTCAGGCTCGGTGTGTCCAGGCCCACCAGGCCCACCAGCCCGCCCTGCCCCGCACTCACCACTGCCCACCAGCCTGACCGCACTCACCACTGCCCGCCAGCCCAGCCCTGCCCCGCACTCACCACTGCCCGCCAGCCTGACCGCACTCACCACTGCCCGCCAGCCCAGCCCTGCCCCGCACTCACCACTGCCCGCCAGCCTGACCGCACTCACCACTGCCCGCCAGCCCAGCCCGCCCGCACTCACCACTGCCCACCAGCCCCGCCCCGCACTCACCACTGCCCACCAGCCCGCCCCGCCCCGCACTCACCACTGCCCACCAGCCCGCCCCACCCGCACTCACCACTGCCCGCCAGCCCAGCCCGCACTCACCACTGCCCGCCAGCCCAGCCCGCACTCACCACTGCCCGCCAGCCCAGCCCGCACTCACCACTGCCCACCAGCCCGCCCCACCCGCACTCACCACTGCCCGCCAGCCTGACCGCACTCACCACTGCCCGCCAGCCCAGCTCTGCCCCGCACTCACCACTGCCCGCCAGCCTGACCGCACTCACCACTGCCCGCCAGCCCAGCCCTGCCCCGCACTCACCACTGCCCGCCAGCCTGACCGCACTCACCACTGCCCACCAGCCCGCCCCGCCCGCACTCACCACTGCCCGCCAGCCTGACCGCACTCACCACTGCCCGCCAGCCTGACCGCACTCACCACTGCCCGCCAGCCTGACCGCACTCACCACTGCCCGCCAGCCCAGCCTGCCCGCACTCACCACTGCCCGCCAGCCCAGCCCGCCCGCACTCACCACTGCCCGCCAGCCCAGCCCGCACTCACCACTGCCCGCCAGCCCGCCCGCCCGCACTCACCACTGCCCGCCAGCCCGCCCGCACTCACCACTGCCCGCCCGCCCGCCCGCACTCACCACTGCCCGCCAGCCCGCCCGCACTCACCACTGCCCGCCCGCCCGCCCGCACTCACCACTGCCCGCCAGCCCGCCCGCACTCACCACTGCCCGCCAGCCCGCCCGCACTCACCACTGCCCGCCAGCCCGCCCGCACTCACCACTGCCCGCCCCGCCCGCACTCACCACCGCTCGCAGTCATGGCCGACCTGCTGGCCGGGGGCGTACACCTGCCCGTGCAGCTTGCAGTGGCACTGGCTCACGGGGACGCAGCCACCGCCCCGGATGTCGTCGTGCACGGTGCCTGGGACAGCGGGTGGGGCCGTCACACTCAGCTGGGATCCCCGGCGGCCACCAGCCAGGCCTCCCCTGGCAGGCACCGCTGGTCCCTAGACGGCTGGTCGGGCCCCTCCCCCCCCCCGACCCTCAGGTCCCACAGGCCTGGCAGGAGGTCTGTCCACCGAGAGGTCACCAGGGGGGGTGCCCCTCCGTGCAGCTGGGAACCCAAGCCCAAGGCAGTGAGGCCGTGCGTCCCCCCAGGCAGGGCCCCGCCGCCGCCGCCGCGCCCGCCACGCACGCACCTTCGGGGCAGAAGCAGCCGTCCATGCGGTGCTCCTCGCACAGGTGGCTGACCTCCGGGTGGGAACAGGTGTCCACGCAGGGCGAGCCGCTCTCCAGGTAGACCATGTTTCCGGGGCAGGTCTTGGCTGGAAGGGCAGTGCAGGCCCCTGAGCGGCTGCGCCCGACGGGAGGGCGGCCGGGCGGAGAGCTGCAGGCCCCCAGGCCCAGGCCACCTTCTCATCCTCCCAACCAGGACCCCTCCCCGCCACCACCCTCGCCCCGGGCCCTGTCCTCCCGACCCCGGGCGGGCGCTTACGGCAGAGTGAGGCGGTCCTCCAGTTCGAGGGCCGCCCGCCGGCGTGGGAGCACTGGCGGGAGAACTCGGCCAGGGTGCTGCACGCGCAGGAGGCGCCGGGCGGGCACTGGCAGCGGTCCTGGGCGCAGGCCTGCACGTACGGCTCCAGCGGCACCAGGCCCAGGCAGCCCCCGAAGGCCTCGGCCGTCAGCAGCCTCTCGCACTCGGCGCGCTGCGGGCAGGGGCGGGCGCAGTGTGGGCGGAGGGCCGGCTGCTCCCACCTCCCTTCCCTGCTCGGGGACGGGGAGGGGCCGCGGGGGCGGGGCGCTGGGGGAGAGGAGCAGCTCCTGCCCTGGGGGGTCCTGGGCCGGGGTCCCGGCGACTCACGTGCTCAGAGCAGGACTGGGGGGCCGACACCTCCTCGGGGTCGTCGCACTCCTCCTCCGGCTTGTGGATCTTCTGCATGTTTCCAAACTCGACGGCACTGAAGAGCACGCCTGGGGGTGGCACAGCCGGTCAGGGGGCGCTGGGAGCCTGCACACACGCACACACACACACGCGCGCACATGCACACGCATGCACACGCATGCGCACACGCATGCACACACGCATGCACACACCCCGCCCGACAGGCCCGGGAGCCCGCACCGTCCGACAGGAACTCCGAGTAGGTCTGCAGGCCGTTGTAGTCGCCGCAGAGGCCGCACGTGTGGTTCCGGAACCTGCTGTCCAGCTCCAGCTGCAGGGAGGGGGCGGGTGAGCGGCCCTGGGCCGCGGGGCCACAGGCAGGGCAGCGGGGAGCCCCCCACAGCCAGGCCACCTCCCGCCCTTGTTTGAATGGGCGTCGGCTCAGCAGAAGGGCTGGGTCAGCGGGGAGGGGGGGGCGGGTCCTGGCATCACTGAGGGTCCCCGCCTGGGTGGGTCCTGCTCCCCACCGCCAACCCGCTGGCCTCCTCCATCAGCACGGACGAGCCCGCCCTGGGCCACCCTGTGCCGGCCGCACCCACCATGAGCGCGTCCTCCCGGTTCCACATGAGGGTGAGGCCGGCGCGGGAGAAGACCTTGGTGTAGGCGTCGCTCCTCTCGATGAGCAGCCCGGAGCGGTAGTGCGGGGTGCTGACGCTGCGGGGGGGGGAGGGGCTCAGCCTCCACCTCTCCTCCCGCCCACCACCAGAGGGGCCAGCTCGCACCTGTCCGTGGGAGCCCCCCTCCCTGCCTGCCCGTCTCTCTCCGTGCCCTCTCCTGCCCCTGCCCACCTCAAACAGGCACTGAGCTCCCCCCAAACTCTGGGCCTCCGGGAGCCCTGCACCCACCCCCCGGCCCGGCCTGGCCACCTGGGCTGCAGCCAGACCCTGCAGGTGGGAGCCCACTGTTCCAGGGACAAGGTGGGACAATAGCCGCCGGGGCGGGGGCTCCCCTGGCCCTCCCTGCCTCTGTAACTCTCGCCTGGGGTCCCAGGGCACAGGCCTCCTCGCCAGACGGCCCCCCGCCCCTGCCAGGATGCCCAGGCTGTCCCCCACCCCGAGCCGGGCGGGCCAGGCAGAGGGCCCGAGACACGGCATAAATGAAGCCCCGAGCCCCGTCCCCCGTCCGCGGACCTTGGGGCGCCTGGTGGCCTCCTCTGTGTTTGCTGAGTGACTCGGTGACCTGAACCCCAACCCCACAGTCTCCATCTGAAAATGGGGGGCCGGGGGGCTCACAGGGGCCCTACGTCCAGGACAGGGCGGGCCGCCCGCCGCACTCACATGGCCCCGTTCACCACGACCAGCTGGCGGGTGAGGTAGATGGTGTCGTCCTTGATGCTCAGCAGGATGTGCTCGATCCACGGGTGGCCGCCGGCGCGGCCCGGGCTGCGCCTCAGGTGCACGGCGAACTCCCGGTAGGCGTCGCGGCAGTCGGAGGCCAGGTTGTAGTCGCAGAGGCCGGGGAAGCGGAACACGTCCCCGTCGAAGGTCTTGTAGTGGAAGGCGCCCCAGGTGCTGCAGACGTTGTGGCCGTGGTTCCGGGCTCTGCCCTCTGGGGGGCAGAGGGCAGGGTGAGCGGCCAGGACCCCGTCCGCGGCAGCCCTCCCAGGACCCCGGGGTCCCAGCGCGGGGTCCCCTCCCCGGCGGGAGGGGCGCTGTGGGACCTATCGCCCGCCTGCGGGGACAGAGATGTCCCGTCCTAGCTTCCCGGTGTTCTAGGCCCAGTGACCTGGCCTGGCCCCTCCGAGGGCCCTGATGCCTGGGCCTGAGGCCCCCCAGCCGGGCCCCTCCTGGCCACCCCCAGGCTCACAGGCACGCTGGCTATTGCCACCTGGTCCAGCCCCCAACACACCCTGGCCAGGGGGTCGCCTTCGGAGGGGTAGTGGGACCCCCAAACCACCTGTCCTTCTGTCCCTCCTCCCCTCCCTCCCTCTTTCCTTCCTCCCACCCAATGCCAGCGGGGCGGGGCTGCAGGGCGCCCACAGGCTGGCCCCCCGAAGTCTGGGCAGAGGAGACCAGCTTCCACTCCCAGGCGATGCCTCTCCTGCCACCCGCTTCCTGGCCCGGGACGCCCCCGCCACCCTCACCTCTCCGCAGCTCTGAGCCCCCAGCCGTGGCCAGGGCCAGGCACAGGGCCAGCAGGCAGGCGAGTGGCTGCCCCATGGTGGCGGCAAGCGGTGCGGGAGAGCGACCTGGGCCGGGGGTCGGGCCTTATATGGCCCAGCGGGGCCCTCAGAGGGCGGGGCGAGCAGGGGAGGGGCGAGGGCGGGTGGGGCGTTTGCCCGGTGATGGAGAAGACAGCTGTGGGGGCTCTGTGGCCGTGTGGGGGAATGTTGACTCAGTTATCTGAGATTTATCTTTTTATTTATTTGTCTCCCTGGGTAATTCTCGCCTCCTCCCCAATTACCCGGTTCCACACACGCCCAGCGGACCTCGATCCCTCCCAGTCCCCCCCCCCCCCCCACCCAGTGGGCCAGCAGGCGGGATGTCCGGCCGGAAGCATGTCCTGCAGGATCCCCGGGCCCCATCCCCTTGGCCAGCCCCCCGGGTCCAATAGGTGCTTCCCGGAGGCCCAGGACAGACCCCACCCCAGTTCACCCTTCTCCCCTCCAGGCCCTGCCGGCCTTCCCCCACAGGCCCCAAGCTCTGGGGTGGGTGGGGGGCCGCTCTTCCTGCACCCAGCACCCAGGGCAGCAAGGGTGTGGGCTCCTGGGGGTGCTGCCCACAGGTGGGGGCTCTGCTCCCGCCGGGCCCACGCCAGCCCCCCTCTAATCCCTCCGTCCCAGGTGGGTCCCACCTCGGAGTTACATAGAACTGGAACTCGGGGAGCCCTGCCAGGGGCCTCCCGAGAATCACGCCCTCTGGGACCCAGGGGACCTGGCCAGGAGCTGCCGTCCCCCAGGGAGTGGGGCTGGGGTCCCAGAAAGGCCCTGGGCAGGCATCAGCTCAGGCCCTGCCCTGTCCCCGCCTCTGCCCCCCACAGGAGCACAGGGCCATGCCGGGTCCCCTGGGACCCACCTCTCGCCCACAGAGGTGACCTGTGGCCTCGGAGGAGGCTCAGACCCCCCAGCCAGCCCACAGCCCCTGTGAACACCCCGAGGACCATGGTCCAGCCCACCCTCGCCCCGGGGGGCCCGCGTAGCTGGGGGAACAGGCCAGAGGCCTCCCCTCCCACACGCCTGCTCCTGGGACGAGTGGGCCCTGACGTGGCGTCTGACGGGCCAGCGGGGGTGGGCGCCAGCTCCGATCCTGGGGTCCGCGAGTTCCAGGGGTGAGAGGGGGCGGGTCCATCGCCGCTGCTGCTGAGGCTCGGGGGGCGGGGGCCGCCCGGTGCGGGGAGGCAGCGGCCTGGAGGCTCGGCTGGCACCTCCGGGGCCACCTCTGCATCAGGACCTCCTGCCCCAAGGACAGCTCCGGGGGGTCCCCACGGGGATCGGACATCAAGGGGCAAGTCCCCCGGTGTCTGAGGGGGTGACCAGGAGCCGAGGGCCCTGGGCCTGCCGCTGCTGGGGCCTGGGGTGAAACCTTTGTCCCGTCCCACGTGCCCCAGTCGCGGGCCCAGGGACCGACTGTCCTGCAGGGACCCGCGCCGGGCGGGGGGCTCAGAGCCTGTGGCGGGAGCCAGGAGGAGCAGGGATTCAAACCCAGAGCCGCTTCCCTGTGGGGCCTGGGAAGCCAGGACCAGCCGCCCTCGGCCGGGACAGGGATTTCCACGCCAGGCACCCCTGCTCGCGGGGATGGAGAGACCCTGCCGACGCGGGGCACCGCGCAGCCCCTCCCGACCCGCCTGGAAGCGAGCTGCCCTGGGAGGGAGAGGTGGGGCCTCCGCGTCTGAGGAGGTCAGGCCGTAGCCCCTCTGGACGGGGCAGCGGGTGACCGGAGCCCCGGGGTCTGCCCAACGCCCCTCCTGGCCCCTGGCCCCGTCTTAGGTCCCAGTGTGGCCACCGTGCGCAGGGACCAGGGATGGGTGGGACATGGACGGAGCTGGCGGAGGCCGGGGTGAGGGCTCCTCAGGCCAGGTGACCCCTCTGGTCAGTGAGGCGGGGGGTGCGGCCCCGAGACATGGGGACAGAAACAAACTCGGACACGTCCATTCAGGGCCTCGGACCCAGGGCCCTCAGACAGACTCTGTCACTGCTGATGCGCAGACGGGGGGCTGTGCACCCCGCAAAGCCTCCCTCCCTGGGGCTGGGAGCCCCTGTCCCCGGCGGGACCGTCCTGTCCTCCCTCAGGGACAGTGGAGGAAGCTGCCGGTGGGGCCTCCCCCTGGACCGGGAGGGGATGCCCTCGGGCCCCCAGGACGCCTGCCCAGGCACCTGCTCGGCTGCCCAGGCCCGGAGCCCGCACACCCCACCTCCCCGCCCGGCCCACGCCCAGCAGTGTTTGCCCGGACACTGACCACAGGGAGGAGGCCACAAAGACGTCACGAAACAGCCTAAAATGACTGCTCCACACTCTCTGTCCACAAACCCTGACTCATCAGGAAGTGGGGCTGGGGCGGCCACAGAGCCGGGGGGGCGGGGGAGGAAGGAAGGCTGGGGAGAGAGAGGAGGCGAGGGGGTCCCTCAGCTGCCCCCCAGCCCTGCCCAGGCTCCATCACCTCGTGGAGGGTTCGTTTCCTGTGCCGCCTCGGCCAGGCCCTGGTACCCAGTTTTGGGTCAGACACCAGTCTAGATGTTTCTCTGAAGGAGTTTCCTATTTTTTAATTTTAACCTATTTTTATTGATTTCAGAGAGGAAGGGAGCTGGAGGGAGAGAGAAAAACAGCAATGATGAGAGAGAATCACGGATCGGCTGCCTCCTGCACGGCCCTTATGGGGGATGGAGCCCGCAACCCGGGCCTGTGCCCTGACGGGGAATCGAACCCTGACCTCCTGGTTCCTAGGTCGATGCTCGACCACGCCGGCCTGGCACGGGGATGTCTTGTTTCAATTGCTGATGGTTGCTGGTTCCACTGGCTTTGTAGATCGAAGGGGTGGTGCTGGCAACCCTGAGCAGCTCACCTGCTCATTTTAGAGGCTTCTTTGCAGATTCCAGACTCTCCACAGAGACTAGCCTGTCACCTGTGCGTGAAGACAGTCCTGCTCCTTCCTTCGCGCTGTGAACGTTAGACGCATCCAGACCCGCGGGGAATTGTTGTGCGTTTATCTGAGCCAAACTGTGGACCGTCGCCGGGAAGCGGGATCCCCGCGGATTGGGATAAGGCTCTGGGGGATGGTTGGGTTTGCACCTTGTTTATACTTTGCATTCAAGAGAGGAGTCACTCAGGTGGGCTCCATGAACTCCACGGGTGATAGATGGGGGGCGGGGGGGGCGGGAGAAAGCAGTGGGAAACCTCTGGGATTGGATAAAAAGTAAAATGATAGGCGCATGCTTCTTTGACAGAGGTGGGTGCAGGAAGGTAAGCAGTCAACAATTCACATGGTAAACCATAGGAGGATGCCTGGGCTCCCGGTGGGGTCTGGGGATGGGGCACGTACCCTGACATCTCACACGCATGTTACTTAGATGCAAGAGACTGCAGACGGGCTCAGTCCCGGTGAAGACGGAGCTTTGTCAGGGACGAGGCCGGCCGGACAGCACGGCCCGCCGTGAGCTGCCGTTCGTGAGACGTTTCCTTGCAGCCCAACCCTGCGGCTCCCTCGGGCCTCTGAGTTTGCAAGGCCTGAGCCTGTCGGGTGGGCACGGGGCCCCTTTGCCTCCACACTGTCCGGCGTTTTCATCTCTTTCTCGTCCTGCTCGCCCGGCTGTGGGTGACACGTGCTGACAGCAGACAGCGGGGCTGGCCCGATTCGGAAAGAGCCCTCCTCTGCGTGCTGAGTCAGCGGGCGCGGCATCGACGCCCTTCCCAGCTGAGGGGCTGCTGGTCCCACGTCACCCTGCTGAGCGTTTTCAGCAGGAACAAGTGTTGTTTTGGGGTTTTTTGTTGATGTTGGGTTTGGTTTTTTGTGTGTTTTTTTTTTAACTTTATTTATTTATCTATTTTTTTTAAACCTTTATTGTTGGAAGTTTTACCTAAGTCTCCTTTCCTTCCATGGACACCCCCCCCCCCCGGTGGCTCCCACCCCCCCCAGCACGGGCCCCGCCCCCTGCTGTCTGTGTCCCCTGGTCATGCTCCGAGGCAGGCCTGCGAGTCCTGGGGGTGATCTCTCAGGAGCGAGCGTTGCGTTCGTTTGGTGCGGACGACCGTGTGTGTGCTCCTCCTCCGGAGGTGACGCTGCGATGGCATGGACCTTGACCGTCAAACCAGCTGCGCGTTCCCGGTGACGCCCACGGCACCGCGATTTCCATGCGAAGCTGGATTCCATTTGCTAAGCTCTGTTTAGAAGGGCTGCCCCCGTGCCCGGGCGATGTCGGTCTGTGGTTGTCTTTCTCGGGGCGTCTTTGTGTGGCTCTGGCACCCGGTGGCCTGGCCCCGCGGGGGAGCCGAACACGGCCCCTGCCTTCGCCGTGCTCCTGGGAGTGTGCAGAGCGGCCACTTCTCCTTCTTCCTCCATGTCTTACCGGGTCGGGCGGCCGGGGGTTCCTCTGTGGGAGGCCCCCCCTCAGTGTCTTGGGTCTCCAGGGCTCTTCAGCGTTTCTCCTCGCGGGCCCTGCGGTAACAACGCCTTTCCCTGCACCTGTCCATCCCACCGAGTTGCTCCATTTCCCGGCAGGGGGCCCACAGCCCCTCGTTTTCTTGCTCATCCCCGTGGCCCATGGTGCTGCTGCCTCACGCTGCTGATACTGATGGCTGGTGTCTCCCCGCTTTCCCGTCAGTCTGGCCAGAGGCTCGCCCACCCCAAAGCCGGCATGGGGCCCGTTGCTCTTCCTCTGGTGCTCGGTCCTCTCGGCTCCCCCTCCTCGAAGGCCGCCCTCCTCTCACTCTGATTCAAGTTCTTCTCCTGACGCCTTGGGGGGAGGGGGTCCTTCTGCTTTCCTCTCGCAGCCGTTCAATGTAGACGTCCCCCCACAGACTGCGCACCCCTCGACGCTGAAGTCCCGGCTCGGGGGACCCCAAAGACCAGTTCTCGCCCCCTCAGTCCTGTCTCCAGTCTCTTGCTAGCCTTCGGACCCTGGGCTGACCGGGGACATACACCCGGTCCTTCAGGGAGAGGGGATGTGGGACAGAGGGCTGCCTTGGCTGCCGGCACCTGAGTTAGGAGCAGCCAGGGATGGGGGGGGGGGGGGCTGCCAGACCCGGGCGAGAGGAGGGGCCCTGAGAGGCTGGGGAGGGCCCACGGCAGTGACTGCGGGACTCAGAAAGGAGCCCCTGCTCTCCTCCCACCTCCCAGCAGGGCCCGCAAGTGCAGAATACCTGGGTCCTCGCGGGCAGGACAGGGGCCACGGGGCAGGAGGGGGCCGTCTGCTTATTCAAAAACAAATGAAATAACTTCAAACTGGAAGCCGTGTTGACATAGAACCCTTGACGACAGGAGAAGTGCTTTCCGGGTTACGGTCGGGGAAGGCAGCACCGTGAAGCAGCGAGAAGAAAAGGGATGTTCGGGTGAGCACCCTTCGGAGGACAAGCTAGAGCAGGGAGTCGGGGGCGTAATGTGGGGCCACCGCCTCCCTGAGCCTCGACCCTGCACGCAGCGTGGGAACCAGCCCCCTGGTCCCCGTGGGCCCGGGCTCAAGTCCGCGAGGGACACAACGTGGCCCTGAAGGCCCCCGCCCCCAAAGACCGTGTAACGTCCCCAGCTTCCAAGACAGGCTGGCGGCGTGGGGACTGGGACGGCGGCGTGGGGACTGGGAGGAGGGGACGTGACATGGGCCAGGCCGATGGACTGGGTGGGCCCTGGGCGGAGGGCACAGGGCTCTCCAGGGTGGGTAGGTGAGTAACTGGAACACAGACCTGAGGGTGACCACACAGATCGCCTTGGCTACGGTGGGGTCTGGACTTCCGACAGGCTTGTCATCTGAGACCTTCCCCTGCACATGGCAGAAAATAGGGTGCCACGCTCTCCATGGCCACTCCTCTCTCCACAGACCGCACCGTGGGGACTGAGCATCGGGAGTGATCAGCCTGGCATGGAAGGGCCACCCAGGACATGCTGCTAACAAAGCAAGGAGGCTGGGAGACACCGGGAGGGCAGAGCCAAGGGACATGGGGAGCCAACAGGACCTATCATGACCTATAGGAAGAGAGAAGGACAAAGCCAGGAGCAAAGATCTGACAAGAACCACACGCTCTGACTCTCCCCAAAATACAACAACCCAACCCTAACCCTCACCCTAACCCTGATCCTAACTCTAAACCTAACCCTAACGCTAAACCTAACCCTAACCCTAACCCCAAAATACATCAACCCAACCCTAACCCTAACCCTAACCCTAACCCTAACCCTAGATCTAAAGCAAACCCTAACCTTAACCCTAGCTCTAATGGAAACCCTAAACCTAACCCAGCTCTAACCCTAACCCTACTTCTAACCCTAACCCTAGCCCTAACCTTAACCCTAACCCTAACCCTAACCCTAACCCTAACCCAACCCTAGCCCTAACCCTAACCCTAATCCTAACTCTAAACCTAACCCTAATGCTAAACCTAACCCTAACCCTAACCCCAAAATACATCAACCCAACCCTAACCCTAACATAACCCTAGCTCTAACCCTAACCCTAACCCTAACCCCTAACCCCTAACCCCTAACCCTCACACTCACCCTCACCCTAACTCTAACCCTAACCCTAACCCTCACCCTAACCCTACCCCTCACCCTAACCCTACCCCTCACCCTAACCCTAACTCTAAACCTAACCCTAACACTAACCCTAAACCTAACCCTAACCCTAACCCCAAAATACAACAATCTAACCCTAAACCTAACCCTAACCCTAACCCTAACCCTAACCCTAACCCTAGCTCTAACCCTAACCCTAGCCCTAACCCTAACCCTAACGCTAAACCTAGATGTAACCCGAACCCTAACCCTAAACCTAACTCTAACCCTAGCTCTAATAAAAACAATAACCCTAACCCTAACTAGCTCTAAGCCTAACCCTAACCCTAGTTCTAACCCTAACCCTAGATGTAACCGTAAACCTACACAGATGTAATGCAAACACGAACCTTAACCCTTACCTTAACCCTAGCTCTAATGGAAACCCTAACCCTAACCCTAACTCTAGATGTAACCCTAACCCTAAACCTAGCTCTAATACAAAGTTAACCCTAACCCTACCCTAGATCTAAAGCAAACCCTAACCTTAACCCTAACCCTAACCCTAGCTCTAATGCAAACCCTAACACTAACCCTAATCCTAGCCCTTGTTCCAACCCTAACCCTAACCCTAACCCTAGTTCTAACCCTAACCCTAACCCTAGATGTAACCCTAACCCTACCCTAGATCTAAAGCAAACCCTAACCTTAACCCTAACCTTAACCCTAGCTCTAATGGAAACCCTAACCCTAATCCTAGATCTAACCCTAACCCTAACCAGAAACCTAATCCAAATTCTAACCCTAACCCTAGCCCTAACCCAAACCCTAACCCTAGCGCTAACCCTAACCCTAGATGTAATCCTAACCCTAGCCTTCACCCTAACACTAGCTCCAATGCAAACCCTAACCCTAACCTTCACTCTAGACCTAACCCTAACCCTAAATCAAGATGTAACCCTAACCCTAGCCCTAACCCTAACCCTAGATATAACCCTAACCCTAACCTTAGATGGAACCCTAACCCTAATCCTAGCTCTAACGTAAACCCTAACCCTAGCCCTAACCCTAGATTTAACCCTAATCCTAACCCTGACCCTAGCTCTAACCCTAAAACTAGCTCTAACCCTAACACGAGCTCTAACACTAACTCTAAACCTAGCTCTAATCCTAACACTAACCCTACTTCGAACCCTAATGCTAGCCCTAGCCCTAGCCCTAACCCTAACCCTAACCCTATCTCTAACCATAACCATAACCATAACCCGCAGCCAGTTCGCCGACCTGGGCCCTGGATGCAGGGCAGGCCAGGTCTCTTGGGGACGGGTGCCTTCCTGAGCCCCCACAGCCTCCCCTCCTGCCGCCTCTGCCTCTCGCCCTCCTCTGGCGCATGGAGTCTCTTTGTACTCAGGGCGGTTAGTTATTTAACAGAGAATTGGGTACTGATTGTCCCCAAGGTGTGGCAGGACCGAAACAGCCCCGGAGATGCTGGGGAGACAGGGGAGGGGCGGGGAGAAGCTGAGGGCACCAGCCACGTGGCTGGCCTCAGCGGGCACCGTCGGGGCTGCCCCTGAAATTGTCCCTGTTGGCGTCTCTCCACAGTCCTGCCAGGTGAACCGGCGTCGCCCTGAACGTCACTCGCTGGCCTGGCTGACGTGGGCACCGTCACAAAGACAAGGTGGGGGGCAGGCCTCCCTCGGGCTCAGCCCGGCCATAAACTCGGCTTCCTGCACCGCTGCCTGCTCACCCCGTGCCCAGCGCAGTCAACGGCAGCCCCATAAAGATGGCAAACGCAGGCCCGGCCCAGCTGTGTCCGCCTGCCCGCTGGGGCCGGAGCCCTCAGGGCAGGCAGGACAGGAGGCCAGGCCTGCGTCCCGCCCCTCTGCAGGCCTGAGCTGAGACACGTGGGCACCGGGGCACCTGCTAGGGCCACGCCGAGCCTGCCAGGGCCCCCCCAGCCAGCCTCTGACGGGGCAGGAGCCAGGACAGGGGTCCCCAGACGCAGCAGTGAGGGACCCAGGGAGTGGGGGGTCTGATGGGGTGACGAGGGGTCTGGTCTCCACCTCTGGCTCCGCAGCATGCAGGCCAAGCCGGCCCTGTAAGAAGGGGCTCCCCACCTGGCGGCGGGTGGCAGAGCAGCAGCACGTGCTGAAGGAAGGACATGGGACACTGGAGCCCCGGGTGCTGCTGGGGGGCTTCAAGCAGGGTTTCCGTGGCCCCCCAGTGCCACCTCCAGGTTCACCCCCAAAGGAAGCAACAGCAGGTGCAGAGGTCTCTGCTCACCACGCCCCCAGCAGCATTACTCACAGCCTCCCCCACCTCGGGGCGCAGCCCGGGTGTCCGCACGTGGCTCCCACCCGCCTTAAGAGGAAGGAACTGTGACGCCTGCCCCCGGGGGTGGGGGGGGGGGGGACCGTGAGGACGCTGTGCCGAGGGAATAAGCCAGACCCAGAGGGACGGACCCTGTGGGACCCGCTCAGAGGAGCTCCCCGAGTCAGATCCACAGACAGGAAGTAGGTGGTGGGGCCCGGGGTGGGGAGGGGAGGGGGGTGAGTGTGTAACGGGGACAGAGCTTCGGTCTGGGAGGGTGGAAAGTTCTGGAGAAGCCGGAGGTCACGCTGCCCCTCGGCGTGCCTGTGCTCACGCCTGAGCCGTGCCCTTAGAATGAGAAGAGGGGAGTTTTACGACACAAAATAAAAATACAAAGAAATAAAAATCTGCGATATAACATTTATTTTACGTCACAAGTAAGTCAGCGCAGGTCGGGGCAGCTCGCCCAGCTGGGACCCCAGGGCTGACCTTGCCACTCCCCATGTCAGGGTCTCCCTCCGAAGGTGCTGGGGAGCCCCCTTGACAGGAAAGGCGCCCCGCAGAGACTCCCCACGGGCCGCGAGCTTTGGGACACGCGGGGACATCCACCCACATCTGCCTGGGAGGCACTGGAGCGGGCGCGGCTGTCAGCGGTGGATCTCCGTTCAAAGCCACGCAGCGCACCGCACGCGGACAGCAGCGCTTCGGAAGAACGGCCCTCGAACACGGGAAGCGCAGGGAGGCGCGTGGGTGAGCGCCGGCCACGGCCCGCCACGGCCCCTCCTTCCACACGACCCCACGCCCCGCAGCGCGGTCCTTTAGGGCGGAGGGCGATCTGGCCCGGGGACACCCCGGCGCGTCACGGTCACGGTCACGCCCGGAACGTCCCTCCTGCTCTGTGGGGGGCCCTGGTCCCGGAGCCCCCGACGTCCCACGTGCAGACACATCCGCTTCCAAAGGGAAACATCGCTCGCGTCACCACGCGCCCCTCACCAGGGTCTCCACTGGGAAGCTGTCCCGCCACAAAGGCAGGGCCCAAGGTTCTAATTACCCTCGGAAGCTCACCCGCCCCGCCCCCAGCACTGTGGCTGCTGTCCTCCAGGAGTGAAGGCCCCGCGCCCGGGCCTCGGCCACCACACGGGTGTGCTTCTGGGGGGGGGGCAGAGGGCTCCCCAGGAGCCGAGACAGGGTGACGGGGACTGGGGAGCTTGTGACTCACGCAGACACCCTCACTGGCCCTGGCGCCTCTTTCCCCGAGTGCGTGCTGGGGGAGGGGCCCCTCCGGGTCACCCACTGGGGCCTTTGCACCCTCTGTGCCAACGGGGAGGAGGGGACAGGGGAAGTCGGGTCTCAGACTCGTTATAGAAGGAGTTTAGAGCCTGGCCGGGTGGCTCAGGGGCTGAGCATCGACCTAGGAACCATGGGGTCAGGGTTCAATTCCCGGCCAGGGCACAGGCCCAGGTTGTGGGCTCCATCCCCAGTGGGGGGCGTGCAGGAGGCAGCCGGTCCGTGATTCTCTCTCATCACTGATGTTTCTCTCTCGAGCGCGCTCTCCCTTCCTCTCTGACATTATATATTTATTAATACATTTACCCCGAAGAAGGAGTTTAGAGCTCACGGGCCCCCAAAAGGGTCTCAGAGACCCCAAGGAACAGTGGGCCGCACCGGGAGCGGCCGAGATGCTCATGGCCGGAGCATAAGACCCCATCAGGCAGGGGGATGGGGCAGGGCCTGGTAGAAACACTGCCCCCCCTCCCCCCGGCCCCTTTCAAACCTAAAAGGAATGAAATGCTCACACGCGGACCGTCACCTTCTCGAGGGGGACCAGGCGGGACCTGGAGGGGACGAGCTGCCACGCCCGGGGCCCTGCGTTTTCTGGGACTCAGTTTCCCTGGCTGGTCACCGGAGCCTCCCTGGACGTCTGTCCTGCTGTTGGGTGCGGGGAGGGGTGCTGTGCCCGCAGAGGGGCCTGCCAGGGCTCGGCCGGGCGATGCCAGCAGCTCCTTCAAGGAACAAACAAAGGTGCCAGTTCCGGGGAAAGGCCAACAGCTGGGGGCCAGGCTGGGAGGGCTGGTGTTTATGGCCAGGTCCTGTTGCGGGGCGTGGGCCCCCACCACGCCCTCTGGCATCTTCCGGGAACCAGCCAGGCCTGCGTGAACCGGCTCCTCGGGGGCCGGGGCCAGGAGGGTGGGAGTGGCCTTCCCTTCTCACTTCCCAGGGGCGGGGGAAACCGGGGGCTGCCCCGTCATCCAGGTCAGAGAATCGGGGCTGCCACCCAGGAGCAGAGGAGGGTCAGGCCTCCAGCGCCTCCCTGAAAGGCACCCCGAGTCCCAGCTGCCCTCTGGCCCCGAGAGGACGTACCCAGTGGGCGCCCGGGTGTGGCCAGAGACGGCAGGGGTCCGTGCCTGTGAGTCCGAGGGCCACACACTCGGGGTGCAGCCTGTGGGGACCCACCTGCCTCTCCTGAGCTCCGTGGATTAAACCAGCTGGGGCTGGGGGAGGGGGTTGAGGATGGCAGATTTGGGGGGTCAGCCCAGATGGGGTGGGCGTCACAGTGCTGGGTCAGGGGCTTTGGGGAGGGAGGAGGTGAGGCGGGGTGGGGGTTAGGGCTAGGGCAGCCGTGGGCAAACTACGGCCCGCGGGCCGGATCCGGCTGTTCTATCCGGTTCTCTTGCTCTCCCCTCCGCTCCTTTACTTTGAATTTATATGAGTTCACACAAACACTCCATCCATGCTTTTGTTCCGGCCCTCCGGTCCAGTTTAAGAACCCATTGTGGCCCTCGAGTCAAAACGTTTGCCCACCCCTGGTAGGGTGTGGGGCACAGGGCCAAGGGTGGGGGTGAGGGCAGGGCCGGGCTGGGTGATGGGGGGAGCCCGGGGCAGGAGTGCAGGGCCATGTTTGAGAGCGCCATGCCAGCCACCATGGGGCAGGCCGCTTTCCACAGGGCCTCCTCGTCCCTCCTGCGTCCTTCCCACCCAGACACCGACCACACCCCACCCAGCAGACCACTCCCCTCGGCTTCTCCTCCACAGCGGGCGGGGCCTGGGGCCCAGGCAGCCCCTCCTGGCCCTGTCCCAGGTGGGGCCTGAGACAGACTGGGAGAGCTGGCAGGACGCCCTCTGCTGGAGCTGGGGCTCCAGCCACAGGTGGTCCCCCCAACCCCCACCCCCGTGGCCTCCAGGCCCCGCTCACCACGCCCCCAGCCCCTGCAGCAGCGCTCTAGGCACCCTGGGCGGGGGGGGGGGGGGGGGGGGGGGCGCAACAGCTGGCAGAACTGGAGAAAGGGGGGGCCGGGAGGGAAGAAAGGGGAGACGCTCACCAGGCGGGGGGTGTTCCTGGGGGTCTGACCCCACTGTCTGCCCCGGGCTCCCACCCTCAGCGGCTCTGCACACAGCGGCGTCAATAAAAGCTTCCGCTGTTGATGGAGGGCAGCGCCAATGTACACGCTGTGGTGTGGCCCTTCCTGCCCCCACCTGTGCTCTGGGGGGACAGGAGGTGGGAGAGTTTCCAGAAGCTCCTGAGGACACCGGCAGTGACGTGGTGGGCCCTTGCCTGGGGCACCTGGGAGGGGGCGCCCAGCTGGCTGGGGTGTGGGGGCCTCGGGCCAGGCATCTCCCTCCGCTGCCCCAACAGCAGCGCCAACTCCGGTGACCGCCAATGACCCTGCGCCCGCGAGGCCGCTGAGCCAGCCGTCCGCGGGGGCCCCTCCCTCACGGGCTCGTCCCATTTGCAGGGAGCTGGTCGGGCCAGGGGCCTTGCTGGGAGAGCCCTCTCCCTGGGGGTGGCCCCAGCACAGGGACTGACCCAGGGGCATGTCTGGGGGTGGACACAGCACCCCGCATTTTGGGGCCTGTCATGGTGACCTGAAGTCCCCTGAGAAGCCAGGAGGGCCAGCGGAGGGGGAACGAGCTTCCACCCGGGGTCACCGACTGCCCCGCTGAACCTGCTTCTGGGACACCCCCCGCCGGCCAGGCACTCAGTAAGCAGGCCGAGTCCCGGGCCCAGTGTCTGAACGGGAATCACACCCCACACCTCGCCTGCAGGGGCCCTGAGCCCAGCCCTGGCTCTGACGTGGGGCACGGGGGGGCGCAGGGGGGCAGCGATGCTGTGGACAGCCCCCTGGGGTCATGCCCAGGTCTGGGGGTGGGACAGGGCCCCACGAGAGGGCTCTCGAGGAGAAGAGAGGCAGATTTTGGCTGAGAGAGTGCTGAGAGGGAGAGGCAAGGGGTGGGGCGCCTCCTGACTTCCCACCTGCTGGGCTTGGTGAGCGGGGGGGGCCCTTGGGGCTGCGGCCGGGCCATGGGCTCAGAGGTCACCTGTTCTCATCAGCGGCAGGTGGGGAGCGGCCTCCTGGGCCTGGGGTCACAGGACGGAGCTGCCCCTGTTACACCTTCGCAGGACAGGAGGGCTCGGGACAGCCACGGAGAACTTGGGGACCCCCAGGTCCCTCCAGCCAGGTCCACCCCAGAGCCTCACCCCAGCCCTTCCAGGCCCCGGTGCCACTCGCTGTCCAGCCAGCTCGGTGCTTCCTCTGGGCTCAGGGGGCTCCCGCAGCAGATGCTCAGCAGCGTGGGAAGGGGAAGGGTCTCTGTGCCCTGCCCCAGCAGAGCCCGCTCCAGCCAGACCCCAGGACTCGCCAGTGTGACACCCCGCCCCCCCCCCTCCCAGGCTCCAGAGGCTGACACGCCAATGCTGACACCCACCAGCAGGGGGCGCGCGGAGCCCGCACTCCCTGGAGGGATGACACGCCAATGCTGACACCCACCAGCAGGGGGCGCGCGGAGCCCGCACTCCCTGGAGGGATGACACGCCAATGCTGACACCCACCAGCAGGGGGCGCGCGGAGCCCGCACTCCCTGGAGGCTGACACGCCAATGCTGACACCCACCAGCAGGGGGCGCGCGGAGCCCGCTCTCCATCCAGAAGGGCTGTGCCTTGGGCACAGATGTGTGCACTTGAGTGTGTAAGCAGTGTGTGTGTGCCCCAGGCCCTGAGTGTGTGTGCCCCAGGCCCCGAGGTGCCACTCGCTGTCCAGCCACCTCAGGGTTTCCTGTGGGGTGTTTCCACGTGTGTGTAAGCAGTGTGTGCGTGCCCCGGACCTGTCCACACGCGTGTAGGCATGACTTCGTGTGTGGCCGCCCACACCTACCCTGCGGCCCCCCGTGGTGGGAGCCCTGCCCCTCGGGGACCTGCGGCCTCACCCCCTGGAACGGAGCTCGGCGGTCACCTGACCCCACCTCTCTCCGAACTGCCCGCATCTGTGGGCGGAGCCCAGCCACCTGCCAGCCCAGGCGCCCACGGGGCCTGCACCCCCACCCACCGGGACCCGGGAGTCTGCATCCCCGTGGGAGCCCGCTCAGGGCTGGGCCAGAGGAAGCTGGTGCCTCCACTTCCCCCCTGCACGGTCTCTCTGAGCCTCGGTTTCCCCATCTGCTCACGGTCTCCGTCTCGCTGCGGTGAATGCCAGCAAGGCTGTCAGACCACATAAGGGAGCAGGGCCCTCTACAAGCCCGACCTGTCTCCCAGCTCCGGGGGCCCTGGCCTCCAGCCCTACGAGATCGGGGGCCCTGGCAGCGGCCTCCCTGACACTGTGGCCTCAGGCTCCCAGGCCAGCCTCCCGCGTGAGCGGCCGGAAATCCGCCTGGTCCAGGTCACGTGTGCTGCCCTCTCACTGGCTGGCCACGAGGAACCGGCCACGGGGAGCCTCAGGAGCCCGGGACCTCGGCCGTCGACAGGCCACAGCAGGTCGGGGCCAGCAACCCCTGGGACCCTGACACCCGGCCCTGCCCATCCCCCCCGCTGCCCTCGCTCCTTGGTGCAGGCCCCCCACCCCCATTCTCTGTCGTCAGTTTACCCACTTCTTCCCGTCCCCTCCAGGCCCAGGACACCCTGGCCCGGCCTCTGTTCGCTCCCCAAGGCACCCCCAGGCACAGCAGGGCCTCCCCGCACCCTGCTCGCTCTAGGCCTCGGGAGTCCGGCTGCCCCTCCTTCAGCCCACCTCCTCCGAGAAGCTGCCCCAGGCTGCTCGGGGCCTCCCGGCTCTGAGCCACATCTTTCCACAAAGACCCCTCAGCTTGTGCCTCTGGGGGTCCTGTCCAAACGGGAATGTCCCCCACAGCATGTCACCCCCGCTATGAACTGCATATTTGTGTCCCCCCAAATTCAGATGTGGAAACCCTTACCCCAAGGTGGTGGAGTTAGAAGGGATGAGGTGGTGGTGGGGGGGGGCTGTGATGGGATCCGTGTCCTGAGAGAAGACCCAGAGCCCCCCTCCCATCCCTCTGTCCCCAGAGGCCACAGCGAGGAGGTGCCACCGGTACCAGGACGAGGCCTCGCCACCCAGCCTGCTGGCACCGCCCGCAGACCCCAGGCCTGGGAGGCGAATGTGTGCCGCTGACAAGCCACCCATCTGGGGTGCTGTGTTGTAGCACCCCGAGCCACACCCCCCCGAGTGTCCCCAACGTCACCCTCACATACTCCACCAACGTCAGACTCAAGGGGCAGGTGCACCCCGGCCCTACTTCAATGGCGCCCCCACCTGGCTACCAGCCCCCAGGGTCACAGATGGAGCCACTGTCCCCCACCCTCCCCAAGCCCCCCCACAGACCACCCGCAGAGAACAAACAATCGCTCCCCGGCCACCCGATAACCGGCCCGCCCGCGGCACACCCGCCCTGCCGGCCTCAACCCGTCCCGCCTGACCAGCCTTATCTGTTTGCTTTTCACTCCACGCCATGGGCCCAGCGGGGGGCCCCTCAGCGGGGTCGGGGGACATTCCGGCTCAGGGGTGAGATGAGGCAGCTACCCAGGCCCTTGGAGTGGAGCCTTCGGGACCCTACACTCAGGCAGGGGACAAGCCAGGGCTCCGGGGGCCCACAGCCACGTGGACATGGAGCCAGTGAGCACCCCGGGCCCCCCACCGGGGGTCAGAGGTGCTTGGAGGGAGGTGGAACCAAAGGGTCTAGTGTGGCGGCCATGCGGGGGGGCTGTGCCGAGCTGTGTGGGGGCCCGAAGCTTCCGGGCCGGCCCCGTCCTGGGCAGTTTCCCCACATACATCCCCAGCTGAGCCCGGCCTGGTGGGCGGTCAGGTGGGCCAGGCCCCCCTCCTGCAGGGCTGCCTGGGCAACGGGAGGGCATCGAGCCCTGGCTGGCTCTCCTGGCCCACCCGGCGGGCACGCACAGCTCCCTGGGGGTGGCCCACCCCCCCCCCCCGACACTGGCTCCTGGTCTGTGGTGCTCCCGTGGGGCCCAGCACCTACATTGGACACCAAGGCCACAGGCCGGCCTGGAGGCGGTGGGCAGGGGCACAGGGACCCGCCCCGGTGCCTGGAGAGCGGCTCCCTCACCTGCCCTGGGACCCACCTCCCTGGGGTTGTGCCACCCGGTGGGGCGAGGGCAGCGGTCAGCACTGCGGCTGCCCTTCGGGGCCCGAGCCCAGGAGGAAGGGCAGGGGCTGGGTAGGGGCAATACCCAGCCCGAATCCGGGCCCAGGGGCAGAGGTTGAAACACAGACAGTGGGGTCAGGCCCGGGGGCTCCGCGGGGGCTCCGTGAAGAGGGAGGCCCCGGGCAGCACCTCCCTGGGTCTGTGCCCCGCCTGCGGCGCCGGCTCTGGGGCTGCCCCAGCAGGGCCAGCCCGCAGCTCGGGACGGGACGGGCCTGGCCGGGAGGCCTGGGCACAGGGCCTGCCTGCCGCTCTAGGTGCGCATCTCGAGCGAGGCAGGACCACAGGGGAAGGGGCTGCAGGTCACGACTCGGGAGGCAACACCTCCTGGTCCCCGGTGCCCCCAAGAGCAGGCACCGAGGGCCTGGCTCCCAGGCCAGGCCAAGGGTCAGCCAGGCCAACCCCTCAGCCCCACCCTTGACGCCGGGATCCAGGACGGTCCAGCGTGGCCCGGGTCACGGGAGTCCCCGCCGGCTCTGCAAGGGAGCGCCGCCCGCCACGTAGCCCAGCGCGGCTGGTCAGCACCGGCTCCGGGGCAGCTGCCGGCAGCGGGCCAGGCCAGGGCAGGGTGCACCACGGCCATGGCTGTCGAGACCTTAACCTGACCCCCCGGAAGCATGGCTTTCAGCCCGTCGCTGTGACCGCGGGGAGTGTGGCCACACCTGGGAACGGGAGGCACCGGCACCCCCCCCCCCGGAGCCTCTCACTTGACAGGTGGGGTCCAGGGGTGGGGGACCTGTGAGTGCTCTGGCACCTCCACAACCAGAGTCCAGCAAACCCGGGGTCTTGGGGGACTCCTGCTCATGCCGGGAGCCAGGCCCCCAGAAGGCCCTGCTGGGACAAACGCCGGTGCCTTCAACAGCCTCAGACCCCGGGAAGGGGACGCCAGGGCACGGCGATGGGCAGTGCCACCCTCTCCCGGAAGCAGGGGGCAGTGTGGGGGCCCTGTCCCTGGACCCTGGACTCCGAGGCTGGGCCATGCCGGGCCTGTGCCCACAGGGCTCCCTGGCTCACAGCCAGCCCGGGCCCGGGCGCCCGGTGCCGCTCGGGGCCAGCCACCCTGACGAGGGCAGGGCAGGGGTCTGAGCTGGGGCCTGAGGCGCACAATCGCCCCCTTGTCCGCCGGGGCTCCGCTTCCCCGGGCGGCCAACGGGACCTGCTCTTATCACTGAGACCGCTGGGAACAATGGCCACACACACGCTTATCTCCCCGCTGTTTGCTCAGCACATTTGAGCGCTCCCAGGTCAGCCACAAACACGCCATTCTCCGTGATTTCCCGTGATGCCCCCCGCCCCCTGCAGCCCCCGCCCCGCTGAGCACCCACCAACCCCAGCACTCGAGGCCGCACAGCCTGCGGTCACGGATCCTGGAACGCACAGCCAATGTTTCCAGGAAACTCCAACCTCATCTCACACATGCCCACAGACGCATGCATGCACATGTGTGCATACACATGCCCACATGCACGACACACAGGCACATACCCCCACACACAGCACACGTACAACACAGACACACATGCACACTCACACAGAGCACACACCAAATACAAACAACAGACACATGCACATGCTCACACATGACATACCTACACACACAGCAGACGCACACGTATACACATGTGCGTGCACAATCATATGCACATGTGTAGATACACGTGCCCACACACATGGCACATATACAGCACTGACACAGATGCACATGCTCACACACCGCACATACCTACACGCGCAACACAGACGCACATGCTCACACACAGCACGTGCACACACACATGCTCAAGCTTCCTTGTCCAGGTGATATCCAAACCCCCGCTGGGGTCACATCTGTGTCCCTCAAGCTGCTGGGGTGACACTGGGGACCCCAACGTAGGGACCTCTGCCTGCCACAGGCCCCTGCAGTGACAGGAGTGTCCCAGGACCACAGCCCCTCCCTCAGCTCCGCCCTCCTGGTGCCAGGACCCCGAGAACAGGCTGAGGCTGAGGCTGAGGGAAGGCCCCCCTTGCCCTGTGACCCCTCCGCGAAGCCTGGGCAGACGGTCAGCACCCCAGGCCACGGCCCCCTTGGGCACCGCGCCCGCGAGGGAGCCCAGGAGGCCCCGGACGCTCCGCCAGCTCTGCGGCCGCTCTGGGCTGCTGGGTGGGGCGCACACCGGGGCACAGCTCCGGCCACTCGAGCTTAAGGAGAAAGGACCGGCAGCATCGGGACTCGGAGGGCCAGCAGCCGGCCGAGGGGGCTTCTGTAGAGCAACTTCCTGTTAAACCGGGTGAAAGGTGGCAGTCCCGCGTGGGAGGCTGGGCCTCGGGGCGTCTGGGACTCACGGTTCAGCCCCCGGGAGGAGGCCGGGCTGGGGCTGGCCCGCGGCCCAGTCGCAGGCCCCCGTGGAAGGAGCTAGGGCTCCCGCGCCCATGTCTCCCGGGGGCCAGACGCCCCTCAGGAAAGAGGACGCCTCCTGAGCCACACCCCCAGTCTACCATGAGGTCCCACTCGGGGCCAGGCTGCCTGGAGGGCTCCCCAACTTCGAGAATCCAAAACACCCATGTCCCGGGCCCTCACTCACCCTGACCATGACCTTCAGCCAGGACCCCGCATGGCCCTGGCCTACGTCCTCCCCTGCTCCCTGAGATGCTGGCCCTGGAGCCACACCCTCCCCCCAGGGGCTGTGGGCGCTGCACCCTAAGGCTGGCACCTCCCCACATGCACCCCCAGGTGGGCAGCCCCAAGCCTCCTGCCCCTGCTCCTCTCCCCAGAGCTGTGGGGGCAGAAGTGGAAGAGGGCCCTGGGATGTAGCATGTCCCCCCTGCCCCTCCCAGGACCCGAGGCCGGAGGCGGGCAGAGGAGGGGTCCCGGGCACAGCCTGTGGCGTCAGCCCCAGGACCTCCAGGCCCTGTCCTGTCTGAGCCCCAGGCCGCCGCCCACCCATGATGGCTTCGCACCCAGGACCCCAGTGACCCCAAGGCCGTCCTCCCACGGGCGGTCCTTTCCCGGGGGGGCTGCGGCCCAGCATGCGGTGCCTTTGGGGGTCCAGGTGAGAGTGGAACAAACCCCAGAAGCTGTGCTCCCTGCAGGCCAGAGGGGTGCCTGGCGCCTCCCCCACGCCCTGGACAAGCCCCTCTGGGCTCCTGGGTTGCGGCTGACGGTGCCCACGCTGACCCCGAACTGTCCCCCCAGACTATCCCCCCGGAACCGTCCCTCAGACTGGCCCCTGGCAATCCCCGCCTGGAGCAAACGGGACGTGTGCCAGCCCCCCGCCCGGAAGTGCACGATAACGGGGCGGCTGACGCCACAGGACCTCCAGGACCTCAGAATCTTTCCGAGAAGCCCAAGTCCTGATAAAGCAGCGCCCGAGATCCTGTTTGGCCGCGTGGGAGGTGGGGCGCAGGCGGCACGGCGAGGGCAGGGCCCCTACATAAGGCGTCGGAGGCCGCTGCTCAGGTGCACAGGTGCAGCGAGTCTGCCTGGTGTCAGTGCGGGAGGGGCCGGGTCCTGCGGCGACCACTTCTCCACGCACCATGCTGGGGCCTCGGCTGCTGCTGCTGCTGCTGTCCTGCGGGGGAGCCCTGCTCGGCGCCGGTGAGTGGGCGCCGGTGAGCGGGGGCCACGGCCTCGCACGGGGCACAGCCAGATGTCTCCGGCCACCTCGGGCCCGGGAGCGTCTCCCCGGCCTCTCACCTCCCCGACTCGGCCAGAAGTGGGCCGGCCACCAGGATGTGGGTGCGAGGCCCCTCCTTGCTCCGGCCAAGGCCTGGGTCACCCCAGCCAGCGAGGGTCAGAGGGTGCCAAGGCCGAGTGCCCGAGAGGACGGACTCGGGGCCTGGGCAGGGGCCCCACGGGGACACGCAGTGTCCTCCGCAGCCGGAGCGCCAGGCCCGAGCTGGGTGGACAGGGCTCAGGCTCAGCCCTCAGCTGGCACCGCCCCCCCCAACAGGTCCTGAGGGGGCACAGGTCCCCAGGGGCAGCCACAGGGATGCAGGGCCTGTGGGCACTGGGGCCACAAAACCCAGGTGGAGGCCCAGCTCCGTGGGTCCTGGCTGCGAGCGACGGGCCTCGGGTTCCCCCTCTGTGAAAGTGGGGGCAACATCCCCCCCTCACGTGGCAGCCACAAGCCCATCGTCCCACCCACCCACCCCAGGGCAGGGTCCCCTTCCCCCTCCGTACACCCTCACGCCCGTCCCTTCCGCCCACCTGGCACCGCTCGTGCCCCAGCCCTCCTCACCGACCGGCGCCAGGCCCGTGGCTCCTCTGCCCACGTGAGCCCAGGTGGCTGAGCCCTGGGACTCCCACTCCTCTCCTCGGTCCTGGGCCCGCAGGCCCCTCCCTGGTGGCCCCATGTCCCCACCAGCCTTGGGGGAGCAGGGAGTGGGCCCAGGTGCAGGGGTGGCTGCAGACACCAGCCCAGTAGGTCCCCTGGGCCGCCCTGCCCCCCCCAAAGCCCCGCCCCTTCTAGGCACCGCCTGTCCTGAGCCTCAGGACCCCTGCCCCGCTGAGCCCACCTCCTTGGGCCCCTCCCGGCCCCGGGGCCCAGACCTGGATCCAGAACCTGGGGGAAGAGGGAGGAGCCCTGGAGCCCTTGGGGGAGGGGAGGAGGCTGCGGGTCTGGCAAGGGGTCCAGGCTGTGTGAGCAGCAGAGGGCGGGGCAGGTCTTGAGCCTCAGCACCACCTTCCCGCCAGCCTGGGAGGGACGGAGGCAGGTCCTGCCCTCCTGGACCAGGGGCAGGAGGTCCGAAGCCGGGGCCTGGGGGCCTGAGACTGTGGGGCCGGGAAAGGCCCCAACCGGGCCAGTGCTGAGCGAGGACAGGCAGGGGCGGGGGGCCGCCAAGCGTGCAGGACAGCGAGTGCTCTGCCCCGCATGGCCGGGCCAGGGCTGAGGCTGCCAGGCCGGCCCTGCGGCTCCGTGGGTCCGGCCAGGGGTCAGTGCCTGCCCTGACCGTGGTGGGAAGCACGGCCGGCCTCCTGCGCGTCTTCAAAGGAGCCCCCGCGGCCAAGGTGGGGTGAGGGTCACTGCCAAGGCCCAGCCCGAAGCCCAGCCCGCGTGGGGAGCGCGCAGTGACGGACAGGACGTGGCAGGGCTGGAGGAGGCAGCACCAGGCGGCCCGGGACTGGGAGCGCTCCTCTGGGGGTACAGACGTGAGCTGAGACGCAGACCCACCTGATCACCACCGCGGGCAGGGCCGCCCCAGGGTCACCGCCCCACCGGCCTCCGTGCCTCCCACCCCAGCCGGGACTCCACGGCCGTGAAGCAGGCATCACTCCGGGACGCGCTGTAGACAGGGACCAGCGTGGCGAAGGGGGAGCAGGCAGGGACCGCCTCGAGCTGCTTCCAGCCCAGGACGGGTGGAGTGGGGGCAGGGGCAGGGGAGGGCCGCAGGGAGGGGAGGCCCTGAGCAGGGTCACCCTCCTGCCCCTGCGGTCACTGTGACCCATGTCACCAGGGCACTTCTCTGGCCATGGTCACCACAGTCCCAGGACCGTCTGGGGCTGGCGGATCGGGGCAACTCTGCCCCTTTTCGGGCCCCAGCCTCTCTGAGCGTCTGCAGAGCCAGGGGGACTCCAGAGGGAGACCAGGTGGGCTGAAGGGGAAACGGGTGCAGCGGAGAGAGGGGTCTCATCCCATAGAGCCCCCTGGCCGAGCTCCTCCCCACTCTCCCCTGCCCCTCTGAGCTCAGGGCTCCCCCTCGCCTCCCCACCCCCCTCCAGTGAGGTCAGTGCAGAAGCCCAGGAGTCCGGCCGCCCCGCCACCCAGACCCACAGAGCCTGCCCAGGGCCACCGGGCCGACAGGCTTCGCCCTCACTCGGGCCCTCCTGCCGACCTGAGGGCCTGGCGCCTCCGGGTGCAGTGATGGGAGCCTGTGGGCACACCTGCAGATGCCCCGGGGCCAGAGGGCACCAGAGGGGCTAGTGTCCAGTGTGGAGGACCCACCCGCCCTGAGGCCTGGCCCTCGGCCACAGGAACCTCTCCAGGGACCTCCCATCCTCCCAGCACGACCGACCCTGCTCACTGGCCGTGCCTGTGCTCGTGCGTGCGCGCCTCGCCCTCCTTGGGGCTCTCAGGAGCAGGGACCGCGTGCCCACTGTGTCTCCTGCACCCGGCAGGGGACAGGCCCACAGCAGGTGCTCGCTGCGTGCAGGGTGCGGAACTGGTGAGCAAGTGAACGAGCGAGCTAGCGAACAGGAGACACGGGTGTGGAGGGCCCAGCGGGCTGGGCTCAGGCCTGGTGCCAGCGCTGTGGTTGCCCAGCCCTGGGCCCTGCTCACAGCCAGGCTCTGAGCACCCGGGGCGGGCTGTGCCCTGGAGCAGAGGTGCCGGGCCCAG
Source organism: Plecotus auritus (assembly GCF_963455305.1). Taxonomy (NCBI): domain Eukaryota; kingdom Metazoa; phylum Chordata; class Mammalia; order Chiroptera; family Vespertilionidae; genus Plecotus; species Plecotus auritus. The sequence continues at coordinate 154,793,323 of NC_137783.1, read as the reverse complement.
CACTGACATGGCCCCTGTCCACGCAGGTCCGGACGACACCTCCTTTGCCCACCCAGGACCCCAGGGGCTGAAGGACTCCCCACAGCCAGGTGAGGACCAAGGCTCTGAACATGGTCTGGGCTTCCCACAAGGGACATCCAACCTCAGGGGCCTGGGGAGACCGGCTTGTGCTGGGGGCCCCCGGGGGGCGGGGCTGCTGGCAGCAGCTGGCTCTCCCGTAAGGCTCAGTGGGCCTGAACCTTGGGAGGTCACGAGCATGGGATCCCCAGGGGCCCCGCCGGCCAGGGGACCCAGAACCCCGAGACCCACCGGCTCCCTCCACAGCGCCCGGCAGGGGCTGGTGCTCCACGTGGGGGACCGGCCACTTCTCCACCTTCGACGGCCACGTGTATGACTTCGAGGGGACCTGCAACTACATCTTTGCGGCCATCTGCACGGACGCCTCCTCCCCCACCTTCAGCGTCCAGCTGCGGCGAGGGCCCGGCGGGGACATCTCCCGGGTCATCGTGGAGCTGGGGGCCTCGGTGGTCACGGTGCAGCAGGGAGCCATATCCATCAAGGACGTGGGGTTGGTCGGGGACCAGGGCTGGGGCCGGGGCCGGGGGAGGGGGCAGGGCCAAGGGAATGGCCAGGGCGGAGGGCAGCCGCTGACCGCTCCCCCCTGCAGAGCCGTCAGCCTGCCCTACACCAGCAACGGGCTGCAGATCACCCCCTTCGGCCAGAGCGTGCGGCTGGTGGCCAAGCAGCTGGAGCTGGAGCTGGTGGTGGTGTGGGGCCCCGGCGCCCACCTCATGGTGAGGACGCAGTGGGGGCTGCACCTGCGGCAGCTGTTGGTGGGCAGGGCTGGGGGCTGCCCCCGGAGGGGGAGGTCCTGACCAGTCCCCCAGCTCCTCAGCTTGGCGGACTCCGGCCAGGAGCCCGGATGGGCCTGGGCTTTGCTGGAGGCTCAGTTTCCCCATGTGAAAGTGAGGACCATCCAGCAAGAAAAGAGGTCCCGGGAGGGAGGGCGGTCACAACCTATTCGGTGAGGCATCCGCGGTCTCTGCATCTGGGCGAGGGGTCCCCGGCCCAGGGAGCCCCTCCCCTCCCCGCTCGCCCCGTGTGCCGACCGCCCGCCCTCGCCCACAGGTCCTGGTGGAGGACAGGCACATGGGCAGGATGTGCGGGCTCTGCGGGAACTTTGACGGCGAGAAGACCAACGAGTTTCTGAGCGAGGATGGTAGGTGGGGGCGGGTGGGGCCCCCTGCGCCCAGCCCGGGTGCTGACCCTGCCCCCCACCTCCTGCAGGCACGCGCCTGGAGCCCCACAAGTACGCCGCCCTCCAGAAGCTGGACGACCCCAACGAGATCTGCACCCATGAGGCCATCCCCGGCCCCCGGAGCCTGCAGGCAGAGCACGTACGTGAGGGCGGGGCCCGCGCAGCCTTCCAGGTGGAAGCACGGGGTGTGGGGCGTGGCCTTCTCCCCGTGACCGATGGCCCTCTGCCCAGGCCCGGACCTGCGCCCAGCTGCTGGCCCTGGTGGCCCCCGAGTGCAACGTGCCCAAGGAGCCCTTCGTGCAGAGCTGCCAGGCCGACGTGGCCGCGTGTGCCCGGCCGGGCCAGCAGAGCTGCGCCTGCGCCACGCTCTCCGAGTACTCGCGCCACTGCAGCCTCGCCGGCCAGCCCGTCAGCCGCTGGCGGAGGCCCGGCCTCTGCTGTGAGTCCTAGGAGGCTGCAGGGAGGGCCGGGGACAGGAGGCCTGGTGGGGAGGGGCTGGGGGGAGCAGGGCCCCAGGGTTCCCTGCCTGCTCACCAGGGCCCCGTGTACACACAGCCGTGGGCCAGTGCCCGGCCAACCAGGTGTACCAGGAGTGCGGCGAGGCCTGCGTCAAGACCTGCTCCAACCCACAGCACAGCTGCGCCCGCTTCTGCACCTTCGGCTGCTTCTGCCCGGAAGGTGGCGTACCTCTCCCCTCGGACCCTCCAGATGAGCCCCCACCCACCCAGCGTGTGGCCCCACTTGGCTCACTGGAACCAGGACCCCTGCCACCCCTTAAGTGCTCACGGCCACATGGGCTAATCCACGGGACAGGGAGGGGGTATCCCTGCAGGGGTGGGCCCAGGAGGCTACTGGGAGGAGGTGGGTCCTGGGCGGGGGCCTGTCGGCACGCGGGGGCAGAACGCCGACTGTGCGGCCCACACGGGACTGAGGGTGTGAAGGGGGACAAGCCCTCCTGGGGCACAGGCCAGGAGGCCCCAGGAGGGGAGGGGTCTCCCCACGCAGCCCCAGGAAGCTCCTGCCTGCAGGTATGGTTCTCGACGACGTTTCCAAAAACCTCACCTGCGTGCCCGTCGCCCAGTGCCCCTGCACGCTCGGTGGCGTGGCCTACGCCCCCGGGGCGGTCACTGCCGACGCCTGCCGCACCTGGTGAGGACAGGAGGGGATGGGGGGACATGGGGGCTCGGGGGTCAGGGGCAGCCTCAGCCCGAGGCAGCCAGCTCTGCTGGCCCAGAACACCCGGGGGCGCCCCCACCACTCTGGGTCCTCCTCCCCACCCCCAGCCAGTGCACCATGGGGCGCTGGAAGTGCGAGGAGCGGCCCTGCCCCCGGCGCTGCGCCCTGGAAGGCGGCTCCTTTGTGACCACGTTCGACGCCAGGCCCTACCGCTTCCACGGCACCTGCACCTACACCCTCCTCCAGGTGGGAGGCCCGCCAAGAGGGGTCACCATGGGGTGGGGGCCTCACAAGGGGTCCCGCCAGGAGGGGTCCCCACCAGCCCCCGGCCCTCTGTGCTTACTGTCCTCCCTAGAGCCCCCAGCTCCCCGACGGGGGCTCCCTCATGGCCGCCTACGACAAGTCTGGGTACTCGCATTCGGAGACCTCCTTGGTCGCCCTCATCTACGTGTCCAGCCAGGTAAGGCCGCCCCGTCTGCCGCCACCGCGCCTACCCAGCCTGAGCACACGGTCCCTGCCGCGGCCCAGCCACCCGCTCCGGCCCCCAGTGACCCAGCGCCCTCCCTCCAGGACAAGATCGTGATTTCCCAGGATGAGGTGGTCGCCAACAATGGAGACGCCAAGTGGCTGCCATACAAGACGGGTAGGTCGCAGCCCCTGCCTGCGCCCCGGGGGCCGGGCCCAGAGCCGCCACCCGCTGAGCCCCTGTCCCGCAGGCAACATCACGGTCTTCAAGCAGACGTCCACCCACCTGCAGATGGCCACCACCTTCGGGCTGGAGCTGGTGGTGCAGCTGCAGCCTGTGTTCCAGGCCTACATCACCGTCGGGCCTCAGTTCAGAGGCCAGACCCGAGGTGAGTCCCCGCCCGGCCCGACCTCCCGGGAAACGAAGGGGCCCCACAGAGACTCAGGGGACCCAGCAGGCCCAGCCCCCGGGCCTGGGCCAGCCCCCAGGGGGTGCGGCTGGTGCTGGCCTCCTGCCCGGGGCACGGTTAGGGGCCGCGGGGCAGGCCTGGGACGCGGGACGCCCACCCTCATGGCCTGGCCGGCTCAGGGCTCTGCGGCAACTTCAACGGGGACACGACCGACGACTTCACGACCAGCATGGGCATCCCCGAGGGCACGGCCTCGCTCTTCGTGGACTCCTGGCGGGCAGGGAACTGCCCGGCTGCCCTGGAGCGTGAGACCGACCCCTGCTCCATGAGCCAGCTCAACAGTGAGTGCCGGCCGGAGGGCTGGGGCGGGCGGGAAACCCACGCTGGGGGCGCGGGGACTCACGGGGCCTGTCCCCGCAGAGGTGTGCGCCGAGACCCACTGTGCGGTGCTGGTGAACAAGGGCACGGTCTTCGAGAGGTGCCACGCCGTGGTGAACCCCAAGCCCTTCTACAGGGTAGGCGGGGCTGGCACGTGGCCAGGAGGGCTGCGGGGTGGGGCAGCTCGGGGGCAGGGTGTGGATGGCGGGCGCCTACGCTGCTGTCTGCCCGCAGAGGTGCGTGTACCAGGCCTGCAACTACGAGGAGACCTTCCCGCACATCTGTGCCGCCCTGGGGGCCTACGCCCACACCTGCGCCTCCAGGGGCATCCCGCTCTGGGGCTGGAGGAGCAGCGTGGACAACTGCAGTGCGTGCTGCCGGGCGTGGCGGGGCGGTGGGAGCCGGGGGTCGTGCGGAGGGTGGGGCTGTGACTGGGTCGGGCCAGGGTCCGCCCAGCCATCCTGACACCAGGCTCCCCGCAGCCGTCCCCTGCACGGGCAACCAGACCTACAGCTACGACAGCCGGGCCTGCGGCCGCACCTGCTTCTCCCTGTCGGACCGCGCCGCCGAGTGCCACCCCAGCGCCGTGCCCGTGGAAGGCTGCAACTGCCCCGAGGGCACCTACCTCGACCACAGGGCCGAGTGCGTGCGCAAGGCCCAGTGCCCCTGCCTCCTGGACAACCGCAAGCTCATCCTGGCCGGCCAGTCCACTGTGGTCGAGGGCGTCATCTGGTGCGTGAGGGTCCCGGGTGGCAGCCCCGCCCCCTGCAGCCGCGCCCCAGGCCACCCCCTCACACGGCCTCTCTTGCAGCTACTGTTCCAACGGGCGGCTGAGCTGCCCTGGGCGGCCGCCGATGCTCCTGGGTACGTAGCGCAGCGGAGCAGCGACCTGGACCGCGCGGGGCCCTGGCCTCCGCTGAGCCCGCCTCACCAGCCCCCTTCCCTGCAGCATCCTGTTCAGCCCCCAAGACGTTCCAGTCCTGCAGCCAGTCCTCGAGGAACAAGTTTGGGGCGGCCTGTGCCCCAACGTGCCAGATGCTGGCTACGGGCACCCCTTGTGTAAGGCTGGGGCGGGTGGGGGTAGGGCTCCCCCAGCCTCTCTGGGCCGTGGAAGGAAGTCCAGAATCCTCAGGTCTGGGGATCCACCAACCCTGTCCATGAGAGGCGTGGCCAGTGGGGCTGGGAGGCCCAGTCTGGGGGTTCCCTGAGGAAGGTGGGCTGGGGCCCCCAACTTGGGGAGGGGGCGGGGGTACAATAGGCCAGCCTGAGGCATGGAGGCACCGGAACCCTTCCTGAGGGAGGCTGCCGAGAGGAAGGCCCCGAGCAGGTGGTGCAGGAGGGGTCTGGGAGGAATGCAGAGGCAGAGGGTCTCCCGAAGACCTCCCAGGGGCTGCTGACCTCCGCCCTGCAGGTGCCCACCAAGTGCGAGCCCGGCTGCGTCTGTGCCGAGGGGCTCTACGAGAACGCCAGCGGGCAGTGCGTGCCCCCCGAGGAGTGCCCGTGCGAGTTTGCAGGGGTCTCCTACCCCCGGGGCGCCGAGCTCCACACCGACTGTAAGGCCTGGTAAGCCAGCCCCACCCTGCAGGCCCCTGGCACAGGGCTGTCCGCAGGGTCCCATGGGGCTGGGAGTCTGCATCCCGCAGGGGTGGGTGCGGTCGGGTCTCTCAGAACCCAGAGCTCCCTGCTCCCGGCAGCACCTGCTCGAGGGGGAAGTGGACGTGCCAGCAGAGCGCCCACTGCTCGTCCACCTGCACGCTCTATGGGGAGGGCCACGTGGTCACCTTCGACGGGCAGCGCTTCGTGTTCGAGGGCAGCTGCGAGTACATCCTGGCCACGGTGAGGCCCTGGAGGGGAGGGGCCACAGGGGCCACGAGGAGGCCCTGGGAGGACTCGGGGGCTCCTGGTGGGCTCCTCCTCAGCGCCCCCTCCCCACAGGATGGCTGCGGCACCAATGACTCCCAGCCCACCTTCAAGATCCTGACGGAGAACGTCGTGTGTGGGAAATCGGGTGTCACCTGCTCCCGGGCCATCAGGATGTCCCTGGGGGTGAGTGGGCTGGTGGGTGTCCCGTCAAGGCAGCCGCCCGGCGCCAGGTCCGGGCCGCTCTGTGCCGCCAGCGCTTGCTGCCCCTCTGCTTCCACGTCCACACAACGGGCAGCAGGGTCCCGGAGCTGGCTGTGGGGTGGGAGTCTCCCAGAAGCCTGGCTCAGTCCTCAGCTCAGTGTCCTCCCGCCGAAGGCAGGCTCGGGAGGACAGGCCCCAGCCCAGAGCTGGCCCTCACAGGCGCCATCCGGCTGTGTGCTTAACGGCACCCCGCAGGAGAGCACGGGCGGGAGCAGAGCTGGCAGCACTCGGCAGCCCCCAGGCTTGGGGCTGGCAGCCTGGTGACAGCCCTGCCCCACAGGGCCTGTCCATCGTGCTGGCGGACAGGAACTACACGGTCAGCGGGACAGACCCCCGGGTGTACTTCCGGGTCAGGGCTGGCTCCCTGCACCTGCTACTGGACGTCACCATCGGCAGCAGCTACAACCTGACCGTCGTCTGGAACAAGCACATGACGGTCTCCATCAAGATCTCGCGAGCCTCGCAGGTACCACGCGCCACTGCCCAGGTCGCCGGGGTGGGGCGGCGCCCGCCGCCCACCTGCCCGCCTGACACCAGCCCCCGCAGGACCCCCTGTGCGGCTTGTGCGGCAACTACAACGGGAACATGAAGGACGACTTTGAGACCCGCAGCAAGTACGTGGCGTCCAGCGAGCTGGAGTTTGTGAATTCGTGGAAGGAGAGCCCGCTGTGCGGAGACGCCAGGCTCACGCTGGACCCGTGCAGCCTCAACGCCTTCCGCCGCGCCTGGGCCGAGCGCAAGTGCAGCATCATCAACAGCCAGACCTTCGCCGCCTGCCACAGCCAGGTGAGCTGCGCCGCGGGGCGGGGGCGGGCCTGAGCAGGCGGTGGACAGCAGACGCTGAGGGCCGCTCCCGCAGGTGTACCGCCTGCCCTACTACGAGGCCTGCGTGCGCGACACGTGTGGGTGCGACACGGGTGGGGACTGTGAGTGCCTGTGCGACGCTGTGGCCGCCTACGCCAAGGCCTGCCTGGACAAGGGCGTGTGCGTGGACTGGAGGGCCCCCGACTTCTGCCGTGAGTATCCTGTCCCCCAGCGGGGGCAGCCGTGGCGGCGGCACCTCTCCCGGGCGGGCAGCAGGCTGTGCCCTGCAGAGGGACGTGCAGAGGGACCCTGAGCCTCCCAGGCCCGTGCGGGGGGCTCACGGCCGCCTGACAGGCACCCATCCTCCCAGCCATCTACTGCGACTTCTACAACTCGCACACGCGGACGGGCGGCGGCCAGTACCAGCACGCCCAGGAGACCAACTGCACGTGGCACTACCAGCCGTGCCTCTGCCCCCAGCAGCTGCAGAGTCTTCCAGGCACCAACATCGAAGGTGTGGGCGAGGAGAGGGCGGGGCTGGGCCAGACGACTGATGGCCTCCTGGCCGGTGAATCAGGACAGGATGGTGGACGAGGGCCCAGCTGGGGCCAGGGGACTGTGACAGGCACAGTGCAGGGTGGCTGGGGTCGGGGACAAGGGGTACCTGCCTCTGCAGTTCGGTGGAGAGGCCAGGAGTGGCTGGGGACAGAGAGGGCGGGAACCACGCCTCCTGAAGAGGGGCTCCGGCTCCGGCTCCGGCACTGAGGGCTGGCCCCTCTCGGCCCCGCCCCCTAGGCTGCTACAACTGCTCCCAGGATGAGTACTTCGACCAGGACAAGGGGACATGCGTGCAGTGCAGTAAGCTCAGGCCCAGCCCCCATGCCCACCCAGCCCCCACAGCAGAGCCCCTGCACAAACCTCTGGCCAGTTCTCCAGCACCCTACTCCCCAGCTGTGCCCCTGAGGCGCTGGGACCCCCATGCCCCAGACAGCAAACACCAAGGGAAAACCATCAGGCTTCCCCTCCCCAAATGCTAACGTGCCCACACCCAGCCCCCAGCTGCAGGGCAACCCAGGCCCGGGCTCTGCCAGCCTACTGGGTCTGTGGGTGACAGCTGGCCTGGAGCTACCGCAGGTGGACGCTGGACAGCATCCTGGCTGCCAGGCATCACCACAGTTAGGCAGTGGTGCTGGGAGAAGAGAAGACCCCGGGGGGAGGGGGGCGGAGGACTGAGAAGCAGGGCCCGCCTAGGGACACGCCTGGAGGGCAGGACCGGGAGGGGCGGCACGCGGTGACAGCACTGACCACGCTTCCTCTTGCAGTGCCGCTGCCCACCACGCCGCTGCCGCCCACCACAGGTGATTGCGCACACACTAGGTGCCAAGGTGAAGCAGCGCTCTCCCCGGGCTTGTCCCTGGGCACCGTCAGCCCAGCCTGTGCCCATCCCTGCAGCCGCTGGCTGGCATGTGGGCAAGGCTGGGGTGCACCTGGGTTGTCCTGGGCTGCCCCACATGGCGGGAGCAAGCGGCGCTGACCAGGACAGCAGAGGGGAGGGGCATGGAAAGCGTGGCTCCTGGCTGGACGGCCACTGTCCCAGCAAGGCCAAAGGGACCGGATGTTGCCCTCAGCGGGGCACAGGCCTTTCCACCCTGTGCCTCCTGGCCAGCCCACCTGGGGGCGGGGGGCTACATGGCTCAGCAGCCAAGAGAGGGGGCTCCCCCCAAGGTTGTGCCCACAGTCACAGCCCTTCTGCCTCACTCAGGCTCGCCCTCCACAGAAGCCAGGCCTACCTCGGCCACCCCCAACATCACAGCCACCCCAGGAACCACGGGGCCCCTCAGCTCCACGGCACCCTCACCAAGCTCCCGTGCCACACCTGCAACCCCCACGGCCTCGGCCCCCCCCTCCACACAGACGGGGACAGCCCCGACCACGCAGCCAGAACCCACCGTCTCCTCGGGAGGTGAGGCCCCCTGTGGGGGCGGGAACACGTGACGATCAGACACGCTCCCTGGGGTGCGGGGAGGGCAGCAGATGCTCGGCACAGGAGGTGGGGCTGAAGGACAAGCTGGCTGTGGGATGTGGCGGATCCTGGCTGCCTGACGCTGTCACTACGAAGCATGTGGGACTTGCGGGTGTAGGGAGCATAGGCCAGCCCCCAGGAGCCCACACAGCAGCCCCCCGCCAGCTGCCCAGGGACCATGAGGGGACATGACATGGTCCTGCTAGCAAGGGCAGGTGAAGGACCAGCCAGCGGCCCAGTGAGCCTGTGGCCACTGGACAAGCACTGAGGCCCCAAGTCAAGGTCAGCTGAGGAAGGATGTGAGTGTCGGCGAGGGGAAGGCACACGCCCTACCCGAGGGGGCTCAGTGCGCCCCGCTGGCCAGGCTCCTGTGGCACAGGTGGGGCAGGGAAAGGGGAGGGCAGATGGTCCGGTGGGATGTGCTGGGCCCTGTTCCCTGCAGGGTCACCTCGAACGACCTCCGCCGTCACCACACGAGCCACGTCAGGGCCAGCCCCCACAGCCACTCCCAGGTCAACAGCCACAGGACCTACTGTGACTCAGGCTACCACTCAGCCCACCGCGCCCCTGCTCAGCACAGCCACGCAATCCACAGCTCGGTCCACAGTGCGCACCACGGCGGCTTGGCCAACACCAACCACACCAGAACCCACCACAGCGTCCCCCCAAGGTAAGGCTACCCCAAGCAGGTCCACACAGAGGGGAGACAGCACAGGTGCTCCGGCGCCGAGCCCAGACTGCAGAATCACGTATAAGAGGAGGCCACAGAGCCCCAGGAGGGGACGCCTCCAACCCAACAGGGGGGCCGCGGAGGCAGCGAGCACAGCACCAGCCTGAGCCTACAGCTAACCACGTGCTCTCTGCACCTCTCCCCGCCACAGTGCCCACACGCCCACCCACCACGGCTGCCCCCACACACGGTGAGGACAGGGCCCTGGCGACGCCACAGGTCCCAAAGGCCCTGGATCTAGAGGGGAGTGACCAGGGCTGAAATCAGGGCCACACATCCAAATTCCAGAAAGATTCCCCCAGGAAGGAGCCCATCAGTACCGGAAGCCCATCACAGCCAGGCTGAGTACGGGGAAAGAGAGGGGCCATCCATGCCTGCAGGAGAGAAACACAAACGCGAGAACCGAAATGAGCAGACTCAGGACACACAGGGGACCGCTAGGCGCAGGGGAAGCCCAGCGTGGGGAGCACAACCCCAGGTGGGAGACCCCGTCCCCGGGCACAGATGACGTACCAACCAATTAACACGTCACGCTTTCCACAGGCCACTCGACGCCCCACCAAACCGAAGGAACCACCATAGGATCACCAGGGAGCACCTCAGGCCACAGCACAGCACACACAAGCCCAGGGACCAGGTCAACCAGGGCCACACCCAACGGGCCACATACTCCCTCCACTTCTCACTCCGCCCCCACAGGTTCCGTGTCCACCACCTCCCACATTACAGGGCCGCCCACCGGAACATCATTCCGGACCACCACCACCTTCCCAACCCCATCTCCATCCAAGACCACTCAATCCACTCAGGTCCCAAACTCTGCCACCTCCTCTGTCACTCCCACTTCTCGGAGAGTGACCACCCCAACACAACCAGAGACCCACTCTCCTTACATCTCTACTGCAAGGCCAGCGGGCTCCTCTCCACCATCCACACACGTCCCTGCCACAGGCACAGTGCTCTCACCCTCCACACCCCCGTGGACAACGACCACAAGAGGAACCACCCAAGCCCCTCACTCTGTCAGCACAGCCAAAACCTCCACCTCCCTCGTGTCACACCCTTCCGCACCTGCCCACTCTGGGACCACATCTGCTCCACGCACCACCATCTCCCCTAAGACCACCAGTAGAGGCACCGGAAGCCCCGGCACACACACAGCCACGGCCTCGGCCACACCCAATGGGCCACATACTCCCTTCACTTCACACTCCGCCCCCACAGGTTCCGTGTCCACCACCTCCCACATTACAGGTCCACCCACCGGAACATCCTTCCGGACCACCACCACCTTCCCAACCGCATCTCCATCCAAGACCACTCAATCCACTCAGGTCCCAAACTCTGCCACCTCCTCTGTCACACCCACTTCTCACAGAGTGATCACCCCAACACAACCCGAGACCCACTCTCCTTACATCTCTACTGCAAGGCCAGCGGGCTCCTCTCCACCATCCACACACGTCCCTGCCACAGGCACAGTGCTCTCACCCTCCACACCGCCGTGGACAATGAGCACCAGAGGAACCACCCAAGCCCCTCACTCTGTCAGCACAGCCAAAACCTCCACCTCCCTCGTCTCACACCCCTCCGCACCTGCCCACTCTGGGACCACATCTGCTCCACGCACCACCATCTCACCCAAGACCACCAGTAGAGGCACCGGGAGCCCGGGGACACACACAGCCACGGCCTCGGCCACACCCAACGGGCCACATACTCCCTTCACTTCTCACTCCGCCCCCACAGGTTCCGTGTCCACCACCTCCCACATTACAGGGCCGCCCACCGGAACATCCTTCCGGACCACCACCACCTTCCCAACCGCATCTCCATCCAAGACCACTCAATCCACTCAGGTCCCAAACTCTGCCACCTTCTCTGTCACTCCCACTTCTCACAGAGTGATCACCCCAACACACCCAGAGACCCACTCTCCTTACATCTCTACTGCAAGGCCAGCGGGCTCCTCTCCACCATCCACACACGTCCCTGCCACAGGCACAGTGCTCTCACCCTCCACACCGCCGTGGACAACGACCACAAGAGGAACCACCCAAGCCCCTCACTCTGTCAGCACAGCCAAAACCTCCACCTCCCTCGTCTCACACCCCTCCGCACCTGCCCACTCTGGGACCACATCTGCTCCACGCACCACCATCTCCCCCAAGACTACCAGTAGAGGCACCGGGAGCCCCGGCACACAAACAGCCACGGCCACACCCAACGGGCCACATACTCCCTTCACTTCTCACTCCGCCCCCACAGGTTCCGTGTCCACCACCTCCCACATTACAGGGCCGCCCACCGGAACATCCTTCCGGACCACCACCACCTTCCCAACCGCATCTCCATCCAAGACCACTCAATCCACTCAGGTCCCAAACTCTGCCACCTTCTCTGTCACTCCCACTTCTCACAGAGTGATCACCCCAACACAACCAGAGACCCACTCTCCTTACATCTCTACTGCAAGGCCAGCGGGCTCCTCTCCACCATCCACACACGTCCCTGCCACAGGCACAGTGCTCTCACCCTCCACACCGCCGTGGACAACGACCACAAGAGGAACCACCCAAGCCCCTCACTCTATCAGCACAGCCAAAACCTCCACCTCCCTCGTCTCACACCCCTCCGCACCTGCCCACTCTGGGACCACATCTGCTCCACGCACCACCATCTCCCCCAAGACCACCAGTAGAGGCACCGGGAGCCCCGGCACACAAACAGCCACGGCCTCGGCCACACCCAACGGGCCACATACTCCCTTCACTTCTCACTCCGCCCCCACAGGTTCCGTGTCCACCACCTCCCACATTACAGGGCCGCCCACCGGAACATCCTTCCGGACCACCACCACCTTCCCAACCGCATCTCCATCCAAGACCACTCAATCCACTCAGGTCCCAAACTCTGCCACCTTCTCTGTCACTCCCACTTCTCACAGAGTGATCACCCCAACACAACCCGAGACCCACTCTCCTTACATCTCTACTGCAAGGCCAGCGGGCTCCTCTCCACCATCCACACACGTCCCTGCCACAGGCACAGTGCTCTCACCCTCCACACCGCCGTGGACAATGAGCACCAGAGGAACCACCCAAGCCCCTCACTCTGTCAGCACAGCCAAAACCTCCACCTCCCTCGTCTCACACCCCTCCGCACCTGCCCACTCTGGGACCACATCTGCTCCACGCACCACCATCTCACCCAAGACCACCAGTAGAGGCACCGGGAGCCCAGGGACACACACAGCCACGGCCTCGGCCACACCCAACGGGCCACATACTCCCTTCACTTCTCACTCCGCCCCCACAGGTTCCGTGTCCACCACCTCCCACATTACAGGGCCGCCCACCGGAACATCCTTCCGGACCACCACCACCTTCCCAACCGCATCTCCATCCAAGACCACTCAATCCACTCAGGTCCCAAACTCTGCCACCTTCTCTGTCACTCCCACTTCTCACAGAGTGATCACCCCAACACAACCCGAGACCCACTCTCCTTACATCTCTACTGCAAGGCCAGCGGGCTCCTCTCCACCATCCACACACGATCCTGCCACAGGCACAGTGCTCTCACCCTCCACACCCCCGTGGACAACGACCACAAGAGGAACCACCCAAGCTCCTCACTCTGTCAGCACAGCCAAAACCTCCACCTCCTTCGTGTCACACCCCTCCGCACCTGCCCACTCTGGGACCACATCTGCTCGACGCACCACCATCTCACCCAAGACCACCAGTAGAGGCACCGGGAGCCCGGGGACACACACAGCCACGGCCTCGGCCACACCCAACGGGCCACATACTCCCTTCACTTCTCACTCCGCCCCCACAGGTTCCGTGTCCACCACCTCCCACATTACAGGGCCGCCCACCGGAACATCCTTCCGGACCACCACCACCTTCCCAACCGCATCTCCATCCAAGACCACTCAATCCACTCAGGTCCCAAACTCTGCCACCTTCTCTGTCACTCCCACTTCTCACAGAGTGATCACCCCAACACAACCAGAGACCCACTCTCCTTACATCTCTACTGCAAGGCCAGCGGGCTCCTCTCCACCATCCACACACGTCCCTGCCACAGGCACAGTGCTCTCACCCTCCACACCGCCGTGGACAATGACCACAAGAGGAACCACCCAAGCCCCTCACTCTGTCAGCACAGCCAAAACCTCCACCTCCCTCGTCTCACACCCCTCCGCACCTACCCACTCTGGGACCACATCTGCTCCACACACCACCATCTCCCCCAAGACCACCAGTAGAGGCACCGGGAGCCCCGGCACACAAACAGCCACGGCCTCGGCCACACCCAACGGGCCATATACTCCCTTCACTTCTCACTCCGCCCCCACAGGTTCCGTGTCCACCACCTCCCACATTACAGGGCCGCCCACCGGAACATCATTCCGGACCACCACCACCTTCCCAACCGCATCTCCATCCAAGACCACTCAATCCACTCAGGTCCCAAACTCTGCCACCTTCTCTGTCACTCCCACTTCTCACAGAGTGATCACCCCAACACAACCAGAGACCCACTCTCCTTACATCTCTACTGCAAGGCCAGCGGGCTCCTCTCCACCATCCACACACGTCCCTGCCACAGGCACAGTGCTCTCACCCTCCACACCCCCGTGGACAATGAGCACCAGAGGAACCACCCAAGCCCCTCACTCTGTCAGCACAGCCAAAACCTCCACCTCCCTCGTCTCACACCCCTCCGCACCTGCCCACTCTGGGACCACATCTGCTCCACGCACCACCATCTCACCCAAGACCACCAGTAGAGGCACCGGGAGCCCAGGGACACACACAGCCACGGCCTCGGCCACACCCAACGGGCCACATACTCCCTTCACTTCTCACTCCGCCCCCACAGGTTCCGTGTCCACCACCTCCCACATTACAGGGCCGCCCACCGGAACATCCTTCCGGACCACCACCACCTTCCCAACCGCATCTCCATCCAAGACCACTCAATCCACTCAGGTCCCAAACTCTGCCACCTTCTCTGTCACTCCCACTTCTCACAGAGTGATCACCCCCAACACACCCAGAGACCCACTCTCCTTACATCTCTACTGCAAGGCCAGCGGGCTCCTCTCCACCATCCACACACGTCCCTGCCACAGGCACAGTGCTCTCACCCTCCACACCGCCGTGGACAACGACCACAAGAGGAACCACCCAAGCCCCTCACTCTGTCAGCACAGCCAAAACCTCCACCTCCCTCGTCTCACACCCCTCCGCACCTGCCCACTCTGGGACCACATCTGCTCCACGCACCACCATCTCCCCCAAGACCACCAGTAGAGGCACCGGGAGCCCCGGCACACAAACAGCCACGGCCTCGGCCACACCCAACGGGCCACATACTCCCTTCACTTCTCACTCCGCCCCCACAGGTTCCGTGTCCACCACCTCCCACATTACAGGGCTGCCCACCGGAACATCCTTCCGGACCACCACCACCTTCCCAACCGCATCTCCATCCAAGACCACTCAATCCACTCAGGTCCCAAACTCTGCCACCTTCTCTGTCACTCCCACTTCTCACAGAGTGATCACCCCAACACAACCCGAGACCCACTCTCCTTACATCTCTACTGCAAGGCCAGCGGGCTCCTCTCCACCATCCACACACGTCCCTGCCACAGGCACAGTGCTCTCACCCTCCACACCGCCGTGGACAATGAGCACCAGAGGAACCACCCAAGCCCCTCACTCTGTCAGCACAGCCAAAACCTCCACCTCCCTCGTCTCACACCCCTCCGCACCTGCCCACTCTGGGACCACATCTGCTCCACGCACCACCATCTCACCCAAGACCACCAGTAGAGGCACCGGGAGCCCAGGGACACACACAGCCACGGCCTCGGCCACACCCAACGGGCCACATACTCCCTTCACTTCTCACTCCGCCCCCACAGGTTCCGTGTCCACCACCTCCCACATTACAGGGCCGCCCACCGGAACATCCTTCCGGACCACCACCACCTTCCCAACCGCATCTCCATCCAAGACCACTCAATCCACTCAGGTCCCAAACTCTGCCACCTTCTCTGTCACTCCCACTTCTCACAGAGTGATCACCCCAACACAACCCGAGACCCACTCTCCTTACATCTCTACTGCAAGGCCAGCGGGCTCCTCTCCACCATCCACACACGATCCTGCCACAGGCACAGTGCTCTCACCCTCCACACCCCCGTGGACAACGACCACAAGAGGAACCACCCAAGCTCCTCACTCTGTCAGCACAGCCAAAACCTCCACCTCCCTCGTCTCACACCCCTCCGCACCTACCCACTCTGGGACCACATCTGCTCCACACACCACCATCTCCCCCAAGACCACCAGTAGAGGCACCGGGAGCCCCGGCACACAAACAGCCACGGCCTCGGCCACACCCAACGGGCCATATACTCCCTTCACTTCTCACTCCGCCCCCCACAGGTTCCGTGTCCACCACCTCCCACATTACAGGGCCGCCCACCGGAACATCATTCCGGACCACCACCACCTTCCCAACCGCATCTCCATCCAAGACCACTCAATCCACTCAGGTCCCAAACTCTGCCACCTTCTCTGTCACTCCCACTTCTCACAGAGTGATCACCCCAACACAACCCGAGACCCACTCTCCTTACATCTCTACTGCAAGGCCAGCGGGCTCCTCTCTATCATCCACACACGTCCCTGCCACAGGCACAGTGCTCTCACCCTCCACACCGCCGTGGACAACAACCACAAGAGGAACCACCCAAGCCCCTCACTCTGTCAGCACAGCCAAAACCTCCACCTCCCTCGTCTCACACCCTTCCGCACCTGCCCACTCTGTGACCACATCTGCTCCACGCACCACCATCTCCCCCAAGACCACCAGTAGAGGCACCGGGAGCCCGGGGACACACACAGCCACGGCCTCGGCCACACCCAACGGTCCACATACTCCCTTCACCACTCACTTTGCTCCCACGGTTTCAGTCTCCACCACCTCACAATCCACTTCTCTCACCACCCGAGTTCCTACGCCCAGCCTCATGTCATCCACGCTGGGGGTGACATCCATTCAAAGTTCTCCAGCCACGAACCTCACTACCAAGCATCCTGGGACCACTGGACTGCTGACCACTGTCTTCCTGACCAGCTCCATCACTGCGCACAGAAGCTCCTCCTCCCCCACATCACGGTCCTCCGCCTCCTCTCTCCTCACATCCGGGCCCAGCTTCTCCAGTGAGTGCTGTCTCCACAGCCTAATTAATGACCCCGTGCACTGCCTCCTCCAAGCCTAGGCTCTCTACTGGGCAGCACTCTGGGACGCTCTCATGGAGCCCCCACCTTTTCCTGACCACTTACCCTGCCTGATGACCCCTTGGGCTTCCTCGTCCCCTCCCTCCTCTGTCCCCCTCCCTGTGCTCACATCACACCTGGCTCACTGCTGTGCTGGAGGTGAGCAGGCCTCCTTTCCTGCCCCTGAAGCCCTCTCCTCTCCGGCACAGCAAGGCCGCCTGGGGCGTGGTGCACCAAGTTGGAGAGCCAGCTCAGCCTCTGACCAGCTGTGTGCTCTGGGTGTCCCCAGCTGTGCCGTGAGGGGGTCTGGGTCTCATGTCCCCCACCACGCTTCCCCATACCTCTGCTCTCTGTCCTGTTCTATGCCTTGTGTTCTCCCACCCTTGGTACCTGTTCTCAACCCTCCTTGACAGGGCGTCAGTTCCTCTCTCCCTCCTCCCCAGCATCCTCTCTAGCTTCCTTCTTCCTCCTCCCCAGCATCCTCTCTAGCTTCCTTCTTCCTCCTCCCCAGCATCCTCTCTAGCTTCCTCCTCCCTCCTCCCCAGCATCCTCCTCCCTCCTCCCCAGCATCCTCTCTAGCTTCCTCCTCCCTCCTCCCCAGCATCCTCCTCCCTCCTCCCCAGCATCCTCTCTAGCTTCCTCCTCCCTCCTCCCCAGCATCCTCCTCCCTCCTCCCCAGCATCCTCTCTAGCTTCCTCCTCCCTCCTCCCCAGCATCCCCTCTCCCTCCTCCCCAGCATCCTCTCTAGCTTCCTCCTCCCTCCTCCCCAGCATCCTCCTCCCTCCTCCCCAGCATCCTCCTCCCTCCTCCCCAGCATCCTCCCTCCTCCCCAGCATCCTCCCTCCTCCCCAGCAACCCCTCTCCCTCCTCCCCAGCATCCTCCTCCCTCCTCCCCAGCATCCTCCTCCCTCCTCCCCAGCATCCTCCTCCCTCCTCCCCAGCATCCCCTCTCCCTCCTCCCCAGCATCCTCCCTCCTCCCCAGCATCCCCTCTCCCTCCTCCCCAGCATCCTCCTCCCTCCTCCCCAGCATCCTCCCTCCTCCCCAGCATCCCCTCTCCCTCCTCCCCAGCATCCTCCTCCCTCCTCCCCAGCACCCTCCCTCCTCCCCAGCATCCCCTCTCCCTCCTCCCCAGCATCCCCTCTCCCTCCTCCCCAGCATCCTCCCTCCTCCCCAGCATCCCCTCTCCCTCCTCCCCAGCATCCCCTCTCCCTCCTCCCCAGCATCCTCCTCCCTCCTCCCCAGCATCCCCTCTCCCTCCTCCCCAGCATCCCCTCTCCCTCCTCCCCAGCATCCTCCTCCCTCCTCCCCAGCATCCTCCCTCCTCCCCAGCATCCCCTCTCCCTCCTCCCCAGCATCCTCCCTCCTCCCCAGCATCCCCTCTCCCTCCTCCCCAGCATCCTCCCTCCTCCCCAGCATCCTCCCTCCTCCCCAGCATCCCCTCTCCCTCCTCCCCAGCATCCCCTCTCCCTCCTCCCCAGCATCCTCCTCCCTCCTCCCCAGCATCCCCTCTCCCTCCTCCCCAGCATCCTCCTCCCTCCTCCCCAGCATCCTCCTCCCTCCTCCCCAGCATCCCCTCTCCCTCCTCCCCAGCATCCTCCTCCCTCCTCCCCAGCATCCTCCTCCCTCCTCCCCAGCATCCCCTCTCCCTCCTCCCCAGCATCCTCCTCCCTCCTCCCCAGCATCCCCTCTCCCTCCTCCCCAGCATCCTCCTCCCTCCTCCCCAGCATCCTCCTCCCTCCTCCCCAGCATCCTCCTCCCTCCTCCCCAGCATCCCCTCTCCCTCCTCCCCAGCATCCTCCTCCCTCCTCCCCAGCATCCTCCTCCCTCCTCCCCAGCATCCCCTCTCCCTCCTCCCCAGCATCCTCCTCCCTCCTCCCCAGCATCCCCTCTCCCTCCTCCCCAGCATCCTCCTCCCTCCTCCCCAGCATCCTCCTCCCCCCTCCCCAGCATCCTCCTCCCTCCTCCCCAGCATCCTCTCCCTCTTGGGTGTTCCTCCACGGCAACCATTGCCTGGCCTGGGCTCCCCTCACAAGCCCCAGGCAGGACGGTTCACAGTGACACGTTTCTCCTGGAAACGGCCCAGGTGCAGGTCAGAGCTCACGGGTCCCCTCAGGGACCACAGAGCCTGCGGGAAGCTCCCACATGGTGACACTGATGGCCTCTCCTCGTCCCTCCCGCAGGTTCGGAGCCCAGCACACCTGACACACCTATGCCCGCAGGTAGGTATCAGCTGGGAGGGGAGGTGGCTGGGGAGGCGGGGAGCAGCGTGGGACTCGGCCTCATCCCGAGACAGCCTTGGACCTCGGGGAGACCAGCAGGCTTTATTCCCGGGGTGAGGTCTGAGATCCGTGGGGCTCGGACAAGGAGAGACAGCATAGGGGGGGCCAGGTAAGTGCCGTCCGGCCCCCACGGGCCCCGTCTCCTCTCACCTCCTGGCTCCCTGGGCCGGCGTCACTGCCCGCCCCACACGGACAGGGCTTGAGGGGCGCAGGCCCAGAGCCCGCAGGCCCGCCAGCCCCACTCCTGAGGGCCGGGGTACAGACCCCGGAGGCGCCGCCCCGTCACCTGGCTCTGGGGCTGGCGTCTCACTGCCTGCCCGCACTTCTCAGAGGTCTGCCGAGTGCGGGAGCTGGAGGAGGAGGTCACTTACCAGGGGTGCACAGCCAACGTGACCGTGACCCGCTGCGAGGGTGTGTGCGCCTCCTCGGCCAGGTGAGCCGTCAGTGGGCAGTCTCCCAGCTTGGAGCCGCCTTACCCAACACAGGCTCCCAGGGGTGGGCGGGCAGGTCCAGCGGAATCTCCCGCCCCTGTCTCAACCACCCTTGCAGCTGACCCCCGACAGCGACAGTGGGGGAAGGTCAACCACAGAGGCCCCGCCCTGAGGCCCCTGCCGGCGTCTGCCCTTGTCTGGGTGGTTGGGGAGGAATGGAGATCCTTCCCCGAGGCCGCAGGCTTGACCATGTGCCCTCGGTCGATTCTCTAGTTTCAACGCGTACACCAACCAAGTGGACACCCTCTGCAGCTGCTGCCACCCCCTCGGCTACTATGAGAAGCAGCTGGTACTGCCCTGTCCAGACCCCGGAGCACCGGGCAAGCAGCTGGTGCTCACGCTGCAAGTGTTCAAAACGCTGCACGTGTGGCCTCTGGCGCTGCAGAGACCAGGGGCCAGCCCCGCCGGTGAGAGGATGAAGCACCGCTCCCAACCCCACCCCTCCCACCCCCGCTTGCTGTGCCTAGCAGCCCCTTTCTAGGCATGGCCTCAGAGCCTTGGGGTGCAGCTCATCCAGGCACCTGCAGGAAGGGCCTACCGGGCAGGGGTCCCACAGACCCTGGCCCACCCGACACAAGCCTTTCAGAACACACCCACCAGTCGTCCACACTGCCTCCCGGCCTTGGAGGGCAGCTGCCCAGCCCTGTCCAGCCGGACGCTGGGGCCCGAGGAAGGGCAGCGATGAGCGGGGAAGAGGCAGCAAGGGGAGGGGCCGAGCAGTCAGGAAGGGAATTGAGGGTACCAGCCTGCCCACCACACAGCCCACCCTGGGGCGGGGGTCCCAGCGCTGCTCTCGACAAAGCCCCGCGAACAGAGGACAAATAAACTGGCCCTGGTCAAGGCACGAGGCCACCCTGAGCTCTGCTTGTCGTCTCCATGCCCCTTGGCACCCGTGAGCCCCGAGCCCCACCTGCCCCATGAGGCCGGGCGGCATCGGCCAGACCCGCCCCCGCAGGCCCTCTCGCCCTCCTTGGGCCCACCTCCAGGGTCCCTCCCTCACTCGGGACTCTCCTGGGGGCCTCCCTCCTGTGGGATCTTGCTCTCAGTCTGTGGTGGGGTCACCGCCCCACACACACCCCGTGAGCTCTGGAGGCTCGTTCCCCAGGAGGAACCCTTAGACCAGGGGTCCTCAAACTTTTTAAATAGGGGGCCAGTTCACTGTCCCTCAGACCGTGGGAGGGCCGGACTATAGTTTAAAAAAAAAACTATGAACAAATTCCTATGCGCACTGCGGGCCTGCGACGAGTCGGCTGCTAAGCAGGACAGGCAGCGGCACCCGGTGGGCCGGATCCATGTCCTCGGCAGGCCGCATGTGGCCCGCGGGCCGTAGTTTGAGGACCCCTGGCTTAGACCCGCGGCCTCCAGGCTGCAGACTACCCCACACGTCCTGCCCAGAGGAGAGCCAAGGCTGGATGGGGGCCCAGCAGGAGAACCCCAGAGGCTCAACCATACACCCTGAACCCCCGTGCAGAGCGAAGGCACGTCCCCTCCAGCGCACCGAAGCTTCTGCGTGGCTGGGCAGCCACACTCTGGAGCCGCGGTCGCCAACTGGTGGTCCGTGAGGTCCGGAAGGTTGGCGACGGCTCCTCTGGAGGACGAGCCACCCCAGGCAGGCGCCCTGCCGCGTCACGGGGTCCATGGCCAGCAAGGCCTCCAAGACGGGCCTCCCGCTGCATGTGGGGGCTTTCCCTCCACCTTCCCGTCACTGCCCCGTCCCTCCTGGGACAACACACCCGTTCCTGTCGTGGTCCTGGTGTGGCCCTGGGAGGAGCACACTTCATGGCGGCTGCTCCTACAGTGGCCTCAGCCTAGGTGTAGCTCCAGGGAGGGCGCACACAGACCCAGGAGAACCCCGCGGGCGGGCGGGCGGGCGGGCCACATGGCAGTGCCAGAGCACCACGCACCACCCGCAGCTTGAGCAGAAGCCCCGCCAGCGGTTAACCTACACACTGAAGGGGAACTGAAAGGCCCCTCGTGCCCTCCAGGACCCCTGGACACAGGCGCACGCGGAGGTGCTGGTTACTCGGGTGTCTGTGGGTCACAGAGCACGCACGCGGGCGGGGGCCACAGACGGTGGGTGTGGGAACCCGGTGGGGTGCCTGCAGTGTGGCTGCCCCAGGCCCAGAGGGAGCCTCCGCGCCTCTGCCTCCCCGGGGCCCACACCACAGCACAGGCTCATGCGGGTCTGAGGCGCCTCTCGGGGTGCCCAGTGCCTGCTGGGAAACTGGGAAACCAACGAAGCCCTGGCTCCTCCTAGGCCCTCAGGTGCCACCTGCCAGGCTGAGCTGCCGCCCTCTGCGCACCAGCCCCACACAGAACAGGGGCCCTGGCTGGCTGGGCTCCTGGGTGGCCAGCTCAGGGTGCAGACGTGCAGGTTGGCGGCCAGGACGGGGTGACCACCACCAGAGCCGAGTGCTGAGTGGCCTCCTGCGCCCATGCCAGCCACGGTCTGCAGCTCTGGCTGCAGCTATGACCCAGGGACAGCGGCTCTGGCGGCCTAAGGCTGCCAAAAGGGAAGAGGCCAGCTTGCCTTCTAGAATCTTCTCTGCTGGTCACATTTAACCCTCCAATCACAGATGGGAACCAGTCCCTGGCCACGACAGTGAAGCCCAAAGATGAGTGAGGTCAGCTACACACCCTATAGAGCGCCCCCATGCCTTCCCCCGCGCAGTCGGTGCTACAAACCCCGTTGGGACCACCGTGCTGGAAGGAAGCCGAACCCAGCGGGATGCACGTGTGGGGAGGCAGAACAGAGGGCCCCTCATCTAGACCGTGACTCCTGCCCTGGGAGAGCCATGCTCAGCGCTGCAGCCGGCATGCTCTGGGCTCAGGCCCCAAGGCCCAAGCACAGGGCCAGGCCACATGGGGACCTCGTCGCGTCCCCCCTGCCCTGGCGGCTCCCCCCACAACAGGCACCTGCCTGGTTAGTAAGGTTGAGCCCCACGACGAAACACTGCTGCCTGCCTTCGAGAAGCGGAGGAGCAGCAGCGCAGCAGCGGCATTTTGATAAAGTTTCAGAAAACTATCCATTTCCATTCAAACTTCTAGTTTCCCTTTAATTTGTAGGTTTAACCACAGAACTGTCCTGATTTCTATAAAAACGGATCCCAGGGCCGCCCTCCTGACCTGGCAGGCCGACTGCGGTGCGGGCTCAGCCTCTCCCCTCACACTGCGCACTGTCCCGTCCACCCCGAGGGACGAGGCAGGCTGGGCGGGCCTGCGCGGCTGTGCACACAGTGGCTGAGGCGAGGAGATGCGGGGCTAGAACTGCTCCGACAGCAGCGCGCACAGTCTCTGGGAGACGGTCTCCTTGCTCGTCCGCAGCGTGAGCCGGTACATCTGCAACAGAGAGGCGGGTCGGGGCCGCCCAGGTTCACGGCCCGGGCACAGCCCAGGCGGCCGCCTCGCACTCCCCCGCTCAGCCCTGGTCCTCCCGGGGCGCCCAAAGCTCTGGAGCCTCGGGCACATCACACTGGGCCACGGCTGAACAGAAGCCTGAGGTGGCACGCGCCGGTGGGCACGGGAGCCGCTGCTGGGGGACAATCTCAGCCCCGAAGGGCAGGGGCAGCTGCTCATCAACTAGCCCCACGTGGGCCTGAGAGCGCGCTCCTCGCTGCGTCCCACCCGCCGTCGGCGCAAAGGCCTGCCCAGAGCACGCAGCAGCGCTGCCCGCAGCCCAGGGGCCCGTCAGCGGGAAGGCCACAGGACTGCCGCCGCGAGGGGAGGCGGAGCTGGCGGCCAGGGCACGTGGAACTTTCGGGTGGGACGGAATGTCGTGTGCAGGTGGGGGGTTCCCCTGGGCACTCAGGACCCCACGCTGGGATCAGTCTCCCGGGGCCATCACACAGTGAAGCAACGCAGCGCAGGCAGCCACGTCCTCAAGGGCCTCACCTGGGCCTGGAGGTTCGGCTCCAAGCGCAACAAGCACCCGATCTGGGTGGTTCTGGTGTGGATGATCCCGGCCCCCACGAAATTGGCAGGATTCGGATCGACCTCTTCCAGGAGTGCGGAACCAAAGCCAATGATCTGTGCCAAGGAAACGGGAGAGCTGGGACCCGGCAGCCGGGAGGGGGGGGACACGGGGCCGCCCCGGGAGCGCCGCCAACAAGGCCGTCACCTTGGCTTTGGTGATTTCTGTGTCCATTGGATGCTTTGCCTTGAAAATGTTCTGCACCTCCTGCTGGGGACTGAGACACAAACCAGCGTCAGACAGTCTGCTGAGGGGCCACAGGCCCGGCCGCCCTCCCCTCCCCGCACAGGGCCGCTCACCTGCTCAGCTGCTTCCAGCGCTGGAAGAAATCCTGGGAGGCCATTTCTGTGGGCTGGAAGAACTTGTTGAGTGTGATGGGCAACTTGACGGACACATTCTGAAAGGTTCCGCCATACCTGCGGGCAAGAGCGTGCTGAGGAGAGCCACGCAGCAGGGGACCGCCATCAGCTGGGGGCCCGGCCCTGCCTGCCCATCTCCAGGCACAGAGGGCTGCGGTCCGAGGCGGGGGACCCCCACCCCAGCGCCTCATCGATCCGCCCCGCTGGAGGGCTGGCCTGCCCACGGCGGCAGCGTGACTGGAGGGTGGCCGGTCTGGCCCGTGCATGGTCACTGAGAGGACCGCTCCGCCTGCTCCTGGGCACCTGTCCTTCAGTGGACGCTCTGCTCTGGCCAAGCGCCCGAGGACGTCCACCCCTCACCTTCCCCATCAGGCCACGCCCACACTCCAAGTCAGTTGAAATTGTCGCGTTTTTCCTCTTTTCATGAAAAGAAAATGGGCCTGTTTCCCTCAATTCTACAAAGTATATGACCTTCAGTTCTCTGTGTATTTGATGTTTGAAAACATGCTTTTCCATGCCCGTGGGTGTAGCTCAGCGGCTGCGTGTCGACCCAGGAACCAAGAGGTCACCGGTTCAATTCCTGGTCAGGCACACGCCTGCGTAGTGGGCTCAATCCCCTGTGGGGAGCGTGCAAGAGGCATCGGACTGATGATGTTTCTCTCATCATGATTCTTTCCATCTCTAGCCCTCTCCCTTTCTCTCTCTCTAAAAGTCAATAAAAAAATATTTTTAAAAAATACGTGCTTTTCCAAAAATGTAACTTTACGAACACCCAACAGAGAACTAACTGGTCGACCACGTACCCTCTATTGTAGCCAATGAAGAATGACAGTAATGAGCCAGTAGCAACACCAAACATCAGTGGGGGTTTCTTTGGTAATCAAAACAGTGTCTGCAGAAGCGCTCACAGCAGACGAGGCCTGGAGGGACCCCCCCTGCAGCGGACTTCGGGGCAGCAGGCGAGCAGCGGCACAGGGGACCTGATGGCCCCGCCCCAGATGACACGCCAGCAGGCACCGCGGGGTCTGGACTCGCTCTCCCCACCTCCACCCTCTGTAGCTGGTGTTGCAGCTGAGCAAGGACGAATGGCTCCCGGGGACACAGCTGCGCGCAGGCCAGCCCGTCCCTCAAGCTCCAGGCCAGAGCCGCGTTGGGACACCCCGCCGGCCAGCAGCGCCCACCTGGGCTCTCACCTGAACTGGATGTTGAGGACTGGCGCCTCGGTGAAGTCCGACACGCACTCGATGTTGACAACCTGCTGCACCTGCGCGCCCCCATCCACTGTCGGGTCCACGGGCTTGGTCTGCAGGCTCAGGTGTGTGCACGTCAAGGCCATTTCAACAAGCGAAGGGGGTCCGAGCCAAGCCAGCCTGCACTCCCGGGCCCAGGCAGCCCAGTGGTAAGAGACCTTCTAAAGGGGCTCAGGAGAGTGGGCTCACGCTACTGCTCTGGGACGAAACCTTTAGTAGAGTGGACCCTACGTACGAGTATTGTTACTGCCTATGCTGAAACAGCCTGAACAGGCCACGTTTAAAATGCACTTGTCTCGAGATAAAAGTGGGCAGGCAGCGCCCCCCTCTGGTCAAGCCGGGCCTTGCTCGCCACCACTACGTGGCCAGCCCACCTGGAGGGAGAACGGTGGACACTAAGGGGGATGCCATACTGGCCGGAAGAGCTCCCACATCACTGCCTTTCTGGGGGGACAAGCCTCCGTCTCAACAGACACCAGCTCGCCAGTGAGGGGGGCCCGCTGTGTCCGGCAGCAGCAGCCCTGGAAACCCGCCGAGAGGGACACCGGAGCTCAGAGGGACTACCGATGCCACAGGAGAGAGAAGCAAGTGGACAGGGGCTCCACGGAGCCGAGAGCCAGGAGCAGACGCTGCCTGGCAAGTGGGAGCAGCACCTGAGAGAGGGCAGCACCTGGGAATATCCTGCTGCTCCGACTTTTTGAAAGCCTTGTCACCACCCTCCTCCCCCCCCAGGGCCGCTGGCAGGGGCGTGGGCAGGCGGAACCAAGGATATTGGCCTGAAGGTCGTCTGAGCAGATCAGCGTTGGAGTGAAGTTTAAGAACTGCGTGGAGGTCTTATTCCCATAAAATATAAACATGCGACCTAGGAGGAGAGTCTGTCTCAAACATGTTTCACACAAACCCCGAGGAGTAGCAGAAAGACCAAGAGCCCCACACCCCGAGAGCTGGGCTCCCCCGGCCCCACAACCTGCGCCGCCGCCCCCTGCAGGAACCCGGGCGCCGCCCCAGCAAGTGTCCTCGCCACTGCCGCCGTGCCCTGGACTCGCGTGGCGGACGTTTAGGACGCTGCCCTTAGGACAGAGACCTTACACGAATCTCTGCACACGTTTTTATACCCTCTGAGTTCAGAATAGAAAGTGAGCCGCAAATCCCCAAAAGAGCCAGCAGTTCAGCATCGCTCCTCCCACAACTTAAAAATCAACAGCCCGGCCCGGCCGGTGTGGCTCAGTGGTTGAGCGTCGATCTATGAACCAGGAGGGCAGGGATCAATTCCCGGTCAGGGCACATGCCCAGGGTTTCAGGCTCCATCCCCAGTGCGGGGAGTGCAGGAGGCAGCCGATCCATGGTTCTCTCTCATCCTTGATGTTTCTCTTTCTCTCTCTCCCCGTCTCCCTTCCTCTCTGTAATCAATAAAAATATACATATTTTTGAACATCAACACCCCAAACCCAGGGAAGCCCGTGAGGCCACCTAAATCAAAGCGAGAATAACGTGTCACAACCCATGTTCACTGCAGTGACAGTGTGAGTCCTCGCAAGCCCCCAGGTCCCTGGAGCACGCACGCTGGTTCTCTCCTTTTTCTCCCACCTTCACTTGTTTTTACCACCTTCGCATCTCTAAGGGCACAGCTCAGGCGTGAGCACAGTCACGCTGTGGGGCAGCCGTGACCACCACCTTCTCCAGAACTTGCCATCCTCCCAGACTGACACTTTGTCAAACCCCGTTAAACACTCACTCCCCGCCCCTCCCCGAGCCCGTCACCCACCATCTACTTCCTGTCTCTGTGGATCTGACCCCTCGAGTGGGTCACACAGGGTCTGTCCCTCTGGGTCTGGATTACTCCCTCAGGACAGTGTCCTCACGGTCCCTCCCCTTTAAGGCAGAGTGAGATTCCGTGTGCGGGTGGACCACATGCTGTGTATCCATCCTCCGTCCGCGGACACACAGGCTGCCTCCGTGTTTTAGCTACTGTGACTAATGCTGCTGTGAGCATGGGGTTCAAGTGTCTTTTCAAGACCCTGCTTTCAAATTTTTGGGGGGTGTACCCAAAAGTGGAATTGCTGGGTTATGCGGTATTTCTGTTTAATTTGATTTTCTCTTTCTTAATCCTCATCGGAGGATGTGTACTGATTTTTAGAGAGTGAGGGTTAGGGAGAGAAAAAACATTGATCGGCAGCCTCCTGTACGCACCCACCTGGGGATCCGACCCGAAACCTAGGTAAGTGCCCTGACCGGGACTCAAGCCCACAACCTGTTTCTGGTCATACAGGACGACGCTCCCACAGCTGAGCACCTGGCGGGGCGACTGCTGAATTTTGGATCCCGCAGCGGCTGCCGTGGCTCCCTCTCCTGTCCGCGCCAGCACCGGCTAGCCCGGCCCTGCGACGGGCCACTCTGACAGGCATGGCATCTACACCACACAGGGGCTCCCGGCGGCTCTGACTGCATTTCTCTGATGGCCAGCGACGGGGAGCATCTTCCCGTGCCTTCGGCCACCCACACGCCCCCCTTAGACACACGTCTAGTCCCTGCCCGGCCTTTAACGAGGCTGCTTGTCTGTCTGCTGAGCTGAAGCACCTACATATCCTCAACCTAAACCTTACCAGGCATATGACTTGGGAATATTTCCTCCCATAATCTCTAAGAGAAGTTTTCATTAAGTAATCAAACACGTACCTAAATTCTGCCGAAATTCAGATTTGAGTCCAATTTGAAGCAGCTGGTTTTCAAACAACACACCGTTATTTTTACAGACAAACCTGGGGGAGAGGGACAGTATGTGAATCACGCAGCACACCCACTGAAAATATGAAGATGTGCTCTCACCGAGGGTCCAGTGGGCACTAAGGCCAGAAGGACCGAGGGACAGAGGGAGGGAAGCAGGCAATCACCCCAGGGACACGTGCGGAGGGAGGGAAGCAGGCCATCACCCCAGGGACACGTGCAGAGGGAGGGAAGCAGGCAATCACCCCAGGGACACGTGCGGAGGGAGGGAAGCAGGCAATCACCCCAGGGACACGTGCGGAGAAGGAAGTGAGCAGACAGCAGGGACGCCGCAGCGGGAGTGAGCACAGGGACGGGCCTCTGCCTCCCACTGCTCAACAATTCCCCGCTGCTCCTCCCTCCCGCGTGCGGGTCCCAGGCCCACACTGAGGCTGGACCACAGCTCCTCCCGCTGGACAGCCGGTACCAACCTCCATCCAGGGACAACCCTCAGCATGCTGGGCTATGGGAACACACAGGCGGCCCCCCTCCACAACATGGCCCACCCTCCCTCCTCCCCCGCCCCTCAAGGCAGGGTGGTTTCGCACTGCCCAGGAGGCCGGGTTTTGCTCACCACGTGGTATGTACACCACACAGAATCGGGGGAAGCAAAACGACCTGAGTGTCCGTTCACTTGTACTCATCCCAGAGGAGCCCAAGTGCCCTGCCTCCTCCAACATAACCCCACCACCCCGTGAGCTGGTGCTCGCAGCAAGCCCGCCCAGCACCACGGCCCTCACCCCGCTGCGAGGGCCCTGGCAGGAAGGACCTCTGCCCGCTCCGCCCTGCTGACCGGGCCCCGGGTCAGGGGTCAGCAGGGTGTCTGTCTTCGGGAAGCAGGAGATCAACTACCTGGCAAAGTTGTCCTCGGAGCCAGGAGCGAGAGGCGCCACCGCAGAGGGCGAGTCGGAGAACACGTCCACGAGCAGCCCACCGGAGGAGGGGGGCGGGCCTGCGGGCGCGGGGGGCACGGCTCCCAGACCCAGGAGGTCTGCCGACGGAGAAGGCGTGGACTGGAAACCAGGAAAGAAGAGGGTCGGCACGGAGCCCTCTGGGCACGCAGAGGCCAGCTGGGCAGTGCCACGCCCTCCCACGGCCGCCACTGGGCTGTGGGGTGCGGCAGGCGGGTGCAGGCTATGGCCGCTTCTGGGATGCGACTGCCCCAGATCCGGGCCTGAGACCATCACATGGTGCAGACGAGCCCCCCTCACACCACAGAAGTGCCCCCCCTCCCACCAAATCGGGGTGAGAGCAACTGGAAAAATGTCCTGAGAGATCAACGCAACGCCTGCTCGGAGCAGCAAGCCCGTGCACACTGCCCGCTGGGGAGGAGCCGCCCGTGCCCAGGCCGCCGTCACTGCCGCTGTCTCAGGGAGGAGGGCAAAGCAACGCCCACAGAACAAACCTTTAAGAAAATGCTCTGCACCCTGACAAAGACTGACAAAGCCGCTCTGCGCTCACTCTCACACTGATTCACGGGGCCTGGGGAGGGTCTCCACGCTCACTCCCGGGAGCTCCGGCCCACAGCGGGAGCTCGCCCTGGGGCCTGCACCTCTGGGGTGTCCGCCCGCCAAACGTGTGGGGTTCCGATGGTCCACGTCACAGGCAAGAACCAGGGATGTGAACCACTGCGTCCTGACCATCGTCTTGTGTGACCAGGATGTCCCACTGGACACTCAGAGGTCAAATCCGTGTGTCAGACCTGAGACCACATCCTGAGGCGATGCCTGCTGTCGCCATCCTTCGGCTCCGGTTTAACAGACTCACCCTCCCCGGAGCGCGGGGCCGGGAGCTGCAGGAGGACGGAGCCCTTCCATCTGCAGCATGTGGGCGCCCCAGCACTGGCCTCGCCCGCCCCGCCGCCCGGCACAGCCACGCTCAGCACTCACGCATGGAAATCGATGTTTGCATAAACAACTGCTTGTTTCTCTTTCAGATCGAGTTAGGGCCGCGCAGAACTTCTAAAGAACTGCCGGAGGGGCGGGTGGTACTACACGAGATGGAGGACGCTACGAAATGCACATCCCGCAGGTGCGCACGGTTCTGCGTGGGCTGTAGCCCCTCCCCCTGAGCGCCAGGGTGGCTCGGGGTGTGAGGCTCCCGGGCCAAGGGGACAGACTGGATTCTTCGCTCGGAGAAGCTGTCAAGAGCATGAGCAAGGTCTGCAGTGCAGGGAGGTCTGGATGGAACGGCCACCCTCCCGGCACCTGTGACAGCTGCTGCCACGCTGTGCCCCCAGGAGGGGGCGGGGGTGGGAGGCAGCCTGGCGCTGGGCTGAGAGCCACGCGTCTGCAGACAGAATGGGCCTCTCCCCTCTGCCAACGGCTGTAGGGTCTTACCGCTGGTTCCTCCAAAACAGTGCCGGTGCTTTCCAAAGCAGAAACCCCTTCTGTCCGATGAAGGCAAACACATACCACAAAGTTCACAACAGACGTAAGCAAGGCTGTCGTGTGGGGGGCCCCAGGGCATGCAGGGACCCAGCCTTTTCTCCGCCATCTCAGGACTGGGAGGCCTCCCGGGGAGTCCACCTGGCCCCAGTCTGCACAAGCCACCCCTGCTCACTCCGACAGCAAAGAATCACCCAGCAAAAAGCAGCCCCGCCGCCTCGCCGGGTGGCTCGGTTGGGTGGAGCATCGTCCCATACACCAAAAGGTTGTGGGTTCGCTCCCCGGTGGGACGGTCACAGGAGGCAGCAGATCGATGTTTCTCTCTCACGTTGATGTTCCTCCCTCCCTCCCCTCCCTCTAAAACCAATGAAAATATACCCTGGGATGAGGATAAAAATAAACAAATACGGAAGATAAAAGGCACCGGACTGACCAGGAAGAGGCCTCCGCCCACCTGCCCCGTGCATTTCACATCTTGTCACGGTTCCGTTTTCCCAGTGCAGCGCACTGCTAACGCCCTCGGATTCCCATGCGCACGCACCAAGCACTGAAGCCTGGACCCCAGGCCGCTGCATCATGGGCATTAGCTGGGCAAACAGTGTGGCCGAAAGGCACGTACACATCTCAAAAAAGTCAAATAAGGAAGACCCGTGACAACTGTCAAAACGCGTTCAAGTCCAGTTCCGGTGCTGCCGCGAGCACGCCGCCCGCAGAGCTGCTGGACAGAAAGGAGACACCTGGCTGCCCCCGCAGACCGCCTTCACGGTTCTCCTGGACGCAGCCGGAAGGAGTCCCTCGCTCCGCCCCCTGCACCCCCCACCCGCACCCCCACCCTTCGTGGGAGTCTCCCTTCAGACCCAGCACCTCTGTGCAGGCAGGGCTGCCGCTGTCTCCACGGAAACGGCAGCTCCTGAGCAAACCCACGTGGGAGCCGCCTCCACAACCACAGCACTCAGATCCAGGCTGCCAGTGTCTCTGGCAGCAGGATGACCTCTGTGACCCCTTCCCAAGCGGCGTCAGCAGCCCTGTGCTGCCTTCAGGTTCGATTCACTCCGGGCCCCGGGACAAGGTCAAAGGCACGGGCTGAAAAGAAACCCGTGGAAGGGACGAGCACCAGGAGACAAAGCACGCATTCACCATTCACTCCAAAACCAACGCGTCCTGACACTCAGACTGCCTGCCACCGAGCAGGGGACGGGGGGGCCGGCCTGACGGAGGCGCGTCTGGGGAGAAGTCAGCAGGCCCGGACGAGGGGCCTGACAGGTCTGAAGGCCTTGCTCTCAGCGTCCTCGGCCTGAGGGGCAGGACCCGGTCTATGGGGCCCACAAGTGGAGGGGGTCACTCGAGGGCCCTGCCCAGGAGCACCAGCATGGCACGGGCACTGAGTGCCGTCCGCACAAAGGCCACCTGGCGTCGGTCAGCTGCACTGTTCCCATCACTGGACGCCTCTGGGGGAGGAAGCAAAGCTCGCCAGGCTCCCTTTCATCTGGGCGGGCGGAGGCTGGGTCCTGCGGGCCGGTCGCCGCCGAGGGGACCGCCGAGGGGCCAGGTTGGTGTGCCCGCTCTCTGCGAGCCCCAGTCCAGAGCAGACAGCAAGGAAACACACCGCTCTCACCGTGGCACCTCCACCCGGCCAGCATGAAAGGGCACCCTCTGTGCTCGTGCGAGGCTCCAGCACGTCCTACGTAGCAGGAGGGGCTCTAGCCCGATCCAACCTGGAAACCTCTAAGAACAGCACGGGCCGGGGCCACCTTAAACCAGCAGGGTTAGCGGAGGCCTCAGGTGTGCGGCCACCACCAGGCTTCCTCACACTTTCCTCTTTAACCAAAGCTTCTCCCCGGCAGACAGATGCCACGCTGGCCCAAATCTCAGGGCCGGGCAGCACGGGAGCTGGGGCAGGCGCTGGCCTCAGGGAGGGACCCACCGTGGCGCTGGCCGGGGCCGGCTCGGGGCCCCCGTTGACGTCGGGGCCTCGCTCCCGCTTGCCCTCCTCCAGGCCCATCACGGTGCCGGGGCCCTTCTTCTTCTTGAGCTTGGCCAGGATGGACGACTCGCGCTCCGGGAACGGGGGCATCTCCTCCAGGACCGTGGCCTGTGGGGGTGGAGCCAGGTCAGCACGGCGGCGCGGCTGGGGCGGGCCGGCGCCCCGAGGTCTACCCACCAGGATGTCGGTGCTGGCGACAGTGCTGAGCCGCAGGTACTCCACGGCCCGCTGCTGCAGCTCCGCGTCGGCGTTCCTCAGCTGGCTGTCGCTGCGCAGCACATCCTGGATGGTGGGCTTCACCTCCGGGAACAGGTTCACGAACTTGATGTAGGTAGACAGCAGCAAGGCCCGCGTGGGGACGCTGCACAGGTGGAACTTGGAGTGCAGCAGGTTGAACTGCACCAGTGGGCTGGCGGGCGGAGAGAAATGGCGGGAGCTGGGCCCGAGGGTCCCCAGGAGGGACAGGGCCGCTCCACCAGCAAACGCGCCTCCTCTGGGGGCAGGGACCCCACACCCACATCTGCATTTTCAACAGGACCTGTTTGTGTGCAGCTCGCAGGCACAGAGCCATCAGGCCAGAGTGCTGTCCCGCGGCCAGGTCAGACCGCCGTGAGGACCCAGCAGGCACAGCCCAGCACAGCTCCCCGACTCCCCGTGGCTCTTACCTGGATCTCGGGTCCCCAGCTATCAGGTTCCCGAACTCGCCCAGGATGTAGCCGCCCACTTTGACCAGGTTCTCATGGCACGCCGGGGCCTGCAGTGACTGCGAGACAGTGAGCAGGAAGTCAGGGAAGAAGCCAGCGTGGGGAGGACCCTCCTGGCAGGAGCCCGCCCTCCCGCCCTCCCGCCCTCCCGCCCTCCTGCCACGCAGCAGAGCAGCCCCAGAGGCAGCGGCGTGGCCAGTCCCACCTGCAATGAGAGCCGTGCCCCCAAAGCTGACGTTCAAGGCCCCCAGCTCAGGGAGGAAGCCGAGGCACAGCCCCGGGCACTGCACTCAGGTGGCCAGTGACATGGAGGTTAGGGTTGGTGTGCCCGCTCTCCGCGAGCCCCAGTCCAGAGCAGACAGCAAGGAGACACACAACCCTCCCCGTGCATCTCCACCCGGCCAGCATGAAAGGACACCCTTCCATGGAGGACTGAGGGCAGCAGAGGGTCAACAGAACAGGAGCTGGCCCCCCAGGACAGTCAGCAGCAGGTGGAAGGAAGTCAGCCACACCAGGCCGCACCTCCCCGGCCAGCTGGGGTACCTCGAACACTGTCTTGGCGGCGTAGCCCTGCACGTCGTCCCGGTTGATGACGATCTGGATGACACGGTACCACACCTCTTCGCTCACGTAGTCGCCCGCGATCCGGATCAGGTTCAGGATGGTGTCTACGTACCACGTGTAGTCCACGGCATACTTCTCCGCCAAGATGGCGACCTTCAGCACCTGCAGGGGCAGCCACTCAGGGTAGGTGCCCGCGGCCCAGAGCAGCAGGGCATCCGCGTGGGGCTTCAGGGCTGAGCCCACGCAGCCATGCTCAGCGGTGGGCAGCCCCCCGGGTTCCCAAGGGGCCAGGCAGCGGGAGGCTCCCAGGGCCGCCTGAGGAAGCCGCGGCCCGCCAGCAACACGACAAGACACGTCTGGGACACAGGACACGGCACAGCTGCGAGGGCGGCCTGACCACAGCCAGGCCAGCTGGGCGCCTCCCACACCCGCACGCAGAGCAGCCGCACCGTGGGACTCGGGCTCCAGCCGCCTGTCTAGGTAGGGTCTCCCCTCCACTCTCCACGGGGACCCGCCCTCTCAGGAAACAATTTGCTGAAATTCACAAGCATTGGGGCCAGTGCCGTCAGCACTCACAATCTCTTCCCGAATGGAGTAGTCGGCCGTCTCCAAGTAGCTCAGCATCTCGGCCACAATCTGCTGGGCGTTGCTGCGGTCGCACATGGCGTAGAGGAGGTCCACGGCCCGCTGCCGCACGCTCACGTCCCGCTCCGTCTGAGGACAAGGCAGAGTGAAGAGCCCGGGCATGCGCCTCCACCAAACCCCGACACTCACTCTGGGCCCCCCTCACTCACCATCCGAATGCAGAGATCCCCAACGGGCTATGATGAGCAGAGCCCGCACCCCAGTTCACTGCCCCCTCGTCCCTGCACTGCCCGGAATCAAGCTCCGTCTCCTAGGCGACGTCAGAGCCTGTCACTGTGTGGTCACAGACTGGTCCCTCCCGTGTCGCCGGGAACTTGCCACAGGGCTGCTCTCGCCCCGCCCGCCCGCCCGCACAGGAGCTCCTCAGCACAGGGCGGCCGAGGAGCGCGGGCTGGCCAGGAGGAGCGCGGGCTGGCCAGGCAACGTGCAGCAGCGAGGGCGAGCCTGGGGGCCTCGCGGGACTGAGCGCACACGACACCGGGCCTGGGCGGCCCGGGCAGCACGAGGCTTGCTCCAAACCCTGTGGGCCTCCCTTCAGATCACGCCCAACAATGTCTGTAAGTTCGTATAAATATGAAGCGATGGAGTCGAGCCTGTTCGTACTCTAAGCTCGGGGCCAGAACTGCGCCTCAGCAGCCCCCACCTGCTCCCAGCCCTCGAGGGTGCTGGCTAACATCGGGGAGCGCTGTGGACGCTGTGTGTCTGACAACAGGACAAACAGCCTCAACTTGACTCTTCCAAGTCTGGAATTTTAATTCCTTGAAAAAGTTAATTTTCTTTTACAAAGAGTGAGTTTTCTTGGAGACAAAGACAAAATACTTCACTTTCTACCAAAAGGAACTGTTTTCTCCTGGTTCAAATACTTCCTGTGCCTGTGGCACGGGTTAGATGCCGCACGTTCTAACGGTCACTCGCAGGCAGCGGCGGAGGCCGGGCCACAGCACAGCTGCAGGATGCAGGCCACAGGGGCCCCAGCACCCGCATGAGCGCCCGGTGCAGAGCACTTGCCTTCAGCGCGGTGATGACGGTCTCGATGTGGGTCTTCACGGCCTCGTGGGAGAACTCGGAGCTGGCCAGCGTGCACATGCTCTCCAGGGCCAGGTAGCGCAGGTTGGTCTCACGGTGCTGCAGGAACTGGCCCAGCTGGTTGCAGGCGCGGACGAGCAGGTTCGGCTCGCTGCAGGGATGGGGCAGTGGTGAGTGGGGCCGTGTGCACTTCAGCATGGCAGGTTCAAGGCACCACTGCCAAAGAGACACCACGGCCCCCTGGACGCAAAAGCCTTAACCGTAAACCAAGTCAGCTGTCCATCCCCTCTGGTAGTGCCCACAGGGAGAGACCCACGGGAGCTTTTCCAAGCACAGAATTCCACCAACTCCAAAAAGCTGCTGACAGCAGGGCCACCCCCTGCACCCCATCCCGAGCGCACGGCAGCCACCTCGGGGCTCCCGCAGGCTGTGGCCAGGAGTGTGACTCAGCAGAGGTCACCAGCCTGGGGAACCTTGAACAAGTGCCCTGACAGTGGGGGCTCTGGAGGGTAAGTGTGCAGAGACAGGTAGAGAAGAGCCTGGTGGATACTCAAGGACCGGTGCCACGCCATGGGACGGACTCCTGGCTCTGTCTGCATGCTGCTGTCGCTCTTTAAATGCGTTTGATGAAGACACAAAAGCTTCAGCTCACGTGGGAAGTTTGTCTGAGGTGTTACTGGACTGCATTTGGTCACGGGAAAGCACGTGTATGGAGGAGCGGCCGCGCTGCTGCTCTTGGAGAGCGCCAGAACCAGCAGCAGGCGCGAGGCCACGTGCAGGCAGGGCCACGGCAGCAGCTACGGAGACGGCGAGGCAGCAGCCTCCCCGCTGTCCCACTGCCCATGCCCATCTGTGCTGACACCACGGTCACCTCCACGCTTCTCCGGGGACCTGGGCACAGGAAAGCTAACGAGACACGCAGACGGGCGCTCCGTCCTTCCCGTCAGCAGTGGGGTGCCCCGGAGAGACAGCGGAGGCCCTCAGAGAGGCGGTGTGACAGTGCTGAGGGTCCAAGGACAGAGAAGAGGGGCCGCGCAGGAGCAGGCGCTGCTGGGGAAGAGGGCGAGGCCAGGCGCCAAGGCCTGTGCGAGGGGGGGGCTGGGAGGGGCCCGGACGCCAGGTTGCCCGCCAGGTCTGAGGTCAACAAGGAAGAGCGCGCTGCCTGTGTCTGGGACAGTGGTCGGCAAACTCATCAGTCAGCAGAGCCACATATCAACAGGACAACGATTGAGATTTCTTTGGAGAGCCACATTTTTTAAACTTAAACTTCTTCTAACGCCACTTCTTCACAACAGACTCACCCAGGCCGTGGTCTTCTGTGGAAGAGCCACACTCAAGGGGCCAAAGAGCCGCAAGTGGCTCGCGAGCCGCAGTTTGCCGACCACGGGTCTGGGAGGAGCACGTCTCAAACCCGCCGGGGCGGCAGCGGCGAGGTGCCGCCGGCTCACCTGTCGTGGTGGATGATGAGGCTGATGGCCTCGAAGAGCACGGCGTTCTTGGCGTTGGAGTGCTGCACCTTCTTGGACTTGGGCGGCTCCTGCGCCTTGTTCAGGATCGTCTCCAGGCATTCGGTCAGGCGGCCTCGCACGGCAGGGTCTTCTGGGCGGACAGACAGCCATCGGGCAGCTCCCACAGCCCACCCTCCCCCCCGCTGCGCCGCGGTCCTCGCTAGCAAGTCACCTCAAACCGGGAGAACAGCGGCCGTTCAGATTGCGGCTCCATTTAAAACAGGACGATTTAGGAGCTGGGGTAATGACACTTACGTTCTAAGGAAATCACACACATAACTCTTACTGAGATAGAGATTATGTAAGTGAAGAGGAAATAAAAGCTCATGTACGCGGACATACTACGTGATATATGGAAGTTTTAGGGGCCCAGGTTGGGTCGCTCAGCTGGTTAGAGAGTCGTCCTGATACGCCAAGGTTGTGGGTTTGATCCCCAGTCAGGGCACATACAAGAATCAACCAATAAAGGCATAAATAAAATACGTGGAACAAATGTCTGTCTGTCTCTCTCTCTCTCTCTCTCTCTCTCTCTCCCCGCCCCCCTCCCCTCTTGCTCTAAAATCGATAAATATTTTTTTAAAAAAAGCTTTAGGGAACAGGGGAAAAATACTTTTTCCTTGTGCTATTACCAACAGAAGTAAAACGTTACAAGAAACAATACAAAGAGAAGGAAATGTCAGGTTTCTACTCAAACCAGAAGAAACAATGGATCCAAAAGAGTAAGAAAGCAACAAACACATGGGAACATGGGAGAACATGGGAACATGGGAGAACACGGGACCATGGCTACAGAGACACCACCTCCGCGGGCTGAGAAACGGGCCGTGTCAGAGGAGCGAGCCTCCAGCCCTGCGCACTCAGACACAGAGCGGGCCCCGAGGAGCCCCGAGACCTGAACTCAGAGGCGCGAGGAGGGGGACGGGATAAAGGTTCACAAACTACAACGCCTCAGAACCAGCCGAGAGAACTGGAACCCTGGGACGGAAAGGAGGGCGAGGCAAGCACACCTCTGGGCAAGTGGGAGGGTGGGGGTCTGAGTCTGCGTCCCCAGATCTCGGGAGGAGGAGGAGGCGGCGGCAGCCAGCTCCAAGGAGAGGTGTGCAGGGCTGGGGAGCGGGAAGGGCGCCCGCCCCGGGAGGCTGTGCGCTCCGTCCTTGGACTAAAAGGCACTCAGCACAGCCGGTGCCTGACACAGCAAACACCCTGCAGGAAAACAAGTGCCATTCCAATGGAAAGCAATGTTTAAGAAGGGACTGGGAGTATCTCACGACATTTTAATGTCTGTTCTTCAACTAGGATTTCTGTCTCTAGAGACCTCCAGTACTGTTCAAATCAACCACCTTTTCCAAAGAAACAAACACAGAAACCTCCTCCTCCCCCTCCTCCACGTGTATGTTAAGGTTACACAGATTACTGACAACTTAGGATACAAAGTTTCTCATGGTGTCAAGTTTTATTTTAAAAGATTGTTTCAAACCCTGCACTGATCTGATAGTGTATAGAAGCAGAGATAATCCCAGGTCGTAACAATATTGCCAGCTCTCCACTAGCTCTCTCTGGGAAAACCAGGAGGCGTGGCCACCTCACAGAGGGATCCACAGGACAAAAACCAGCGGCAGGAAAGGACTTTTTTTATGTTTTTATTGATTATTTTAGAGAGAGGGGAAGGGAGAGGGAGAGAGAGATAGAAACATCGATGAGAGAGGAACATCGACCAGCTGCCTCCTGCACACCCCTGCCGGGGATCGAGCCTGCAATCTGGGCCTGTGCCCTGACCAGGAATCGAACTGGTGACCTCTTGGTTCATGGGTCACCGCTCAACCACTGAGCCACACCGGCCAGGCAGGAAAGGACTTCAAAGAGAACAAACAAAAGATCTAAGCCTAAGGGGCTGAGCTACCTGTCCGTGTGAGGCCATACCTGGGGGCGGGTAGCACTGTAGCAGCCTCAGAAGTTTGACTGACAACCAGGGAGCCGGGACAAAATAGTAAGTGTAATCCTGCAGGTCTGTTGACGCGGAGGTCACAATCTGTAAGACAGCACAGGGGTGAGACACTGCGGGCAGCTGTCCCCAGGAGGAGCCCCCACTGCAGGGACCCACACAAAGCCACGCTGGTCCTGATTCCACAGGTCACGCACTGACCGAAAACCTGGTCTCATTCAATGTGCTAGAACTATCCAAGACGCTCCTGGGCACTTGAGAGGTGAAGGGGCGCGGCTGTCCCAGGTTCACCCTGCAGTGCCCGCCTCCCTGGGGCAGCTGCTGCTGCTGCTGTGTGATGGCGACCCTGCCTGGGACACACACCCACACGGCTGCTGTGTGACGGCGATCCTGCCTGGGACACACACCCACACGGCTGCTGTGTGATGGCGATCCTGCCTGGGACACACACCCACACGGCTGCTGTGTGATGGTGACCCTGCCTGGGACACACACCCACACGGCTGCTGTGTGACGGCGATCCTGCCTGGGACACACACCCACACGGCTGCTGTGTGACGGCGACCCTGCCTGGGACACACACCCACACGGCTGCTGTGTGACGGCGATCCTGCCTGGGACACACACCTAAGCGGCTGCTGTGTGACGGCGATCCTGCCTGGGACACACACCTAAGCGGTTGCTGCGTGATGGCGATCCTGCCTGGGACACACACCCACACGGCTGCTGTGTGATGGCGATCCTGCCTGGGACACACATCTACGCGGCTGCTGTGTGATGTGATCCTGCCTGGGACACACACCCACACGGCTGCTGTGTGATGGCGATCCTGCCTGGGACACACACCCACGCGGCTGCTGCCTCGGCACAGGATTCCACGCGCCTGCGGAACTCAGCCTTTGTGGACCGGAAAGTGAGAGGCACAAAGGGAGGCCTCTGGTCCCTCAGAAGGGAGCAGCTGGGTCCTGACCCCAGCCCCACACCCCGTCCCTCAAGCGTACACCCTGCCATGAGCCCCGTCATGAGCCTGTCGAGGGCGGGGGACCTGCCTCCCTCGCTCGCAGTTCCAGCACGGCCCTGGCAGGGCAGACACTCATCAATCCTCCGAACACACGACTGTCCCCAAGACACTGTCCCCACTCCCACACAGCCCAGCACTGGGGAGGTCAGGGAGCCTCACCCCCAGAGCTCCCAGGTGTGACACTAAGTCATAAAGAGGCGGCTGTGGCGCATTCACGCAAACCCTACCCGGCATCAAGGGAATGACAAGCACACAAAACAAACGTGACCCCACAAGGCTGCCCAGAGCAAGTCAAACCCACGAGAACACACGCTGCTCGACCATTCACATAAAATCAAACCGCGCACGGCCGTGAGGACAGGCTGGGCCACGGGAGGACCGCCGGCCCCGCCGCCGGGTGAGAGCCGGGCTGGCAGCTCTGCTCCGGCACCCTCCCACACGGACAGTTCTCAACAGCCTCAAGGTGGAAGGAAGCCAACCAATTACCAGCTTTTCACTCCTGAATTTACAAACCGTGCCCAGTATGCTGCATTCTAAAAACTAAACTAATACATTAATCGCATAAAATAACTGAGACCAAAACCCACCCTGAGTTCTGCTCCCTGTCCACAGACTTACTCTGCTTAATCGGGAGACGGCCAGAGAGACGGAGGTTTTAAACTCTTCTGGGTTCTTCTGTGCTAAGGTGGTGATGAGACTCGTGGCAGCGGTGACCACGCCCTGCAAGGAAAATGCACGCACGCTATGCATTCCGATTCCATTCAAAACACCGGAAGCTGTAAACCTCTCGTGTTACACCCATCCTTCACATACAACTTCCAATAAACTAAGAGCAACCAACTGGCAGCCCTGAGCCCCTCTGGCCAGCTGGCTCTGCCCACGGCATTTCTGAAGGCGGAGGTGGCTCAAGCAGGTGGTGGTCTTCATGCAGTTCCTCTTGCAAACCACGCCGTCCCCACACCCTAGCGCACCCGCCAGGGCAGGGCGGCAGAGGGCAGCGCCCATCCTGTGCGCCTGGCCGCCTGCCTGGATGTGGGCTGTGCCGCAAGGCATTACCTGCAGCCTCACTTGAATCTTCATGACCCAAAAGTGAGGTGTGGAAAAGGAACTGAAAAAGCCCATCCGGCTCCTTTTGAAAGTGGCCCAGGCTGGGTGGCCCCTGAAGCACCACCAGGCCCAATGCCCCTCCCCCTGCGGGACCCTCCCAGCAGCACAGGAGTCTCTGCGCCGTCCCAGCACAACTCGTGGTCTTGGTTCTCGCAGGAAGATACTGACTAAGGAAGATACTTAATCAATTTCTTAGATATTGATTAAGAAAAAAGTTTTCTCACAAATATAAAAAGATCAAGACAAAATGAACAGCCCTGACCGGTTTGGCTCAGTGGACAGAGGGTCGGCCTGCAGACTCAAGGGTCCCGGGTTCGATTCCGGTCAAGGGCATGTACCTTGGTTGCGGGCACATCCCCAGTGGGGGGTGTGCAG
The DNA here is from genome assembly GCF_963455305.1 of Plecotus auritus. Classification (NCBI taxonomy): domain Eukaryota; kingdom Metazoa; phylum Chordata; class Mammalia; order Chiroptera; family Vespertilionidae; genus Plecotus; species Plecotus auritus. Next base: position 154,752,271 of record NC_137783.1, on the reverse strand, counting down.
GAGGCAGCTGATGGATGTTTCTCTCTCATCGATGTTTCTAACTCTCTATCCCTCTCCCTTCCTCTCTGTAAAAAATTAATAAATTAAAAAAAAAAAGACAAAATGAACAATACTTCCCGGTGAAGATGCGAACAAATCAGCTCAGGAAACTCCCCTGGGATCAGGTGCGCCCCTGCTACCACCCCCCCCCCCACCCGGACCCCGGGACAGAGAGCAGGAGAAGTGAGCGCCCTGCGACCGCATCGGGCCTCGCTGTGCAGGCTTGGCTTTCCGGGGGGAGAGCTGCACAGAAGAGACGCGCTAACTGCCTATCGGTCCCCGCTGGGCAAGGGAAGTGCCAAAGACGCCAGGCCAGACAGGGAGCTCTCCCCAGCTCCGGCAACGGGCAGGTTCTGGTTCCCCTACAAGTCCTGCGGGTTACACGCAGCCCACCAAGAGCTGGCTGGGCGCCTGAGCCCCAGTACAGGGTTTGGCTCTCCCCGCGTCCCCACGTCCCTGCAGAGAGGGTGCTGAGGGCCAGCCCCTGCTGCACGGCAGCCTGCTGTGACGGACACAGGACTCGGAGGTGCCCTGCTGCTCGCACAGACCCCCGGCTCTGAGCCTGGGCAGGTATTCACGTCGAGGGCCCAGGCATCTGAGCCCTGTGGCTGCAGGAGCTCCCGATGAGGTGGCAGTGACGACCGCCAGAAAGCTACGAACCTGAACAGCGTCCACAGAGTACCGTGCCCCAGGAAGCCGTGCTGCGCACCCCGCCCCTCCTGTCCTCTGCCTCCTCCTGTACCACCTGGGCTCTGGGATGGAAGAGGCCCCAGGACCCCTGGTTCAAGCCTGGGTCTGTGTGAAGCTGCTAAACCTCTGAGCCTGTTTCCTCGTCTGCAAAGCTGGGAAAGCCCCACTGCCTCCTGGGGTCCCCTGACGGGCGGCCTGTGACCTGAAGCCTCCAGCCCCGGCCTCCAGCACTGCTTCCCCTGTCCCTGGGCAGAGTCTGACCCTTAGTGACCCGGTGAGCCGGGTGCATGGCTGGCACAGGAAGCCCCCCCCCACCAGTCTGCGGGCCGACGCCCAGCTCCATCCTGAGGAAGGGCTGCCTGTCCAGACACAAACCTTCCCGGTGAGCGTGGGGCGTGCGGTGGAGGGACAGCAAGCTCTCACCTCGGAATCTGCATGCAGTGACTGTTCCTAATTTGACTCTGAAGGTCCATTTCTCTTCCGGAAAAATTGTAGAAACCAGCCAACATACTCATACCCTCTGCTCAGCAGGAAAATCTTTCTGCTTCCCTTGAAGTCTGATTCTCTCACGTGTGCCACAGAATTCAGGCAAGGTAAGGCCACTCTGTCCCACACCTGCTCTACCTGACCTCGTTTCCCATGTGCTGTCCCCACACGACCCTCCAGGGTGGCGGTCTGACCACAGGCACTGAATCGCTCTCCACCTCCCGGTCCTGTCCACACACGGGCACGCCCTCGCTGAACAGCTGACCTCTGCTTGCTGTCTGCACCCAGCCTGTGGGTGGTCCCCCAACGCCAAGTTCCAGGTGAGCCAGAGACCACGTCCGACTCATCACGCCAGGCAGGGGGCCCGACAGGAGCGCTGTGTGCCGCCCTGACACCGTGAGCGGCCACGCGGACGGCGTCACAGGGGCTACTCCTGCCAAGGTTACTGGGGGGAGGGCTCGTCCAGAGGCACGTACCAAGTGCTGATCGTTGAGCAGGTGCACCACTCGGGACGCCCAGTCGCCCGTGGGGACCAGGTGGGGAGACGTCCGGTACAGACGCAGCAGGCACAGGGCGGCGCTCTGCTTCGCGCTGTCCATGGTGTCTCTGAAAGACAGAGCCAGCGGTCACGGACAACACAGCCCGCACGGCCTGGAGCTGCGAGAACACCCACCCCGGCAGAACCGAGCCGGAGGCCCGCCAGTGGGCCGGCTGGAAGGACAGGCAGAGTAGAGCGCTGCAGCCTCAGGGAGAGGTCAGCTCTAAAGAGCTGCCTCGGGACTTCACTTAAACGTACCGCGGGAAAGAGCCCTCTCCCCGAGGCTCGGCTCTAGCACCCCAGCTGCTGCAGGTGGCCCTGGCTGTGCAGGTAGTCAGGTAACGTTCCTCTCATTGTTTGCACTTGACCTTGGCCAAAAGGCCGAAAAGCGATCTCCTTCATTGTCTGAAGAACGTTTTTTTGGTCAACCTGGAGATCTCCCCCCATCTCCAAAACTACCGCCAGGCGCCCTCCCAGCGTCGTCCACCTGCCCGCCCGCCTGCCCCCGGCACTGAGGAAGCAGGGCCACGGCTCCAATGCCTGCGCCTCTTGTGTGGCCGTGGTGAAAAGCCTGGCTTTGGGCTGGGGAGCACTGGGAGGCTAGGTGGGGACCCCTGTAGACACCTTGGCAGGGCGGGGGGGGGGTCTGTTCTGGCAGGAGTGTTGGCTGAGTGCACAGAATGTTCATTCCCAGTGCTGTCAATGCCCTTCCCCCACCCCCCAGCCCAAGCTGCTCCAGGCCCACCAGGGAGTGCTCCAGGGCGAGCTGCCGAACACCAGCCAGCTGGTGAAGCGCGGAGGGTTTGAGGGCTGTCTTTCCTATTCACCTCCCTTTGGCTCTTTTATCCCGGACTGAGTGAGGGCCTGAGGGGGCAGGAGAGCTGGACTGGACTCCTCCTGACGTCTAACCAGCACCTCGTCTCCGCTACGTAAACTGCAGAGACTAACTCATCCTGTAAACTCTCCAGGAAGTTACGCAGTTGATTTATTGAGAGGCATTTTTCAACAAGTGGCAGGACACATACCCAGCCACGAGGATCTTGGGGATCTCCCCAGCAAAGGCCTCGGCCATCTCCCGGCTGCCCACGTTGGCGATGCAGTGCAGGGCCAAGCCCATGAAGGTGGGGTTCCGGCTGGCCAGGTCGTTCTTGATGGCGTTGTTGATCAGGCGGATCAGTTCGCTGTTGGAGTTCACCAGCACCGAGATGAAAAGGTACCCCTGGTCCGACAGACAAGAGAGCAGAAAGCTCCTAACCACCCAGGTCCACGTGGCCCGGAGGCACCAGCAGATCCCTCAGCCACAACCAGCCTGGCACGATCACCAGGGCCCGTGGTGGGCTGCGCTAAGACATGCTATGCGGGACTCGTGGGCGTGGAGCCAGGAGGTGGGGGCCACTTCCGTTACGGAGGCTAAGTCTCTGCTTCTGACTCTGCAGGGCAAGTCCTGCAAGAGGAACCTGAGAGGCAGTCAGACGTCCCCAAGGAATCAGACACCTTGGCCTGGCCTTCCCCCCAGTCCCACTGCCCCTGCGTCGTGATGGGTGAGTAACCCGGACTCACTGCTATCCTGAGAGGGAAGGGGCTTGCCTCGACTGTGACTAAAATCACTGGGTGACTTCCAGAACCTGCTGATGGCTGTCCCCCCTTGAATCTGTCTCTGTGCCCCAGCTCCCCCTCTCCACCCAGGCCAAACTCCAGCCCGTGTCACCCAAAGTCCACCCGCTCCCCAGGCAGCGGGCACGTGATCCCTCCACACTCATCTGGTCTCGAGAGGAGACCCATGAGAGCCTGCGCCCTCCAGCCCCCGAGCGGCACTCACAATCTGCTTCTCCGTGTATCTGTTGGAGCTCAGCAGGTTCACGGCCTCCATGTGCCCAAAGTCAATGTCGTGGCCCAGGAGGAAGATGAAGAGCAACTTGCAGACGTACTTCTTTTTACTGTAGCCATCAAGAGCCTTGTCACCTAGGAAGGGAAGCCGAGAGCTTAAGAGGAACAAGGCAGGCAGCGAGGAGTGGCCTGTGGCACAGGCAGTGGCCCCACCAGATGCACGCCGGCCCTGTGCTGGGCACAAATGGCACCTCGGCACTGGGTGCAGACGCACCTGGCACTGTGCAGGTTCCCCTCTGAACCCGAGAGCAACACTAACACTTCCTGCCTCGGCATCGCCAGGGGCTCTGCCCCACTGCTCCCAGCGACAGGCTTGGGAACAAAAGCCCTGCTCACGCCACACAGCCCACATGTCCACCTCCATCAAGAAAGTGTATGCGGCCCTAGCTGGTTTGCTCAGTGGGTAGAGCGTTGGCCTGCGGACTAAAGGGTCCTGGGTTCGTTTCCACTCCAGGGCACATGCTGGGGTTGCAGGCTCAATCCCCAGTGTGGGGTGTGCAGGAGGCAGCCGATCAATGATTCTCTCTCATCACTGATGTTTCTCTCCCTCTCCCCCTCTCCCTTCTGGCTCCACCAGCATCTCCCCAAATACTGCAGCACCTGCTCCCGCCCCGGAGCGAGGGCCAGGCCGCAGTGGGCCCGCATCCGGGCGGCCGCTCCAGGGCACCGCTGGGCCTGCTCCTCGTTCTGCAGGCGCCCGAGTCCACTCACAAGTGCAGAGCTCGTCATCAGTGCCACTGGTCACTCCACAGGCCCCCTCCCCTGGGTGCTCGGGCCCAGGGCAGATCCCCGACGCGCCTCCCTCACCGCCCAGGTAGGTGGCGCTGGAGAGACAGCTGAGGACTCCTTCAGCCCGGGGCCACTGCCTCCTGCGTCTCAGCGTCACCTTAGTAGTCAGTGTTCTTTTTTTTTTTTTTTTAAATATATTTTATTGATTTTTTACAGAGAGGAAGGGAGAGGGATAGAGAGTTAGAAACATCAATGAGAGAGAAACATTGATCAGCTGCCTCCTGCACACCTCCCACTGGGGATGTGCCCGCAACCAAGGTACGTGCCCCTGACCGGAATCGAACCTGGGACCTTTCAGTCCGCAGGCTGACGCTCTATCCACTGAGCCAAACCGGTTTCGGCAGTAGTCAGTGTTCTTTACAGTGAGCGCCCCTGTGGCCCTCAGCGAGGTTTCTCTCCTGACTGCCCAGTAAGACAGGCCTCCAAACGTTAGTTTCAGTACTGGTCTTTAATTCCAGCAATCCCAAACTGTCAAATCGAGGCTTTCTGAGCTGTACGTGGGGACGATGATAGTGACAGCCATGTCCCTGGCTTACCGTGAGGATCGAAGCCCAGAGCAGGAGGGTGGATGGCCACAAACCAGAGGCAGCCTGTCTGTACCCCGCGGCCTGTCCGCCTGTCTGAGGCCCATGCCCCGGCGGCCCTTGCAGAAGCGGGACACTGCACGGCTGAGCAGCGCCGGGAGAGCGAGCCGACAGCACAGGCTCATGGGACGAGGGAGGGAAGCAGAAGCGGGCTCAGGACAGGTATTTCCTTTCCTGCCTCTCAGAACCCTGAGTCTCTCTCCAACTAGGCCTGCCGTTACCCCATCCACGGAGTTCTCCCGGGGGTGCTGCAGGTCTGTTCTAGAATTTCCATTTGGTCTTATTTCAAAATCTGCTGTCACCTTTTACACTTTCCGAGTCTCCTGCTGAGATTTTCGGGTTTGTTGATGACTTTTGAGCGGTGAGCCTTGTTCTCTTTGTGGCTGTTCCTGCCGCCTCCGCTGCTCTGGCCACGCCTTCCGGATTCCCTGCCCGTCCTCTGCACTCCACGCTGGCGTCGCCCTCGTCCCCGGAGAGCGCACTGCAGGAAGCCCAGGCAGCGCTGTAACAGCATCTCCCCATCAGGACCGTTTCTCTCCCCTTCACCTAGTCTAGGCCTCAGGTTTCCTCGAGGGCGTCCCAGTGTGTGCAGCCCGGCGATGGTGACAGGGTGGCTCATGTCCAGTCACTGCTGCCTGAGGCATTGCTTTGGGGTCCCCGCTGACAGCGGAAGGGGTCTCCACTTTGGGTGGCTCTGGCCTTTTCCCTCTAGCCAGGGCTGCTCACATTGGGGGCCATCCTGTGCCCCGAAGATGTCCAGCAGTCTCCCTGGCCTCCCCCCACTAGATGGCAGCAGCACCCTCCCACCCCGAGATGTGATGGCCAAACATGTCTCCGGACTTTGCCCAGTGGCCCCGGAGGGCAGTCACCTGGTTGGTAACTACCCCGGAGAGGTGCTTCCTGCTGTGTCTCCGGGCGGGTCAGAGCCTGTGGAGGCGCACAGGCGGCAGCCCTCCTGCGGCCCCTCCTCTTAGGAAGGCCCAGCGTCGCTGCCCTTTTCCTCGAGGAGGCTCTCCAGACTGCTTCTGTGTGCCTCCTTTTAGCTGTTTTCAGTCCAAGGGCTGGTGTGGGCCGCAATGGCTCCCGAGCACCTGAGCCGCGGCTGCTGCAGAGGGTGGGGCTCCGAGGCACACCCCCCCCGGGTGCCGGAGCCTCGGTGGGAGTCTGAAACACGCAAGGTTCGCCTTGCCCACCGGTTCACGCTGCAGTGGGGCTTCAGGTGTGCTGCTGGGTCAAATGCAGGAAAGCTCACTGCCTTCCCTTCCTTCTTTACCGGGAGTCCCAGGACATTTGGAATTGCGTGTGTCTGCGTGTGACCTGCACAGTATTTCTAGGGACAGCACGGATCTAGACCTTCTAATCTGCCGTAAGGGGTCCCCAGAGCACACTCTGCAGACAGGGCTGGTGTTCTCGTGTCTGCTGCTGGTCAGGGCGCACGCGCGCCCAGTTAACGCCAACTGGTTAACAGACAGGGGCAGCCTCCTCCCTACGCAGGCCGGCTGGGCTGAGAGGCGTGAAGGCGGAGGAGACAACGCCATCGTGTTGTCCCAAAGCATCTGTACGGACGGCCGGGAGATTCACCATGTGAAGAGCCAGGAACTTTCCATAACAACATGGCTAACAGCTACCAGGACTCCCGTCCTAAACAGGCATCTATGTGTGTCCACACGCAGACCGTCCGGGCAGCAGCCATGGCCCTCCCTTCAGTGGTGAGCTGACGGGCCCACGGGCGGTCTGCCTTCCAGGCTTTCCAGCCACGACGAAGTGACGGTGTGGCCAAGGGACTCGCTGTTCCCACGTTCCTACCCAATGCCCGGCTCCAAGGCGCAGATGGACACTGGCAGACCCACGTCACCACCTGCGGCCTCCCCGCCCCCACCCACCCGGCCTCCCCCTGCACTTTCACTAGTCCTGCGATCCCATCAAGGGTCTGCCTCACGGACAACCCCCCGGAGGACATCAGTGCCCCATTTTACAGCTCGGGAAAGAGGCACCAAGGGTTAAGGGAGTTGACGAGGTGACACAGCTCCTAAGCCTCGGAGCAGAGACCTTGCCACCACGTGCAGTCCCTCCCTTCAGGAAGCAGGGAAAGCCATCAAGGCCACACCAGAGATGCACAGGAGGCCGGTGAGCACAGAGCTGCTCCACAGCGTCTGTCAATGGGAAATGCAATTAAAACGACGGGACACCTCTGCACACCCCCCGTCGGCCAGAATCCAGCACTGACACCCCCAGTGCTGGGCGGGCGCGGGCAGCGGGATTGCTCTGTGCCGGGGACACAGATGGTGCAGACGCCTGGCCAGGCAGGTGGTGGTTTCTTACAAAGCCAAACACGCTCTCGCCGTCAGATCCAGCACTTGTGCTCCTTGGTATTTACCCGAAGGAGCTGACATCCATGCCCACAAACAACCTGCACACGGATGCTTGCAGCGCTTTCTCGTAACGGCCAAGACCTGGACGCACCGAGAGGCCCTTCCGGAGGCGAGGGGTGAAAAAGCGGGAGCCCATCCATCCAGTGGGGTGGTAGTCAGCGCTAACAGGAAGTGAGCTATCAGGTCAGGAAAAGACCGGAGGACGCTGAGATGCGTGTGCCTGAGTGGCAGAGGCCGGGAAAGAAGCCGTCTCTGCTCCGGGCAGGGCTGTGGGGGCGGGCAGCTCAGTGGCTGCAGGGGACCCAGGGTGTCAGGGCAGCAGCACCACAAGGTGGACACCTCTGTCAAACCCACAGAACGTCCGCCAGCACGGTGAGCTGCTGCTCCTTGGACTCTGGGTGCTGACGACGGCCGTGCAGGCTCATGACTGAAAGGCAGTCACCGTCCGGTGGGGACGTCCATGGGGGGAGCCTGTGGCGGGGGCGGGGGGAGGGGCAGGTGTACCTGGGAAATCTCTGTACCGTCCTCTTAATTTTGCTGGGAGCATAAACTGCTTTAAAAAAATGAAGTCTTAACAAAAAAAGATAAATTTAAAATGTTTAAGCAACGAAGGTTACAGACATCTCCCTCATAAATACACACACAAGCAAACCATTTCACATACGATCTCAGGAGCTCCATGACCGAGAGCAGCCTTGGCCCGGCTGGAAGTATCACAGCACGGTACTCCCCGGGGTCAGCGGGCACCCCAGTCAGCAACCCCCGAGCCCCACTAGCTTTCCCATCACCTGGCAGCACAGTACTCCCCGGGGTCAGCGGGCACCCCAGTCAGTAAGCCCCGAGCCCTGCTAACTTCCCCACCACCTGGCAGCACAGTACTCCCCCGGGGTCAGCGGGCACCCCAGTCAGTAACCCCCGAGCCCCGCTAGCTTTCCCACCACCTGGCAGCACAGGGAGCCACCGCCAAGCAATCCTGTCTCCGGTGCCCGGGTTCCTGGGGTGTCCCCAGCCCGCCTTCACCGCGGTCCCGGGCGACTCCAGCCAGGCTCTGAAGTCCGCCAGAGACTGGAACCAGGCCCCCAACCGGTCAAATTAACTGAAAACTAAGGCTTAAAGGCTAAGGCTTCACAAATAAGGCCTTAAGGCTGAAAGTCAACACCACCTTCTTCAAAACTAGGTGGGGGCTCGGGGCAGTGTGTCCCCACAACCTGAGTGGATCAGGGAGCATCGACACGGCAGAACACGCTTTGGCGTGGGAAGTGCCCGAATCACTTGACAAAACTCCGAACCAGGAACCAGTGGCCTCGGGATGCAGGTTTTCATCTGAGGCTCCCGCTCCGAGCTCATTGGGGTCTGCGGGGTCTGCGGGGTCTGCGGGGTCTGTGGTGTCTGCGGGGTCTGCAGAGTCAGCAGGCTCGCATGCTTGGGGCACGGACGAGAGTCCCCCCAGCTCCGGGAAGAGCTGGGGATCTGGGAAGGGGCCAAGCTGTCTGGTCGACTACACTAAAGTCAAACAGGTCGAGAATAACCAGTGGCCTGACTTCAGACATGCTTAACTTCTAACAGCATGAGAGTAACAGTACTAAAACCTTAGCTTTGGTCTAAAGTGGGGGAAAAAAAGACAATATTAAAAGACTGAATCCCTCCTACGTAAGTGTACAACAGAGCATTTCACAGAAGGGCTCCCACACACTTACCTTTAAATTTTGACCGAATGTTTGCCAGCTCCTTGTTTATTCTCTTTATTTCTGCTTCTTTACTTTTGCCTAAAAAAGAGCACACACGTGTTTCTTTAGCGCCTTCTCCACACGCACCCACCCCTGGTGAGACGGACACGGAACGCTCAAGGCAGACGCTGCTTTCAGAAGCCCGGCGAGCAAAGCAAGCTGCCTCGACCGGGGCCGGGCCTCCAGTCCAGGCGGCCAGTTCCTGAGCGCCAGCGCGCCTTCCCCTTTTCGCCCCGTTTCGGGACGAGGAGCACGCAAACCCCGGCCGGGCTGTTCCCAGCTCATCGTTTACTCCTGGCGCGCCCGCCTGCGCAGGTCATGTGTGAGGGCCTTCACCCACTCAGGCTTCCGATGGTCTCTCCTGACGAAGCCCACCAACCTGCAGACTCTGACCTCGCCGCCTTTGCCGCCTGTGCGGTGCGGGGATTCTCCAGGGCCCAGTGGCCGTCGAGCTCTGGCTCCACCCTGGCCTACTGCTAGGCTGGCCTTAATTCAACAAACACACGCGTGCCCTCACAGCCTGCATGGAGCGTGGACGAAGCACGTGCACAGGAGGGCATGCATATGTGTGCGCCTGTGTGCACCTCTCTGTGCCACTGTGTGCATGCCCATGTGTATGTGCCTCTGTGTGTGCCTGTGTGCACCTTTGTGAGCCTCTGTGTATGTAGCTGTGTGTGCCTGTGTGTACCTGTGTGCCTTGGTGCACCTGTGTGTGTGCCTATGTGCGTGCCTGTGTGCCTCTGTGTGCATGCCTATGTCTGTGTGCCTCTGTGTGCATGCCTATGTCTGTGTGCCTCTGTGTGCATGCCTATGTCTGTGTGCCTCTGTGTGCATGCCTATGTCTGTGTGCCTCTGTGTGCATGCCTATGTCTGTGTGCCTCTGTGTGCATGCCTATGTCTGTGTGCCTCTGTGTGCATGCCTATGTCTGTGTGCCTCTGTGTGCATGCCTATGTCTGTGTGCCTCTGTGTGCATGCCTATGTCTGTGTGCCTCTGTGTGCATGCCTATGTCTGTGTGCCTCTGTGTGCATGCCTATGTCTGTGTGCCTCTGTGTGCATGCCTATGTCTGTGTGCCTCTGTGTGCATGCCTATGTCTGTGTCCCTCTGTGTGCATGCCTATGTCTGTGTGCCTCTGTGTGCATGCCTATGTCTGTGTGCCTCTGTGTGCATGCCTATGTCTGTGTGCCTCTGTGTGCATGCCTATGTCTGTGTGCCTCTGTGTGCATGCCTATGTCTGTGTGCCTCTGTGTGCATGCCTATGTCTGTGTGCCTCTGTGTGCATGCCTATGTCTGTGTGCCTCTGTGTGCATGCCTATGTCTGTGTGCCTCTGTGTGCATGCCTATGTCTGTGTGCCTCTGTGTGCATGCCTATGTCTGTGTGCCTCTGTGTGCATGCCTATGTCTGTGTGCCTCTGTGTGCATGCCTATGTCTGTGTGCCTCTGTGTGCATGCCTATGTCTGTGTGCCTCTGTGTGCATGCCTATGTCTGTGTGCCTCTGTGTGCATGCCTATGTCTGTGTGCCTCTGTGTGCATGCCTATGTCTGTGTGCCTCTGTGTGCATGCCTATGTCTGTGTGCCGCTGTGTGTGCCAGTGTGCACCTCTGTGTTCCTCTATGTGCGCGCCTGTGTATGCCTCTGTGTGCGCCTGCGCACGTCTGTGTCTGTGTGCGTGTGCACGCTTCTCACAGGCACACAGGAATTAGTCTGTGCTTCTCTCTGGTACGTCCACTAACGGGGCTGTCACCTCGATGCCCTCTTGTCATGTGGCAATAGCAGCGTGAGGACCAGGAGGACAAGCCACACACATGAGCCTGTAACTGGACGGTCTCTTAGCTTTCAGTCCGGGCAGCCAGGCCGCTCCCAAGTGTCAAACGCTGCAGGTGCCCCTGGGGAATTCCGTGGGAGCAGAGTGCTACGCTGGTCGGTCACAGGCAGCGCTCCAAGGGGAGGCGGCAAAGGAAGCCCAGTGTGGCGGGGTGACTGGTAACCCACAGATCGACACATGGAATCACAGCGTTAGGGGCAAGGGCAGCCTGGGCACGGCCGGTGGCTTCCGGGGCGCCAGCGCATGCTCACTCCAGCTGCTCTCCTCCCAGACAGAGGCTCACACAGTTCAGCCACCCACACCATTGGGAGCAGCTCCAGCAGGCAGCTCGTTTTCAGATAAAGAATTTGCTCTGGGGAGGGACAGGGTTTACTGCCCCACACGGACTTCAGGAACCGACCGGCACTGGGCCAGGCTTCACCAGGCTTGCCGTCTGACCTCTGTGCCACCCTGCACCATCTCTAGCTCCAATGTGGCAGGTCGGTCGGCCGCTGAAGACGCCAAGCTCGTAACAGGCATCCCTCGATGGACTTGGGCCCTGCTGGCTAATGAGTAACCTGGACCAGCCGCAACCTCTGCCCAAAAACAAGCCACCCGTGCGCCCAGCAGGCAGCGGAGAATGCAGCCGGGCACGGGCCTTACTGACAGCCCTGGGGTCAGGACGGCCGCCCCGCTAGCCAAGGCTTTCTCCGGATTTGCGCTGAACCAGCCAACGGGCAGTATCTCATCCTGGAAGCACCGAGCGCAGGAGCCTATGGCCCGGGCCTTTGTATAAAATGAATTCACTGAGTACATCAAAAGCCCTAAATTGACCAAAAAGGCATTTAGGAAGGAAGGTATCATTGCTAACATTATACTGAGGGCGGGCAGCACAGTGGTCAACAGAGCAAACTCCGCAATTGAGCCAGGACACACCGCCGGCCCATCTCGGGCTGCACCGACCCTGGGCATCAACGCCTCCTGTCTGTGCCTCGGCTTCTCCATCAGTGGGCGAGAGGAGGACCCAGCAGAACAAGCAAGAAGCACACACAAAGTGGTGGCCCCAGGACACTCACCTTTCCCGTCCAGCACGAGAAACAGGCCTCGGAGCAGACTCCTCAACAACTGGACTAACTGCGCTCCGAGTCAGAGGGCATCATGCCACAGAGGGCGAGGCCACGGCCGACCTGCCCCATGCCCCGGATGCCTTCATCGGCTGTGCTGGGACATAACTCACATCACACGCTCCAGTCACTGAAAGCACGCGGCTCACTGGCTTTGGTCCGTTCAGAGCCGTGCACCCACCACCCCGATCAGTCCTGTAAAAAGTGCATCACCCAGGGAGAGCCGGCCCGGCAGCAGCGCCCAGCAGCCCCTCGGCTCTCCCAGGCCCCGCTGCACCCCCACAGAAAGTCTCCCATGGTCCCTTCTGAGGGCCCCTTTCACCTCGCTGTTTCACGGCAGGAAGGACCAGTGCGCCCTCCCTTTTACTGCTGAAGGACATCGCATTATGTGGACGTGTCGCGCACTCTCGGACGGGGGGCCGTTTCCCCTCGGTGGCTATTAGGAATAATGTTGCTATGGACGTTCATGGGCCAGTTTCTGTGTGAACATGTTCTCGTTTCTCTTGGGTGGACACACCTGGGAGCAGAGCTGCTGGGCCACATGGTCACTGCGTTTCCGTTTGCGGAGTGACGAGCTGCTCTCCCAAGGGCAGCCCCATTCTCCACCACACGTGTCCCTGCCGTCACTGCAGCACCGCCATCCCGGGGGGTGAAGCGGCATCTCATCGTGGTTTTCATTTGCATTTGCCTGATGGCTATTAATGTGCTTACTTGGTGTTTGTATATCTACGTTCGAGAAACAAATTCAAATACTTGGTCTACTTTTTAATTCGATATTCTGGATACAGCCCTTTCAAATACTTTCATTCTTGGGTTGTCTCTTCATGTTTTTGGTCAATTCACCGTTTTCGTCACTGTCCTCTGTCACATCTAAGAAGCCATTCCCCAAGTTCACAAAGACTTACTCCTGTTTCTGGTCCCATGGCCTCAGCTTCTGCACTAGGGCTGACATCCTGAGTCAGCTCTGAGCGTGCTGTGGGTCAGGGTCGTTCCATCCTTCTGCATGGGGTTTACGCAGTCATGCGGCACCACTGGCTTCTAAGACTACTCACTCTTCCCCACCGGATTGTCTTGGCACTCTGGTCAAAAATCCACTGACTGAGCCCGGCCGGCGTGGCTCAGGGGTTGAGCGTCGACCCATGAACCAGGAGGTCACGGTTCGATTTCAGGTCAGGGCACATGCCTGGGTTGTGGGCTCGATCCCCAGTGTGAGACATGCAGGAGGCAGTCGATCCATGATTCTCTCTCATCAATGATGTTTCTATCTCTCTCTCCCTCTCCCTTCCTCTCTGAAATCAATAAAAACATATTTTGCCCTGACCAGTTTGGCTCAGTGGATAGAGCATCAGCCTGTGGACTGAAAGGTCCCTGGTTCGATTCCAGTCAAGGACATGTACCTTGGTTGTGGGCACATCCCAAGTAGGAGGTGTGCAGGAGGCAGCTGATCGATGTTTCTCTCTCATCGATGTTTCTAACTCTCTATTCCTCTCCCTCTCCCTTCCTCTCTGTAAAAAATCAAAAAAATATATTTTTTTAAAAATAATAATAAAAATAAAAATGTATTTTAATAAAATCAACTGATCGAAATGTAAAGGTTTATTTTTTCTTTTTTAATTTTTTTTCTTTATTAAGGTATTACATATGTGTCCTTATCCCCCACTTCCCCGCACACACACAGGCCCTCACCCCCCTGGTGTCTGTGTCCATTGGTAATGCTTATATGCATGCAAACAAGTCCTTTGGTTGATCTCTTCCCCTTGCCCCCACCCTCCCCTACCTTCCCTCTGAGGTTTGACGGTCTGATTGATGCTTCTCTGGATCTGTTTTTGTTCATCAGTTTATGTTGTTCATTATATTCCACAAATGAGTGAGATCATGTGATATTTATCTTTCTCTGCCTGGCTTATTTCACTTAGAATAATGCTCTCCAGTTCCATCCATGCTGTTGCAAATGGTAAGAATTCCTTCTTTTTTAGCGCAGCGTAGTATTCCATTGTGTAGATGTACCACAGTTTTCTTTTTTTTTTTTTTTTTTCAATATATTTTATTGATATTTCACAGAGAGGAAGGGAGAGGGACAGAGAGCTAGAAACATCGATGAGAGAGAAACATCGACCAGCTGCCTCCTGCACACCTCCCACTGGGGATGTGCCCGCAACCAAGGTACATGCCCTTGACCGGAATCGAACCCGGGACCTTTCAGTCCGCAGGCCGACGCTCTATCCACTGAGCCAAACCGGTTTCAGCAGTACCACAGTTTTCTAATCCACTCATCTGCTGATGGGCACTTAGGCTGTTTCCAAATCTTAGCTATGGTGAATTGTGCTGCTATGAATGTAGGGGTGCATATATCCTTTCTGATTGGTGTTTCTAGTTTCTTGGGATATATTCCTAGAAGTGGGATCACTGGGTCAAATGGGAGTTCCATTTTTAGTTTTTTTGAGGAAACTCCATACTGTTCTCCACAGTGGCTGCACCAGTCTGCATTCCCACCAGCAGTGCACGAGGGTTCCTTTTTCTCCACATACTCACCAGCACTTGTCGTTTGTTGATTTGTTGATGACAGCCATTCTGACAGGTGTGAGGTGGTACCGCATGGTCGTTTTGATTTGCATCTCTCGGATGATTAGTGGCTTTGAGCATGTTTTAAGGTTTATTCCTGTACCCTCCATTCTCTCCCATCAATCCCTGTGTCCTTGCACGATGGCCTCCTGGACACTGCGCTGAGGCTGGGTGTCTGCATTCACAGAGAAGCTGGCCTTTGGTCTTCTGGCTGCGAGGTCTCTTTCTAGCTTTGGTATTGGGGACACTGGCCTCACAGGATGAGCTGGGAAGCTCTCTCCTCTTCTGTTTTTCAGAGTTTGTAAAGACTGGAACTGACCATTGGCATGTTTGGTAGAATTCATGCATGAAGCCATTTGGGCCAGGGTTTGTTCTTGTGGAAAGTTTTTAAATTACGAATTCAATCTCTTTCCTTGTTATCAGCCTGTTCAGATTTTTTTCTTTAGTCAGTTTCAGTTATTTATGTCTTTCTAGGAATTTCTCCATCTTATCTAAGTTAGCTAATTTTTGGCATACAATTACTATTCATGGTACTCCACTACACTCCTTTTTATTTCTGAAAATTCACTAATAAAGTCCCTTCTCTCTCCTGATTTTAGTCATCTAAGCCTTCCTTCTCTTCTCTCGGTCAGTTTGGGTCTATTGAGTTTTTATTTTCAATCATCTCCAAGTATGTTTTCAATCTCCCTCATGTTGTCTTCTTTGCCCCCCTGGTTATATCGGAGGCTGTTGAATGTCCACGTTTGTGAATGTCTCCTGGCTCCTGGCTTCTCACCTTCCTGTACTTGCAGAACAGACTGTGTGCGTTCAGTCCTGTGCCATGTGTGAGACTCTGAGGCCCAGGGTACGCCTACCCCGCAGGGCATTCCTGTGCACTGAGAGGACGTGTCTTCCCTCCTCGGGAAGGGGGAGTCTGTGGATGTCTGGGAAGGCAGCTGGCCCACAGTGTGTGAGTCTTCCACTGACTGCCAACCTGTCTAATTGTGGTGCCGATTTCCGAAAATAGGGGGTTAAGGTCTCCCACCATCGCCAGATTGTCTATTTCTCCCTTCTCCATGTATTATAGGGGCCGTTATTAGGTGTAGATATGCCTATAATCTCCTCAAGGGGTTGACCCTTTATCATTATAAAATGTTCTTCTAGCCCGGCAGGCATGGCTCAGTGGTTGAGAATCAACCTATGAACCAGGAGGTCACAGTTTGATTCCCCATCAGGGCACATGCCCCGGTTGCAGGCTCAATCACCATTGATCTCTCGCTCTCTCTCTCCCCCCTCCCTCTCTAAAATCAATAAAAATACATTTAAAAAATAAAATAGAAAGTTCCTCTATGTCCCTAAAAACAATGTTTGCCCTAAGGTCTATGTTGTCTGATATTAACACAGCCGCTCGGCTCTCTCCTGGTATCTTTCATTTGTGTCTTTTAATTCTAGTGCCTCTTGAACACAGCGTATGGTTGGATCATGCGTTTTTTAAATCCATTCTGCCAATCTCAGCTCTTTAATCCACACAGTGCCTCTGAGCTCCGCCCCCGGCCACCTGTCAGAAGCCTCGCACATCCTTCCTCCAAGTGACAGCTCCATCCCCACCAGCTCCACTGTCACCAACACTCTTATGTAAACTGTAGCTGCCTCCCCTTCCACTCGGCCTCCCTTACGACTCCCCGCAGAGAAGCCAAGCATCCTTTACATATAATCAGAGCTGTCACTCCCTCGGAGAAGCGCAGGCTCGCTGCCAGGCCTGAGAGCCAGCAGTCTGACTCCGTGTCTACCCCGCCCCCACCCCGCGCACTCCAGCTGCACTGGCCCCATGCCCTGAGCAGAACCAGCTCTTCGCCACCCAGTTTCTCCCCTCAGAAGGCAGGTCCCAGGCAGCACTCCTCAGAGGCCTCCTGGGGCCCCTCATGCCCTGTCTGCCAGGAAGCATGTTCTAAAAGACATTTCTAGTTTTAAAAGTTGGAAGTTCAGGGTCTAAAGTAACTGGAAATTTACGTGTCCAAACTCCTCTGGTGACTCATTATCAACAGCAGTGGCGATCAATACTGGGTAACCACAAGTAGAAACTTTCATTCACTGTATCCCGTTACCGACAAGCAACTGCTCGCCACCAGATGGTGTGTAGGAGACAAGTCCTCTCGCCGCCCACCTCCTGGCTCTGCACCCTGGGTTTCAGAGACGCACACTAACCCTCAGGAGCGGGCCCCGCTCTGCACAGCGGGGAACGAGGCCTCCGCTTGCTTGCTTCCGGTAAGAACCAGAGTAAAGGCCCCAGAACCCCATGTCCTCTTTAAAATCCCATTAAAACACAGGCCAAGCTCTACAATGAGAACTGCTGTCCACATCAGCTTTAATAAACGGTGTTGTTACTTCACTGAAAAGTTAAAGAAAAAGTACGAAAAGTTAAATTATTCTTTCCCAAGCCCTTCTCTCACGCAGTGATTATCCAAAGTATAAATAATGGCCTCATGGTCACGAAGGTGTGTGTGTGAGTGTGTGTGTGTATGTGTGTGTGTGTGGTGTGCGTGTGTGTGCGTGTGCATGTGTAATATAGAAAATTAGTCAAAGACATATTAAAAAGGAGAAGACTGTGTCACAACTTTGGACACTGGACAGAGCGGGTCATGCGGTAAGTGACTCAGCCTGACAGAGCAACCGGGACCAGCTGCCTGCGGAGGGAAGGGGGTCAGTACAGAGCACCTGCTCGGACAGAGGCCTGAAGGGATGGGGAAGTGGAGGTGCCAGGTGCCTGAGGAGCAGCGTCAGAAGCATGGACTGGACGTCCGTCCGTGGAAGGAGCAGCAGGTCCCACCCCAGACCCTGAGCCAGGCCCCTCCCCCAACCCCAGCAGGCACACCGAAGTGCCAAGCCCAGGGAGACTGGGCGCCAGGCTGGGCGCGAGGCAGCGCACCAGGGAAAGCACGCTGCGTGGCGGGCTCACGGATGGAGACGCCCCTCCAGAACCGCAGCAGGCTTACACCACCCACCGCAACTGGGCGAGACTGTGGCTGCTCCGAGGAAGGCTGCGGAGACCCGCAGCTGGCACCGTGCCGGGAGCCCTGCGGAGCCCTGCGCATGCTGGCCGGCGCTGGCACCTGTTAGTGGACGGACACCAACCAACGGGCGTCCAGAGACCAAAACAAGCCTAGGAGAGGGGTTCCCGCACAGAGGCCACGCCAAGGAGGACACTGCAAACAGCCAGCACTCGGACAAGAACAAGAGGCGACACGGCTTTAAGGACCAGGTGCCACCGAAGAAGGAGCCTCCCGCAACAAGAAAGCCCTCGAATTAAGACAGTGCGAGCAGAAATCCAAAATCCAAAACAAGAGCCAGAGGACGAAGCTGAGAGCCTCGGGAAACAGCACCACACACAGAGAGGGGTGAGAAATGAGAGAAAAAGATCAGAAAATGTAAGGCAAGAGGCTGAATTTCTACTATGACCACATTACTGCAAAAGAGAAGGTGAAAGGAAATTGTCCAAAACAACAAAAACCAAACGCAGAGCACGAGCTTCCAGAGTGAGGGTGGCCGCCTGGCCCCGCCGAGGCGCAGCGTCCTCGCATCCAGACCACTGGGCCAGCGAGACCACTTCCAGCCTGGACTTCTACCCCAGCCAGTAAAGTGTGAAAGGAATAAAGACTTTCAAAAACGCAAAATCTCCAAGCAGTTTCAGCTCCTGCATCAGCTCTCGCAGCTGCACCAGGACATGCACCCGCACTGAGTACAGAGGCGCACAGGCCCACAGCACAGACAGCTGGGTCCCCAAAGAAAAGGTCCAGCCAAAAGCGACAGCAAGTCGCTTCATGGCGGCAGCAAGTCCCAGAGCAGCCCAGCCAGCAGGGCGTCCCCACCAGGTGGGGCTGAGGCTGCCTGGCTGCCCCCCACCCCCCCAGAGCTCTCACAACTAGCAGGGTGTCCCCACCAGGTGGGACTGAGGCTGCCTGGCTGCCCCCCCCAGAGCTCTCACAACCAGCAGGGCGTCCCCACCAGGTGGGGCTGAGGCTGCCTGGCTGCCCCCGCCCCCCAGAGCTCTCACAGTCCCACAGCGGGGCTGCAGGCCACAGGTGCCTCCAAAAGAAACAAAGCCAAAGGCAACAGCTAACTCCAAGAACTTGAAGGAGGGTGTTTTAAGACACCAATTAAATGCTATCCACTAATGAGATCAAATACTGCAACATATTAGAGCAGGGGTGGGGGGCCTTTTTCCTGCCAAGGGCCATTTGCATAGTTATAACGTCATCCACAGGCCACACAAAACTATCAGCTTAAACATCAGCCTGCTATGTAAAGCCAAACACGTAATTAACTCCCCCAATGCCTCGGCAGGGCCGGACCCAGTGGTTTCGCAGGCCTTCTACCGCCCCGGGCCAGACGTTCTCGCCCCTGCATCAGAGAACGGGAGAGGAAGCTCAGGTGAGTTACAGCCTGTCTCCCACAGTACGAAGTCAATAAACAATGATTAGGGGGACACTCGTAGGCCATATGATCGTGTAACTTAGAATTGGTAAGCAATCACATTGTAAAGATGAGAGAAGAAAGACTATAATATGAGAATGACTGGCTCTGAGGGACAGAATGATACGAGGAGGGTCATGTATTCAGTCAACTGCTTAAACTCCATTCTCGGACTTTAAGTTTCTTAAAACCTTTAATCGGGGACAAGACTAGAACAACAAAATGACAAAAATGCATTCAACTGGGAAGACCTGCCCAGTTACTACTACAGCACCCCGCTCCCCACCCAGGGAGAAGCGCCACCCTTCGTGATAAATACTCGGGCACGTGACCTCCCACCCACCGCCCACCACGGCTCCTCCAACACTCACCCCCGCACGCTCCAATGCAGGCGCCCCACCCGCCCCAACCTCTCAGCTCCTCCACCAGGTAAGCAAACTCCGAACACCCACCGCCCCAGGACCTACAACCCACCATGTCTCTCCCTGCCTATCTTCAGCCCCTCTTGGCCAGCTTCAACCCCAGCACGTGATCAGCCTGACCCTCCTCCTCCCTCTGCACCTGCTTAGCAAACCCCTCCCTGCCAAACGCAGCTCTTGGCCAGCTGGCACCTGAGCCTGCACAGCGGGGCGCCTGGGAACCCACCCCCGTCACCAGGCTGGCCTCTCACCTGCAGCCCAGGGAGGCCCACCAGCTCTCCCAACTGCTTCTCCTCCGCCTGCTGCCTCCCTGGCAGCTGGGGACCCCGCTCCCTCCTCCCACCTCCGCCTGCCCCTCTGCCTCTCTCACCGCTCCCCTTCCTCCTGGCCCTTCTCCTCATCAGCCTGCAAGCAGGCTCTAGTCCCCCACTTCCCAGGGGTCCCCACCTTTCTCACCTGGTTCAGAGCCTCCTGACTTGCCTCCTACTTTCCCTCCCCTCCCCTGCCCTCAACACAGCCGTGAGAGGACCCTTCCCGAGGCCAAGCCCCCCTGCTCACCCTCCACTGGCTCCTGCAAGCCCCGCCACCTGCCTCCTCCCTCCACCCAGCTCTCTCCCAACTCCTGCTCCAGCCACACTGGTCTCCCTACCCAGCGGCCAGCACTGCAGGGCCCAGCACACCTGAGCCTGGTTACATTATCTAAATGGCACCCCCTTTCCCTGCTGTATTTTCCTCTGCGTGCAGTTTGTAAGGGACTCTGTGACACTTGTTTACTTTACTGTCCTCACTGAATGTAAGACACCTGAGGGTACCCTGCCTGTGCGAGTGAATTAACCTTAAGGCAAGGGTCCTGTGAGCTAGCTGCCAGGGCAAAAGGACCCTGCAGATGTGACTGAGGCAGGGAGTCAGCTAGGTCTCTGGGTGGGCGTGGGCGCCTGGTCTAATGCGATGAGCCCTCACCTACAGGTAACTGCCTGGAGGCAGGAGATGTGGCTGACATGTCAGAAATCCATGGCTTGAAAGGGGTTCACTGGAGGGGCCTCCGGGAGCCTGAGAAGGAATGGGGCCACAGGGAGCAGGGACTGGGCGGAAGCCGCACCCAAGTCTCCAGAGGGACCGGCTCACAGACACGTGCTGAGCCTGCAGGCAAGATCCTGCTGAGCCAAGTGGGCGGCTCCCACCTGCACTACTGCTTGGTTTGCTGCTGGGGCCACGGAGAGCCACACCCTCTGCCCTCAGCGGTCAGCAGCTCCTCTTTCCTCTACAGCAGGGGTGGGCAAACTTTTTGACTCGAGGGCCACAGTGGGTTCTGAAACTGGACCGGAGGGCTGGAACAAAAGCATGGATGGAGTGTTTGTGTGAACTAATATAAATTCAAAGTAAAGGAGCGGAGGGGAGAGCAAGAGAACCGGATAGAACAGCCGGATCCGGCCCGCGGGCCGTAGTTTGCCCACGGCTGCTCTACAGCAAAACGCAGTGCGTGAGACTCACGGCTCCCGTCATTCCCATTAACCCGCCACATCAGCTTCGCCAGCTCAGTCCTTCCCTGACCCACCTGCTGCCCCCCGCGCCCCCCCCCCCCCCCGACCGGCATAACTAGCCCAGCACTGGGGTTCGGAGAGACGTGGGTCTCCATGGGCTCTCCACTTGCGAGGCAGTCAGGTGGCCTTGGGCTCCTGCGCCTCAGTCCCCGTCCGCAGAGAGAACCACAATACTCATGTCAAGTATCCCATGCAGCTCACATGCATACTTGAAGGGCTGGTGCTGGGAGCACACCTCGCACAGGAAGGAGCCGTGTGGCAGTGTGACCACCTGGTGGTGACCTGCCCTCATGCCGCAGTGACCGCCTGTCTCCTGCTCTACCACCAGCCCAGACGCTCCTCGGAAGCCCGTCTAACCATAGGACTGACCCTCCCACCTCAGGCAACGACAACCTGCACAGACGAGATGAAACGGCGGGTTTCCGCCCTGGCCGGTGGCTCCATGGTTAGAGCAGGCAGCGGGCAGCTGATGGATGATCTTTCTTTCATTGATATTTCTGTCTCTCTAACCCTCTCCCTTTTCTCTAAAAATCAATTTTTAAAAAGAGAGAGAAAGCTACAGAACTGTATTTTTCAATAGCAATAAATGCAATTCAAAAATGTTCCAAAATAGTCATTTTCTTGCTATAATTTTCTATTGGCTATTTTAAAAGACATTCAACATCAGTTTAGTGTTGTTTTTGATGCTTTTTAAGCTGCTCTCTCAACCACATCAACGGAGGAGGGCCGGCCACAGAAAACGTAAACCCAAGTCCCGCTCCGCACAGCCTCAGGAGGCTGAGTGCTCCAGGCACCCCCGCCCGCTGAGGAACAGCCCGCGTGGCTACCAGGATTTTAAAGAAAAGCACCCTACAGTGCGAAACAAACACCAGGCGGCCCACGGGGAAGCTGGCCTCCAGTGTCAGCCACCCGCAGGCACACACACCAGCAGGTGGGAAGGAAGGTCAGCGTCCCAACTCCGAGGACCAGGACGGCTGCACCACCGCACCTCACTGGGCTGAGACCTGGGGCTCTGCAGGCCCCAGCTGGCAAAGGTGGGAGAGGGAACTGAACCAGGGGCTGTCCGAACCCCTGGGGAAGTGTGACCTGACCACAGCCAGCAGCTCCGAGGCGCCGCCGGAGGCTGAGGGAGCTCCAGGGAATGCGGTGGGGAGAGGGTCTCGGCCTCACCGCAAAGGCGATCCTCTCCGTCTGGGGCCCAGGGTGGGTGTGGACACATCCCTGCCCTTCTTTGTTTCTTTTTTGAAAATAATTTTTTTTTTGAGAGAGAGAGAGAAAGGGAGAGAGAGGAAGAGAGGGAGAGAGGGAGAAAGAGAGGGGGAGAGAGAGGAAGAGAGGGAGAGAGGGAGAAAGAGAGGGGGAGAGAGAGAGAAACACTGACTTGTTTTTCCACTGATTCACGCATATATTGGTTGCTTCTTGTATGTGCCCTGACTGGTTTTGGAACCTGCAACCTCGGTGCATCGGGAGGATGCTCTAACCCACTGAGCCACCCGGCCAGGCCTCCCTGCCCTTCTTAAATCTGCAGCACCCACCCCCCCTGAAGAGGCACTGGACCCACCCAGAAGCTCTCTGACCCCCCTGCCTACACTCCCATTACTGGGTGACGGTGCCCCACCTCGCTCCTCTCTGCCAACGACGCTGAAGGAAAACGATGGAGGGTTGGCAGGAAGTGATGTGTGAAGGCAGGTGGGACCAGAGCCAACTGCATCTGTGGGCCCGGCAGCACGTGGGCAAGGCTAGGACTCGCCTCCCTTCCCCAACTTGCCCCTCACTGCAGCACACTCTGGGTCCTCTTCCCACTCAGTCTCCGGTGGAGAACACGCCACTTCCTGCCTCCGGGCCGACCCTCCAGCCCCCGGGACCGCAGCACGAGAGCCAGTTCTAGCTCAGCCTCCGCGCCCACCTCCACGGGGAGCACCGACCTGACCTTCTGGCCAGAAAGTCTCCTCAACACAACGGCGCACGCTGCGTCTCATGACATTTCAACGTCAGCTTCCACACCAATTCAACGTCAGCTTCCACACCAATTCAACGTCAGCTTCCACACCAATTCAATGTCAGCTTCCACACCAAAGTCGGGAAGGCTGGAGGAAGGCGGACGCAGAATCGGCAGGCACATACAGCTTTGCCAGCCGAGTCTTAGCCACAGGTGACCTCTGTTTGCCCGTGAGCAGCATCGTCACGTTAAGCTGGGACCCTCAGTTAACCTGCTCCACGCCGCACCCTCGGTGGCTGACAGAACTCCCACCCTGGGTTCAGGATCAAGCCGCCTGCTCCTCGGTCAGGCCCGGCCGTGCTGACCAGTGAGGGCGAGGCCCGAGGGCCGTGCCTGTGTGCCTTGCATCCGTGACATCACACTGGATGGGGTAGGAAGGGGGCTAGCCTCACTTCCACAGAAAAAGAACACGACAAGGCCACAGGCAAACGGGAAGCACTCCAAGGTCTGACTTGGAGCCGCTCCCTCACTCCCTCTGCCCTCCCTCCCTCTAGGTCCTAGCAGGAGACGCTGCTAGCGGTTCTCAGGTCACGACCCACAGGTTGAGAACCGCTGCTGTAGAGCCTAAGACCATCGGAAAACACAGATATTTACATGACGATTCATAACAGTAGCAAAATTACCGTTAGGAAGTAGCAACGAAAATAATGTTATGGTTGGGGTCCCCACCACATGAGGAGCTGTGTTAAAGGGTGGCGGCCTTAGGAAGGCTGAGAACCACTGCTCTAGGACCTGCCACCTCCAAATCAGAGAACCCCTCGGGGCCAGGGCCACCTCGTCCACCTGGTGCCTCTTTCTCCTCTGTGTGTTCAGGAGGTGCTCGACCAAGGTGAGTGCACGTCTGAGCTCCTTAGGGGGACCCTTCTCTGAACCCCACACAGTAGGTCACATAACAGGCCCAGGGGCATTCCAGATCCAAAACCTAAGCCAAGTCTGTCCCAGAATTCGACACGCTCAGGATTTAGGAGGAAGCGCAGTGTGTGGCTGTGTGGGCATCACCCCCCCCCCCGCCCCCGCCCGGCGCATCTTGGAAGCACCCTGGTGAGCCCTGCCCGGCCAGGGCGGCCGCACCAAGCTGTGGGGCAGTGCAGGCCAGCCTTTTGGCCAAACCAGTCCACCAGAGACTTACAGAAATAGACGCTTCGTGTTTGGAGCCCTCCAAGTGCTGAAATTTGAGGTGCAGGAGGACAGCCTCATCCCAAGAACCTGCAGAAAGGAGCAGGTAAGCTCCCGAGGAGTCCAGCGCCCGTCCCCGGAGAGGACACCGGAGTCGCGCTCCCCAGTCACGCTGGTGCAACCCCCTCAAACCCTCCCCTCTGGTCCGACTCCATTTGATACTTTGAAAGCCAAGGCCGTGCCACTGAATCCCACAAAGACGGTCTTGCCAATAACTCTGCCAGAACAAAACCCTGACACAGGTTGCTGCCAAAAAGCAGAGTGAAAATCATTTTAAGAGGAAAGAACAGCAATTCTAAGGCTGCAGCGTGAGCACACTTATCGCCCGGACACGTCCCCTTGTCACTAAAGCGTTATCTCCCTTCAAGCAGCCGGGGGGACAGGGGCAGGACACACAGGCAGCTCCGAGAAGCGGCAACCACCAGCCTGGGCAGCAAAGTTCAACTGGACCAAACCTTTCCTTCCTCCCCACCGGGTGGCCCACCCCCTCACCCTCCTCCGTCACAGACTTCCTTAATCAGCTTCTAAGAAACGCAGATTATGCATGAGTGCAAAAAAAAAAGATGCCAGAGGAGCATTCTTTTTCAAAAAGTCAGCATTTTTAAACCATCCAGTCAGTAAAATGAACCTTACTTTTTTTTTTCCCCGAACTTCAAACGTTACAAAGCATCCTGGCAAATTCTGATCCTGACGGCTGTTACTACGCAGGGAAATCAGTGCCGACTTTAATTTTTACACGGAAGTTTACGCTGAATCTCAATTTTTATGTTCGGTTTCTCCATGGCCAATGTCTGACTCATGCAATGGTCTCATGAACAAATCACATTTTTTAAACTTTAGTCATGCTGAAATGCAACGCACCGAGGTGCCGTTCCATCCGACACGCAGGGACCGGAGCGCGCCTGGGAGGAGCGGGGGAGCGCTGAGGGTTCCTCCGCCGGGTCAGCAGCGCCCGCAGCGAAACCGCGAAACCGCGTGCTTTCTCCAGGAACTGGGAGGTCAGGGTTTTGCCAAGTGGCTAATTACGCCTCCACGTGCTCCCTTCATCTGCGGGAGCGCCGGGAGGGATGAAGTAAGCCGCCTCCAAGCGCAACCCCGCCCCGTGGGGGATGAGGTCCTGCCCGCTGGCACCGGGACTGGTCTCACAAGAACGAAGGCCATCACGTCTCCCTTCACTGCAGGGAGGACACGTTCATGGTGATGCCGGTGCCTCTTGAACAACAAGCGTAGAGCCACTTAACACGGGCTTCTCTCAACACGTACGCCGTCGGCCCTCCGTGTCCCTGGGCTCCACATCCACAGCGGGAATCCACGGATGCGGAGGCCGACTAGACACGGCTCTCCACCGTTGTCCATGAGGGACTCGAGCCTCCGCGGATTTGGGTACCCACGGGTCCAGGAGCCAATCCCCCTGGGATGCTGAGGGACAGCTGTGGTTCAGTTTCTGGGGAATCAAAAGTCAGACGCAGGTTTTCAACCGCACGGGGTCGGCGCCTCTAACGGCCGCATCGTTCAAGCGTCGACTGCACATGACTCTCCTTCGCCACATTGCACACACGTCAAAGCCAACAGCAGTCCCAAGTCACTGAGCAAGTAGCAGTAACTGTCATGCTCCCCATCGCAGCAGTGCTGTCGTCTTCCTCGAGATGGCCTGAGGGGGTGCGGTCAGGGCGCCGGCCTGGACGGCCCAAGGGCACAGCGCTGAGTGAGAAGAGCCCATCTCACAGGGCGCACCACAGCCTCACGCAGCCCCTTGGGGTGGGATGGATGCAGGCATGGAGAACAGACAGTGGCCGGGGGGTCTGGCTACACGGGGAGCACAGGAGCTTTGCCATGAAAAAACAGCTCTGTATCTTGATGGAGCGGGGATTACGCAAAGCACACAAAGCTACACGTGATAAAGTGCATGGACCCCCCCTCCACACACACACACACACACACACACACACACACACGATGCTTGTCAGTGCACTAATACTGGTGAAGTGTGAATACGCCCGTGTCAGTGTCAGCGTCCCGGCGTTGAAACCGTGCTGTCAGTGAGACTTCTGTCTTAGGGAGGCCGAGTGAAGGCAACTCCCTGTCCATTTCTGTGCAACACACTAGGAATCTGTATTTGTTTCAAAATGAAGAATTATAAGCCTGGCCGGTGTGGCTCAGTGGCTAAAGCGGCGACTGAGGGGTGTTCACTTCCGGTCAGGGGCACGTGCCCGGGTTGCAGGCTCGATCCCAGTAGGGGGATGCAGGAGGCAGCCAATCAACGATACTCTCTCATCACTGGTGTTTCTATCTCCCTCTCCCTTCCTCTCTGAAACCAATGAAAATATTTTTAATATATAAACAAATAAGAATTATTTTAGAACTGGGACTAAATAAAAGCAGCAGCATCTTTTTACCGCCAATTAAAAAAGAGCGGAACAGCCCACTCGCTCCCATCCGCTGAGCGCTCCCATCCGCTGAGCGCACTTGAGCTGCCGCAGCGGCTCTGGGGGCAGTCTCTCAGGAAGGGTCGAGCGAATGGAGGCACTGCACCGGCTCGCTCCCTGTGCCACAAACGCTGGAGCCACTCCGCCCTCCCGTGCTCGGAGGTGCCCTGTCCCCAGCCGGTCGGCCAGAGCAGACGAACGGGAAAGGTCCCAAAGGGGGTAATTGAGGAAAGCTGTTCAGAAAGACAGAAGGGCCCAGCGGTGTGGCCTAGTGGTTGAGCGTCCACCCGTGAACCAAGAGGTCACCCGTTCAATTCCCAGGGCTGGGGGCTCCATCCCCAGTAGGCGGCATGCAGGAGGCAGCCAGTTATGTTTCTCTCTCATCACTGCTTCTATCCCTCTCCCTTCCTCTCTCTCTGAAAGTCAATTAAAACATTTTTTAATGATGCTAACTCATGAGACCCTTTAGAGAGAGAGAGACAGAAGGGAGCTGCGATTTCAGAGCTGGAACAGACCTCAGTGATGCTTCGGCTCAGCATCCACCCCGTCTGTTGAGGAAGCTGAGGCTCAGTGGCCGGCGGCTGCAGGTCACGGGGCTGGTGAGAGGCAGTGGGAGCCCAGCCCTTGCAGGCAGCTCGGTGCCCTCCCTCCAGAGCCTGGCACTCCGACCCCCCTCGCCAGAGCACAGAGAGCTCGCAGAATCAAGGCCCTCTCCCTGCCACACGGGGGTCAAGCTCAGACCAGCCCTGACCGGGGTTCTCTTTCCCATCCCCTCTCCAGCCACCCGCCCACACGAGTTCAGATGCTGATTCCCTGCTGTCCACGCACATCGTGGTCCTCCGCCTGCCCTTCAGACACCATCAGCCTGAGCGCCCCTCCTCGGTGAAATCTCCGGCTCTCTCGTCCGTTCATCTGCCCGGCACATGCGGGGAGGGATGAGCAAGACGGACGTGGTCCCCACCTGCGGGCGAGCTGCGTGGACGGGCCCAGCACCAGCAGCTGGATGGCCCTGCTCGGGAGAAGCGCAGCGCTAAGTGACAGGAGGGTGACCCGGCAGCGTGGTCGGACAGGTGCTTCTCAGGGACCGAGAGCTGGCCCTGGCCCCCCACGAGGGACTAGGCACCCCTTCTTATAGAAGTCCTCCTCACGGGTCTACTCGAGTGGCTCTCACCAGGGCGACTCGGCCCCACGGGCAACGCATGGAGGCACCCAGGGTAGAGGCGGGGATGCTGCTCCCCCAGGGCGGCGCACAGCGGGCGATGGCAGTGGAGCGTCTGGCCCAGGTCAGTCGGCAGGCACCCGGCGTCCCACCCCCTGTAGGCACCCTCCAGTCCGGGGCTGGGGACGCTGGCCGGGGCCACAGAAGGCCCAGAAGCCCCGTGGCCGGCCCCACGCGTTGGGGGAGCTCATGGCTGATGCTTAGTGGGTAACGGCCCGGGAAGATGTGTAAACATCCGGATGGCCCCTTCCGGTCTAACGGACCCACGGACAGGCGCGCAGAGCCCCGGCCTGGGGCGGCGATGGCGGGAGCGGGGGTCCCATCTCCTTGCCCTGCCTGCAGTTCTGTCCCTGCCAATTTCTTCCAAAATGAGGGCGGCGGTGGGGTCACAGCCCAGGGAAGGCCCTGCGGGTGGCGCCAGCTCAGCTGCACCAGACACCCCGGCTTGACTGTGACGTGGAAACCGGGTCCACAGCAAAGGGGAGCACCAGCGGGAGCACCTGCGAGAGCACCTACGGGAGCATCTGTGGGAGCATCTGCGGGAGCACCTGAGGGAGCACCTACGGGAGCACCTACGGGAGCATCTGCGGGAGCACCTGAGGGAGCACCTAAGGGAGCACCTACGGGAGCACCTGCGGGAGCCCCCACGGGAGCATCTGTGGGAGCACCTGAGGGAGCATCTGTGGGAGCACCTGAGGGAGCACCCACGGGAGCATCTGCGAGAGCACCCGCGGGAGCACTCACGGGAGCACCTGCGGGAGCACTCACGGGAGCACCCACGGGAGCACCTGCGGGAGCACCCGCGGGAGCACTCACGGGAGCACCTGCGGGAGCACTCACGGGAGCATCTGCGGGAGCACCGGCGGGAGCAGCGGCGGCAGATGCGGGAGACGGGTCTCAGCCGCCCCGCCCCAGCTTCCGGCCGAGGTGCCGAGGTCACGAGGTCACGGACCCGCTCCCAAACCCAAGGCCGGCCCCGCGTTCATTTTCCAACTAAACGGAAGGGCTCCCCTGGAAACCACGGGCTTCTGCCCCGAACCCAGACTTGCTGGGGGCTGCCCCCGCCGGCGGTGGGTCCTCCCACGCGGGACGCGCGTGTCCCTGAGGTCCCCGTGGGCAGCAGCAGAGCCGTCGCCCCGCCCCACGCCGTGTCCGGGCCCGCGGTGGGGGCCCCGGCAGGTGAGCCCCTCCGCCCGGGAAGCGGGGCGCAGAGCGGCTCGCACGGGGCTGCCCGCTCCCACGGGGCCGCGCGGCGGGGGGCTGTCCAGGCTCCATCCCTGGGGAGGGCGCCGCGGGGATGACATCACGCTGGGAGGCCCCGCAGGACCCTCGGCGCCCCGCGGCCAGGGCCTCGCCCGCGCCCCGCCCGCACCCCAGTCCGGGCCCCAAGCCCTGCCTGCACCCCCGAGCGCCCGCCCCGAGCCCGCCGGCGCCGCCCCCTCCCGACCCCCCGCCAGGTTGGCATCACCGGGTCTGTGCCCAGGACCCCGACCTGCGCCCGCCCGGGCCCCCGCCCCTAGGTCCGCACCCCTGGACCCCCGGTCCCCGGACCCTCGCCCCTAGGTCGACACCCCGGACCCCAGTCCCGAACCCCCGCCCTTTAAGTCCGCACCCCCGAACGCCCTGGCCGCCGCCCTCTAGGTCGGCACCCCCGGACCCCCGCCCCCCGCCCTCCGCAGGCCGGGTCCGCCGCCGCGGCCACTCACAGTTGCGGATGTCGGAGATGAAGACCGCCAGGCCCCGCATCCCGTCCCCCTTGGACACGGCCGGCATCTTGGGGCCCCGGAGAGCGGCCTGGCCGGCAGGCCGGGGGGAGCAGCGGGGAGCGGGAAGCTGGCAGCGCCGCCGAGGAGCCGCCTCAGCCGAGCCACCTCAGGCTCCCGGCGCCGCGCTCAGGGCGCCGCCGCCGCCGCGCGCGCGCACGCACGCACGCTCGCGTCCGCACGCACGCGCACGCTCGCCGGCGCGGGGGCGCGCACGTTGAGGGCGGGCGCGTCAGGCCGGCGCGGGGGCGCCCCCTGCAGGCCGACGCCGCGGGCGCACGCGCCGGGAGCCGCGGGTTCGGGTTGCTTGCTGCCCCCATTGTGGGGCTGGTATGTGTGCAGAGCCTTTTTTATTTAATATATTGATTTTAGCCAAAACCGATTTGGCTCAGTGGATAGAGCGTCGGCCTGCGGACTGAAAGGTCCCGGGTTCGATTCCGGTCAAGAGCATGTACCTTGGTTGCGGGCACATCCCCAGTGGGGGGGGTGCAGGAGGCAGCTGATCGATGTTTCTAACTCTCTATCCCTCTTCCTTCCTCTCTGTAAAAAATCAATAAAATATATTTTTAAAAAAAATATTGATTTTAGAGAGATGGAAACATCGATCGGCTGCCTCCTGCACGCCCCCTGACCGGGAATGGAACCACCGACCCCCAGGTGCATGGGTCCACGCTCAACCACTGCGCCACATTGGCCCGGTTCGTGTGCAGAGCTTTGAGATCTTGATGCACATCGCCCTAGCCCTGCAGAGCCAGCCCCACCTGAAGTGAAACGTCTGCTCGCTCCCACCCAACAGGTGACCGCAGGGCCCAGGCCACAGTCCCGTCCCTCAATGCCCAATCAGGGCCCTTGGCCACTGCTGCAGCCAATGGCCTCTGCACCCAGGGAGGTGGAGGGAGAAGACAGCCCCTGTGGCCCGCACTGCAGCAAGGCAGGGGCCTTGGCTGGCATGGACGCCCGGGGAGTCCGCTTGGAGAGCAGGTGGCCCTGCCCCGCCCTCCTGTGGTGAAGCCGATGGCTTTGAAGAGTCCTCTTCATCAGGACTCATCTGGCCCTGCACCTGGAAGTGGCCCCAACCCACCAGGGAGACCTCTGTCCCCCCCCCGGCTCACTTCCTCAGTTCCCGGTGAGAGATCAGGCCTGGGTGGACTCTGGCCAGGAGGAGGAAGGGGCGGGCCCCTCCCACGGACCAGGCGCCCCACCCAGGCTCTGGGCCTCTCGGACCCCTGAGGGAAACCGGAACCTGTAGAGACCCAAACCCTTACGTAACAGCAATTTCACCACCTCCCACGGCCTCCCAAAGAGCGGGGCCTGCCCAGCCGGCCTGGCCCACTGCAGAGTTGAGCATCGACCTATGAACCAGGAGGTCACGGTTCAATTCCTGGTCACAGGCCCGGGTTTCAGACGCAACCCCCAGTGTGGACTGTGCAGGAGGCAGCCGATAAGTGACTCTCATCATTGATGTTTCTCTCTCCCTCTCCCTTCCTCTCTGAAATCAATAAAAATATATTTAAAAGGAAATAAAAGAGCTGGGCCAACAGAGGGCTTTAGGGAGACCGCAGGCCCTGCACCCCCACAGTAGGAGGCCAGGGGCCTCAGCAAGCAGACCCCACCCAGTCCCGCAGCCAGGGGCCCACAGGAGCGGACAGAGTACAGCCCGCCTGAGGTGGAGGGCTCCTCGGAGGAGAGGCTTACGGCTGGGCGGGTATCCACCCCCCTCAGGGGTGATTCTGGGCTTCCCAACCCTCCTGGGAAGTGTGTGTGTGTCTGTGTGTGTGTGTGTGTGTGTGTCTGTGTGTGTCTGTGTGTGTGTGTCTGTGTGTGTCTGTGTGTGTGTGTGTGTGTGTCTGTGTGTGTCTGTGTCTGTGTCTGTGTGTGTGTCTGTGTGTGTCTGTGTGTGTCTGTGTGTGTCTGTGTGTGTGTGTGTCTGTGTGTCTGTGTGTGTCTGTGTGTGTGTCTGTGTGTGTGTCTGTGTGTGTGTGTCTGTGTGTGTGTCTGTGTGTGTGTGTGTGTCTGTGTGTGTCTGTGTCTGTGTGTGTGTCTGTGTGTGTGTGTCTGTGTGTGTCTGTGTGTGTGTCTGTGTGTGTGTCTGTGTGTGTGTGTCTGTGTGTGTGTCTGTGTCTGTGTCTGTGTCTGTGCGTGTGTGTGTCTGTGTGTGTCTGTGTGTGTGTGTCTGTGTGTGTGTCTGTGTCTGTGTCTGTGTCTGTGTGTGTGTCTGTGTGTCTGTGTGTGTCTGTGTGTGTGTGTCTGTGTGTGTGTCTGTGTGTGTGTCTGTGTCTATGTGTGTGTGTGTCTGTGTGTGTGTCTGTGTGTGTGTGTCTGTCTGTGTGTGTGTCTGTGTCTGTGTGTGTGTGTGTCTGTGTGTGTGTCTGTGTCTGTGTGTGTGTCTGTGTGTGTCTGTGTGTCTGTGTGTGTGTATCTCTGTGTGTGTGTCTGTGTCTTGTGTGTGTCTGTGTGTGTGTCTGTGTATGTCTGTGTGTGTCTGTGTGTCTCTCTGTGTGTGTCTGTGTCTGTGTGTGTCTATGTGTGTCTGTGTGTGTCTGTGTCTGTGTGTGTCTGTGTGTGTCTGTGTGTCTGTGTGTGTCTGTGTGTCTGTGTGTGTGTCTGTGTGTGTGTCTGTGTGTGTGTGTCTGTGTGTGTGTCTGTGTCTGTGTGTGTCTGTGTGTATGTCTGTGTGTGTGTGTTTGTGTGTGTCTCTGTGTGTGTCTGTGTGTGTGTCTGTGTGTGTGTGTCTGTGTGTGTGTGTACACGCATGGGGGATCTCAGGGCCTGAGGAGACACACAGGTGGCCATCAGGAAGCCCCACACCTGTCGGCCCGGGCAAGCCCTCCAGATCCCTTCCTACCATCCAGCTGCGGGCCGAGCCCACGAGGCCCTCCCAGACCACGGTCTCTGCTCAGCCAGGCTCAGGGCCCTTTGGACGGAGCCTGGAAACAGTTGCATTTCTTTAACTGTGTCAACTGGACATCGGTTACATTTTAGCCCCTTGTAGTCACAGCCCGGTTCCGAGGGCGGGGTGGAGCCAAAATCTCTCCACTGGGAGGTGCGGGCCCCAGATGCCTGCCCAGCAATTGCATGGACAAGGAGGAAAGGAAAGGTGGGGAGCCCCAAGCCTGCAGTGCGGCCAGTGGGTCTGGGGCTGTCCTGCGGTGGCCTTGCTCCTACCAACACCTGAGCCTCCTCAGGCCTCCTGTGGGGTCTGTGAGAACGCGGCTTCCTTCCCATAATCTGTGAAATGGGTTTCCGACAGCGATCCTTCCAGAAAACTGGAGTTGGTGGCCTGGTTCAGGGATGGCTAGAGGCCTGAGCACCCAGGCCTATTCAGGGACAAGGAGGTGGGAGTCCTTGGCACCTGGTGGCTCCCTGTGGTCACCAGGAATGACATGCTTGGGGAAGGCCAGTCTCCGGGGCCCAGAGCCTCATGGGACCAAGAGCCTCCAGGCCATGGCCCATGTGCAGCAGGAGGAATTTAAGAATTCGGGGAGCGGTGGGGGGGGGTGCTTCAGGCAGAGCTGCACCTGAAGGAGGGCAGGGAGGAGCCAGGTCCCTAGCTGCTCACCCGGCGGTTGTCATCTTGCAGCCACGGAACGGGGCCCAAAGCCACACACAGCTGGATTGGGTTGTTGCAAAACAGCCACAGACATTGAGCCTGCGGCCTCCCCACATCTTACAGGAAAGCTGGTTCGCTGGCGGGGCACGCGTGGGGCCCAGGGAGCTGCAAGGCCATAAATGGGGAAATGAGGATCCCCCAGGCAAGACCCCACGCCCTGCTTCCCTAGCGCCCCACCCCCCACCCCGCCGCCAGCCTCCCCTCATTGGATGAAGTTGTCTCCGTAGCCGAAGACCCGGTCATGACATCCAATGAAGGGGTTACTTTGTAAGAGAAAACTCAGTCGCCCTCAAAGCCCCCTGGCCGGCCCATCCCTTGACACCTGGGAGAGTCAGGTCTCAACACAAAGTCGCACCCAGAGCGGGAAGGCAGAGCCCCTGACGGTGAGAGATGGGGTTCAGTCCTGCAGAGTGGGGGGGGGTGCATCCCCAGGGAGCCGCCCTCAGACAGCCCAGCCAGCACCTGGATCACCTGAGCAGGCACAGGCAGCCACGCCACTGACTGCCTGGGGGCTGGAGTCAGGGTGGCCGGTGTGGCTCAGTGGTTGAGTATCTACCTATGAACCGGGAAGTCACAGTTCAATTCCCCTTCAGGGCACATGCCCAGGTGGTGGGCTCGATCCCCAGTGTAGGTTGTGCCGGAGGCAGCCGATCCACGATTCTCTCTCATCATTGATGTTTCCATCTCTCTCTCTCCCTTTCCCTTCCTCTCTGCAATCAATAAAAACAAGTTTTAAAATGAAACAAACAGGGTTGAGATGCCAGGAATTCCTGGATCTAATGCAGAGAGGGACTCGGAGGTTTAGCGTCCGCCAGAGACTGCATGTCTGCGCTGGAGGGGTCACAGGGCTGGCCCCTCGGGGCTGCGGGAGGGGCAGGCCCGGCCTCTCCTCAGAGACGGGCATCTTCCCTCTGTGCCCGGCCCTCAGTCCCAATTTCCCCTTTTTCTAACGACTCGAGTCCCTTTAGACTAGGGGCCCGCCCTGTGAACACATCTTCACTCAATCTGCGATGACACTGTTTCCAAGTAAGGTCACGTTCTTTTTTCTTTTTTTAAATGTTTTTTACTGATTTCAGAGAGGAAGAGAGAGAGAGAGAGAGAGAGAGAGAGAAACATCAATGATGAGAGAAAATCACTGGTCGGCTGCCTCCTGCACACCCCTCACTGGGGATGGAGCCTGCAACCCGGGCATGTGCCCTGACCAGGAATTGAACCATGACCTCCTGGTTCATAGATCGACGCTCAACCACTGAGCCACAGCAGCTGGGCTCTTTTTATTGATTTTTGAGAGAGAGAGAGAGAGAGAGGTGAGAGAAACAGCAGTTGGTTGCCTCCCACACATGCCCTAACTGGGGATCAAACCCACAACCTTCTGGTGTACGGGTCGATGCTCCAACCACTGAGCACCCGGCCAGGGCAGAACGTGTGCCATTTTAAGATTAGCCGGCCCTGTTCAGTATCGTCCAGTGGTTAGAGCGTCAACGTACACCCCGAAGGGTGGTGGGTTCCAATCCCGTTCAAGAGCACATTCCTGGGTTGCAGGTTCCATTCCCGGCCCGTGGGGGCACATGCAGGAGGCAACCAACCCATGTGTCTCTTTCACATCGATGTTTCTCTCGCTCCCCCTTCCCTGCCTCCCTCCCTTCCACTCACTAAATATAAATATATCTCAACGGGGGAAATGTTCTCACGTGAAGATTGACAATATCAGAAAGGCTAGCCTGAGAAAGCCCCCTTTGGGAAAGAAGACAGCGTGGAAACATCGGGTCAGGCCTCGGCACCGCGGGGGCAGCGTCCGGGGCCATTGTAACAGTGACCGCCAATGGCCCCAGAACTGGTTCTCCCCGTCCTGGAGGCCGGAAGTCCAAGATCAAGGCGTTGCAGGGCCTGGGGAGACTGTTCCCGCCTCCCTTCTAGCTCCCGGGGGCTGCGTGACCCCAGTTCTGCCCCCACCAGCTCGGGTGCCCCGTCAGGTCCGTGGGCTGAGACTCTCCATCTCTTTCCTCCTATGAGGACCCAGTCACTGGAGTCAGGGCTCGCTCTAAAGGCAAGGCGACCTCACCCCCGGCCCCAGGGACATCTGCGGAGACCCCATTGCCAAGCAAGTGGCCTCACAGGAGCTGGGGTTGGGGACAGGGACAACCTTTTGGGGTCCACCATTCACCCCACGAAATGCTGCCCCTCGGATCCATTGGACACGCACGCTGTCCCTCCCGGGTGATGGCATTTAAGGTGGGGGGGGGGAGATGAGAAGTGTGAGATGAGCCCAGGCAGGGTCCCCCGCCCTCCCCCCCCCCCCCGACGCCCACCTCGGCCCAGCGACACCCGCAACACACGATGCCCGTCAGTCTCCCGACCAAAGCCAGGGCGCTGCCGGGGCCACACGTGGGCCGCAAACAGAAAGTCCGCGGCGCTGGCCCTGCAGCTCCATCCGGAAGCCTCGCCGCGGGGGGACGTGCCGCGGCCGCGCCCCCCTCGCTGGACTCGGCTTGCCCAGCACCCAGGGAGGATGTCTCCCCGCGGGCGCGGGCGGGGGCGCTGGGCAGCAGGAAATCCTGATGTGTGTGTTTCTCTTCCTGGGCTTCCGGCCTCCGAGCAGGACTGGGTCAGGGTCCAGGGGTGACAGGACACGGCCCGTGATAGTGGCCGGGGCCCTGCCCTGGGGGCCACCCCGGGCCAAGGCCTCTGTTAAAACAGGACAAGTCATGGCTGTTCCTGCTGGGAAGGGCCTGGCCTTCTGCTGGCTCAGCAAGGGAGGAAGGCCCCCAGGAGCGCTGGCCAGCGGCGGGAGGCACAAGTCCAGCCCCAGAAGCTCCACAGCCACAGGGTGTGGTGTGGTCTCGTGGCACCAGCCACATCTGGGCTCCCCATGGTAGCGCAGGGACGCCGTGGGGCCGTCCTGGAGAGACAGCCTCTGGCCGGGACCCTCAACCGGCCAGCACCCCGACTAGAAAGGGTCCGGGTGCAGCAGAAGGGCTTGTCTGCCGGCCCCTGGCTCCCCGAGGCCCGCCTGCCCTCTCTGACCTCTAGTGCCCTCTGCCCTCACACGCCGGGAACAAGGAGAGCCGTGTGGGGGGCCCGCCGGGCTCACACTCAGAGCCAGAACCTCGGCCTGGACAGGGACTTACACTCAGATTTCACTTAAATTTAAATAATTAGGCCTTATGGATGTTGTACATTCAAAACCTAATTTCTTTTTTTTTTTTAATATCTTTTATTGACTTTTTACAGAGAGGAAGGGAGAGGGATAGAGAGTTAGAAACATTGATGAGAGAGAAACATCGATCAGCTGCCTCCTGCACATCCCCTACTGGGGATGTGCCCGCAACCAAGGTACATGCCCTTGACCGGAATCGAACCCGGGACCCTTGAGTCCGCAGGCAGACGCTCTATCCACTGAGCCAAACCGGCCAGGGCCAAAACCTAATTTCTTAACCTGTTAAGTTCCATTTTACAAACCCGGTTACTCCCTTTGAAAGCCTCGCAGACTTTGAAGTCATTTTTAAGGGGCCTCCGCATAATATTTGGTCCCATCCACAAACTCAGTCAATTAGGCATCTTCAACGCTCAGAAACGAGCTTATAAATGAGGTCTCTTTTACTTCCTCCTTAAGTACGTCAGCTTGTCTGACCGGAGCACAAAATCTCGGCGCCTGAAGAGCTCACGCCCTCATGAGATGGACTCTGTGAGTGTGCTGAACCCCGAGTTATCTCAAATGTCCCGGGAACACAAACTACCCATGTGTTCAGGTTTCACTTAATTATGCAGAAGCCGACGCTCTGACTCTAACTCTCTGCAGGCTTTCTGGGCCTCCTCTAAGTCTTCCTGTGGCTGAACGATGTGTACGCACTTCCAGCTTTCCACAGGGGGCGCCTTGGCACCAGCCGGGGCAGCTGGGAGGCTGACAGCTGTGTCAGGACCCCGGGGAATGCTGCCCGGTGGGGGCTCTGCAGTGGGGGCAGGGGCCAGCCTCCCTGGCCCTCCCACTGCTCTTGGGGTCTGCAGTGCTGGCCCCGAGTGAACCCTGAGTGGATCGTACAGGGCTTTAGCGCCAAGGACCCCTGAAGCCAATGGCACCCACGACTAAGTGCCTTTCTCAGTGAGAGACCCGTGATGCTGCGTGGCATTCCTGGGACGGCACCACGGACAGGACCTCTGGCACAGCTCGTGGGGGCCTCTCCAGAGCTCTGCCTGACTTGGGATCAGTACCCCAAAGGTCAGGCCTCGGGGCTGAGCTGGGTGCCAGGGACACCGAGCGGCCCCGGGACACGTGACAGTTGGTACATGACATGCATCAGCACACACCAGCCCGAACCACCCTCTGGAAGACGGGCAGGAAATATGGGGAAGAGAAAGAAAAAAACAAAGCTCAGCTCAAGGAGAAGCCTCTCACGCAGCAGAAATGGGGAAACAGCTCAGCAGGGGTCCTGGCCTTGCCGGGCAGGGCCAGGGTGGGGACCAGCTGTGCGGTTTTCTGCAGGAAACGGCCGGGAACGGCTAGGGATGGGTGGGGGAAATCTGTTCGCGTGTATCAAGTGAGTAAAACTGCTGGCCACGTCTGCGTCCAGGCCAGGCCAGGGCGGACACCTCTTACTGGGAGCTGAGGCAGAGAGGTTCTCTTTGCATCTGAAAGATGGTGCCACTGTTCCTGGAGACAAGCACAGAGACAGCGCCGGGTCTGGGGCATGTGGGGTTTTGGGTCCCTGCTCCAGACAGCGTGTGGGCACCACCAGCCCCTGGAGGATGACTGAAGGCGAGGGCTGAGATGTACTCCTCCAGGGAGATGCGGGGAAGATGCGGGGGAGGGCGGAGGAAGGCTAGGCTGCGGGGGAGGCCACCAAAAGGGTAGGAGGAAAGCCTGGGAGGCGATTCCCGTGTCCAAGAGAGAAGATCGTGGAAGCCGGTGAGGCCGGTCCTGCGCGGTCCCCTCCTCCACGCGCCCACGGCAGGCTGTGGATCTGGAGCCTCGGGCGCCCCCTGGTGGTCACACTTGGCTGCAGCGCTGTCGTCGCGCAAGGCGCACAGGCTTCCAGGGAGAGCATGAGCTGCGGAGGCAAGGGGACCGCCTCCCGGACACGCCGCGGTGCCCACGAGAGGACCTCCACGCCCCCCGGAACCCCGACCCCGCGCGGCAACCCGCGAAACGACCGGCAGGCGGGCGCTCACCACCCCACTGAGGACGCGGGGTCCGTGCACCGCCCAGCTCCTCGGCCCCGCCCATTTGATCACGCCCCTTGCCCATACTGGCCCCGCCCCTCGCCACGGCTCTTCCCCCTTCGACCCGCCCCCCAGCCCATCGTCAGGCCCCGCCCAATTCAGGCTCCTCCCCTCGGCCCCGCCCCAGCGTGCCCGGCGTGTCGGTGGCGGCGCGGAACTGGCGTGGCACAGCGGCGGAGCGCGCGAGCGTCCTGGGGCGGGACTTCCGGCGGCGCTGGCGAGCGTCTTCCGGCCGCGCGCGAGGGTGGTCCGGCCGGCCTCCGGGACATGAAGGTGAGCCCCGCGGCGGCCGGCCGGGGTAGTGCCCGCGCCCCGCGCGTCCCGGCGCCGGCGCCTCCTCCTCGCGCGGCCTCAGTTCCCCTCCGCGAAGTGGGCGCGCGGGCGGCGCGAGGGAGAGCGGCGAGAGGCCGGTGTGGACGCGAGGGGGTGTGGGAGCGAGAGGACGTGGGCGACGGGCAGCGTGTGGGGGAGGACGTGAGCGGAGGCGCAGCGAGCGTGGGCCGGTGTGGACGAGCGAGTGGGAGTACGGTCCTGAGTGGGAGAGCGCGGCTTCGTGTGACTGTGAGCAGGTGGCCGTGAGCAGGCGGTGCGGCCGGGAGAGTGGGGGCTGCCCGGTCCCCGGGGGCAGGCGACCCCATGCTGGTTGGGGTGCACTGGCCTGGACCCCACCTCGCTCAGCGTTGCCCACCGGGTCACCAGAGCTGAGCCCAGAGGGGCCAGGGCCCAGCGGCTGGTGGAGAACCCGACCCTGGGGCACTCTTGTGCCCACGCCCTGGCGTCAGTGGAGCGCAGTGGCCACTCCACGGAAGGCGCCTGCGGTGTGGAGACCTCGTGGCGGGCTCCGGGCCTCAGCAGCACGTGGTCCATAAATGGCGCCGGGCCTGCGCGCCTGCTTCCACGGGGCCTTCACGTCCAAGAGCGCTCGCCGCTCCCGCAGGACCCCGTTGGCCACAGAACGGGCACTCAGAGGCGCCGGCTGGGCTGAGTGACCGTCGCCCTGGCCGTTCTGTTGAAGACAAAGGCGGCTCAGCGTCCAGCCTGGTGTCAGGGAGGGACCCTCGACACACCGGTCAGCACTTCTCAAAACGGCACGCCCCTGAGCAGCACCAACCAGCGTCTGGAAAGGAAGAGGAACGATCGGAGGAAGTCCCAGGACAGGAGCTCCGATCAGCACACACGTACATGTGTCCACGCTTGGCGTGTGCGCATGAACCGGGCTGTGGCCAACACCATCTCTGTGGTCCTGGATGGAAAACACTTGGACGTCACCGCAGGGGCTCAGTCCTTTGGTCACGGGGCCGAAACACCTCTCTTCCTGTGCGTCTCCATGTAAAGCACTTGCACGTCTCCCCGGGGACCAGCTGTCCTTGGGGCACGAGGCTGAAACAGTCCCCCCGAGCATGGAGCCTCAGGTGGTGGCTCCACACAGGCCTGAGGCCCCTTCCTGCGGCCCCCGGTTTGGGTGTGAAGCAGCCTCTCTGGGTCACGACACACCCCACTCGCTTGCCAGGGCCGCCCCACACAAAAGAGGTCACGGGCGCGTGGGGCAGAACACGCTCTGCCTGGCAGAGAGGCCTGGTGGATGTCTCCGTGCAGTGCCCAGTGGGGAGCTGTGGGAGGTGCCCAGACGGCCTCGCCAGGCAGGAGCACCCCACGCACCCCAGACAGCTCACCTGTTAGTCCCCACCACCAAGTGCCAGTCAGTCAGTCTGGAAAGTTCCCTGCTGGTCAGGGAGCAGCCCAACACGCCAAGTGCTTCTCCCCGGGCGTCTCCTCATCCCCACGCTGGCCCCGCGTGTAGGTGGTCTGCCGCAGCGCCCACCGGGCCTTGTGCTCGGTCTGGTCCTCCTCCCGTGCCCCTGCTCCCGGCACTGAAGCCATCAGGGCCTGTCTTCCTCCAGATTGGCCCCATCTCCACCCTTTCCTCTTCGTCCTTTCCCGTGGTGTGAGGTCAGAGGCCGGGTCAGGCGGAGGGGTCTCTGTCCACCACATGCAGGACAGCAGGAGGGGCGGCAGGCTGTGGCGGGAGGGTGGGGAGGGCAGCCTCGAGCCTGCAGGTTGCTGTGGGAGCACTTCCTGCTTCGTTCCATTCCTTTCCACCCTCGGTGACCCTAACCCAGGGGTGGGCAAACTTTTTGACTCGAGGGCCACCATGGGTTCTTAAACTGGACCGGAGGGCCGGAACAAAAGCATGGATGGAGTGTTTGTGTGAACGAATATAAATTCAAAGTAAAGGAGCGGAGGGGAGAGCAAGAGAACCGGATAGAACAGCCGGATCCGGCCCGTGGGCCATAGTTTGCCCAAGGCTGCCCTAACCCTACCCCGGAGCCGAGGAGACTCCTGGAGCCGAGGAGACTCCTACGGTTGGAGGTCTGGGGCCAAAGACGGTGCCTCGCGGAGTGGGCCCCCTCCCACCGCTCCACGTAGCTCCTGCCAGCAGGTCCCTCCCGTGCACGGCCCTCCCCTCAGTTCCGCAGCGTGTGGGAGCACATTGTTCAGGCCTGTCTGGCCCCACAGTGGCCCAGCTGCCAGGAGCTGACCCCTCACAGCTTCGCAGCTGCAGTCTCAGTCTGACCAGGGGGGTGATGGGTAATTCTGGGCAGCCTGCCCCTGCCATGGCCAGAGCCCCCTCCCGCAGGCCCTTCCAGACCTGGGGCTGTGCCCACGGAGTCCGGTCTCACCGCTGGGGTGGGTGGTAGGGCAGAGGCTGCCGTCCTTGATTCCGATGCTGGCTGTCATCACGGAGGGGGCGGGGCAGAGGTTGGGGAGTGGCTCTTATCCCTCCCGCACCCCCCCTCAGAGTGGCCACGGCAGTTATGGTGAGTGCTGCCCTTGCCAGCAGCTCTGTGTCCCTTCTGTTCCCAGCCCTGGGGACCGGCGTTTAGTTCCCCCCGGGGAGGGGGCTCCGGCTGCTTGCCCCCAGGCCCGGTTCTGTGGGTGTGTGGGGCACCACGGCATGGAAACTGCCCAGGGTAGCCTGGGCCCCCAGTCTGCACCAGGGCACCTGTCTCCCCCAGGGAAGGGACAGCAGCCTGTGCAGCTTTGGGCGGGGAAGCAGGTTGAGAGGATAGTGTCTGGGCCTGGCTCTGTCCGCTCCTAACGGGGCACACCCTGCCTGGCCAGGAGTGCGATGCCAGCCCGCTGGTGTGGGGACTGGGCCCCTGGGCTGGGCTGGAGGGAGCGTGCGAGAGAAACATCGATAGGAGGGTGAAACAGATCAGTTGCCTCCCACACACACCCCAACCGAGGATCGAGCCCACAACCTGGGTGTGTGACCTGACTGGGATCGAGCCCACGACCTTTTGGTATACGAGACAAGGCTCCAGCCCAGGGAGCCACACTGGCCAGGGCCACACCGGCACCTCCAAAGCCTCAGCAGGGACGGCGGCCAGGCTGGGCTGCTGGTTACTCAGCTGCCCCGAGGGAGAGACGAGGTGGGGTCTGGGGAGGGGCGGGGAGCGAGGGCTAACGGGCACCGCACAGCTCGGGCAAGTCCCGTGCCGGAAGGAGAAAACGCAGATGATGCCAAGGAGGACCCAGCACGGCCCACATGGCGGCGTCCCCTTTTTACTGTCCTCAGTGGGGGAGCACCGGACTTTTCAATAAACCCGGGCGGACCGTACTGCGTGCGTGCGCTTCTTGCCATTGGTGGAGCCAAGTGCCTGCCCCATCCCAGCAGGAGGAGCTGCAGGCTGTTCTCTGCCACAGACGTCCTCCCGCGTCTCCCACGTGGGCGGGGCGTTTCCAAGCAGGATCTGTCGCGAGAGGAAACGTGTCGGAAAGCATCATGTTCACGGGCAGATTGTCACCCAGAAAGGGTTCTCCAGCCCGACCTCCCAGAAACAGCTGAGGGGCTGCCGGGGCCTCGGGGCCTCAGCCTCCTGAGCTCACACACGGTGGAAACGCTGCCTTGTTCAGCGTCCTTTCCTCTGGGTCCCGGAAGCCTCTGGGACTGGGGCCTGTGTGTTCCTCCCCTTCACGCCCCCACTTAGCAGGTAGTGGGGCGTTTTTTACTGGAGTCTCTCCCTGATTTGTAAGAGTCCTTTGGGCGTTATGCATAGATAACGGTAGGAATTTGCTGGCAAGTGTGTTCTGAGTACTTTTTTTCTCATTTATTGTTTCTTTATATGTTCTTCGTATATACATACATATACACACACACACACACACGTATGTATGTACACTAGAGGCCCAGTGCACGAAATTCATGCACTGGGGGTGGGGGGTCCCTCAGCTCGGCCTGTTACCTCTCACTGTCCGGGAGCCCTGTGATCAATCACCCCGGCGCTGCTGCTGGGTAGCCTGGGGCCTCCCTCTTTGGGGCTATCGTGAAGCCCCCCTATTGATCGATCACCCCGCTGGCCGGTAGCCTGGGCCTCCCTCTGCAGGGCGATCATGGGATCGTGGGGCGATGGCCAGGCCCCGGACGAATCACATCGCACCTGCCTTGGCCAGCCTGGCGCCAGTGGGTGTCATAGCATGGTCGTCTGGAAGGTCGTCCGGACAGTCATTCTGCTGTTCAGTCTTTCGGTCGATTTGCATATTACACTTCTATTATTATAGATATACACTGAGTGGCCAGATTATTCTGATCTCTGAATGCATAATAATCTAGCCACTCAGTGTATGTCCTATGTAATAAAAGGCTAATATGCAAATTGTCCCCTTGACCAGGAGTTCGACCAGCAGGCAGGCCGGCCGGCCAACCAACCACCCATGTCCCCTCCCCTGGCCAGGCTGGCCAGACCTCACCCATACACAAAT
This sequence comes from Plecotus auritus, assembly GCF_963455305.1. Lineage (NCBI taxonomy): Eukaryota > Metazoa > Chordata > Mammalia > Chiroptera > Vespertilionidae > Plecotus > Plecotus auritus. Next base: position 154,709,085 of record NC_137783.1, on the reverse strand, counting down.
TAATGCACCGGGCCTCTAATATATATATACACACACACACATACATACACACACACATATATATATACACACACATGTTGAGTGGCCAGATTATTATGTGTTCAGAGATCATCATAATCTGGCCACTCAGTGTATTTTGTCTTCTAAATGGAAGTTTCGTGTTCTCACGTGGTGAGCTCTGTTGGTGTTTTTTCTGTGACCTGTAGCGTCGTGCACATAGCTGGGACAGCCTTCCTACTCCGAGTTGATGTGAACAGGTGCCCGCGTCTTCTCCAGTGTCCGTAGCTCTGTTAGTCACAGTGAAGTCCTCTGGCCTGGACCGCTTTGTTTTGTTCTTAATAATTTTTTTTTTTTTTTTCGGAGAGAGGAAGGGAGAGAGAGAGAGGGGGATAGAAACCTCAATGATGAGAGAGAATCATTGATTGGCTGCCTCCTGCACACCCCACACGGGATCGAGCCTGCAACCTGGGCATATGCCCTGACCAGGAATTGAACTGTGACCTCCTGGTTCATAGGTCAATGCTCAACCACGGAGCCATGCTGACGGGCTTCTTTGAGTTTGATGGGGAAGGAGAGCCAGCATTCTCTTAGGGGGCCGGCAGTGGTCAGCATGGCCCCGAGGCGGGGGGGCAGGGAAGCCCCTCTGTCTGTGCGGGAAATGGGCCCAGTGGTGCCGGAAGCGGGACTCCGGCCGTTGGGGCTGATCCAGGGCAGGGCTGTGTCCTGGGGCCCACAATGCCCAGCCCAGTGCCCTGAGGACCCGGCCCCGCTATGACAAGGACCCTCGTCGGCAGAGGGGGTGCCCCGCCGTTGTGGCCTCCAGGCGCTCTGCTCTCTCTGCAGCCCCCTGGACTCCGAGCTTGCACCCCCTGCGACTGCCCGCCATGAAGGCGCTCCTCCGCGTGCTCTGGCTCGCTCTGGCCTGCGGCTCTGCGCACACCACCCTGTCAAAGTCAGACGCCAAGAAGGCTGCCTCCAAGACCCTGCAGGAGAAGGTAAGGCGGCGTGGAGCCTGGCTGCAGGGCTGACCCTTTGCACCTTCTCTCTTCGCACCGGGACCCCGTGTCCACGTGGCCTGGGGGCGTGGCCCGGTGTGCTGACAGGGCGGCCCCCGGGAGAGCTCCCTGGCCCTGGGCCTGTCTTGTGTGACGATGTCCCAGTTCCTGCCCTCGCCCGCTTTCCGCTGCTTTCCGCACCAGCACTCGTCCTGGGTCATCTGTGAAGTCCGGTCAGGGAGGCAGAGTGTGTCTGCAGGACTGTCAGCTCCGCGGGGCGGGCCTCCCCCTGCTGTCGCCCGGTCGGCGGCGCGGGGCGTCCCGCACAGCTCCTGGCTGAACAGAGGCCGCTTGGCCGGGCCCTGCCTCTGCCTGCGGGGGCTGAGCTTCCCCGTTGCCTTCGCTCCAGACTCAGTTTGCAGAGAAGCCTGTCCAGGACCGGGGGCTGGTGGTGACGGACCCCAGAGCCGAGGACGTGGTTCTGGAGCATCGCAGCTACTGCTCGGCCAAGGCCCGGGAGAGGCACTTCGCTGGGGACGTCCTGGGCTATGTCACTCCGGTGAGCTGGGCCCCGGTGGACAGGGTTGTCCCAAGGGCACGGCGGCGGCTGGGGTCTGCGTGCTCACCTCCCAGGCCCCTGCCGCGGGGTGCAGTGGGAACGGCGCAGGGTCCTCTGGGGGCTCGTCCGCCTGGCCCAGCTGCAGGGGCTCACCGGCCTCTGTCCTCTGCCAGTGGAACAGCCATGGCTACGACGTCACCAAGGTCTTTGGGGCCAAGTTCACACAGATCTCACCCGTGTGGCTGCAGCTGAAGAGGCATGGCCGCGAGATGTTCGAGGTCACGGGCCTCCACGACGTGGACCAAGGTTCTCACCTTGTTCGTCTCCCGGCCCAGTGGGGTGTGGTGTGAGCCTGTATGTGTGAGAACATGAGTGTGTCCATGTGTGAAAACGTGTGTGTCCATGTGTGAGAACATGAGTGTGTCCGTGTGTGAGCGTGTGTGTCCGTGTGTGAGAATATGAGTGTGTCCGTGCGTGAGAACATGAGTGTGTCCGTGCGTGAGAACATGAGTGTGTCCGTGTGTGAGAACGTGTGTGTCCGTGTGTGAGAACATGAGTGTGTCCGTGTGTGAGAACATGAGTGTGTCCGTGTGTGAGAACATGAGTGTGTTCGTGTGTGAGAACGTGTGTGTCCGTGCGTGAGAACATGAGTGTGTCCATGTGTGAGAACATGAGTGTGTCCGTGTGTGAGAACATGAGTGTGTCCGTGTGTGAGAACATGAGTGTGTCCGTGTGTGAGAACATGAGTGTGTCCGTGCGTGAGAACATGTGTGTGTCCGTGCGTGAGAACGTGAGTGTGTCCGTGCGTGAGAACGTGAGTGTGTCCGTGCGTGAGAACGTGAGTGTGTCCGTGCGTGAGAACGTGAGTGTGTCCGTGCGTGAGAACGTGAGTGAGTGAGAACGTGTGTGTCCGTGCGTGAGAACATGAGTGTGTCCGTGCGTGAGAACATGAGTGTGTCCGTGTGTGAGAACATGAGTGTGTCCGTGTGTGAGAACGTGTGTGTCCGTGTGTGAGAACGTGTGTGTGGTGACTGCCCGGGGTTGGCCTGCATCCCCGTCCTCTTGGCGGGTGGCGCATGGTGTCCAGGAGGGACGTCGGGGAGGGCCGTTCAGCTTCTCTGGAGGCTGAGGCTGAGCAGAGGGAGCAGGAGAAGCGTCTGTCCGCCGTCCGCAGGCCGGGCGGCCTCTCGTTCAGCCAGGGCTGGGCTGGGTCCCCGTGCCGCTGACCGGAGGCCGCCCCCCCCCCCCCCCCCCCAGAGCTGCAGTCCCTGCAGACGTGCTCCTTCTCCCGAGCGCCCTGACTCGCTCACCACGTGGCCGTCACAGGACTCGGGGCAGGTCCGGGGGGAGCGCCTTGGTGGGCCTGAGCCTGAGCTTACGTGGCTGTCCCCGTTTCGGGTCCAGAGAGGACACACGTCAGCCAGGTGTAGAGCTTCGAGACTCAGTGCGGCTCCGCCATTCCAGGGGGGCAGTGTCCGAGTGCGGCTCCGCCATTCCAGGGGGGCAGTGTCCGAGTGCGGCTCCGCCATTCCAGGGGGGCAGTGTCGGAGTGCGGCTCCGCCATTCCAGGGGGGCAGTGTCCGAGTGCGGCTCCGCCATTCCAGGGGGGCAGTGTCGGAGTGCGGCTCCGCCATTCCAGGGGGGCAGTGTCGGAGTGCGCTGTCGGACCCCCTCAGCTCCAAGCCACAGTCCCGGGTCTGAGCCGCCAGCCCAGGCCGCTCTGCGGGGAGGCGGCCCCGGACCGCTCCATCAGTTCTCTCTGCTCTCGCCTCGTGCAGCGCTTTCCTCCGTCGGGTGGGTGTGGGGCTGTGTCCCCGAATTGACCGTCCTCTCCCCGTCCCATAGGGTGGATGCGTACGGTCCGGAAGCAGGCCAAGGGCATCCGTATAGGTGAGTCCAGCCCTTAGACCACAGGCCACGGGAAGGAGTCCTGGCTGGTGTGACCTCCTGTGAGTGGATGAGTGGGCCCCAGGGTGATCCAGCGCATTGGTCACTCCCCCGACCACTTAGGAACGTGGCCAGCCAGCTTTCGTGGCCCTGGGCCAGCCAGGGTCCTGTGGCCCGTCTGTGCACCCGGCCTCAGCCCAGCACGGCCAGCGCCTCCTCCACCAGTCTCTTCAGTCACCAGCGAGGGTCCGGGGCCCGAGCCCGAGAGTAAAACCAAGCCCGCCCCGTCCCTGAGAACAGCCGGCTGGGGAGGGACAGTGTCCCCAAGTGCAGGGGGGTCCGTGGGGTCTGGCGAGTTTGGGGCAGGCCGGGAGCAGGAGCCAGTGGACACGTGCGGTTGGCGGCGTGGGGAGCCGCAGGCAGGGTCAGGTCTGGGTGGGAGATGGTCCAGTGGGATCCTGGCAGCGAGGCGCGGAAGAGTGGGGTCTGGCAGCCGGGACCAGTGCGTGTGGGCACACGGGTCAGCATCTCCACCCTTCCTACCCCGGGCCCGCTCTCGCCAGGCCGTGAGCTGCTGGGATGACCACGCTGGGTGCCCGTGGTCACTCTGCGTGGGGCCGAGCACAGGAGGGTCACGCTGCCTGCACGGGCCTGTGCCCCTAGTGCCTCGGCTCCTGTTTGAGGACTGGACGCATAAGGACTTCCAGAGCGTCTGGGACAGCGAGGACGAGATCGAAGAGCTCAGCAGGACCTTGCTCCTGGTCGCCAAGGTGAGGCCTGGCGCTCCCCGGGCGGGGGCCCTGCCTCGGGGGACGCACAGCTGTCCTCAGGCCCCCAGGGCTTGGGTTGGGGGGGGACGTGAGTGGACAGCACAGCCCTGGCTGCTCTGCCTTTGGTCTCGGTGGGGACCCCCACGCCCCCCTAAGAGAGGCACTTCTGTGCCTGTGGCGTGAGCTCGGGCCGTGACCTTTCTGGGTGGGCGCGGGGGGCTGCCTTCCATGCTTCCCTCCTGGTCCCAGACCCCCCTCACCTGTCCCGGGTCCTTTCAGAGCCAGCATTTCGATGGCTTCGTGGTGGAGGTGTGGAGCCAGCTGCTGAGCCAGAAGCACGTGTGAGTGGCCCGGCGGCTCTGGCCCCAGGGGTCCCGTGGAGGCCAGAGGAGGGGCAGGGAGCCCACTTGGGGGGAGGCCTTGGTCCCACAGTCGCGGCTTTGATGGCCTGCCCTGCGCCTGCCCTGCAGGCGGCGGAAGGAGCAGGAGCCTCCCCGCCGGGCCCCAGGCGGTGCCGCGTCGGCTCGCACACCAGCAGGCGGTGCTGCTGAGCACGAGGAGCCTGCCCGGGGCCAGGAGAGGCTGCGGGCACAGCCCGGCCTCCATTGACGGCCCTGGCCTCCGGGACTGAACAGCCGCCCAGGCCACATCCCCTGGGCCAGAGTGACCAGCAGGGCGGCGTGGTGGAGTCACCCGCAGCAGCCACCAGCCCGGCCTGTCAGGGACATGGGGGCCACCCCGCGGAGGGCAGGGACCCAGCTCTCCTGCCGGCGTCGTGGCCGCAGCGCCACAGAGGATGGTGCAGCTGCAGCCCGTACTGGGACTGGCCGCCCCTCCTTCCTTCTGTTCACTTCCTTTTTTCTTTTAATTCCTCTCTTTTAGAGAGAGAAATAGTAGTTTGTTGTTCCACTTACTGATGCATTCATCGGTTGCTTCCTTTATGTGCCCTGACGGGGACCAAACCCGCAACCTTGGTGAAGCGGGATTACGCTCTAACCACGGAGCCACCCGGCCAGGCTGTCCCTCCCTTCCTGTCGGAAGGAATCCGCTCAGCACCAAGCCTGAGCCCTGTTCCTCTTGCCTTCCTGTGCAGGAGGGCGCTGGGCCGGGGCTCCGGTGTCCCCCTAGGAGCCAGCTGCCCCCCTTCCGCTGTGAAGCTGCAGGCGGCCTGGGCCATGTGGAAGCAGAGTCCCCACAAGGACCTGTCTTCAGGGCAGGTGGGACACACGCCGTCAGGGAGCAAGGGGAGCGGCCCCACCCAAGGCTCACGCAGGAGCAGGCCTTCTGCGGGGGGGGGGGGGGGGGGGCGGGACACGTGCACAGCAGCTGGGGTCCCTGCTCCCCGTGCTCGGACCCCTGCACCAGCAGGTGCTTCTGAAGGCTCCCTGTCCGTCGCCTGCCCTGGGCCGAGGCCGGTTCGGAGAGGGTGGGTGGAGACAGGAGAGCCGTGCTGCTACCCGGTCAGGTGTCCAGACGGCCTCGCACTCCGCATGCACTCGGACCGCAGGGGAGGTCCTGGGGCGCGCCGGAGGGGCGCCACGGGCAGCGTGTGGACCCCGGGCCGGTGTCCGAGCGGCTGGGGCACCCTGTGGCTCCAGGGCAGGAAGTGCCGTGAGGGGCGCCTGCCCGACCGTGGGCTCGGTCCGTCTCCCGGGCTGACCTCACGTCTCTTCCCAGGGGCCTCATCCACCTGCTCACCCACATGGCCGAGGCGCTGCACCAGGCCCGGCTGCTGATCATTCTGGTCATCCCTCCGGCTGTCACCCCTGGGTAAGGGCCACGCTCGCTCAGGCTGGGGGCTGGGAACGGGAGGCGGCGGGCTGCTCCCAGGCCGCGTCCCTGCGCCCACGCCCACGAGGACGTGTTGGAAGTCCCTCAGTCTGAGGGATGGAGTCTTTCAGACACTTCCCCTCGCCTCAGGCGAGGCCCTGGACTCGGCGGCCACATCGGCAGCCCCGGCCCCCAGGGAGCTCAGGTGGCGGTCAAGGCTTCTTCCAGAACCTGGTGGGCGGGGCGGGGCGGTGGAGGGGTCCAGGCGCTGTGGCTGTCGTGTCTCCCCTGCCCAAGGCGCAAGGTCAGGGCCGGGGCAGACCCGGTAAAGGGGCAGGGCTGTGGGGAGGGGCCGCAGAGGCCCGAGGGACCAGGTTAGATGCACCTCGGCCGGCGATGTCCACAAGGACGTTCGCAGGTTGATGGACTCACAGAAAAGACCCAGTGAGGCCACGGGGAGCCTGCAGACTCGGGCACCTGAGACGGATGCCCCTTAAAGCAGGCACCGTTCTCTGGGGAGAGTGTGCCTGGCTGCCTGCCCGCCCGCACTCGGCCCTCAGGCCCCACGGTGCCCACACTTCCAGGGACCCATCCGGCCGGTGGCTGCAGTGGGTGGGCGGGCTGCAGGCTGGGTTTCAGACCTGTGTCCACAGCTGGCACCCGACCCAGAGCGCGGCTGCTGGTGCTCCCCCAGGAGCGAGCCGGCGGGAGCCCGTGCCCCTCCTCCCCCACACGACATGTGCGTTCATGTATGCGGTACACACATGTGACGGGGCTGGCAGACTCTCGAGCACCCGAGCGGGCTTGGTTGCAGACACACAGCGCCCATTCCCTGGGTCTCCTGGGTTCTTGGGTGGTTTGGGGGCAGCTCACCGGTGCTGTGACTGGAGCCGGGACCCTGCCTGCAGCCCCCTCCCTGGCCCAGGCCGTCCACTGGTACGGAGCCGCACAGCTTTCGGCCAGTGCAGAGAGCACTCGCAGTGGGTGTGCTGAGGGGGGCAGAGGCGGGCGCCCCTGGAGGGACCGACCTCTGGGCCTGGCAGGGCCCCTTCCAGCTGGACCCCCTCTGCCCAGGAACCTTCAAGCCCAGCTCTTGGCACCTAGGCAGGAAGTGGGTGTGTGAGCTGGTGTCACCGGCCCCTCCCCCGTAGCCACCAAAGAAGGGAGCTGTCGGTATGGTGGCCTGGGGGATGCTGGAGGGAGGGACCGTGCCCCGGCCCCTCCCGGCAGCCAGGTGTGTGCTGACAGGTGTGCGTCCAGGGCGGGCCTGGCTGCGGTGCCCTGGGAGCCACCTCGTTGACGCTCAGCCTCCTCCGCGCACCGCTCCCGGGTTTCCACAGCAGCAGCCACTTCACAGCCTGCGCCCTGGGAGGGGCCTGCGTGCACACGCGGGCCGGGCGGGTGCCTTTGTGTGCTGTGCTGTCCGGGGCCCTCCCAGCACTGCTGACCTTGCACTCCGCTCCCAAGGTCACAGCCCGCCCCCCTGGAGCCACCACTGCGCTCCAGTGGGCCTGGAGGTTTTGCTCCGCTTCACGCACGGTTGGATGCCCGCGCGCAGCACAGTGAGCTGGCTGGATGAGAGCCGGCCCTCCTGGGCTGGCCCCGGCAGGTCCTCCTGGGCTCTGGCCAGCTCCTGCTCAGCCTCAGGGAGCTCACCTCTAACGGACCTGCTGAGCCCAGCCCCCACGCACTGGCCCTGCCACCGGTGCCCGCTCGGACACCCTGGTGGGCAAGTGTCCACCTTGATGTGGGCTGTGCCCCTCCCCCAACCCTCTAGCCACACCTGGGTTCCCGTAGCTTCTGGCAGGCAGTCACCCCATGGTCAGGGAGGTCCTGATGGGGTGCCCCTCTGCCCCGAAGCCCATCCCCCTCACCAGAGTGGTGGCTCAGGGGACAGCAGGCACAGGCCACCTGTGGGTGTGGGACAGGCGAGGAGGGTGGCGTTGCATGCGGAAGGTAGAGGTCCAGGCTGGGAGGCTGAGGAGCCTGCAGGCCAGTGGTCCCCTGTGACCCTTGTGGGGCAGGTGGGCTCATGCTGAGTGGACCAGCCGGGCGGCCAGGTGATAGCTGGTGGGGATGGCTGGGAATGTGGGGAGCAGATGTGGGCCTCCTAGTAGTGGGCCGGCCTTCGCCTGTCACCAGTTAGGGGCGAAGGCTGGGGGTCTTGGGGGTGGACAAGGCCCTAGAAGCGACCCAGTGGGCCATGTGGCCCTGACCATGCCGCAGGCCGTCCCCTGTCCCTGTAACCGAGTGCTGAGTGATTTCCAGGGAGTGACCTGAGGTGCTGGAGTGGCAAGGAGAGGGGGCCTGGGCTGCAAACCCCACCGCCAGCTGCCATCCTCAGCTCGGGGGACGGCTGGGGGTCGGCGGGCTGTGCGATGGGCCTGGCAGCCATGCTTGTCTCGTGCAGGACCGACCAGCTGGGCATGTTCACAAACAAGGAGTTGGAGCAGCTGGGCCCCGTGCTGGACGGATTCAGCCTCATGACCTATGACTACCCCTCCCCGCAGCAGTGAGTGGACTCCGGGCCCTGTGCGCCCGGCCTGCGTGCACGCGTGCTCACCGCCAGCAGGGCTGGACTCAGAAAGGCGAGGCCTGGCTCCCCACTGGCCGGCTCAGGGCCACACCTGCCAGCTGTCCCGGGGCACAGAGGCCCAGCCTATTCTCCAAAGCCCAAATTGGCCTGGCAGCCTTCCACTTTGGGGGCACGTGACAGGTGACAACAGACGGCCCCAGGGGAGTGCTCTCCCGGTGTCCTGCCCCCGGTTGGCCCCGGTGAAGCAGATAGAGACAGGAGTGTCCAGCAGGAAGCCGCCGTGGGAGGCTCGCTGGCCGCCGCCCCTTCCCACTGTGTGCACACACCCTTGCCCAGTTTGGGGGGCCCAGGGCCTCTGCCTGACACTGAAGCCCACTCCTCCCTCACCTTGCAGGCCTGGCCCCAATGCTCCGCTGTCCTGGGTGCGGGCCTGTGTCCAGGTCCTGGACCCCAAGTCCAAGTGGCGGAGCAAGATCCTCCTGGGGCTCAACTTCTACGGCATGGACTACTCGGCCGCCAGGGACTCCCGCGAGCCTGTCATCGGGGCCAGGTGAGCTGGGGCTGTCACGCAGGGCCGCCTCCTGTGCTGCCCCTCCCTGAGGCCCTTGCTCCATGCGCCTGCAGGTCTGCCAGAGGCGATGGGTGGAGCAGGCGAGAGGCCCTGGCAGGGGCTGACCACTTGCCAGGCGCCTGCAGGCAGAGCCTCTCTGAGCCTCAGAGTTGGGGGCCATGTTTGTACCATCCAATCTGGGACACCCTAGTGTTTGCTCCTGTCAGCGGGTGGGTGGACAGCCTTCACGATGTGAGTGGCCCCTACGCTGGCGGGGAGGGGAGAAGCCGCAAAGCTCCCCTCTAGAGGCCTTGTCACGTGGACCCGACTTCCTCTCTGCAGCTCTGCTGGTGCTGGACTCTGCTCAGCTTTAGTTTGCATCCTTTTCAGGGAAGATATTTTTGCTGGGTGTAGAACTCTAGGTTGTCAGCTTTTTCCCCGGGCTGTCACTTTGTCACCTTCCTGCCACATGTGGAGGTGCTGTCCCTGCATGTGGCTGTCTCTCCATGCGCTGTTCCTGCGTGCGGCTGCCCCTCCGTGCGGCTGCCCAGCAGCTGCCATGGTGACTGCGCGGGGCCTACGTGGACCTTCCTTCCTGCACATGGTTTGCCTTGGGCTTTTTGGATCTGTGGGTTCTTCTTACCAGATTCAGGAAGATTTTGGCAGTTTCTTCAAACATTTGCTTTCCCCTCACTTTCCCTCTGGCCTCGAATGCATGTGTGTCAGGTCCGGGGCCTGGCCCTGGCCCACTGACACCGGGGCCCTTTGGGGACTGCTCTTTGGGGTTTGTTTCCGTCTTCACATCCCGTGGCTGCCACCTGCCCCGTCTCTCTGCTCTTGACCCCCCGGGCCTTGTCCTGTCACCGCTGGCCCAGGGACTGGCTCTGCGTCTTCCCTCGTCTTCCCTGCAGCCTGTAAAGTCTGCCCGGGCATCCGTTGGCTCTGGGTCCTGTCGCCAGCCCTCGCCGGGCCTGCGCTCTGGGTGGGGCACCAAGTGTGCATTCTGCCAGTGGGCGGCGCCCAACCTGGTGCTGGGTGCCCGTTTGCTCCTGGAAACCACGTGAGCCGCTGCTCTTCTCAAGACCTGGTGCTATCAGGGAGAGTGTCCAGAGACGGCGGTCGGGCGCGCCGCTGCCGCTGTTGTCCTTCTCAGGGGGTTCTGTGGTCAGAACCCTCGTTCCTGGTCAGGACCTTTCTGGGAAGATCCCCTCCCCCTCACACTCCTGCTCTATCCCCCCCACATCCCTGGCCTGCAGGGGTGTTGGCCTGAGACCACCGTCCTCGCCCAGGCCACTGCACAGACACTCACTGCCCGTCCCAGAGGCTGGAGCCGAGGCCTCTCCTGGGCGTATGGACGCCTCTCCTCCCCGGGTCCCCACATGGTCCCTGCGCGTCTGTGTCCTGATCCCCTCTTCTCACGAGAACCCCAGTCACACTGGGTGAGGGCCTCCCAGTGACCTCACTTAACCTCAGTCACCCCAGTCCCAGTCTGAGGTCCGGGGCTCAAACACAGGGACCTGGGGACAGTTCATCTCCCCTCACCTGGGGGGTGGGGTCAACATTTACCCACTGAACGTGGGCCCAGCAGCAGCTCACACAGCGGAGTTGTCGGAGCCCTAACCCAGCTTTGGGGTCAGATGACAAAAGGCTCCACATGGCCCCCAGTGGCCACCAGCCCCAACTGTTCGGAAGGGCCAGGGGCTGCGGAAAAGGCATTCTGACCTGAAGGGGGGTGTGTGTGTACGCATGCATGTGCGCACGTGTACATGTGTGCACGTGGAGGGCTGTGCACCTGTTCACACACGTACACCGCTGCTCTCCGATGCATTGGGTCTGGCTGCTCCCAGCCAGGGATGGAAGGCTGTATCCCATCCGGGCTGCAGCCCCTGCCGACCTCCCCTCCCGAACGTGCCCCTCCCTGACAGGAGAGGGGCCGGCCAGCGCCGGCTTCAGGGGGTCTGAGGGAAGCAGGTGGTGGAGAGGGGTCCCGGGGCCCAGGTGTGGCTGGCTGCCGTCAGGGTGAGCTGCCTGGCCCGTGCTGCACCCCAGCCTCACCTTGGCGGGAGCAGATGCTGCCGCCCAGCAGGGCCTCCCTAGGGGCCGGAATGAATGACAAGCGGCTGAGGCTTGGGCCTCAAGGGCAAATGGAGGTCAGCGCCCATTTTGGTCCTGCAGGAGGGGGCTGAGGGGCACGTGGGTGAAGAGAGCAGGCCTGTGACAGGCAGTCAGGTCAGCTGGAGGCTTTCGGAACAGGCCAGGGCAGGGGTGGGCAAACTTTTTGACTCGAGGGCCACAATGGGTTCTTAAACTGGACCGGAGGGCCGGAACAAAAGCATGGATGGAGTGTTTGTGTGAACTCATATAAATTCAAAGTAAAGGAGCAGAGGGGAGAGCAAGAGAACCGGGTAGAACAGCCGGATCCGGCCCGCGGGCCGTAGTTTGCCCACGGCTGGGCCAGGGTCATGTCTGCCTCGAGGGAGGGCTGGGGTTTGGGTGATGCCCCAGGACCCTCCCTTTACTGCGCCCTTCCCCCCCCCCCCCACCTCACCCCGCTTCCCAGGCAGTCTCAGGCTGCAGGGCCACCAGGGCCCGGAGGGCACAGCTCCCAGCTCTGGTGGGCTTCGCGTGCCCAGGATGGGACCAGGCTGGACGGCCTGAGGGGCTCACCCTGCCCGGCTTAGACCCGCAGGAGCTCCTTTCCCATGCCCCGTAGGCTTGGGCCACAGCCTCCACGGTGGTGGGGAGGTCGTCCTCCAGAGTTGGGGGGTACTGATGCCCACTGTGGGGAGGCCCCAGGCTCGGCAGGGCTGCCCTCTGCAGGCCTGAGGCCCCAGAGGAGGTGTGAGGGCAGACCCCACAGGCCCCACATGGCTGGAGCCACCGTGACAAGCCTTAGCCCTGGTGGCACTGCTAGCCCACCATAGCGCCTTCCCTGGGGTCCGCGTCTCTGTGACCGGAACGAGGGTGGAACGAGGGTCGGCGTGGAGTGTGTGGAGGGTCAGGAGGGACGTCCCCTCCCTCCAGGGCACCTGGAAGGCCATTGCGCCCCCACAGAGCCATCCCAAGCTTAGGGCAGCCTGTGGGCAGGGACATTGTTGATGGACAGCGATTCACTGCACAGAGGAAGGGCGCACAGGGTGGGGTGATAGGCGTGGCCACCAGCCCGAGTGAGCTGCCCACCATGTGCATGAGGCCCCCGTGGGCCTCTGGCAGGATGTCAGGCCTTTGTCGAGTTCTGGGCAAGGCTAGGCCCCCCACCGCCGGCCTGCCCTCGCCCCTTTGCCTCAGTCCCGTCCTCTCCCAGTGTTGGCACCAGCCCTGCCTCTCCAGGTACATCCAGACCCTGAAAGAGCACAGGCCCCGGATCGAGTGGGACAGCCAGGCGGCCGAGCACTTCTTCGAGTACAAGAGGTGAGCGTCCCGGATGAGCCCTGGGCTGAGGGGCTGGCCTGGACCCCTGGCCACAAGCCCACCTCTGCCCTGAGGGCTTCCCAGGTGACCTCAGCCCCGGGCCGGGGGGAGGGGCCAGGAGAAGCGGGAGGCATTCGGTCCCATTGTCCTTCACAGAAGCCGAGGAGGGAGACACATCATCTTCTACCCCACTCTGAAGGTTTGTGGGCCGCCTGGGGGGGGGGGGGGGCGGGGGAGGGATGGACAGCCACAGCCCTGCCCTGCGAGGCCGAGGTGGGCAGCGGGGTCTGTGCAGGGTCGGACCTTCCCTCTGGGGACAAGGGGCTCAGACCTGGGTCTGTTTCGGGGCGCGTGGTCCACCAGGGCTGCGCTGGGGACGAGGCAGCTGACGCTTCCCTGTCTGCAGTCCGTGCAGATGCGGCTGGAGCTGGCCAGGGAGCTGGGCGTCGGGCTGTCCATCTGGGAGCTGGGCCAGGGCCTGGACTACTTCTACGACCTCCTCTAGGCCCAGCTGTGGGCAGGCCTTTCTCAGCGATGGACGCGCGGGCGTGGGAAATACAGACCTTTCTCTGCCCTCCTGGCCGTGTCTGTTGCAGTCCTTGGGCGGGGCCCCTCCCCAGCAGTGCCCTGAGGAGACAGCCCTGGCCGGGCCACCACGAGGACAGTCACCGCCCCCAGGGTGCAGGAGTCGGCCGCTCCGTGCAGCCAGTAGTTCAGGTGGGTCTGGCGGCCTCCAAATGACCCAGCTCCCAGACCTGGACTCCTGGCAGGGGCGGCCCCACCGTGTCACCCTGGGCCTCACACAGACAACAAACTACCAAGTCCCCCGCAGCAAGTGTCAGGCCACTGGCGAAACCCGCTCAGAGACGCTGGGCCTGGGCCTGACTGGCGGCAGGACCCCGGGAGCCCGTTGGTGCAAGCGGCTCTGGTCACTGGAATGACAGTGCCCTGGCCAGTCCCAGCACCTGCGGGACAGCCACTCTGCCAGGATCGAACATGGGGGGCACTCGGATTGAGGAGCTGAAGGACAGCTGTCCCCTCGGGGAGGCCCCTGCCCCCACTGCCCAGGGCCGCAAGTGTCCCGAGTGAGCGAAGGCTGGTGGAGCTGGGCGCAGGGCGGGCGCTGCAGGTTGGAGGGAGACGGCTTTGCTGTGACTGCCCTCACCTCCCTTCCGGGCACTGGCTGCTGGCGTGTAAGAAAGTCCGTGTGAGCTCCCAAGGTCTCAGCCTGTGCTAGTTGGGAGGACATGGGGTCACCCTGTGGTCACTGGTGGGTTGACCAAGGCAGGACCAGGGAGCAGGCCGCAATGGGGGTTGTGGGCGGGTGTCAGGTGCCCCACAGCCTGAGGCTCCTGAGAGGTCCACCCCGAACCTGGACCCCAGCCCCAGCCCCTCACTGCCTGTCAGCCCAGGTCACAGGAAGCCACCCGAGATGCTTGGCTGGTGCTGGGCCTGGCAGCTGCTCGCTCCCCACGGCCCCTTTATTTGCAAAGTCGTACAGAGAGACACTTCGGGGCCACGTTCCCAGGACAGAGCAGGAACCCCTAACAGGCAGCGAGGAACTACACTCCCCTTGCTGAGGACACTGGGGGGGGGGGGGGGGGGAGCTGGGAGGAAGGGAGGAGGACAGAGATGCAGGGGGACAGACACATGAACAGGTCGGGGGGCTCCTGGTGGTTCCCGGGGCCTCCGCACCACTTCCTGGGGCTCATCTAGGAGGTTTGGGGGCTTGTCCTCCGACACACACGCCCCGTCTGCTGGCTGGGCCGCTCGCCTGAGCCTGTGCACGTCGCAGAGCCCCACGTTGGCGGGGGGCCCACGGCCACAGGTTTGCCTAGGCGAGGTGCCCCGTGGGGGGTCGGCAGTGACAAACGGGGCTGTGCCCATGCGCCTGATTAGATGCACCAGGGGCCGGGCCGGGCCTGCCCTACGTGGAATGTGATGACGGACGGGGCTCCGCCCGCCCAAGCACCGGGGCCAGCGGGAGGCCCTCACCCGCGCCCCAGCCCTGTGTAGGGTCCCAGGGAAAGCTGCTCTGGGGAATACGTGGGTGTGGACGCCGAAGGCGCCAGCTGCCCCTCCGGCACGTGTTCAGAGGCCCACGGGACGAGGTCGTCTCCCCGGTGGGTGGCATCCTTTGGCAGCAAAGCAGGGTGGCGGGCAGGGCAGCCTATGCACAGTAGGTGTCGGCCTTCACCACCTGGCAGTACATGGTCATAGCGAAGGTCAGGCCCAAGATCTGCGGGGACACGGGGGTGGGGGGGCGGGGCTGAGCGGAGCCACAGAGCCACGTCCTGCCTGCGGGTGCCTGGTCCCACCTCTGGGGACGGCCCGGCAATTCAGGTCCATCGCAACCACCCCCTCAGCCCTGCAGTCATAGTGGGCACCTCGGGGCTCCTGGGACTCAGCCCCAGGCCCGCCTCTCCCTGGCATGGCCAGCCTGGGCTCTGCAGGCGGCTTCAGGGCGGTTGCATTGTGGGTCAGCTGCCCCTCCCCACCTGCCGGGCCCAGCACCCTGCCCCTTGCCAATTCATCCAACTGTAATCGTGTTCATCTGCTCTGGCTTCGAACCCAGGAACGGTGGCTGCCCTGATGACCAAGGTGACTGACACGGCTTAGCCCCCAGGATGCAGACACTCGGGGTTCCATGGGGCCAGGGGTAGGGGAGCAGGGCCCCCGGCTGGACTTGCCATCAGGGCCTGGGCTGCCCACCCTCCCTCTACCCTGGGCTGCCCAGTGAGCACCACCCGCTGGGCAGGGGCTGCAGGAACAGGGCTGGGAGTGCCCAGGGTCCTCACAGAGGTGTCCAGGCTGCGCCTCATCCACTTGGCTCATGCAGGGTCCCTGTCCACCCCCACGGACCCCACCTCTGCCTGGGGATGGGCTCCGCGGGGGCAGAGCATCTGCGGCTTCGTTCCCCGGGGCCGCCCTCCGTACCTGCACCAGTGCCGTGCACAGCCCGAAGACGCCCACGGCCAGCAAGTTCTCCTGGAGCCACATCTTCACCGTCTCATAGCAGGGCTGGAGAAAGGGGGGGTGTCACCGGGGCACAGTGCTGCGAGGCTGGCCCTCTACCCCCAGGTCCTGGGGCCAAACCAGCAGACGGGCGGGACGGGCGCCGGCTCACCGCCTTCCACCAGGTGCCAGGGGCATGCAGCCCGCAGCTCTCACTGAACTCCAGGCAGCAGGAGTCGGGCACGCGCGTGGCATTGTAGACCTCGAACCAGTCCGTGTAGTTGGAGACGCCGCAGCAGCGGAACTGCGGGAGGGACCAGGCGGGACCTCACTGAGGGGCCCACACCACACATCCAGCACCCACAGGTCCAGCACGCCCCACCCGCCACGCCTCCTGCCCCACGCCCTCATCCACATGCCCCCTCACGTCGGTCTGGATGATGCTCCAGGCGTTGGTGAGCCCCACGTTGCCCGGGGTGCCGTACAGGTGCAGGCCCTTCTTCAGATCTCCCTGCGCATACCTGTCGATCTGCGGGGGCAGTGTGGTCAGCAGGGCCTCCCTGTACAGACCCACAATGCCTGCCCTCACCCCCTCCCTGGAGTCACCTCCCCCCAGAAGTCCCCGCAGCGCCCAGGCCTTAGTTCTGCCATCTCCTGGCCCCTGGGTGCTGAGCACTGGATGAGTCAGACACAGCAGCCCAGCTCCGCTGGACGTACACACGGACAGGTGCACCGACTCCGAGCTGGGTGTGCCCACCGGTCAGCACACACGGCCATGCCATGGGCTGAGAGCCTTGAGGGTGCTACACCCCCGAGCAGGCTCCGCCCCTCAGGCCCTCCAGGAAGGACCAGGGCCTGGAGCGTCTCTGGTGCCAGGAAAAAGGAGGCGTTCCCCACAGAGTGCGGGTCGTGCCCAGGCGGCGGGAGCCAGCGGAGCAGGAGGGCAGACGAGCAGGAAGTCACAGTCCTGGTCACAACCCCAAGAACAAACGCGTGCGTGAGCCCGGCCTGACGTAAACGGACGGTTAAGGGAGCAAGTGGGAGATCGGCTGCCCACAGGGGGCTGGGCATGGACGAGGGGCCGCGGAGGCCAGCCGCTGGCCGGCACACTGCCCCGCAGCCCTCGCGATGGAGCCCCAGAAGCCGGTGGCCGAGGGGCTGACCTTGTCGGTGTAGGCGAAGAAGAGGACGGTGACGGTGACCTCCAGCAGGAACACCAGCAGCAGCAACACGAAGAACTGCAGGGGGTGGGGGCACACAGGCTCAGCACCCCAGCCCTCCGGCCCAGCCACCCAGGCCCCGGAGCGACACTGTCCTGGGCGGCCACGCCCCCCGAGTTCTCTGCGGTCACGGTCACCCCGCCTAAGTCCACCTCCAAGGCCGCGGCCAGCCCGGGAGCATCTCTACAAAGGGCCCCAGGGCGAAGATGGGGGGTGGGGGGCAGGAGGGGGGGGGGCGGGGCGGGGTCCCGAAGGGGTGGTCTCGGGAAACAGGCCTGTCACGCGTGTGTGACAGTGGGCGCGGGTCCTGACTCGGGAGGCCCCTACCAAGCTCTGGCCCTGTCTCAGAGCAGCCCACAGCCCAGAAGGTGGAGCCATGAGTGGGAGCCTGCGCCCTATGCCCGCCCCACCCTGCCCTGCACAAGCCCCGCGCCCGCACAGGCCCCGCCCCACGCCCGCACAGGCCCCGCCCCGCGCCCGCACAGGCCCCGCCCCGCGCCCGCACAGGCCCCGCGCCCGCACAGGCCCCGCCCCGCACTCACGGTGAGCAGGAGGCACTTGTTCTCCTTGATGGCCCCAATGCAGCCCACAAAGCCGATGGCCATGATGAAGGTGCCGGTGACGATGAGCAGGTTGGCGGCCGACAGGGACGGGAAGGAGGAGGACAGGGTGGCGAAGTTCCCCTGCGTGGCGGCCAGCCAGATGCCCACCCCCAGGATGCCGCATCCTCCCAGCTGGGGCCGAGGGGCAGGGGAGAGGGATGGTGAGGCAGCTGCCAGGGGCGTCCAGGCAAGCCCGCGTGCACCTCGAGGGCACCCTCCCGGTCTTGTCCCGACACCCCGATCCACGGCCACCGTGACGGACAGCAGGGCCCCACACCAGGGCTTGGTCACACTGGTGGGTGGGAGGCGCTGGTCCGCGGACACTCGCTATCATGAATGGGGCGCCTGTTGAGGCAGCCTGGGCAGGGGGCCCCAGAGCACCCCCCCACCCCACCCTCCAAGAAGCATTCCCCCCGCCCCCAGAACACAGCCTGCACCTCACCCACCCACACTGCGCCCAGCCCAGCCTCTGGACCTGAGCAGCCCAGGAGCCCCACCTTAGAGGCCCCCGCAGAACCCTACGCGCTCGCTCTTCCTAAATCCTGGCTTCCCACTGGGTGGCTGGCCCAAGACCCCAGGTGGGCCGCCCAAAGCACCCCCAGGTCCCCCAGGAGTGCAGGCAGGCATGGAGCAGAGCCTGTTCCCCGCCCTCGCTGCCTCCGCCCTCAACCACCACAGCTCTTACCGGATTTCATAATTGCTCATTATTACAAAAACCAATTAAAATAAGAGGAAGAAGGGGGAGAGGCGAGGCGGTGATGAACCAGAGAGGGCTCTCGGCCTCGCCTGGTGGTGGGGGCACCCAGGGCCTGCGGCTCCAGCCCCCGCCCTCAGACATTGAGGCCTTGGGCTCTGGGTCGGCTCGGGATGGAACGGAGGATGTGTTCCGGGGTGCAGGCAGCCCCACAAATGCTGGCCAGCACTTGGGGACCGAAGGCTGATAGCTCGGGAAGGCCAGGCAGCGCTGGGGGCCCTGCCCCACTCTAGGACTGGACAGTTGAAGGACCCTGCGCCCCCACCAGGGCCCAGGAGCGTCCTGCCAGTCTGGTCTCGGCCCCCATGGGCTTGGCCTCAGGGCAGCCCCGGGCACAACTACCCCTCCGAGTGCTCACCTGCCCACCCAGGTCAGCCGGGCCGCCGCCTCCAGGGACAGTGTTCCTTACCCAGGCCACCCAGAGCCCGCATCACCCACAAAAGCCTCCCAAGCCCAACAGCCAGACTCGTACCCATCCCCCGGACAAGGGAACCGAGGCTGGGCCATGAGCCGAGCCACCCGCCCACCCCCTAGGCCCGGGCCTCAACCGCCACAGGGACCCCACAGCTCAGGCAGGCCCTGTGGGCTGAGCCCCTCCCCCACAGTCAGCCTGGCCACAGGGCTGGGGCGTGGGGGCGGCAGCTGCCGCTCGTCTCCATCACTGTCTCCATCACTCGCTCGGGAGCACATGGTGCATTAAGCCTGCCGGCTGGCAGGAGACCACAATTACCGGGGGGGCGGGGTGAGCTCAGCCCAGGCCTCCTATGGCGTCTGGGGTCCCTCTGGGCAGCACCCGGCTGTGCCCCTCCCAGAGCAGGTGGGGGCTGAACAGGAGAACCAACTAGGGGCAGGAAGTGCCAGGGCCCCGTGCTTCTAGGTACCGGGTTGGGGGACCCGGGTGCCGAGGCTGACCAGCCCCAGCACTGCCCGACCGACCTTGGGGGTTCCCAGAAGGGCCACCCTGTGTGACAAGCGCCTCTGCCACGGCTGGGATTAGAACCTGCGAGGCTTCGGCACAGCGCGTCCCCTGATGAAACGGGACTGTGACCCGGCTACGGAGGCCGGGGGAGGCTGCCCGGATGGAGATCCGGGAACCCTCTCACTGGACACATCCCCCGGTGTCTGCCCCCCCCACACACACACACAGCAGCTGGTTCCTCATACTCCGCACACACCCAGGCACGCACACACCACCCCCCAGACCATCCTCACCGCAGAGCCAGGCATGGGCACAGCCCAGGCGGGCAGGGTGTGCTGACTGTAGGGAGATGTGTGTGCCCCCATGTGTAGGTGGGCTAGAGGCAGGTCCCACCGGCAACCAGGGATGGCGCTGTCCTTGGTGCTGACTGCAGGCGAGGCCATGGAGAGGGAGCAGGACTGGGCCACCAGCGCCCCTGGGCACCCTGAGCCTGTCTTCGGGAGACGCCACTCATGGCATCACAGGGCACAGAGGAGGCAGGGTGAGCACGGACTCATTTCATTCTCCTACCTGCCTGCCTGCCTGGCTGTGCCCCAAATTGTCCCCATGCCCATCGGGACACTCAGCACCTCGTCCCCATGGTCTCTGGTCCCGTGGGATCTCCAAGGACCCCAGTAGGGGAGGAGGGGAGACTGTGGCTGGGGCCACCCGCTGGGGCACTGTGTGCAGGAATAACGCCACGCAGACCCGCACTGGGGCAGGGGAGGGACCTGGGCAGGGAGGGGGCCACCTCTCTGGGAAGGAACCAGTAAGCCAGGCCTCTGGACCGAGGACAGTGACCCGCTGGATTCGCTGGCCCCTGGCCCCTCCCCAGTTCACAGCTCTGGGCCTCAGGCTGAGCCACAGTGGGTGAGGCTGCCTCCTGGGGACGGTCCCTGACAGAGGGGAGGTGCTGAGCTGTCATTTAAAACCAGACTGCCTGCTCTCCGCCTCAAGGGTGTGGATGGCTCCTGTCAGCAGGAAAACGAGAGCCACTGCTCGGAGGGGAAGCTGCCGGGCAGCACAGCGGTGGGGACAAGGAAAGAGACGGCAGGAAGGGGCCGTCCAGGGTCCGGGGGCCAGGAGGGGTGGGCCCCACTGCCAGCCTGGGGGGCGTTTCCTTAATGAACACTCCACGAAACGCCCTGGCCTCCAGCCTGGGATGGACGAGAGACCCACACACACGCCATCCACACCTGGGACATAGGCCCACGGCCCACGTCATCACAGACGCCTCTCACCGCCACACAGTGTCACCTGCGACGACGCACACACCCTCACAGCTCCCAGACACGCGGCCCTGTGCCCCGGGACCCCCCACGGGCCTCTCCACATCAAGCACATTTACACAGAACTCTCCCGGAGCACGCGCCAACACTGCACGCCTGTGCTTAATAAAATTACCTGTAATTTCGAAATGTTTCTGCGTATGCAGCTTTTAAAACATTTTGGCAGGAAAATTACAGCCTCCAAGTGCAGGAGAAAAATGGGCCCCATTACATCCAGACACAGAACATCACAGGCAGGAAGATAAACCGGGCTGGCTCCCCGAGGCCAGAGCTCCCAGCCCTCCCAGGGCAGGCCGGCCAGACGGCGAAGCTGGGGACACAGGATGCCACCCCAAGCTTATCAATGTCCACCCTGCACCTCCCCAGCCTCTCGCTCACTGCCTGGGGCATGGCTGGACCCATTCCCCAGCTAGACAGAAGCCCAGCTGGACCACAAGCAGACCCTGACCGCACGACAGCCTGGGAGGGGAGGGGAGGGTCCACCCGTCAGGGTCCCCACCCCAGCCTTGGCCCACACTGAGCCTCCCTGCCTCTCACGCACCCTGCCCTCACCTGTCCCTGGCTGCAACCTGCCTTCCTGCTGTTGCTTTCCTCGCCTGCACACTTCTCAGTTGGCCGCGGGCATGGTTGGTGATGCCATCACCTCCCGGCCCAGGGCAGGGTGAGTGCCAGCAGGCCCTCTGCTGACGGCTCTCTGGCCACACGACTCAGGGTGGCAGATGGCCGGGCAGCAGGCCATGTCCTTGGAATGGGGTGGAGGGCTGGGTGCCCACAGGGGCCAAGCCTGTGCCCAGAAGCCCCTCACCTGGCAGCCGGCACAGCTCCGGGATGGGGGCTGGGCCTGGTGGAGGGCACCATCTACATGCAGTTCAGGAATGGCAACATCTGCCCACGGGCTGCAAGTCAGGTCTGCAGCTGCCCGCGGTGGGTGGGGGACTGAGTGAAGGGGCTGGGGTTCCCCACCCTGGCCGTTACCGGTGCGGCCGAGCCTCAGCTGCTGGGGAAGCTCCGGGGGATTCGCAGGCGAAGGCCCTGCCTGGGGACCCCGAGCTCTCTGCGCACAGGCCCGCGTGAGGGACCCCTCTTTCCATGCGGGCAGGTGTCCCGGTGGCTGAGGAGGGCAGATGAGGGGAGAAGCAGGGACCTGGCCATGCCCCACCCCTACTGCCCCCAACCAATCCACAACCCGCATGCCCACCTTGGCGACACCTGTGGCTGCCAGCTCTGGTCCCCATCTGCAGCCACCAGAGCTACCCATGCCGGTGCCCCTGCAGCTGTCTGCTCGGAGCTCCAGCTGCACCCACCTCTCCGCGGGCTCCGGGCCTGCAGGGTACGCTGCTCTGGGCCTGGGCCCCCTCTCCCAGGTGCCCCTGGCGGAGAACAAACTCTGAGGGTGACCCTCTGGAAAGCGGGCATCTTGGGCAAGAGCCGCCTTGGGTCACACTCCACATTTGACCCCAGGCTAGCTGCCCCTCCCAGTGACCCCTAGTGCCCCCCAAAGTGGGAGAGGGAAAAGCCAGGGCCCAGGACGGAGGGAGGTGCAGAAAGGTAGACCTGGGTTTCTAGGCATCTGTCCTCAACGGGGACTGCATGCAAATGAGCATGCAAATGCAGCCTCCTTCTGGTCCACAGCCCAGGGAGCGAGAGCCACGCCCCTGACTCCCGGCGTGGAAGGAGGGTTGGCCCAGGAATTAATGAAGGAACCGCGAGTGACCTTGACATCCTCGCTCCAGCAGCCGCCCCCCGCCCAGCCTGTGGGTCCCAGGCCTGGCCAGGCTCCTCCCACCTGGGCAGGTGTGACACCTGCCTCCACCACAGCCACCACCTTCCCTGCAGCATGGGCCTGGGCGGCAACTGTCCCCATCCTGGGGGAGGGGCCCCCTGACAGACACAGGCACCTCGCGGCTCAGCAAAAGTTCTGGAAGCCGCCCCCAGCCTGTTGGAGGAGGAGGCAGCAGGGAGACACCCCGCAGACACTCCGTGCGGCCCTCCGTGCCCACAGCCCACTCAGTGTCCGAGCCGGCCACCACCCACAGCGCACACCCCTCTCCCTTCCCACAGCTCCTCCAGAGACGGGGTACTTCACCCCTACAGCCCCTCCTAAGCCGGGGCCCCTGGGACTGGGGGTCAGTGGGTCCACTTGATGGGGGGAGGGGGAGCGGCGATAAAGAAAGAACTCAGGCTGCGGGTCCGAGGGAAGCAGAGCGGAGCACCAGTCCGGCACACAGACCATGCGGACCCCTGGCAGGTGCCGCTCAGTGCCCCGGGCAGCCCTACCGGGCACGCTGGCATGGGGCACATCCCCCTCGGGAAGAGGACGCCGCTCAGCTGCCCAGGGTAGAGGCGCGGCTGGACTCCCCTCCCCCGCAGGGCACCCGCCCCACTGGCCGGTCCAGCCCTGGCCGCCAGCCAAGCGGCGACCGGGGGACCTCGCATCTGCCACCCGCACGTCCCGCCCCCCCTCCGGCGGGAGCAGGTTCTCCCTGGGTCCCTCCAAGAGCGAAGGCGACCCGGTGCCCGGTCCCCCCGCCCGCGGCCCGCGGCCACTCACCCAGAAGAGCAGGTTGAAGGCGAACATGAGGTACTTGACGCCCTGGAGGCAGCCGCGCGCCATGCCGCAGCGCTTCAGCTCTAGGAGGAAGATGAAGGACAGGTCCAGGTAGAAGACCACGTACTTGGTGCCCTTGGGCGACGTGTAGCGCGCCTGGGCCGCCTTGGGGCCGGGGCTGCCATGCAGACCGAAGGGGCCGCCGGCGTCCCCGCCGTCCCCGCGCCCGTAGAGGCTGCTGTAGCGCCGGAAGGGGCCGCCGCGCGCGAAGCCCGGCTCCTTGCCCTCCGGCGACGGGCTGCGCCGGTACGTGGACTCGTCGGTGCTGGAGCGGCGCATCGCGCCGGGGCCGCCGGCAGCCTCAGCGCCCCGCGCCCGCCGCCGCTGCGCGCCGCATCCCGCCCGCCCGCGCGCCCCTCCCCGGCCCCCCTCCCCGGCCCCCCGCGGTGGCAGCCGCGAGAGTCCCCCGCTCAGACCCGGCGGGTCCGGACACCTGCCCGGCCCGCCAGCCGCAGCCCCAACCCCGCGCCCCGCGCCCCGCGCCCCGCGCCCCGCGCCCCAGCCCCGAAGCCCCGCCCCGCGCCCACCGCCAATCTGCGCCCGCCCCGCCTCCGCGCCGACCCTCCCCTCCCGGCCCCGCCGCCGGGCAAATCCGACCGCTCGGCCCCGCGCCGGCCAATCGCAGCCTCGGGCGACGCCCCCACCCCGCCCCGCCCGGCGCCCCTCACGCTCCCCTTCCTGGCTCTCTAGGGAGGATGGAGCTGGCGGAGGGCAGGGGAACCGCTGGGAACGGGGGGCAAAGAGAGCGGGGGGCCAGTCCCAGCAGCGCTCAGCCCCAGGAAGGGCGCCCCGGCCTGCCCCAGCCTTCCCCGCGCGGGGCTGGCGGGGCTCGGGGACCTCCGGCCGCACGGACGGAGCTCTATGCAAATGAAAGTGACCCCATGTTGTCCGGTGGGACCTGGGGCAGCTCCGGACCAGAACGAGGTACAACGTAGCGCCAGGGAGTGTAGCCCAACACTTCTTGGGGTTCCCCCTCTCCGAGCAGCCTCCCCTACCCCCACCCTGGGCTGGGCGAGGGCTGCACTGGGACCCCAGAGCTCCTGCAGGTCACAGCTTGAGTGGGGAGGGCGCCTGTGGTGGCCGGGGTCGGCCTGGGGTACCCAACCTGGGGGACCGTGCGTGGGGAGGCTGCCGGGAGGCAGAGCTTTGATTTAAAAGACAAGCCCCTGAGCGGAGTCAGGGTGAGAGAGGGCAAGCGGGGAGGGAGTCCTGGGTGCTGGGGAGGGCAGGGGGGTCACTCTGCAAGGCAGGCCTGGGAAGTTTTCAGACAAAGAGAGGGCCGGAGCCCTGGCTGTGTTGCGCAGTGGTTAGAGCATCAGCCCATGGTCACTGTTCAACTCATTCAATTCCCCGTCAGGGCATGTACCTCGGTTGCAGGTTCAATCCCCCGCCGGACTGGGGTACATGTGGCAACCAGTTGATGTGTCTCTCTCACATCGATGTTTCTCTCTTCCCACCCCCCCTCCCTTTCACTCTCTCTAAAAATCAATGGAAAAATATCCTCCAGTGAGGATTAACAAATCAAATGAAAATAAATAAAAAGTGCCCAGCCCACCTGGCTCAGTGATTGAGCATCGACCTATGAACCGGGAGGTCAGGGTTCGATCCCGTCAGGGTGGTGACTGGGGACCCAAAGGCAGGCCCACTCCAGGCCCAGAGATCAGCCCCGCCCGGCAGCACCCTGCTCCTCGCCCAGCCAGGGCGGCTGGCAGCCCCTCCCAGGCCTGCCTCTGCACAGGGAGCCAGCACGCGACGCGGACAGCGGGCCGCACGGGAGCCCTCGCTGGTGTGAAGCGCCACGACCACCTTGGTGAAATTCCTGGTCATCTGTGAGCCAAGGGCCCAGCTTCCACTTGCACCAGCCCAGGCTGGAAGTCCGAGCCCAGGATCGTCCACACACCCTGGACTGGACCCGGGCCAGGTCCCAGACACCCAGTGACTGACTGACACCCCCCAAACATGCACCCACGCCCCTTGTACTGAAGATGCTGGCCAGAGGTGGGTGGGGCTGGGGGCCCGGCTCCCAGGACAGGGCCTCCATCCGAGGACAACAGTGGGTTCCGGTGGCCAGGGCTGGGCGGGGCAGTGATGGGCAGGGCTGCCATGGGCTCCCCTCCATGCCTTCATCACGCTGGGGCTCAGGCGGGGAGCGGGTGGGGGGGGGCCGGCTTGGGTCTCCCCATTGGGCCCAGCACCCCGGATGTCCTCAGTTCCATCTCCCTGAGCCAATGCGGCCTCAGTGTCCCCCAAAAGCCCCGCCACCCCCACTCCCATCTACCAAACCCTGTGCCATCACTCCAGGTGAGCCGGTGCGTCTGAGTTGAAACCGGAAGACCCAACCCAGCACCAGGGCCAGTTGGGGCGTGGACACAGGTGGGGGCTTTCCCAGGGATCCTGTCCCCCAAGTCCAGCCCCTCCCCCACAGCAGCCCCTCCTGCAGCAGGTGGGGCTCCAGCAGAGCACACTGAGGAGGCAGCATCGGCTGGCACGGCCCCAGGCCCAGGCCCAGGCCCAGGCGAAGCCAGGAGGCAGCCAGACCTGTCCCCACGGCCCGGCCAGCAGTGACGTACCTGGGCTTGCCACGGGAGTCAGGCGGTGTGCAGTGGCCCTGAGGCCGGGCCGGGCGGGCGCGGGGTCAGCAGGGCCAAGGCAGGCGGGCAGGAGCTCTGCGGAGGGAAGACGGCAGGGTGAGGCTGCACCTCGTGGGGGGTGGGTAGGGCCTGGGCAGTGTGAGCTACTCAAGAGGCCATGGCACCTCCTGGCTCTACCAAGGCTCACTCAAAGGACCTGGCCGGGAAACAGCAGCCCCACCTCAGAGGTGGAGGCCTGGGGCGGAGGGACAGACGGGAGATGGACTGCGTGGCCCCCAAGCCCAGCAGGGGCGCGGCCGCAGGGCCTGGCCGCCCACAGCCCAGCCAGCCCGGGGTGGAGGGCAGGCGGCAGCTCTGAGGCGGCTCTGAGGAGCTGGGAGGCCGGGCCAACACAAACAGGCCTGTGGTGTCCCCTTCCTGCTGCTGCTTCAGCCACGGGGCCCAGCGCCCACCCAGCCCCCAGTGGGGGAGGGGCACGCGGACACCAGGCTGGCACCCCCTCCGCGCGCAGGACCCAGGCGGGGCTGTCTCCCTGACCCAAACCAGGGCCTCAGGGGCTGGGAGACGCCTGCTCCGAGGAGGGGTCCCGCTGGAAGGGGCCACCAAGGGCCTCCGTTCTCCTCCTGGGCCCACCCAGGCCAACCCCAGCTCAGGGCCCGCCCCGAGGCTCCTCCCCCTCCCCCCAGGTATTCCTCAGCGGGAGGCCACGTGGCGCTAGAGGTGGAGGGGGACACAATTAGGACCCTGGGGGAGGGGTGCCTGCCCACCTACCAAGGCCCTGGGAGCACCCGGCCTCAGATGCCCCGTGTGTGCCCCCCCACCTCCGTGAAGGCCTGCGCCACCTGGACCCCCGCAGGGAGCCCTCATCAGGCCCAGGCAGCCGGGCTGGGCTGGCAGACAGCGACATTCTCAAATTCCATGAGCCCAGGTGTGCCCAGTAGGTCATGAGGTTAGGGCCACCCCAGGCTCCAGCACCCCTGCCACTCCACACGCACGACGCCCCAGCCCCGGGCCCAGGGCTAGTGTGGGTGCAGAGGTGAGCGCCCCGCTGACTCTGGGGAGGAGCCCACGCCTGAATGTTCATGGACCCCGCCCGCCCCCCAGGGTGAGCACACATCTAGCCACAGCACGCGGAGCCACTGGCCAAGCCTGGGCCCACGTCCGTCCGCACAGCCACGCTCAGACCCTCCAGCCCCACAGCTCTGGTTCCCCAAGGGGAAACTGAGGCTGTGACCCATGGCCGGTGGGCGGGGCCTGTTTCCAGGACAACACTCAAGGCCAGAGTCTCAGCAGCTAAAACTTCAATCTTGGATTTCCCCTTATCCCTTGCCTGCCCTCAAGTGACCCTTGCTGGCAGGAAGCATAGCTCACGAGGTCCAAACCACGAGAGCACAGCTCCCCACATCACGCCCCCCATTACTGGGACAGGACACCCTGCACCTCACCCTCTGGTCCTCCCCAGAAGCCCCGGGCCATATCTGTGCTGACACTCCACAGAGGAGGTCAGCAAGGGCCCCCACGTACCGGGTGGGCAGGCGGGCAGAGTCCCCCCTACCCCCACCAGTGCCCGGCCCCCATGGCTCCCTCCTGCCCCTGGCCACCCAGAAGAGAGCCTGGCTCTCTCCTCAACTTGCTCCCCCAGTACACGCTCACCCGCAAACACACACACACACACACACAGCCACTCAGGGCCAAGGGCGGGGGGCAGGGCTGACCTCTGAGGCTCCCCTGGGCTCCTGTGGTCCAGCCTGGGCAGAGCTGAGCTGGGAGGACTGAGAACCCCAAGTTCCCCAAGGGGCCTCTGCGCGCCCGTGCTGGGGCAATGCACACGGGCTGGGACAGGCAGCCACCCTGCTCCCCATGGCCTCTCCTGGGAAATCAGGGAGCTGGAGGGAGGAAGTTCGGGAAGAGGATGCTGCCACCGCCCCCAAATCTACATCCGGCTCTCAGAATTCCAGGAATGTCAACTTGGCTCCGGTGCGGATCAGGGCGGAGACTCGCTCCCCTCACTCCCAGTAAACAAAGGCTCCCTCCGCGGAGCGCTGGTGGGCACGCCTGGCCCCTCCTCCAGGAGGCCTTCTGCCCCCGCCTCCTCCCCATGGTCCACCCGCGGACACCCCCATGCCCTCCTGGGCTCCCTCTCACCTCCACCGCTTCTGGCAGCCTCTGTGGCTGAGCCTGGCTGGGTCTGACCCCAGGCCACTCTGACTCAAGGCCCCCGAGCCTGCCCATCTGGCCAGGGACAGGATGTACGTCCAGTCAGTGGGAGGGGGGTTGAGGGGTGTCAGGCAAGGGAAGTTGCTTTGGCTCGTGGCTCTGCACGTGGCAGGATGGGGGATGGCAAATGCCATTGGGGAAGCGGTCCTGGGTCCAGGCAAAGGTGGAGGCACAGACTCCAGGCGGGCAGCAGCTCTGGCCAGCTCTACCCAGGACCCAGAGGACCCTCAATCTCCCTGCCCCCCAACTAAGGTCTGAGAGGACGATTCGCTGACACCTGGGAGCCAACAGAGATCCAGATGTCTCTCCCAGGCCAGCGAGCCTGCACACACCCTAAGTCACAGGTGCCGCTTGGCAACCCAACCAGCCCCGCAGCCGGATGCTCACCTCCAACAGGGAGCCTTCCTTGCACAAGGCCTACGCCCAGCCCCAGCCCAGGACCATGGGGCTCACCCCACCCCATTTCAGACACACATTCTCCTTCCTGTAAACCCTCCACGGCTCCTGCCCCATCACCTCTGGCTCCACCACCTACCCTGGCCCTCTAGCCCAAACCTGTCTCCCTGAGCTACCCTGCAGGTAAAACCTCCAGACCCCTGCCCAGGGGTTCCCTTTGCCAGGACCCGTCCTTGTTCACACACTCAGGCTCACCCCTAGGGAAACCCCGTGTTCTTCAAGGTTCAACTCAAAAGGCGCCTCTTCCGCGACGCCCTCCCAGACCATCCTCTCTGCCCCGCTCCCGTCCTCACAAGCGAGGTCCGACGCCCTGAGATGGCGGGACCCAGCGCAGCCTGTCCTGGGGCGGGTGCAGACCCATCGGCCCCTCTCCCGCAGCCCCTTCCCCGGGAAGAAGGGAGGAGGGACGCGGGCGAAGCGATGGACACGGCGCAAGCGGGGAGGAGCCGCCGGCCGAGCGCGCCACGGACCGATCGCCCCCCCAGCACCCCTCCCCCCACCGTCGGCTATTGGTAACTACCTGGCCGCGGCCGGTATCGTGCGGGCGAGCGAGCCGGGCGGCACCCCGAGGAGACCCCAGAACTCAGCCACAGAGACCCCCGGGCATCGGGCAGGGGCTCCGGGCAGGGGACCCCTTTCGGGGCCGGGCCAGGAGGGGCGGCGGGAAGACCCGCCCGTGGCCGCGCCCAGACCCTCCGCCCCCGCCGCGGGGTCGCCCCGCCACTTGTTGCTGCGGCCCGGCTCGGGGCTAAGCGCTCGGGCTCGGAGTCCACGCCGGATCTCTCGGGCCCGGGCCTGGGTCTGGTCCCGGATCCGGCGCCGCGAGCGGCGGGAATCCGGCCGCATCCCCGCGGGCGGACGCTGTACCTGCGCGCGCCGTCCGCCCGCCGCGCCGCTCTTAGTCGTGCGAACACGAGAAACGCGAACCGCGCCGCCGAGCCCTTGCGGCCGCGCTCGGACGCCGTAGGCCGGGACGTACCAAAGCTACAGACGGGGGGCGCCCACCGCTCCCGCCGTGGCCGCGGGCCCCCTGGGACCACCCCACGCGCGCGTGAAGGAAGCTCGTCGCATCGGGAAGTGGAGGCCCACGGCGCCGGGGGCCCGCAGAGCAGGAGGGGGCGGGGCCTGCCACTCGCGCACATGGATGCGCCCGGGGGGGCGGGGACTGAGGCCCAAAGGACGCCGGCAGCCGGAGCGCCGCCACTGCACCGCTGTCGCCATGATCATCCCGGTGCGCTGCTTCACGTGCGGCAAGATCGTCGGCAACAAGTGGGAGGCCTACCTGGGGCTGCTGCAGGCCGAGTACACCGAGGGGTGAGGCGCCGGGCTGGGCGGGCGAGGGAAGTGTGCCCTGCGGGCCTGGGGCGGACGTGGGCCCGGGAGTAGGGATTGGGGCTGGGACAGGGGGAGGTGGGGCAGTGGCCCAGGTCTGCCGGGCGGGCGGGTGGGCGGGCGGGCGGCGACGGCGGCGGCACTCACATCGATCCCAGGTGACCTGCATGAGCTTTCAGTCCCAGAGCCCAGCCCCGCTCTCAGGAGAGCGTTATCCCCCTCCCCCTGCAGTTTGGGGGGCAGAGGGGAGTCGGGCATCAAGCCACTGGTGTTGGGGGCTTCTAGGTAGCCTCTGGCCAGCCAGGGCGCTTCTCCTCCAGGACAGTTAAGCCCTCAGCCTCCTCCCTGCCCACCTGCTCCCTTACCTCCTCTGCTGCGGGCCCACCCCAGGCCCTGGAGGCCCCCCTGTCCTCTAGGAGCGGGACAGCTTCCCGAGACAGGCTGTCTGTCATCAGGAGGCTCTGCAGTGCCTGTTCCTGTGCTCGCCCCCAGCGCAGTTACCCCCACCGTGCCTGCTGCTTCTGTTCCCCACTAGCCGCACCTTCGTCCACTGTGCGGACGGCTAGGTCCTGACCACATTTGGGGGCCTGGGGTGTGCCGGCGTGCCACAGGCTCTCAGGGCAGGTGTGAGAAGAACAGGGGAGCCAGGGATGGGCAGGGGTTTGCGCTAGACCCCGAGGATCCTGCTAGGGTGCCCAGGTCCCCTCCCTCCCTGCGGGCCGAGCATGGGCAAGGACCTCCAGCCTGGACTCCCCTTTCCCATCCCTGCACATTCGGGCATCGGTGTGAGAATTTTCTGGAGGCCTCGAGGGTGAATGGTCTGGGTCCCAGGGAAATTGGAGGCTCTTATTGGCTTGGGAAATGGGCGAGGTGGCTCTCCAGAGAGAAGGGACCTTTCTCTCGCTGCCGCGGGAGCAGAGCTGAGGGGAGACCCCGCAGCGGCCGCGGGAGGCTGGGATGAACAGACCGCAGCCTGCCCTCCTGCCCGCAGGGATGCCCTGGACGCGCTGGGCCTGAAGCGCTACTGCTGCCGCCGCATGCTGCTGGCCCACGTGGACCTCATCGAGAAGCTGCTCAACTATGCGCCCCTGGAGAAGTGACCGTGCGGACCACAGCGGGGACCGCGGCAATGTCTGGCCAGAGACCCTTGCGCTGAGGTGTGGGTAGCCGGAAGCAGTGCCTGCCCACAGCTGTGTGGACGTTTGTCTCCTGTTCTGGAAGGAACCATCCAATAAAGATCTTTGCAGAACACGTGGAGGTCCTCACGGTTGGTCTGGCTTTGTGGGACCCACCGCCACCCGTGTGCCTCAGGCGAGGCCTCGTGGGGGTGAATGCGGGCCCTCACTGCCTGGGAGGAGGGAGAGCCATCCCCATGGCAGCCACTCAGCCTGGGGTGTCTCCCTCAGGAAGGGGGTGCCCGGCAGGTTCAGTGCAGAGCTCCCTGCATCCTCTCCCAGGACTTCAGAATCAGGTTTTCTGGGCCCTGAATAGGGTGCTGCTGTGGTCACAGCTGCCCATGCTGAGGTCCTGCTGCCAGAAGCTTCCAGGCTGCACCCAAGCGCAGTAGCCCCCGCCCCTCCCCCCTTGCCCAAGTTCCTGCCGAGGGGAGGGCAGCACCTGGCCGCCTCAGCCAGCCCTGAGGTCCCACACCAGGTCACAGGTGGCCCCGATGAGGCTGTGCTGGTGGTCGGGGCAGGCCGGGCTGCCGGGGCCTGGGCGTTAGTTAGCCTTTGATCCTGTGGGCCAGCCAGCAGAGCTGTCGCCCTGGGGAGGGTCAGGTAGGCCCTGATGCCCTGCAGCCAGCAGAATGCAGCCCACTTCTGCCGAAACCGGTTTGGCTCAGTGGATAGAGCGTCGGCCTGCGGACTGAAGGGTCCCAGGTTCAATTCCGGTCAAGGGCATGTGCCTTGGTTGCGGGCACATCCCCAGTGGGGGGTGTGCAGGAGGCAGCTGATCGATGTTTCTCTCTCATTGATGTTTCTAACTCTCTATCCCTCTCCCTTCCTCTCTGCAAAAAATCAATAAATTTTTTTTTTAAAAAAAAAGAATGCAGCCCACTTCAGAGCAAGGGAGGCAGCCTCTCCGGCCCCGTGGCCAACATCTGAGATGGGGTCTGCCAGGGGTGGACAGCCCATGCCTTGGGGGCAGGAGCTGGGCAGCCACTGGGCAGAGGGTGCAGTGGCCAAGCCCTGGCTCCCATTAACAGCACTCATCCTGCCAGCCCGGGTCACAGCCGCCCATCTTCCCAGAATGTGAGGTTCTGCTGGGCCTGTGCTCGGCTGTCCCTGCCATTGGTCCCCTCGAGTCCTGTCAGACTCGGCTCACACCTGGCTGCCCTGGCCCCGGATCTGCCCCCCAGCCCCCTGCCCGCCTTGTGGCCCTGGGTGGGTGGCTCCGTCCTCCCTGCTAGATGTGAGGGCGCAGGACCAGACCCATCTCGGTAACGGAAGCACCTGAGTATCCACAAACGTTTATTGAGCACCTGCTGTGTGGCAGGGCAGGTCTAGTCATACAGCAGTGAGTGCATGCCGCCCCCCAAGCCCCTGCTCCGGGGGAGGGGAGACAACAGTGAACATCGCGGCCCTTTCGGTGATGGGAGAGCAGCAGCAAGACAGCGGGCTCAGCAGAGTGGCGGCTGGGACGGGGGTCAGCAGAGGCACAGGACCCTGGGGTGGCACTGGGACCTGGTGGCAAGCGCACGGAGCTCCCACCTGCAGCCGATCCGCACCCCCTACACCGACGCCCAGCATCACCCCTCCCAGGCCTGCCCCGGCCACCATGTGGGGTGTGTCCAAGGGTCCGGGAGCACCTAGGGTGGGCCAACCCAGCCCCTCCAACTAAGCACGGGCACCAGGGAGTCCCCTGAGGTGCCAGAACCTCCCCTCCAAGGGAAGTGGCATGTGGGGGCGGGGGGGGGGGTTATCACAGAACCCAGGCCCCCCACATAAGCAGAAATGCTGGGTCCCCCCCAACTGCAGGAGGGGTCCCTGCCTCAGGATTGGTATGCAGCAAAAGGCACTTGAAGCTCTCTCTAGGGATGGGGGTCCCCAGAGGTCACGGTGATGGCACGTTGGTGGGGGCACGGGCATGACAACCTCCCTGGCCCAGGGGCAGCGGGGAGGGAGAGGCGCCCAGGGACCCCAGCTCCCTGGCCGTCAGTAGTAGCCGCTCAGTAGTCACTCGGTGGGGGGGGGAGGTGCACAGGTGCCCAGCGGGCCGGCCGTGGGCAGGGTCA
This sequence comes from Plecotus auritus, assembly GCF_963455305.1. Taxonomy (NCBI): domain Eukaryota; kingdom Metazoa; phylum Chordata; class Mammalia; order Chiroptera; family Vespertilionidae; genus Plecotus; species Plecotus auritus. Next base: position 154,676,390 of record NC_137783.1, on the reverse strand, counting down.
GTAGTGCTCCAGCTTCAGGCTCTTGTACAGGCAGCAGGTGAAGATCATGCCGAACACCTGTGGTGAGGAGCGGGCATGAGTGGGCCCCGGCCGCCCCCACCCAGTGTCCCTGCACCCGCCAGCGCCCACCCTGCCCCAGGCCCGCACCTGCACGCAGGCGATGCCAATGCCCACGGCCCCGATGATCCTCAGGTGCTCCTGGATGAAGGTCTCCAGCTTGGTGATGCAGCCGCCCTGCGGGGGCAGGTGGGGGTGGGCGCTGAAGGCAGGCAGGTCCCCCACACCCAGCATCCCTCACCGGGGGGCCCAGGCCCCGCCCACCTACCTCCACCTTGTAGATGTTGGAGGCGTGGTCCCGCTGGCCACAGTGAGTCACCACGGTCTTGCAGCAGCTGTCAGGGACCAGGCGGCCGCCGGCCTCCCCAGAGCGGATCCACTCGCTGTCCCGCCAGTCCTGGGAGTTGTTGCTGCCACAGCAGTGGAACTGCAGGGAGAACGCAGCGGCTGAGCGCCCGCCCCACCCACCCACCCTGCGGGCTCCCTCGAGGTTCCAGAAAGGCCCCCCCCAGCCACCCACCAACCTCCTGCTGCAGCTTGTCCACGGCACTGGTCACGCCCTCGTGGCCTGGCTGGTGGTACCGCTTGGTCATGGTGTCCTTCAGGTTCTCCTTGAGCTCCACGTTCAGCTGGGGGCAAGGTGGTGACCACTTCAGCCACTAAGACCCTCCGGGGCGGGGCGGGCGCGGGAGAGGTGTGTGGAGGACTCGGGGGTGGGAGGGGAAGGAGGGGCCAGGCCCAGGTGCTGGCTGAGGTAGGGGTCAGGTGAGCCTGGGGAGGGGCAGGGGCAGGGAGGGAGCTTCAGATCCTAGGAACACCTGCTTTCCCCCCATGAGCCCCTACAGTGCACCCTACCCCCTGCGACTCAGCCCTCACCTCCAGGGCCTGATGGCACAGTGGTCAGCTCTGGAGCTCGGGGGGGGGGGGGGGGGGGGTCTGTGTGTGTGTGCATCCCCAGGTGGCCTGTCCGGGCTCCTCACCTGCTGGTAGTAGACGTAGGCCAGGATGCCGGCAACAATCTCCAGCAGAAAGATGATGAGCAGCAGGATGAAGTACTGGGCAGGGAAGGGCGCAGTGAGCAGGGACACAGACACCCCCATCCACGAGAATTCCTGGTGACGGCTCCACAGAGGGGCCTCCCTCAGCTCCCAAGTGGTCACAGAGTAAGGGCTCCAGATAGCAGGCGAGGGCTGCCCTCACTCAGAGCTGGTGTCGTCCCCCCCTGGGGGCTCACAGGAGGGCGGGGCAGGTGGGAGGACACGCCCCGGGGAACACAGCAGAGGCGATCCTGCAGTGTCACACTGGCCCCCCCCCCCCTCAGTCCCTTCTTCCCCAGTCAGGGCCCCAGAGCCAGCCCCAGACAGCCAGCGGGGGAGGCCCCCACCCAGGGACCCCCACCCCCAGTGCCAGCGGTGTCCTGCTGACCGGGCGCAGCAGATTCCGCCGCTCCTTGAAGGTGGCACAGCAGCCCAGGAGACCGGTCACCATGACAACAACGCCGGCCACCACCAGGATGTAGGCTGTGGCCAGGTAGGTGTTGGAGGCCAGCAGGCTGATGTAGTCACTCTTCAGGGCCAGCGTCCAGACGCCCACGGCCATGACGGCCAGACCGGCCAGCTGTGGGCACACCGGTCAGTCACCACGTGAGCCCAAGACCAGGGCTCCTTTCAAGGACCAGCCCAAACCGGCCCCTGCAGCTACGCACAGGCAGCAGCGAGTCCCCGAGGTGCTGTCACCTCCCCCAAGGGTCAGGGGAGGGAGGCAGTGCCAGCGGCTCACCCAGAAGCAGCAGTTGAAGGTGAAGAGCAGGTACTTGAGGCAGACGGTGCCGCACGTGGCCTTCTTCTCGTTGAACTCGCCCATCCTGGTGCTGGGAGGCGGGGGCTGGGGGTCAGAGGGCCCTCACCAGGACTGATCGGGAGGACAGCCAGACACCAGAGCGGGCGGAGGGAGGGACGCCGATGCCCGAGCAACCACTGACCCTGGGAGAGTAGGAGGACAGGGCAGGGGCCCCCATCCCATCACAGCCGGGCAGATGCCAGCTGCCCACAGCCCTGGAAGGCGGGAGGGCCTGGCTTCCCTGACCAGACCCCGGGCACAGGGGGCACAGAGGACCCCCAGCCACCACCGGCTGACTCACCCCCCCTGGCAGCCAGGGGAGGAAGCCCCAGCAGGCACCTTGTGGTGAGCTCATGCAGGCCCCGCCCACCCCCCACCCCAGCATTCCCCAGGGCCCCATGTCACAGGCTGGCTGGAACCCACCTACAGCTGCCAGAGGGGTGGAGGCCACTCAGAGACAAACTGGCACACCCCTTACTTGCCATGTGGCCTCAGGAAAGCCCCCCAGGCTTCTGTTAAAGGCCAGACCGACCGACCGACCTTCCTACCGACCTTCCTTCCTTCCTTCCTTCCTTCCTTCCTTCCTTCCAGAAAGGGTGGGCACTGTGGCCCTGGCCAGTTGCTCAGTGGTTAGACCGTCAGCCCATGGACCAAAGGGTCTCGGGTTTGATACCCAGCCAAGGGCACGTCCCTCTGCCATGGGTTCCCCAGCCTCTGTCGGAGCATGCGCCGGAGGCAACCAATCGATGTGTTTGTCTCACATCGATGCTTCTTTCTCTCTCCCCCTCCTCCCTCCCTTCCACTCTTTCTAGAAATCATTGGGGGAAATGGCCTCGGGGGAGGATTTGAAAAAAGGAAAAAAGCGTGGGCACTGTGGAGGGTCCAGGAAGGCAGAGCTGGCAGACACCCCCTCTCCCCCAGACCTCGGGTTTCCTCATTGCTGAAAAGGGGACAGGCACGCTAACCCCTGTGAGAAGCGCAGCGACAGGCTGTCCTGCTCGGAGGCACCCCAGCCAGCAACAGCAAGCCTGCCCTGCTGCGAGGTGACTACATGGGATGGCAGGGAGGGCTGTGGGACAGACGGCGGTGCCTGGGGCCACCTTTCCAGACACAGCAACACCCACAGCTGGACTCACCCCGCCCCACCCAGCACTCACCTGGCTGGCAGGAATGGCTGCTCCTAAGGCAGGTGGACAGTTCCCCAGGAGGTCCCACTAGAAGGGCAACGACAGATCAGAGGTCTGGCCCCCTCGGGGTGGCTGGCTGCCCAGGCGGTGGCTCCCAGAGGAGGCGTAAGTCACTCCCGCAGCAGCCAGGGCAGCCTCCGGCCAGTATTTTGGTCTGAGCCAGGGAGGGGCAGGGCAGAGGACATTTCTGGACAGTCTGATCCTACTAGGAACCTCACGCCTCCGCCCAGCACCCCACCCTAGGCCTTGGCGCCAGACCTGCCCGGCCCCTTCCCCCACCGAGCAGCAGTGCCGGCCTGGGGAAGCCTCACGCGCGGCAGACGGGCCCCTGGGCCTGCTCGGAGGTCCCAGGCCTTCGGGGGAGGCTGATTCCAGACACAGACCCAGCCCCCGCGGCCGCACACGGGCCACCCGTGGGGATGGGCCCCTCTTTCCGGGAGAGTCTAGCGGATGTGAATCCCCAGGGAAAGGGCGGCCAGAAATAGTTCCTGCGGCCGGGAAAGAGCTGCCCCACCCCAGTCCCTGCACCTCAGCTGGGCCCTCGGAGGCCCGCGCAACGAGGAGGGGGACCCGGGATGGGCTCCAGCCGGGCCCTGGGAGGAATCCCGCGTCACCGCGATGAGGTCACCGCCGCCGCCGCCCGCCCACCACCCGCCTGCACCGGGTGGTGGGCGGGCCTGCGGGCGGAGGAAAAGGGACCGGCGACCAGGAACAATGAGTGGGATGCTCAGGTGGGGCCCTTGGCCCGCAGGGACCGCCAGGCCGGTCGGAAGACGCGGGAGGCGTCCTGCCCTCGCCCTGCGCCCCCCTCCGCCCGCACAGCCTCCTGGTGCCCGACTCCCCTCCGGGAAGGGCCTCCCGAGGCTGCGGCCGGGCCTCCGAGCCCGCGCCACGCAGGACTTGGGACTCTCGGCCCCTCCCGGCCGGCCGGCCCGGCCAGGTGGCGCACTCACCGGACGTGTCCGAGTCGGGCGGGGATAGAGGCTAAGAGCGCTGGGAATGCACGGCCCGCTGGCGGCCTGCGAGGGAGGTGCACCGCTCGCCTACGGCCCCGCCCCGGCCCACAGGCCCCGCCCATGGCCAACAACCCCCGCCCCAGCCCGCAGGCCACGCCCATGGCCAACAGCCCCGCCCCAGCCCGCAGGCCACGCCCATGGCCAACAACCCCGCCCCAGCCCGCAGGCCACGCCCATGGCCAACAGCCCCGCCTACGGCCCACAGGTCTGAACGCAAGCTCTGCGCAGGTGGGCGGGATACCAGCCGGTGCAGGCGCCTAGAGAGGGTCTCTAACGGGGCTGTGGAAGCCGGGCAAGCTGCAGCCCAGGGGCCTCCACAGCCTGGCCAGGGCCCAGACCCTCAGGAGACGGAGGAACTGAGCTAGGGGCGGGGAGGTGGGGGAGGCAGCCAGGCCAGCCAAGGCCTGGACTCTGTCCAAGACCCTGTTGTCCTCCAGGCCCAATTCTTCTTTCTCTCCTCCCAATCCAGGTTCCATCCAGAGGCTACAGGGGTCAGCAGGACGGGTGGCCTGGTGTTCGGAGGCCTAGGGTCCCGTGAGAGGTACTCCAGTCTGGAGGGCTTCTGGCCTGGCAGTGGTGGGAAGGCTTGAAAAAGTCTTGCGGTCCTGACCAGTTTGGCTCAGTGGATAGAGAGTGTCGGCCTTCGGACGGAAGGGTCCCAGGTTCGATTCCGGTCAAGGACATGTACCTTGGTTGCGGGCACATCCCCAGTTGGAGGTGTGCAGGAGGCAGCTGATTGATGTTTCTCTCTCTTCAATGTTTCTAACTCTCTATCCCTCTCCTTTCCTCTCTGTAAAAAATCAATAAAATATATAGGGAAAAAAAAAAAGTCTGCGGACCCGCTAGACTAGGAGACTGAGTTGGGGGGGGGCAGCTCTCCAGGGACAGTGGGCAGCACTCCCCCCACCTGCCCTGGGCTCAGCGGGCAGCTCCCAGCTCCCCAGGCAGGACCTTGGGCATGGCAGGTGGCTCCAGGCCTACCCCAGGAGGCTCCATGCAGGACTGGCCCGACTCCGGTGGTTTACCCAGAGCTGCGTGCGGGTGGCATGGCAAAGAGATGGTCACCTGAGTGTGGATTGGGAGGACACCCCACCAGTGCTCCCTGCTGAGCCTGTGGGCCTTGGTCTCCTTGTCCCTACAGAGAGGCCCATGGGACAAGCTCATATGGGCTGTGAGGGCTTGGGCTCTGACAAGAGAGGCAGGGACGCCTCCAGACACAAACAAGGACCCACAGCCCCAGCTCAGCCTGGAGGGCTGTGGACCGGGACACGCGATGCCCGTGGCTCCCCCACACACAGGAGGTCCAGGAGGCTGCAGTGTGGTTGGTAGAGTTTATTAGGAGGAGGGGTTTTTCTGCTGGACACAGATGGGTTTGATGGGGGATGGGGACAGGATGAGGACCAGCGGGGGGCACAGGGGAGCCTGATGCCCCCTCCCCCCATTCGTTCCTTCATGTCTGCAGGCAGGCAGGCCGGCCAGGCAGCCCACTGGGTAGAGCCCACGTCCCGGACGAGCAGCCCAGCCATGGTGAGTCACCTTCAAAGGGCAGTTTCTTCAGTAACGCCCAGTGAGTCACTAGGGCTGGCTGGTCACCGGGCACTGGGAAGGTGGACTGAGCCACATCTGGGGGGTCGAGCCCAGTTGCTGCAGCAACAGCAGCAGCAGCAGCAGCAGGTGGGCCCCGGCGACAGGCAGGCCGAGGCCAGAGCCTTCCTGGGGCCACCGCCCAGCTGCTTGGTCTCACAGGCGTCCCTCTCGTCTCGTAGCCGCGTGTTCAGCTCCCTGGGGAAGGGAGTCCAGGGACTCTGAGAGGTCTCAGGAGGCAGAATTTTAGGGCGGGGAGTGTGGGCTCAGACCAGGCAGGGGCCGCAGCATGAGGGAGAGAGGGCAGATACAAGGAAGGCCTTCCTTGCAGTAAGCTGGGCAGTGGGCAGGGATGTGTGGGAGCTGCACTGAGCCCCTTCCCTCCGTTGGCTGAGCCAGACCGAACCTGAGGAGCGCCAGCTGCCGCACGAGGCTGAGCTTCTCCTTCTGCATGTTCCTTGAGACAGCACCCACGTCCCTGCGGGCGGGAGGCGGTGACCTGGGTGGAGGGAGACTCCTGGGGCGCTCCCCGACCCCTCTAGGGGACCCTGACCCACGCAGACCCTGGCGGAGAGGCCGAGACTTGGGATGCGGATGGAAGCGGCCCAGACCTGAGCCCCAAGCGCGACCCCCCCGCTTCGACGCGCCCGTGGGCCCCACCCCCTGTTCGGGACACGCCCCTGACGGCCGCCCCAGCCCCTGGCACCGTAAGGTCTGCTCCTGGCGGCCCAGCACTTCGCCCTCCAGCCTGCGGAGCTGCTCCTGCGCCGCCTCCAGCTGCGCCCGCAGCGCCTCGTTGGCCAGCCACAGCTGCGCGTTCTGCGCCTGCGCCTCCAGCTGCTCCGCGGCCCGGGTCTGCAGCTGCTGTTCCAACTGGGGGGGGGGGGGGGGGAGGGGGGAGTCGAGACTAGAGAGGAACCCCCTCTGCCCTGGGAGGCTGGTGTGCCTCTGGCTCACAACGATTCCGAGGCTGGGGACACTAAGGCTCAGGGGACCTCAAGGGTACCGGGGAGGGCATGGTGACGGTGGGATGGGGGCACGGGCCGGGCGGTCCGCCACCTTCCCCGGGGCGTGGGCCGGTGGCCGCTCACCTCCCGCTGCCGCAGGCCCGCGCGCTCCAGCTCCTGCTCGCGGCTCTGCAGCTCCAGCTCCAGGCGGCCTCTCCGCTCCTCCCGGGGATGGTCCTGGGACGCGCCGGGGGCACCTGAGCCTCCGCGAACCGCGAAGGGGCAGGGGCCGGGGGAGGGACCAGTTCCGAGGAGGCGGGGCCAGGGAGACGCGCGCGTCTGGGATTGGGCGGGGCGGTAGGGGGCGGGGCCGCGGGCCCACCTGGCTCCTCAGGCGCTGGCGCTGCTCTCGGAGCTGCTGCTCCGTCTCCTCGTACAGACACCGCACCTCCCTCTCGTGCTCGCTCTCCCGCCTTGGGGTGGGGGACGGGGACGGGGGTGAGACAGCTGCATGGAGCCTGCCTGGACTGCAGCCCCCGGCCCCGCCCCGCCCCCAGCCCTCACCGCCGCAGCGCCAGCTCCAGGCCGGCTCGCTCTCGGGCCGCCTCCTCCAGGCAGGCCGACGCACGCATCAGAACGTCCTCGAAGTATCCCAGCAGCTCGGGTCGCTCGCGCTGCAGCCGGGTCCAGAGCAGCCGCACCGCCCGCTGCCTGGAAGAGCGGGCGGGGGCTGAAGCCAAAGTGGGGGCTCCGCGCCCGCCCCCGAGATGACCTCTGCAGCCCCGGACCAGCCAGGCGCATTGGCCGCATTCAGGGTCTCCCTCTTGTGGGTGATTTCGCCCTGCCAGGGGTCTGCGTGTGCGCCGCCGGCTTGGCAGCGAGGGGTCATGTGTAGGCGGGGCTGTGCCCGGGTGTAGGAGCCCGGGGCCCTGTGACCGGCGCCGCCCCACAGCAGCCCTGACCGCTGCCTCCTAAAATGCAAATTCTGCGGGAAATCACACCCGTCCGCCCAGGTGGTGGCAGCGGAGAGGGAACCGCGGGGCCAGACCCCGCCTGGGGGCCATGCCCAGAGCAGGCAGCATGCGGACCAGGGAGCTGGGGCAGGACCAGCGCAGACTCACTCGCTCAGGACCTGGGCCACCCCCAGCTGCTCCAGCGCCGAGAGGAACCTCTCCTCCTCCTCCTCCTCCTCCTCCAGGGAGCCCCCGGTGCCTGGCCCCTCAGACCAGCCCGACTCAAAGGTTTCCTCAGAAGCCCCAGAGGGCTGTGTGCCCTGGACCGACTCTGCCCCCACAAACTTCCCTGTGGGCATGGGAAAGAGATTACCGGGACTGTGGGTTACCACCCTGGGTCAGCCGCCACTGCCCACACACACACACACACACACATCCTGCCCTTTCTATGAGCCCAGTTTCCTGTTTTTCTTCCTTATTCTGGGTGGATTCTCAGCCTGGGAGCAGGAGGGGACAGCACTCAGGCCAGAATGGACAGCTGGCTCCCAGCCCACCTGGGTTTGGCACAGCAGCGAGGTGGGGTGCAGGAGGGACAGCGGCACCCAGGCCTCAGCAGCGGGGGGCTTTCTGTGGGGCCTTCCCGCGCTGCCTGTGTGTGCAGAGCCCCCACATGCACCAGGGGAGGGTCCTTGGGTGGGGGTCAGGGTGGGGCTCACCCAGGCCGAGGCAGAACTCCCGGGCAGTGAGGAAACCCGTGCGGGCCTGGTCCAGGCTTTCGAACACAGCCTCGAGCTGCTCGGGCGTGAGGAGCAGGTCGTTGTGCAGGCCCTGGCGGACAGAACGGGGCTGAGTGACCAGGGTCAGCCCCGCCGGGCAGCCCCTCAGGACGGGGACTCACCTGCAGGTCGTGCCGGGTGATGAAGCCCTTGGCCTCCTTGTCACACAGCAGGAACAGCTCCTGGGCCTGCGCCAGCATGGCTGCCCATGGCCCCACGGAGCCTCCCTCCTGCTCCCCCTCCTCCTCCGGGGCCTCCCCAGGGCTGGCCATGAAAGTGGGGTCTTGGCTGCCAGGTGCTGTAAAGCCAAGGAGGAGTCAGGGGCTGAGCAGAGCTCATAAGAAATGGGGGGGCGGGGAGGCAGAGAGAGGGTAAAGGCCCAGGGTGGCTGAGGGCTAAGCTGGGGCCGTGGGGACACAGGGTTGGGCAGAGGAAGGTGGGAGAAGGCCTGGCTTAGGTCCAGGGAGGAGGGGCAGCTGGGAGGGTCCCGCCCGCTTGAGGGAGACGCTGCGGGCTCGGGGTGCAAGGGGTCGGGTGATGCAGGCTCTGGGCCTGTGAGGACTGTGAGGGAGCTAGAGCTGCGGGCCCAGGAGGGGGCCCGGGAGAGGGCTGGCTGGGAAGGGGCAGTCTCGGTGGGAGGTGGGGAGTCCATGGAAGAAGGCCTTGGGATGGCAGCTGAGGGCACAGGGCTGGGTGAGGGAGTGGCCATCCGGGAGGAGCTGAACGGGTCCTGGCGTTGGGGACAGGACACGGGGCTGAGGGGCTGACCAGCAGGAGCGCTCAGCCCGACCTGGGCCTCTGGCCCGGCCTCCACCAGCTGGCAGGTGGCTCGCCCCGCCCTCCCGCCTCAGCCCCGCCCACCCGGCGCCGGGCTCCCCGGGCGCGGGTGCAGGTGCAGGGCCCCGGCCTGGGCAGGGTGCCCGCCCTGGCTCCGGTCAGAAATACCCTAGGTGCCAGGCTGCACAGACTCCGCGGCACGAGGCTCGCCCCCTCCTCGGCTCAGAACCTCCGCGGGACTCCCTCCCGCAGGGCGCCTCGCCCTGGATCCCCAGTCCGTCGGAGCCACCTGTCTTCCCGCGACGCCCCGGGCGCGGTTTTCCGGCACCAGCCCCAGCGCGGCGAGCCCGCACCTGGGCCTGACGTCCTTCCCCAGGTCAGAGCGCGTCCACCCGCCCTGTTCCGGGGGGGGCTGAGCGGGACGCGCTGTCCGAAGGCAGGTCTGAGGAAGCGGGACCGGGCACGCGGGCCAGACACCCCCACCCGCGCCACCGCCGCACCGGCCACCGCGGGCTCCGCGGCCAGAGGGCCATCCCAGCGGAAGCTGCGTTTCGGCCGGACGCGGGGAGCGGGAAGGAAGGGCCGCCGGGGCCCCGCCCCGTGGGGGCCCCCGGAGCCCCTGACCGCCCCGCGCGCTCGGGGTCGGCGCGCCCTGCAGGCCCCGGAGGGCGGCGGACCCGCGGGGCGCCTACCTGCGCGCTGCGCCGACGCCGCACCTGCCACCACCTGGCCGCTCCTCCCGGAAGGCGGGCGCGGCGGGGGACGCGGGGCGGATCGGCTCCTGCCGCTCTGCAGGCTCCGAGACCCCGGCGTGGGCCGGCCCCGGGCGGGCGGGGCGCCGCCGCTGCTGTCGCCTGTCCCCGCCTCTCGCCTCGCTCCCCACCCTCCCGCGACCTGGCTCCGTCCCGGCAGAGACCCCGCGGGCGGTGGGGCGAGGTGACCCGGCTCCTGGGGACCCTCCCTGTGCGGGGCCAGGTGACAGGGGCATGTGCGGAGGATCCCGATTTAAGGCGCTAGAAAGTGCGAGGGAACCGCAGCAGGAAACGCACCGAACACCCCCATGGTGTGTCCCGGAGTGAGGGCGTCCGCTCCCTATACGTCCCCACTTCGTTTCTCCCCGTTTCTAAACAATGCACACGTGACATCCTAGAAAATGCCATTTAAATCAACAGACGCCCGGGAGGTGTGAGGGTGAGCGAGGGGGTGGGACTGCCGCTGGGCTGGCTTGGGGCAGAGAGGAGCTGGCGGGAGTCTGCGGTGCCCCCCTCTTCCCAGGCCTCCCCGGCCCGCCGGCCCCGCACCCACCTGGAGGGCCCCGGGGCCTCCGCTTCTCCAAGGCCCGGATCCTGCTGAACTAGAACAGGCTGGGCCGATAGGACGGGACCTTGAGAGAGAGGGGGGCGGCCCCTGGCACACCGAGCGCCAGGGACCTGCCCAGCCGGCTCGCCCAGTCCTGCAGTCCCACTCCACCGTTATTGTTGGCTGGGGGCTGCCGCCCACACAGCCCCTCCGGGTTGAGGGGAGCAGGTGGGGCCGAACCGCAGGACTAAGGGCTCTGGAAAGCTGGCCCGGCGCCAGGCTCTGTCCCAGCGCCCTCAGGCCCTGGCTCCTGGTCACCAGGGAGCCGGAGCGGAGGGGGCTTTCAGGAGCGGAGGGGGCTTTCAGGAGCAGAGGGGGCTTTCAGGAAGCCATGGCTCTCCCAGAACACGGTCCGGCCCCTCCGGCTCAGACCTCACCCTATCCCCGGCCCCTCCTGTGTAGTGGCAGGAGACTGGGCCCCCCGAGGATGAGGAGGGGTTCAGGGGAGCAGGAACATGTGTGCACCTCGCCAGTAAGGCTCGCACACAACGCCCTGCGTGCAGCAGGCCCGGCGCCCGCTCCTGGGGAACCTCACCCTGCCGGCCCAGAGGGCAGCCCCCCCACGTCACCACGGAGTGGAGGTGCGACACCACCTTTTGTAAACACGTCTTTGTTTTTTATTCAGCGAGGATCTTGGTCTCAAATATTTCCACTGGCCCTTGGGAAGCTGTGCCCACAGGTCAGCCGGCAGGCCTCGGGGCAAAGGGGGGCACGTGTGTGTGAGGAGTGGCCGCAGCCCAGGAGGCCCACAGCGAACGCTGGCCTCCAGCAGAAGGGGCCCTGGCAGCCGGGATGAAAGCTGTACCCACAGGTCAGCTGGAGGTGTCGCATACAAGGAGGACGCAGGGGCTGAGCTGTGGCCTTTATTACATCTGCTTCAGCGAAAATAAATAAGTCTTCACACATCTGCAGCATTCTCCAGTGAAAATCGCGAGGGAGGAGCAGGTGCCAAGTTCGAGGGAGTAGTACTGCCCGGCCCCCCCCCCCCCCCCCCCCGCCCCTGCGCTGCCCTAGGGCGCCTGGGCGTGGGTGTTAAGGCACAGGTGAGGGGCCCTCTGTGGCTAGGGGCGGGGGGCTGCACGCCCGCCTCCTCAGTGCAGCAAGTGAGTGGTTTGTGGAGGAGCTGACAGCCAAGTGCCTTCTCCCAGCTGGGTGGCCCCATCTCCTCTCGCCCCCAGGCATGGAGGGAGGCGGGGAGGGGGTCTCAGATGACCCCAGGGCCCCGCCTCATGGGGCAGGGAAGCTGGAGGGCCTGGCCCTCAGCACTGGGACCCCGGGGGTGGGGGGAGCGAGGGCTCTCAGCAAGGGGGCGGGTGCTGTGGGGGCGCGGGGCTGGGGCTGGGGCAGGTGGGGGTGGGGGTGCGCATGCGCAGGGCATCGGGCGGGAAGGCCACGTTGGTGCAGAAGAGGCCGAGCAGCAGCTGGCGCTGGCACTCCTCCCACTTGGCCAGCGTGTCCACCAGGGAGAGGTTGCTGCGCATCCAGCCGGGCAGCGCCTCGCAGTAGGCGGCGTAGGACAGCGGGACCGAGGGCAGCGACTGGACGCGGCGCAGCTCCGCCTGCTCCGCCAGCCTGCGGGGGCCGGGGGAGGGGGGCTTTAGTGGGGAGCATTAAAGTGAGGCTGTGGCCCCCGTGAGCACAGCAGCCAGGGGCGTACCTGGACGGCAGGCGGCTGCCCAGCTTCCTCTTGGCACGCATCACCAGGTACTGGCAGATGCTGCCCGTCTGCTCCTTCATCCACCGGATGTCCTCGGGCACGTCGGGCAGCCACTCCAGCAAGCTGGGGCGGGTGGGAGGCACACCTCAGGGTCAGGGCCTGCCCCTTGCCCACCCCCCACCTTTGGCCCTGACATCTCTACCCTCCCCCGACCAGCTGCCTCTTCCCTGGGGTGACCACCACTCAGGAACGGCCCCAAAGTTGGTCCAGGCTCCGCTCCTGCCCGCCCCCATCCTGTACCGGATGGTGAAGGACACGGCGCTCTCCAGGGGCAGAGTGTACGGCGTCATCATAGCTGTGGCCAGACGCACGGGCAGCATGTTGGAGAGGGTGGTCAGCAGGTCTTTGGGCTCCATGCAGGCCTCCAGCAGGGCTGGGGGGGCAGGAGGGAGGCTGACCACCAGTGGGGGAGGTGGGGCCAGCCCTGCTCTGCTCCACCACCCTCCCCATGGCCCTCTACCTCCCTGAGCCTGCCCCCCACGCCCTCACTGAGCCTGCCCCCCACGCACCCTCCCTGAGCCTGCCCCCCACGCACCCTCACTGAGCCTGCCCCACACGCACCCTCATTGAGCCTGCCCCCCACGCACCCTCACTGAGCCGTGTGCCCCACACGCACCCCCACTGAGCCTGCCCCCCACGCACCCCCACTGAGCCTGCCCCCCACACACCCCCACTGAGCCTGCCCCCCACGCACCCCCACTGAGCCTGCCCCCCACGCACCCCCACTGAGCCTGCCCCCCACGCACCCCCACTGAGCCTGCCCCCCACGCACCCTCATTGAGCCTGCCCCCCACGCACCCTCACTGAGCCGTGTGCCCCCACGCACCCTCATTGAGCCTGCCCCACACGCACCCTCATTGAGCCGTGTGCCCCCCACGCACCCTCACTGAGCCTGCCCCCCACGCACCCTCCCTGAGCCTGCCCCCCATGCACCCTCACTGAGCCTGCCCCCCACGCACCCTCATTGAGCCGTGTGCCCCCCACGCACCCTCACTGAGCCTGCCCCCCACGCACCCTCATTGAGCCGTGTGCCCCCCACGCACCCTCACTGAGCCTGCCCCCCACGCACCCCCCCACACGCACCCTCATTGAGCCGTGCGGGCAGATGGTCCAGGATGTGATCCTCCACCAGAGCCCTCTCCACTGCCATCACAGCTTTCTCCTGGTCCTCATCCTGGCGGACGGGGGGCTTGGCGGGGGGCAGTGCCAGCAGGGGATTGGGCCTATCCAGGAGGCCTGGGTGGGAGGACCAAACATGTGGTCAGCTCAGCGGAGGGGGCCATGGCGCAGCCCCCGCCCCCGGGCCTGGCCCCACACACCATTCCTCCGCAGGAAGCGCAGGCCGTCCCGGTAGCCCTGCTTGCACATCTCCCGCAGCACCTGAGGGCAGGGAAGGGGGAGCAGGGAAGTCAGACCCACCAGATCTGTCCCTGGGGTCCCTGCAAACCCCACCCCTCCCCACCACAAGCAAAGGGACCCAGGACCCAGGACAAGATGAGGCTGGAGAGGCTGCCCCCAGGGGAGAGGCTGTGCGGGCCACAGGCTTCTTCCCAGCCCTCGGAAGAGGTTGTCCCGACCCCCTGCCGTCACTCAGGAGCGGTCAGAGGGCAGCTTTCTCCCTCAGGACCAGGACCAGGACCAGGAGCAGGACCGGGACCGGGACCGGAACCAGGACCAGGACCAGGACCAGGTGAGGAGGCGAAAGCAGAGCGCGGGCTCACCATGGGCTCGGGCGGGAACAGGGCCTTGGAGAGGCGGTAAAGGTTGCGCAGGTTGAACTGGATGCTGGTGTTGGTCACCCGGAGCTCATGGATGTTGGTGGAGCTGTCCTGCGGGCAGATGTCACTCTCGCCCGAGAAGGGGGACACGGTGATGGTGTTCTTGAGCTCATAGAGCGGCAGGTTGTCTGAGATGCCACCGTCCACGTAGCGCTGAGGTGGCAGGGACAAAGGGTCACACAGTGAGGGGCCTGCAGAGAGGCTGGCTGCCCCGGGGGCCCCTCCCAGTGGCTGTTTCATTTGAGCCTTCACCGACTAGGCACTGGCCACGGCCCGCCTGGGCGCTGAGAAATAGCCAGACATGGGGGGGTGGGGGTGGGGGTGGGGGGAAGCTACAGGCAGGCCAGCCCTGCCAAGCCTCGGGCTGGCCTGGCTCTTGAGTAACTCCGGGGGAAGTGAGGCAACAGGCAGTGGCGGGAGTGAGGGCCTGGGGACACACAGACGGCTTCCTCCTCCCCCCTCGTCCCTCGTCCCTCGGCACACGCAGTGTCTCTGGTCACCCAGACGCACTCACCACGCCCTGGAGGATGGGCGGGATGAGGCCGCAGTACACGGGGATGAAGGTGCTACAGACGTTGGCCTGCGGGAAGGACAGAGCGGGCGGTGAGCCGGGGCTTCGGGGTCCGGCTGTGCCCCGGCGTGACCCCTGCAGGGGCCCACCTGGATGAGCTCGTCCTTGGAGCTGAAGTGGTAGATAATGACGTTCTCGCCGTCCGAGACGCGGGTCAGGGAGATGCCCAGGCGCCCGCTGGCGCGCTCGTGGCTGTCGGCGGGCAGGGTCTTCATCAGGCAGCTGCGGATGGTCTTCACCAGGTTGAAGGAGGGGTGCAGGGGGCCCAGGAACCGCTTCCGGGCCTCCTTAGACACCTCGATGATGTTGGCACCGGCCTCGCCTGGGGCAGCAGGGCCAAGGGTCAGGGGCCAGCACTCCTGGACTTAGCACCTCCCGATGGCTCCATGCCCAGTGTCTCAGGGCACACCGACGCCACGCGTGGCATCCCCTCCACCCTGGAGGGACCCCAGTGTCCAGCAGGGGGCCGGCCCACAATTGGGACTTTTGCCACCTAACCCTGAAGAGAGAGGCAGGCCACCCCCACCCCTGCCCCCCCGGGAGGACAGACACTGGGGCTGCCAACTGGGGCTGGGCCTGCCCTCTGCCCTCTGCCTGGCGTTTCCCAACAGCCTGCCCTGGTCCATGAGTCACCAGGCCTGGCCGCATGTGGCACTCAGCTGGGGATCGGGCGGCAGAGGCTCAACTCTGACCAGCCTCAGCCTTTACCCACTTGGCCAGATCCAGACCCGCTAAACCCAGCACAGCCCAGGGGCCCCACAGGGTGGAAATAGTGGGGTCCCACCGCCCCAGGAACGCACGATGGTGTCCCACTGCAGCCAGGAGCAAGCAGCCCCCTAACACTCCTCTTGGGGCCGTGGGGCCAGCCTAGGATAAGGCTAGAGCGGGCGGGGCCCAGGCCCTCCTCCCGGACCACACCCAGGGCAGAGTGAGCGGGGCGGGGGCACCTGCCACCCTGGGGGCTCCAGCTGCCCGAGACCACAAGTGAAAAAGAGGCTCCCCGCCCTGGCCGGGTGGCTCAGTTGGTTGGAGTGTTGGTCTGCACACCAACAGGTTGCCGGTTCAATTCCTGGCCAGGGCACACACCTAGGTTTTGGTTCATTCCCTGGTGGAGACACGTACAGGAGGCAACTGATTGATATTTCTCTCACATCAATGTTTCTTTCTCTCTCTCCTTTTCTCTCTAAAATGAATAAATACATCCCTGGCTCGTTTGGCTCAGTGGATGGGGCGTCGGCCTGCGGACTCAGGGGTCGCGGGTTCGATTCCGGTCAAGGGCATGTGCCTTGGTTGCAGGCACATCCTCAGTGGGGGTGTGTGCGGGAGGCGGCTGATCGATGCTTCTCTCTCATCGATGTTTCCAACTCTCTATGCCTCTCCCTTCCTCTCTGTAAAAAAATCAATAAAATATATTTTAAAAAAAATAAAAAAATAAAATGGCCCTGGCCAGTTTGGCTCAGTGGATGGAGCATCGGCCTGTGGACTGGAGGGTCCCGGGTTCGATTCCGGTCGGGGGCATGTGCCTTGGTTGCGGGCACGTCCCCAGTGGAGGGTGTGCAGGGGGCAGCTGATCGATGTTTCTCTCTCATCGATGTTTCTGACTCTCTCTCCCTCTCCCTTCCTCTCTGTAAAAAATCAATAAAATATATATTTTTAAAAATAAAAATAAATAAAATGAATAAAAACATATCCTTGGGCCCTGGCCGATTTGGTTCAGTGGATAGAGCCATGGCCTGCAGACTGAAGAGTCCCAGGTTCGATTCCGGTCAAGGGCACATGTCCAGTTGCCGGCTCGATCCCCAATGGGAGGCATGCAGGAGGCGGCTGATCGGTGATTCCTTCTCATCATTGATGTTTCTATCTCTATCTCTCTCTTCCTCTCTGAAATCAATAAAGATATATTTTTAAAAAAACCCACATATCCTTGGGTAAGGGTTTAAAAAAAAAGATAGATTATGGTTGATAATTTCTCATTATAAAAAAAAGAAAAATGCCCTAGCCAGTTTGGCTCAGCAAATAGACCGAAGGGTCCCAGGTTCAATTCCTGTCAAGGCCATGTACCTCCGTTGCAGGCTCCTCCCTGGCCGGGCCCTGGTTGAGGCATATGCGGAAGGCAACCAATCGGTGTGTCTCTCTCACATCGATGTTTCTCTCTGTCTCTCCCTCTCTCTTCCACTCTCCCTAAAAATCAATGGGAATATATCCTCGGGTGAGGATTAACAAAACAAAAAAGAAGAGAAAAAAAAGAAAAGAAAGAGGCGTTTTGAGAGTGGGGTGTGGGGAGGGGGAGGAGTCATGTCCTCAGTTGGGTACCAGGGACCTGGGTGTCTCTTTTTCTTTTTTTTTTTTTCAGAGAGGAAGGGAGAATGAGAGAAAGATGGAAACATCAACGATGAGAGAGAATCACTGATGGACTGCCTCCCGCATGCCCCACACTGGGGATTGAGCCTGCAACCCAGGCATGTGCCCTTGACCGGAATCGAACCCAGGACCGTTCAGTCCGCAGGCTGACACTCTTCCCACTGAGCCAAACTGGCTTGGGCCTGGGTGTCTCCCGAGGCCGGCCAGCGTGGGGACTGAGAACTCTGGTCTGAAGGCCTCCTGAGAGGGAGGGGTCAGGGCCCCAGTGGTGGATCCCCTTCCCAGGAGTGCAGAGGTATGCTCCCACCCCACCCCCGCAGGGCAAAGGTCATGGGGAGGAGGCAGGGGAGAGCCCCGCACAGGCTCCTGCAGGGCGGGGCACTGATGACCCCTGGGTCACCTTGCTGCCCAGAGTGGCGGGCTGGGCAGCACTCCCGGGACTCCTGGAGGACTCCGGTAAACACTCGGGCACCGCCGGAAGTGTGTGTGAGTGGAGGCGTCCTTCCCGGTACACTCAGCCCTCCGCCCTCCCCACCGCGGGGCGGAGCGCCCAGGAACTCCAGCCACCCCATGGAAGGGGCCCAGGCGGTGGGCCACAGCCGGGACCCAGGCCCCCCGTGGGCGCTATGCAAGGTGGAAGAGAGCGCCGGGCCCAGGCCGGGCCCGTCTGGCTCCTGCTCCAGGGGCCCGGCCCTCGGAGAGCATCAGGCCTCAGCCGAGGTGCTCTTCAGAGGCCACCCCCATACCCCGGGGCCCTGGCAGCCTGGGGTGCCAGAGCCTCAGGACACGGTGACCGCTAGCACCTGGTCCCTGCACCCGGCCGGGGACGAGGGGGCAGCGCAGGCCCCGCCCCCTACCCTCACGGCCCCGCCCCCGAGTTAATGTCTCTTTCCAATAAAATAGCTTCTGCTGCACCTGCCCGCCCCCAGCTACCGCTCCGGAGGCGGGCCTAGGCGACAGCCTGGCCCCAGAAGCGCCCAGGACCAGGCACCCCAGGAGCAAAACAAGCCAGGCCCCGCCCCCGGCCGGCACCCCGGATGGCACTCGCGTCCGGGTCCCGCTTCCCTGCGCCGAGGAGGGAAAGGGGCGCTGGGCGCCTAACAGCCCGCCCGGCCCCCCGACGGCCCCGCTCACCCAGGCAGGCCCCGGTGACCAGCGCCGTGGCCGTGAGCGCCCCGGCCGAGGCGCCGTAGATGTGCGTGGCGTTGGCCACCAGGAAGGGCGCATGCTCGCGGAGGCAGGAGGCCACGCCGATGTGGTAGACGCCGAGGAAGCCGCAGCCCGCGAACGAGATATTCCACGTCGTCTCCCGGGGGGACGTCGCGTCCTTGGGGAACATCGCGGCGGCCCGCCGGCCCGGGGTCTCCGGAGGCCGGCCTCGCCGTTCGCTCGCCGGTAGCTCGGGGCCGGCCGCCCGTTCGCAGTCGCTCTCTTTCAGGGTCTCCGCCGTGGAGGCGGCGACGCTGCGCAAGGAGGCGGCGGAGACGGTGTTTTTAGAGGTTGGTGGGCGGGGCCGGCGCGGGGCGGGGCCGTCACACGCGGCCCAATCGGGGCGCGCGGGGAACGGCCGCGCCCTCGGGGGCCCTGGAGCCCCGCCCCTCCCCGGAGGCCCCGCCCCCGGGCCGGAGACAACCCCCTCCGCCGCGGTCGGGTCCTCTGGGCCCTGAGCTGCCCACACCTGCGGCGGCCAGAGACAGCGGCCTGGCCCCCGGCCTACTGCCCGCTTCCCCGTCCGCCATCGTGGGCGGCGGAGCGGACCCAGAGGCCGAGGAGTGTGGGGAGGAGTGAGGCCGCCGGAGTCTGTGGGCCTGGGAGCCTCGTGGAAGTCTGGACTCTCGCGAAAGGAGGGCCCTGGTGTTTGGGCAGCCCCCTCCGCCTCCCTCATGGTCTGGCTTCAACACCCACTCCCCAAGCCAGTGACCCCCAGCAACCACCACTCATCCCCGGGCTGACCCATAAGCATCCAGGGCCGGATACTCACAAACAACCGAAAGAGCTCACATAAGCGCGGGGGACCACCCCTGAGGTCCACCCCCCAGCCCACCCCCTCCCCCACGGCCCCTCCGCACCTGGGCACCAACCTGGGTTCTACCTGCGACCCCAGCTCCTCAGGCTGTGCCATCTACTTAGGTATGACTTGGCCCCTGCCCCGCCCCTGCTAGGTGCCCCAGCAGGTGGAGCAGTGGGTGATGTCACGCTCCCTCCAGTTCCGCATTTTTCTCCTGGACTGCCTGTGCCACAGGCCTAGCCTGGTTGGGATTCCAAGCCAGCCCTGCACCTCACCCCGGGGCTGGTCTACGCTGGGGCGGTGGGGAGGCAGGGTGCCCAGATGGTGCCAGGGTGCAGCCCCCGCCAGCCCAGGGTCAGGCCCAGAAGCCAGAGTAGGTAGGGCGTGTGGATAGTTAACTCGGAAAGGGCACAGGGGCTGCTGTCAGGCTACCCGACCGCATGTGCGCAGGCCCTGGGTGGGATGGGGATTGAGAGGGGAGCCGGGCTTGGGCACCGGGAGAGGGAGAAGCAGCGGATCTCTCCGAATGAATCTTAGAAAGACTTGCCCTCTCTCTCATCCCCCAAGGCCTTGGATGCAGGTACAGTGCCAAGGGTGTGGCCCCGGCAGGATGGCCAGGGCCTCTGGTGTTTGAGTCCTGGGGGATGCTGCTGGAGGCAGCGGGGGGCAAAGAGCGTGGCACAGTGGGGATAAGGCCAGCCTGGGAAGTTCAGGGGTTCACCAAGGTGGTCAAGAGGGAAGCTGGGCCCAGCTGGTATGGCTCAGTGGTTGAGTGTTGACCTATGAACCTGGAGATCATGGTTCAATTCCTGGTCAGGGCACATGCCCAGGGCTTGATCCCCAGTGTGGGGTGTGCAGGAGGCAGCCAATCGATGATTCTCTCATTGATGTTTCTGTCTCTCTCTTCCTCTCCCTCTCTTTGATATCAATAAAAACATATTTTTTAAAAAGGGGGGGAAGGGGAGCTGGGCAGTGCAGGCTGAGCCAGAGACTAAAGTTCCTGCCCCAACCTGCTCCAAGGAGAGGCTGGGGTCCCAGCCCTGCCTGCTTCATTGGGACCATGGGGTCTTGGGGGATGGCGCTGCCCCGGTGCAGAGACCTCTGCCCCCATTTCCACACCAGGGTTGAACTGTTTTGGGTACAGATCCCTCCCTTCGGGCCTCTGGGACGTCAGCTCTGGAGCCAGGAACAGGGCGGCCCTTCCTGGAATCCTGGCTGGGGCGGGAGGAACCCCTGGTGTCTGGTGTGCGATGGCTATGCCAGCGGTGTCAACGCCTCTCCCACGGTGTCCTCTGGCCCACACAGGGCCCTTCTCCTCGGGGCTGGAGGATAGCCTGTGAGCTCTGCCCTGGACCCTGGGCCCACTTCTCTGCTAGGCCTTCTACCCCAGCCTGGGACGGGGCCCCACCCCACAGGCAACTTGCCCCTCGGGCTCGAGCGTGCGGCGAGGACCTCTGCACTTGTCCCACTTCTCTTGGCCCCATGTCCCACCCACCAGAAACTTGGCTTCTACATCCTCCCATAAGGCTCTGGGCCAGTGGTTCCCAATGTGGGGCATGTGCACACAGGGGGGCAGTTGATTTTTTAAAAAGGGGGGCGCTCTGACCGGTTTGGCTCAGTGGATAGAGCATCGGCCTGCAGACTGAGGGGTCCCGGGTTCGATTCCGGTCAAGGGCATGTATCTTGGTTGCGGGCACATCCCCAGTAGGGCGTGTGCAGGAGGCAGCTGATCGATGTTTCTCTCTCATCTATGTTTCTAACTCTATCCCTCTCCCTTCCTTTCTGTAAAAAATCAATGAAATATAATTTTAAAAAATAAAATAAAAAGGGGGGCAATTCCAGAATGAGGTATTAACAGTCAGTTTCTTGCATTTCTTATGGTTCTAGGGGCCTCATATACATTTATGCATTTTGGTTCTCTATTATGTTTTGAAACTATTTTTTCGTATCACTTCGTATTATTTTTAACAATTTCTTAGTGATTTCTTCCTCAGGACTTCAACTGTCCTTTCATTTTTTTTCCCCTTTCATGGATGCCATGTTCTTTGGAAGCTTGTTTAGACCAAGTTCATGGCCTTTGAGGCTTCCTCCCCGCAAACAGTTCACTTTTTGAATAAGAATTGTATGTCATAGGGGGCATCAGGATTTGAGATGCTTAGGTGGGGCGTGGCCAGAAGGCTGGGGACCCCTGGTCCTCTGGCCTTCCTCCCTCACTCCTGCCCTGGGGCCTCTGCAGTCTTGGCTCCCTGGCTGGGGGAGGCCTCCTGTTCTCATCGCTTTTCCCACAGAACTAGCCCGCAGGGGAAGGCTCTTCACACAGGAAGCGCACACCCAGCCAGCTGCCGAGCCGGGGCCTCAGGGGGGTAAGCAGTGTCTACTGAGGACCATGGCAGGCCCCCACCAAAAGGACTGTGAGCTCATGGCCCAGGTGAGCTTATGTACCCACTCGCCCAGCAGAGCAGGTGCCGGACTGGATCCCCTACCCTTCAGAAACCCAGGGACCACACACAGGCCACCGTCTTGGGGGAACTGGTGGCCTCTGCCCACCTCGGAGCAATGGAGACCAACCACTGTTGCTTTTTAAAAAACTCATTTATTGATTTGAGAGAGAAGGGGACGGAAGAGAGAAACGTGGATGTGCTGTTCTGTGTATGTGCGCCACCTCCGTGTCGGGGCGATGCTCTAACCGAGCTGCCCGGCCAGGGCTGCCCACCGTGGCTTCTGATGTCTTCCTGGGGGTCCCCTGAAGGCGCCACTCCCCCAGTCCTCAGGAGCCAGGACCACTCAAGGAGGCTGGTGTCCCTTCCTGAGCCCGTCAAGGCTTGGCAACATCCAAGACCCACAGGAAGTGTCCCCGCCCCAACACCAGCTCTTGGGCCAGCAGCGCCTCCTCCCTGGCCGCCCCACAGCTGCCTTGCACGAGGCGAGTGCAGAGGCCAGGCTCTAACAAACGGTCACAGGCCCCTCAGGATATATGTAAAAAGGACTTTATTTGCAGGGGAACGACACTCTAATCAAACAAGCCAAATCCCATGTCATCATCCGACTCCTCGGACTCCTCCTTCTTCTCATCTTTCTTCTCCTCGGCTGTGGGGAAAAGACCAGTGAGCGAGGCAGCCAGTGCAGACCAGGCTCCCAGCCGCTCCAGCGCAGCCGCAGTGCCAGCTGCCCGAGCCTCCACTTACCCGCAGCTGGGGCAGAACCAGCAGCAGGAGCTGCAGACCCCGGGGCGGCGGAGACTGCCACAGCCCCTCCAGCGGGAACGCTGGCCAGCTTGCCAATACCTAGGAAGCAGAGAAGGGAGTGAGAGCCGAACAGCCGCTCGGACTAAACTCTCCCACACAAGAGGCTCCGCCACGCCCCAGCCCCCAAACTTCCCACCTGGGAACTGGGCTTCCAGGAATTGGCCCACAAGCTGGGCCGTAACCCCCTACCCTGGGGTCAGGTTGGACAAACATGTTTATGCCCAGGCAGGGACCTGGTCTGCTGCCCAGTGCCCAGATCCTCGTTCCCAGCAGTGAGCTCAGAGGAGGCTTTTGGCTGAGCTGGCTCTTGTCCTGGCCAGTCACATGTCCAGGGACAGGAATGGCTGCTCCAGCAGCGCAATTTCCAAACAAGTCCCATCACCTCCACCCTGATGTCACCAGAAAGCAATCCACCCCATAAAGGGAGCCCGGGCCTGTGGTCACCGCTGACACCAACCCCCTTACAGAGGGCACGTGGAGAGACTTGTTTACTAGGCCCAGTTCTCCAAACCCCGGGGCAGGGCAGCCAGGCCCGGGGCAGCACAGGCGCCCCCTAGCGTCCTCTCTCAGAGTGTCCAGAAGTGCCCCTGGCATGAGCCCGCGGAAGCCGTGCTCACTCCTCCTCGGGGCGAGGCTTCTAGGCTGCTCTGGTCCACAAGCGAAACCTGGAAGGCCACAGGCGACCAACAGGAATTAGGATGGACCATGGAAACAGAAGGCCCTGCGCAAGCTCACCCTGGGCGATGACATCTTCGATGTTCTTCCCGTTCAGCTCGCCGATCACCTGGAGGAGAAAACCATGACCAGCAGTTACCAGGCACCCGACCTGCACCCCCTGCTGGAGCCAGGGCCCGCCAGTTACCACGCACACGTGGGTGCTCCGCACCGAGACAGCTACAAATGGGAACTTACACATCTAAGTTACTGCCGAGAAACAGATGCAAAAATATCTTAATGTGTACCCAGCATATGTCAAAATAACACCTTAATTAATTTGGGTGAAAAAGAATGGCTCTCAAATATATCCGCCTTTGCATTTCTTAGAATACGGCCGTTACTACAGAATTTTAAGTCACACGAGACTTCCACTGAGCTTTTACTAAACCATGCTGGTCTCTTGTTTCCCTGGGGCTGTATCAAGGCCTCCGAACCACACTTTCCCCAAAAAAACACTCGGATTGGGTAGGAGAGGGACCCCTTTGTGCAGAGTATCGGTCGGCGGGGCCCGGCGGGCGGCTACCTTGTTGAGCCGGTCGTCGTCCGCCTCGATGCCCACACTGTCCAGGATCTTCTTGATGTCCTTGGCGCTGGGGGAGGCATTGCCCCCGAGGGCGGCCAGCAGGTAGGAGGCAACGTAGCGCATCCTGAGCGGCGGAGAGAGCCGTGGCGTTATCGTGAGGCCTCCGGCCCCCACCTCGGCCCGAGCGCGGCCGCGCGTGGCCCGGCCTGGGGGACCCCACCGAGGCCGCCCCGCGCCCTGCCCGCCCCCTAAGGCCCCCGCGCGGCCAACGGCCCAGTCGGGTCGCTCCACTCACTCGGCGGCGGCGGAGGGGCCTCGCGCGTGCGACTTCGGCGGCGTCAGGCAGGGAAAGGAAGACGCCGGCGCGGGGGGCGGGGGTAATCCGCTACCCAGAAGCCTCCGGGAGCTACACTCCTCGCACCCTGAGGGCGCCTGTGAGTGACGTCACAAGGCGCTCGGCCAATGAGGACGCTGGAGAAGTCATCGTCCGGTCCGGTCCCGCAGCCGCCCCAGCAAAGGCGAAGGGCAATTCCGAGGCCGCCTTCTTATACATCGTGGGGCGAACATCCCCCGAAACCCCTGCGGCGGCGGAACGAAGCGGGGCGCGAGCCCGAGCGCAGCTTCTCTCTTCAGGGCTCCCTGCATGCCACGCGGGGCCTACACACTCCCAACATGCAACGCGGCCGCCTCGCCCGCGACGCCTTCCTTTGCGACAGCGGCCAACGCCGCCGGTAACTACAAGTCCCATCGTCCAGGGCGGCCGGAAGCGCGAGTGCGCTGCTGCCTGCGGGAGCGACACGTGGGTCCCACTGAGGCTGCGCAGGTTCGGCCGGGGCGCTTCCGGCTCTGGCGGTGCCTGGTCGCGGGGACAAGAGGCTCGTGTCCGGTGGGGTCGAGCCCTAGCCCTGCCTGACCCTGCGAGGTGGGCGAGACGCACTGATGTCGCGGAGCCGAGCCGTCTGGGCCCAGTGGCTGCTCCTCCGCTGCTCTGACTGTGTCGGCTCGAATCTGACCTCCGTGTGCACGCGGACATCAGCACGTGCCACCCAGTCACTGCTCCATGTCGGACCCTGCTGCGGCCTGCGGCCCGGGAGGGAATAGACCCAGGCCGCTTCCGCAAACCTTAGGGTCTAGCGCGGTGACACGCGGAGTAAATAAACAAGGATGTCCCCGGCCGACGTAGACACTGAAGGGATGAGGCAGGAACATTGAGCTGAAAGATGAGAAGGAGGCGGCCTTGCTAAATTCCGGGGTGGGCACCAGGCAGTGGGGTCAGAGGCAAAGGTCGGCGGGAGATGGGTCCGAGGCGGCAGCCAGCGGCCTAACAGAGCGAGCCTGGGGTGTAGTGCATCAAACGCTGTTGTGCTAATGCAAACCACACAGTCGCCCTGAAGCATCCATCTTATATAAAGACTGTTGTTTGAAATTTTGACCCTGCTATTTGGCTTCTGTAAATGCCTGCTTGCTTAAATAATAAGGAAAATGAGACTACTCCCATTTCAGAGAGGCCATTAAACCTTCCCAGGACTAAGTTATCAGTGCTGGCACCAGGCCAGGCCTCTGGTTGAGGTCTCAAGGCCCCAGCACATAGGGGCTCTTTAAGAACTTGCAAAGGAGGCCGGAAACACCCCATATTTGGGAGACAAAGAAGGTAAAAACATATAAATTGAGAAAATTCCTCCATGTTGGGGCCCAGAATTTGAGAGACATTTTCCTCTGGACCCGCGCATAATAAATGTAACTCCATCTCTCTAAGTATTGCTTTGTTCTCCGGTTTTCTGTAACAGCCCTAGGCGTCGTTGCCGGAGGTCAGGCACGGACACTTTCTTGCTCAAGGTCACACAATTGGGGTCAAGTGGGGAGACCATCCTGGCAAGGATAGCCCTTCGTTGCAATCAATAGCGAAGTGGCATGATGTGATTGATTTTTTAAAAATTATGTTTTTTATTGATTTCAGTGAGGAAGGGAGAGAGAGAGAGAGAGAGAGAGACATCAATGATGAGGGAGCATCACTGATTGGCTGCCTCCTGCACACCCCACACTAGGGACCGAGCCCACAACCCGGGCATGTGCCCTGACCGGCAATGGAACCATGACCTCCTGGTTCACAGGTCGACGCCCAACCACTGAGCCACTCCAGTGGGGCTGCTTGATTGACGTAAGTGGAAAATAATACATAAAATTTACCATTTTAATTAGACAATTCCGTGGTACTTGGTACATTCACATCATTGTAAAACCATCACCACCGACATCTCCAGAACTTACTCATTTTCCCAAACTCCCCGGCTCCGGTGGCTCATTATTTTACTTGCTGTCTCTGGACCTGACTCCTCCTGTGAGTGTAACTGCCCAGTATTTGTCCCTCTGTGTCGGTGCTATTTTTTTAAAAATATATTTTATTGATTTTTTTACAGAGAGGAAGGGAGAGGGATAGAGAGTTAGAAACATCGATCAGCTGCCTCCTGCACACCTCCTACTGGGGATGTGCCCGTAACCAAGGTACATGCCCTTGACCGGAATCGAACCTGGGACCCTTCAGTCCGCAGGCCGACGCTCTATCCACTGAGCCACACCGGTTAGGGCTGTGTTGGTCCTATTTCACTCAACATACTATCCTCAAGGTTTACCCACGTTGTAGCATGTGTCAGAATGTCCTTCCTTTTTAGGGCTAAACCTTCGTGTGACTGGGTTTTATAAAGGCTTTTCTGGAAGCTCTGGGGAACTGAATGAGGGTGGGCAGGAGCCGGGAGAATGGAGGTCTGGCAGCTTCTGCCCATCCTGCTGGGAGGATGGTGGCGGCTGGGAGGTGGAGGGGAGGGTGCACACGGTGTGATGTGAGGCAGGACAGGCAGAGCCGGCTGTGTTCACCGGTCCCTTTACAGAGCACCCACTCGTGGGTGAGAGCGCGCAGGTGGGAGGCCTTCTGGTTTGAGGGTCTGGGCGGGGCAGGCGCTCCCCAGCTCCGTGGCCTTGGGCAAACGGGCCTCTTGGAGCCTCCTTGTCCTCCCTTCTGAGATGCAGACACACGTTGAAGGAGGAGGCCCGTGGGGAAGCCTGCTGGGGCCCTGCCCAGAGTGATCACCATGGAGAGGGTGACGGAAGCTGAGAGCCGGCGCGGCTGGCCGGAAGGACAGGCACCCAGAGCGAGGGGTGGGGGTGCCTGTGAGGCCGCAGGTGCGGTCAGTCCCCACGCCCGTCCGCCTGCGCGTGGCCAGCCTGTTCACACCCGGGACGGGAACGCACAGCCCCACAGCGCGAGCCGGGAGCCGCGACCTCGAAAAGGGCGGGTTTGGTGGCGCGCAGCACGCACCGCCGGACGCGGGCCAAGGGAAGCTGGAGACAGCTGGGCGGGCGCGAAGCAGACGGGGTCGGCGTCCGCGTCTCCAGGGCTGCAGGCGGGCCGCGGGCAGGCGGGGCGGGGCGGGACGGGACCCACAGGCGGTGGCCCGCGGACCCCGGGGGCGGGGCCCAGAGGGGGCGGCGCCCGGAGTCCCAGCCCGCCCGGAAACGCGCCGGCGGGAGCCCGGGCGCGCAGAGCGCACGGAGCCGGCCCGGAGGGAGCGCAGGTACGCGCGGCGGGAACGGGAACGGCGGGGTGGGGGAAGCATGCGCTCTCCGCTGCCGCCCGAGGTGTGAACTGGACGGGGCGGGAAGACCCCTCCAAGGGCCAGCGAGCGGGGTGCAGCAGCTCAGACCCCAGCCTCCTCTCTCACGTTCGCTTCTCTGACACACTTGGGCACGATCGATCGCCCGTGGCCTGGGACACCGCCCCCACGTGGTAGATGACAGTCCTGACCTGTCAAAGCTGTTGCGAGAAGGTGCGAGGTGGGGCTGGACCCAGGAGACTCATGGGGGGCGGGGGCAGAAGGGGACAGCCAGGATGACCTGACAGCTCTAGAGTCCCTTGTCCAAATTTCCAGAGACTCCCCACCGCCCTGCCCCCCGCAAGCAGGTTCCCAGGCTCCTCTGCACACAGGCCACACTGCTTGCGGCCCTCCGGCCCTGGGCCTCCATTCATCTGAGATCTGTCCAGCCTGGGCTCCGGGATCTAGGAGCTGGTGTGTTAACAAACCAGAGAGTCCCCATGCCACTGAGCGGGAGGAGGGTCCAGCCCCACCCCTCCCCTCTCCTCACCCTGACTCCGCAGCCTCTCCGGGCCCTGCCTCGGCAGGCCTGCCTGGCAAGCTGGGACATGTCCGGCCCCCGAGGCCTGCCGGTGGGCGATGGCCGCGGTGGAGGAGGAGCCGGAGCCCCGGGCGGCTGCTGCAGAGGATGCTGCAGGAGATGCTGCAGACGCTGCGGATGCGGGTCCTGGGGCATCCCTTCTCCTCGCCGGGAACCGCCTGAGCTTGGACCTGTACCCCGGGGGCTGCCGCCGGCTGCTGCGCCTGTGTGCCCGGCACCCCCCTCAGCTGCTGCGGGTGGAGTTCCTGCAGCTGAGTGGCCACGAAGACCCCCGGCTGCTGGGGGCCGCCCTGGCTCAGGTGCCGAAGAGCCTGCCGCACCTCCGCTCCCTGGTCCTCAAAGGTGAGCCCCGCCTGGTCCCAGCGCTCTCCCACCCCATCTCTAGCTCCTGCCTCTGCTTCTTGGGCCTCAAAGGTAAACCCCATTCCCAGCCCCATCCCTGTTCTCCGTACAGCACACGCAGCCCTCCTCTCCCAACGGGACACAGGCTGCGCCCCAGCTCCCGGCCCCCGCAGCGGCCTGGTGGTGGTCCCCGGCAGACTGCAGTGTGCATGCTTTCATGGGGCAGGACGTGGGTGATGGCTCCCGGCTGAGATGAGCCTTCAGTCCCGTCCCTGCCTCCCTCCACCTGCTGGTGTCTCTCCAGCAACTCCATCTGTCTGTCCTTGTCCGGCTGGGTAGACCTGGAGGCCCTGGCCCCCTGCATGCAGCTCCCTCCCTGGCTAAGCTGGGACCTGGGACTGAGGGCCACACCCGCCTTTCACCTTCCCAGGGGGGCAACACTGGGATGCGCTGGGCGCCTGCCTGCGGGGGTCCCTGACCACGCTGCCCGCCAGCCTGAGCGGCCTGATGCGCTTGGCCCACCTGGATCTGAGCTTTAACCGCCTGGAGACACTGCCCGCCTGCATCCCGCACATGTGCCACCTGCGTGCCCTCCTGCTCTCTCACAACCGCCTCTCAGAGCTGCCTGAGGCCCTGGGGGCCCTCTCGGCCCTCACCTTCCTGTCCGTGACCCACAACCACCTGCGGGCGCTGCCTGGGGCGCTGGGAGCCCTGTCCGCCCTCCAGCGCCTGGACCTCTCCGAGAACCGCCTGGACGCTCTGCCCCCTGAGGTCGGCGGCCTGAGCAGCCTCCAGGAGCTCAATCTGGCCTCCAACCGGCTGCAGAGCCTCCCGGCCTCCCTGGGTGAGTACCGCCTTGCCTCCTGGGCGCTCGGGACTGCAGGGCATGCCCCCAGGCACCGCCTGGCCTCCACTCATCAGCCCCTGTCAGCCTCCGCGGGCCGGGACCCTGCACTCCCAGGCCTGGCCTGGCGCTAGGGGCGGGGGGTGGGGGGGTTGCGGAGAGGTCCTTCTCTGGCCCTAAGCAGCGCCTGCCCACAGCGGGGCTGCGTTCCTTGCAGCTCCTTGTCCTGCACAGCAACCTCCTGGTCTCGGTGCCCGCTGGCCTGGCCCGCCTCCCGCTGCTCGTCCGGCTGGACCTGAGGGACAACCGGCTCCGGGAAGTGCCCCCCGAGCTGCTGGACGCCCCCTTTGTACGCCTGCAGGGGAACCCCCTGGGCGAGGCCCTGCCAGACTCCCCCAGCCCCCCAGGTAGACTCGTCGCTGGGGAGGGCAGACTACAGACGGGACACGGGCCGTCCGTCCCCATCCTCACGGCTGTCCTTCCACAGGGTCACCTGCGGTCCCGGGAATGCCCAGACTGCTCCTGACTTCAGAGCTGGACAGGTGTGTGATGGGGGAGGGTGGGGCCAGAGGAGCAGCCGGACACCTGACCCGTGCTCTGGGGTCTCCCAGAGGCCCCCAGGGGCCAGGCTCAGACCTGAAGCCCCTCCGGGTCTGACCTGATGCCTCCTACCCTGTTCTCACGCAGTTTCCTCGTGACCCCCCAAGGCTGCTCTGTGACCCTGGCCTGCGGGGTCCGCCTGCAGTTCCCCGCCGGGGCCACTGCCACCTCGGTCACCATCCGCTACCGCCTGTGGCTGCCGGAGCCGCGCCTCGTGCCCCTGGGCCCCCATGACTCGCTGCTCAGCGGGGTCCTGGAGCTGCAGCCCCACGGGCTGGCCTTCCAGCAGGCACGGCCGGGGCGGGGGGCAGATGGGGCGGCCAGCGGGGGGCGGGGCGTAGGTGGGGCGGCCAGGTGTGGCCTTCATGCTCACCCCGTGCCCGGCAGGAGGTGGGCCTGTGGCTGCTCTTTGTGCCCCCACGGGCCCGACGCTGCCGTGAGGTGGTGGTGAGGACCCTGAGCGAGGACAGCTGGACCGACCTGGAGACCCGCCTGGAGGAGGAGGCACCGAAGGTGAGGCTGCCCAGCCTGCCGGGGAGGAGCGGGGGGGTGGGGGGGTCCTCCAGGACCTGACTCCCCTCTGACCCTGTCCCCTCTGACCCCATCCCCATGCCCAGCGGCTCTGGGCTCACTGCCAGGTGCCCCACTTCTCGTGGTTCCTTGTGGTTTCACGCCCCGTGTCCAACGCCTGCCTGGTGCCACCAGAGGGGACATTGCTGTGGTCCTCGGGGCATCCGGGGGTCAAGGTCACATTCCCCCCTGGAGCCACCGAGGAGCCTCGTCCAGTCCGAATGCAGGTACCGACAGGGCAGCCGCCGGGGGTGGCCGGGGTGCCTCACACACGGGGGGTGTTCAGGCGGCCTGTCTGCCTAGGTGGTGCGCATGGCTGGCAGAGAGCTGCGGGCGCTGCTGGGGGAGCCCCAGGCGGCGGTGAGCCCCCTGCTGTGCCTCTCCCAGAGCGGCCCCTCCAGCTTCCTCCGGCCCGTCACCGTGCAGCTGCCTCTGCCCCCCGGCGTCACAGGTGAGCGAGGTGGCCCTGTGGCCCGGACTGGCGGCCAGAAGGGGCGGCCCTGCGGGGAGCCTCAGCCCGCGGCCCTCCCTCCCGCAGGCCTGAGTCTGGACCGCTCCCGCCTGCACCTGCTGTACCGGGCCCCCCCTGCAGCCACCTGGGATGACATCACGGCTCAGGTGGCCCTGGAGCTCACCCACCTGTACGCGCGCTTCCAGGTCACACACTTCTCCTGGTCAGTGGCCCCTCCGGCTTCCGCAGCCCCCTCCCCCGTCCTCTGCACGCGCAGCCCCGCCTCACCCCAGCCCCCCCAGGTACTGGCTCTGGTACACCACCAAGACCTGCGTGGGGGGCCTGGCGCAGAAGGCCTGGGAGCGGCTGCGGCTGCACCGCGTGAACCTCATCGCGCTGCAGCGGCGCAGGGACCCCGAGCAGGTCCTGCTCCAGTGCCTGCCCCGCAACAAGGTGGGAGCCGGGGGCCGGGAGGCCCGGGGACGTGGGGGTGGGGCCGGGGGTGGGCTCTGAGCCCGTGGGTGCCCCCCAGGTGGACGCCACCCTGCGGCGGCTGCTGGAGCGGTACCGCGGCCCTGAGCCCTCGGACACGGTGGAGATGTTCGAAGGCGAGAAATTCTTTGCTGCCTTTGAGAGAGGCATCGATGTGGATGCGGGTAGGCCCCGGCCCTGCAGGTGGGCCCCGGGTCCGCCCCGGACTCCCTGCTGACCCGCCCCCACCCGCAGACCGCCCGGACTGCGTGCAGGGCCGCGTGTGCTTCGTCTTCTACTCGCACCTGAAGAACCTGAAGGAGGTGTACGTGACCACCGCCCTGGACCGGCAGGCTCAGGCCGTGAGGGGCCAGGTGGGCCCATGGGGTGGGGCCCCCAGGCTGCCTGCCCGGGCTGCCTCGAGGCCGGGGCACTGAACCCTGTCTCCTGCCCCAGGTGTCCTTCTATCGGGGAGCCGTGCCTGAGGAGGTGCCCGAGGAGGCGGAGGCGGCCCGGCAGAGGAAGGGCGCGGACGCCCTGTGGATGGCCACTCTGCCCATCAAGCTGCCGGTGTGGCCTGGGGTGGGGAGAGGAGGGGTGAAGGGGCAGGGCTGGGCCTGGGGCAGAGGCCAGGGCTCACTGCGTCCACCCCTCCCCACAGAGACTGCGCAGGTCTGAGGGCCCGGGCCCGGGGCAGGGAGCCAGCCTCTCCCTGGCACCTCTGAACCTGGGCGATGCTGAGACCGGCTTCCTGACCCAGAGCAACCTGCTGAATCTGGCCGGGCGCCTGGGTCCGGACTGGCCGGCTGTGGCCCTGCACCTGGGCCTGTCCTACCGGGAGCTGCAGCGCATCCGGCATGAATTCCGGTGGGTGCCTGTTGGCCTCCGGCTGCCGCTCGGCCAGCCTCAGGCCTGGGCCCCTACTGCCGGGAGGCCCCACTGAGGCTGCTGAAGTGCCTTCGGGGACGGGGGGCGCAGGGCAAACAGACCGAAAGGGATGGTCTGGCCACACCTGGCGCAGGGAGCAGGAAGCCGGCCCAGGGGGGGTGTGGTAGGTAGTCCTGGGTGGGCCCCTCAGTCACTGAGCCCCCTTCTCCCCAGGGACGACCTGGACGCACAGATCCGTCACATGCTGTTCTCTTGGGCCGAGCGCCAGGCTGGGCAGCCAGGGGCAGTGGGGTGCCTCGTGCAGGCCCTGGAGCAGAGTGACCGGCGGGATGTGGCGGAAGAGGTGCGGGCTATCCTGGAGCTCGGCCGCCACAAGTATCAGGATGGCATCCGTCGCACAAGCCTGGCCCCCAGGGACCTTGCCCCCCCTGGGCCTTCGGCCTCACAGTCCCCAGAGCCTGCCCAGGCCTAGACTGACCCCGCCCACTCTGGCCTGGCCCCACGTGTGCTGTGGCCGGGCTCAGAGGTCCCCACCTCCAAGTCTTCCCTGTGTGTGGGGACAGTGACCTCCTCCGTGTGCAACAAACACCCATGTCTGGCTGCTGTCTCAGAGCTTTGGTTTGTTGGGTGGGGATCAGAGGGCCGGCCGCCGCTGGGGGGCGGGGCAGGGGCCTCCGGTGACCTTGGTCCTGCCCCTGGCACACGCCCAGCACCTCCTGTGCGTCCCGGACTTCCTGGGAGGGAGAGGAGCCGCGGCTACAAAGTGACGTTTGCAGCATCTTGGATACAAAGTCACCTGTGTGCGGGCTTGTGCACCCGCCTCGTTGGCTGATGCGGCCCAGCCCCTCGAGCCCTGTGTGGTGCCATCGCTCCTCCCGCAGGACACCCTTTCCCAGCGCTGCGGGCCGCCGGCTGGTCCCGCAGGGCTACTCCCTGGGTCCCGCCCAGGAGGGGCGCCGGGTAGAGGCCACGGGGTCGGCCAGGGTGCAGTGGCCACGCCGGCCGCGAGGGGGAGCCGGAGCCCGTGTGCTCCGAGGGCCGGGGGCGGAGCGCGCCGAGCGGACGCACTTCTGCAGCGGGGCGCACCGCAGGCGGGGAGGCGAGCGCGGCGCGGCGGCGGCGGAGCGCGGTGAGTGCCCCGGCCGCTCCCTGGACGGAGCCCACTCCGGTGCGGTCCGGCTGCGGGGGCGAGGGGCGCCGAAGTCGGCCCGGGGAGGTGACAACTGGTGGGACAAGGCGGCTGTGGGGGACCCCGGCCGGCGATGCTCGGATCCCCGCCGCCGGGTGTGGGAGGCCGTGCTCGGCCCCGAGCGGTGACGGGCGCGCTCCCCGCGCACACGTGTCCCTGCGGGCTGGTTGCCTGGGGCCGGAGCCCCGAGGTCAGGCCGCGCGGGGGGATCACTCGTGGGAATACGCCGGACGTGTGTGGACACGTGCGTGGCTGGAGTCGCCATCGCCTAGCGGGGGACAGCCCGGCTCTGGCTCCAGGCCCGGTTCGGACCTGTCCATCAGGACCGGGAGTTGAGCCGGCCCCTGAGCGGATCGCGCAGCCCCCACCCACGCCTCCTCTGTCCGCGGGGTGGCGCCGCTCTAGCCGGCGGAACAGAAAGCGCCTCTTGTGGGTCGGGAGACCGGGGCAGGTGGGATGGGGAACGAGGGGCCAGTTCCAGACTCCGACCCTCAGCCCCATCGCCTGTCTGGGGCGTGGGGGTGGGGGTGGGGGGGTCAGCGGCGTCATTTGTGGGCGTTTACCCGGGGCGCCTGGAAGCAGCGGCATGGCCTGTTTGCTGCCCTGAGCTGCTCGCCTGGCTGTGGGCACAGAGGGGCGGACAGTCAAGGCTGCCAGTCCTGGGCCTCGAGTTGGAATTCTGAGCTTGGCTGGGGCTGCCCAGTTTCTATGGCAACATGGGACCCAGGGCAGGGCCCTCCACGGAGTGAGGACAGAAAAGGGGGGTTCAGAGTCAGAGGATCCCTCTCCAGTTCTCCCCAGACAGAGCCCACTCACGCACTGCTGTCTGACTGCCCTGCTGTGTGGTGGTGGTGGGGGGGGACCCCAGGGCTGTCTTCTTGGGCTTGGGGTCCCTGGCTTCTGGGCCTGCCTCTCCCCCCCCCCCTTAGACAGTCCGTCTGGATTGCGGGATCCCCATCATCTAGGCGCCCCAGCCAGGTGATGCCCAGGAGGCAGGGTTCCCTCAGTCCTCAGAGGGCGGTGCTAGGCCTGGGCCCTGGGGTGCGGCCCCTGCTCCCTGGGTCCGGGGGCAGGAAGGAGAGCTGGCTGTGACCAATGTACCTGGAGGGGGGGAGGGAGGGGTCAGGTTGAAGTTCAGAGGGCCGACTTCTTGGTGTGCTGGGCCCAGAGAAGCAGGTCCCAGGCAGAGGCCCTGGGGGTGTGAGCTGGGGGGGGGGGGAGGGGGACTTGGCAGGGCAGAGGGCTCTGGGAGTGCCAGGTGAGCAGGCCTGTGGGTGGCAGCCAGTGGCCCCTGAGACCCAGCCACTCCCTCCCCGCCTTTCCAGTGGACAGGAGCGTCTCCCTGCGCCCAGGGCTAGGTCTCCCCGACATGCACCTTCCCCAAGTGGACACACAGGTCCCACAGTCCCATCTCCACCCCACAGCACCCGTTCCCCACAGAGGCCCACGGGGGCCTGAGCACAGAGCCCCGTCCTCCGGGAACCAGGGCTCGAGGCAGAGCCAGGCTGCAGGCCGGAACCCACAAGGCAGCGGGGGCTCCGTGGCCAGGGGCAGGCATCCCTCCCTGTGGGCCGGTGTCCTGGATCGACCTGGTCAGCCTGGGCCAGACCCACTGCCCTGTGGGCTGAGGCTGCCGGAGGCGCTGTCACACCCCTTCTCATCCCTTCGCCGCCGCTGCAGGGAGCCTCACGCCCAAAGTGAAAGAGAAAGTCCCCCCCCCCCGCCCCTCCCCGCCCCGCCCGGAGACCAATCCCCGCCGCCGGCACCTCCCTCGCCGCTAGGGCTCCTCCGCCGCGGCTGTAGCCCCAGAGGAGAGCGCTGCACCTCGGTGAGCGGACGGCCGGGAGGCGGGGGCGGGACGGCGGGGGCGGAGGGCCTGCGGGGTGGGCAGGGCAGCCTGACCTGGGCAAGCCAAGGTGAAGGTCAGCAGCCCTCGGAGGGACCCCGGGTGTGAGCCAGCTGGCGGCGGTGGCAGCCCTGTGGGTGACAGCTCAGGCTTGTTGGCTGTGCCCCCAGGGGAGGCCGGGGCTGCGCTGGCTCCGGAGTCCTGCCCCCAGTGAGGGGGGCCCCCGTTTCCCCCACCGTAGAGCGGATGTGGGGAGGTCAGCCAGCCGCCCCCCCCCCTTTGCCCCACACACCCTGGTCGATGGGTTCTGGGGTGTGTGTCTGGGAATGAAATTCCTGGGAGGGTGGAGAGGAGGGTGGGGGCAGGGCTCGGTGTGGGTGGGAATGGTGCTTCCCCTAAGAAGGAGGTCTGAGGGTCCAGCATGGGGGGTCCTTGGGGGGAGACTCCAACCCCTTTCTCTGCTCACGGATTCGGGGGGGGGGAGGGGTAGCCGCAGCCCAGTCCTGGGTAGAGGTGGCTGACCCGGCCGGAAACTGTCCCCTTCCTTCCAGCCTCTGCTGCTGCCGCCCCCCCACCCAGGCGCTGGCCCTTTAAAGACGGCGCTCTGTGTGCACGTGAGCGCGAACGTGAGGAGGTGCCGGCGGGACACGCCGTGGGGGGCCTTGAGGGGAGTCTGCATGCCCGGCACCTCCCCCAATGCTGCACCCCAAGACACATGGGTGCCCCAGCCTGGGTGGTGGTGGGGAGGCGCCTGGTGCCCCTCGTGAGGCGTGGAGGGGTTGGGGGTGCCTGGGGGTCCGTCCCACCCGCCGATTCCAGCCCCCTCTTCCTTCTAGGACAGAAGGGGGTTTGAGATTCCCAGCAAGTGGCGGACGTCGGTCCCACCTGCCACTCCCCCCCTCCACCACCTGGACTCCGCCTCCCCGGGGTGCGCGCCGGTTCAATGGCTGATAAGCAGATCAGGTGGGAACGCGCCTGCGGCCGCTGGGGCCCCCCTCCCCTTGCTCCCTGCCCCCTGCCCTGTGGCCCCGGAGGCCGGCAGGGCCTGACACGCCCTCCGCCCACAGTCTCCCAGCCAAGCTCATCAATGGCGGCATCGCTGGGCTGATCGGGGTCACCTGCGTGTTCCCCATCGACCTGGCCAAGACGAGGCTGCAGAACCAGCAGAATGGCCAGCGCATGTACACCAGCATGTGAGTGCGCCGGCGGCCGTGGGCCTGGCGCCGTGCGGGGGGGGGGGGGGGGGGCAGGGGGGTGCGGACTGCTGAGCTCCACTCCTGGGGCCCCCACCCTGTTTAACCAAAGGGGACACTGAAGAGAGGACAGGCCTGGGGGTGCTGCCACCTGGGCAGGGCTGGAGCCATCGCTGCGCCCCCGGCTTGCGCCCAGCTCACCACTCCTTGGCCGCAGGTCTGACTGCCTCATCAAGACCATCCGCTCCGAGGGGTACTTCGGCATGTACCGCGGTGAGGCTCTGGGTGGGGAGGGGGCGGGGTGGGAGGGAGGGGGCGGGGTGGGAGGGAGGGGGCGGGCCTGGGCTGTGTGCGTGTGGACTCTCGGGGCCATGGGGCCGCTGCCACTGCACAGGGGCCATCAGCTGGCCCTGGTGCTGGAGTCCCCGGCGTTGGGTGACAGGTGGGACCCGGAGAGGGGCAATTCTCAGCATGCACCCTTCCTGTCACTCCACCCCCACGCACTGCCAGCGCCTGGCATGGCAGGACGCGTGTTTCTACCACTGGCTACAGCCTCCTTCCTGCCCCCTTTTAAAAAATACATTTTTTTATTGACTTCAAAGAGGAAGGGGGAGAGAGACATCAGTGAGGAGAGAGAACCATGGATCGGCTGCCTCCTGCGCGCTCCACACGGGATCGAGCCTGGGCACGTGCCCTGACCACAATCAAACTGTGATGCGCAGCCACTGAGCCACGCCAGCTGGGCACCCCCTGCCTTCTGAGAGCAGCAGGGCCCTGTCTGTGCTGGAAAACGGGGGGGGGGGGGTGTGAAGTCCTGCAAAGCAGCTTAGACAATCCCCAAGCCTGGATTTCCCCAGCGGCTGTGCAGCCCTGAGCCCTGACTGCAGGAGGGCTTGCCGCTGCCCCCGGCTCCAGCCCACGGGCTAGATTCAGCCTCGTCCGTGTGTGCCCTCTTACCCAGCGCCCTGGCCAGAGGGAGCCCCCTCGGTCCCCCAGGAGGTGTTCCTCAGGGCGCCCACCTGGCGGGAACGGGAGGGTTATTTGGGGGAGAGCGAGCAGAGTGCCTGGAGGAGGTAGCACTGCCCTGTCCCTGCCTGGTCCCCGCCCTGCCTGGCACCAATGTGGGTGAGAGGGCAGGAGGCGGCGGCCAAGGATTGACTGGGGTAAGGCTCTGCCAACTGGGAAGCAAGTGCTGGCTGAGAGCCTCCCCAACATGATGTGCCCACAGGAGCCGCCGTGAACTTGACCCTTGTCACCCCCGAGAAGGCCATTAAGCTGGCAGCCAACGACTTCTTCCGACATCACCTCTCCAAGGACGGGTGAGGGGGGCCGTGCCTCCGGGCCGAGGACAGGCGTGCCCTCCTGCCGCCCCCACCTTGGCCGTGCAGGGCCTCCTCTCCCTGCCTCGCTCCTCCTCCTCTTGTGTCCCGTCCTCCTCGTCCTTGTCCTCCCCCCCCCCCCCCCGCCCCGCACTGGGAGGAGTGAGGCAGGCGCTGAGTCTGCTGCTCCAGCCCCCGTGGTCCTTGGCCCTGGGCCACGGCCTGCTTCCCCATCGCTGGGATTTGTGGGCGCTGAGCAGCTTTCCTCTGTCCCCAGAGGGTGGGCTGGAAGGGTAACCCCTTGGGGCACTCGAGACCCCCAGCTTCTCCATCTGTCTTTGCGCCCGAAGGGCCCCGCCTCCCTTCCCGATTCCTGCGGCGGGGCCATCTGTTTGCCGGGCTCGGTGCCCGCGCTGGAGGGCCTGGAGGGCCTGGAGGGGTGTCTGAGGCCGAGGGGTGCTGTGCCCCCACAGGGCTGCCTCTGCCTCCACTGCTCCCGTCCCCCTTCACACCCAGGCGCAGGGGCGGCTGCCGGGGCCGCAGGGCCTCGGACTCTGTCCGTGACCCCCCACCCCGCCCCCCGCAGGCAGAAGCTGACGCTGCTGAGGGAGATGCTGGCCGGCTGTGGGGCCGGCACCTGCCAGGTCATCGTGACCACCCCCATGGAGATGCTCAAGATCCAGCTCCAGGACGCCGGCCGCATCGGTGAGTGTGGCCGGGGGCAGGGGACCCAGCCCCCGCGTGGGGCCGCCGCCCGGCCCGGTCCCTGCCCTCACCTTGAGGGCGAGCCAGCCTGCCCTCCCTCCCTCTTTCTCCCCAGCCGCCCAGAAGAAGATCCTGGCTGCCCAGGCCCAGCTCTCCACACAGGGGGGCGCTCAGCCCTCAGTGGAGGCCCCCGCCGCCCCCCGGCCCACGGCCACCCAGCTTACCCGTGACCTGCTCCAGAGCCGTGGCATTGCCGGCCTCTACAAGGGACTGGGGGCCACGCTGCTCAGGTGGGAAGGTCGGGGAAGGCGGGAGGAGGGAGGAGGGTAGAGGGCGGGCCGCCCACCCCGCACCTCCAGTCACCACCACCACCACCCCCCCTGCAGGGATGTCCCCTTCTCCATCGTCTACTTCCCCCTCTTTGCCAACCTGAACCAGCTGGGCCAGTCCGCATCCGAGGAGAAGTCCCCCTTCTACGTGTCCTTCCTGGCCGGCTGTGTGGCTGGCAGCACGGCCGCCGTGGCTGTCAACCCTTGTGATGGTCAGTAGGGGGCCCTGGGCCTCCCTCCGGCTGGGGGTGGGGGTGGGGTGGGGGTGGGG
Organism: Plecotus auritus; assembly: GCF_963455305.1. Taxonomy (NCBI): domain Eukaryota; kingdom Metazoa; phylum Chordata; class Mammalia; order Chiroptera; family Vespertilionidae; genus Plecotus; species Plecotus auritus. The sequence goes on along the minus strand of NC_137783.1, from coordinate 154,637,769 downwards.
GTGGGCAGCCCCCTGACCTGCGCCTCCCTGCAGTGGTGAAGACTCGCCTGCAGTCGCTCCAGCGAGGGGTCAATGAAGATACCTATTCCGGCTTCCTGGACTGCGCCAGGTGGGGGAGGCCCCTCGGCGGGGGGTGCAGGGGAGGCTGGCCCCGGCTCTGACCGCCCCCCCCTTCTCCACAGGAAGATCTTGCGAAATGAGGGTCCCTCCGCCTTTCTGAAGGGGGCCTACTGCCGCGCCCTGGTCATCGCCCCACTGTTTGGCATTGCTCAGGTGGTCTACTTCCTGGGCATCGGGGAGACCCTGCTGGGGCTGCTGCAGAACCCCCAGCCCTGAGCCTGCCCCCCCTCCCCACACCCGCAGGACTAGAGAGGGCCTGGGGCTGGGCGGCCCGCCCAGGACCAAGCAGGGGAACGTCTCTCTGCCCCTCCCCGTGTGGGTGGGGGTAGAAGGAGGGGTGCAGCGTCCACATACAGACCTGAGGGGTCCTGCCTGCACATCACTGGGATCAATGTGTTATTTACGTAGAAGTCACAGAGATCTTCACATTCCCAGAGCCAGCCCTGCCCCAGCTCCACCCTGGCCTGGGCACCCCCAGGGACAGAGCTGGTCTCTGAGCTGGGGCTCCCAGGTGAGGGCTGGGCAGCGTGGACCCTCCCCTCCAGGCTACCGGCCCGTCCCCAAGGCGCAGCCCCTTCGGGGAGGCTGCACAAACCTATTTATTAACTTGCTGAGCACAAGTGGCTCCGTCCAGCCCTCTGTCCGTCCATCGGTCCAGCCTCCCCACTGCTGCTCTCACCTCGGCCAGCCTCGCAGGAGAATCGGGGTCTCCTGCCCCCCATCTTGAGCCAGGAATCCCAGGCAGGCGGGGGTTCACACTGAGTCCTGACTCCCAGGGAAACGCCACCCCTAACTGTGGGACCCAACCATCCTCCGGGTGGGCCGCTCTGCCCCACGCCAGACTGGGGGCCCAGAGTGTGTGAAAGGTCTGTGTGCATGTGGGAGAGCCGCTGCCCTTCCCACATGGCCAGGCAGCGTGTGCGTGCACGTGCACGTGTGTGTGTGTGTGTGTGTGTGTGTATGCGCGCGCGCGCTGTGTAAACCTATGCCCCCGCAGACCCTGTCCAGAAGTTGCTTTTCTAGCCCAGCTCCTCTTGCTGCTCCTGCAGCTGACCCCTCTTCTGAGACCTGCACCCCAGGTCTGACCTTGGCCAGTGGGAAGGGCAAGCATGACCAGTATGGAGCCAGGGGCACCTGCTTTGTTTGCAGGGGTGGGGGCCAAGAGCTGCCGTCCAGGCCACCCTGCTCTCTGGGCCTCTGCATCAGGCCCCCACCACCCTCTCCAGCCTCATCCCCCCGCTGTCCAGACCCGTCCCCATTGTGAATTGAGGCAGGCGCCCGCCCTGCCACCCCTGCCGGGTGATCGTGCTGGTGCTGTGTCCCCCACCACCCAGGCCCCTCTGAGGAGGCCCCTTTCCAGCGACACTACCTGGGGCTGAGGCCTGGCCCCCAGTTCACGGTTGTACCCATCACATCTGTTGTACCTTGGAAGCTGCTGCTGCTGCTGACAGATTTATATTTTTTTTCTTTTGAGGAGTTTCAAGAAGTGACTTTTTGTGTCTTGTCATGTAAGAAGATAAATAAATATTCTAAGTAGATGCCTCCTCTCTGAGTCTCTGTTAGGGGGTGGTGGTGGGGGGGGGAGCCCCTATAACTGGCTCCCCCTGCAGGCCGGGGTCCCGAGCCCACTCACTGACGGGCACGTTGGCTGACTCCCGGCTGTCTGGGTTGGGGTGTGGGGAGGCCAGCCTGAGTCCCTCGCAGCCTGACCCTAACCCGCTCTTCGGATTAACAACAGAGCCAGACCAGGCGGGTGTAGCTCAGTGGTTGAGCGTCCACCTATGAGTCAGATTGGATTGGTTGGGGCACGTGTTGTGGGCTGGATCCCCAGTGTGGGGCGTGCAGGAGGCAGCCAGTAATAATTCTCTCTCATCATTGTTCTCTCTGCCTTCCCCTCTGAAATCAATAAAAACATATTTGGGGAAAAAACGGAGCGGGGGTGGGGCCCGGAGTGCCCAGTGGTCAGGGGCGTCCGTCGCGGAAGGCAGTGGGGCGGAGCCTGAGCGGATGAGGCCCCGCCCCCTTCATGCGCAGGAGCACTGCATTGTGGGAAACTCCTGGTCCTCTCAGCCGCAGCTGCTGCTCGCCGCGGCTGAGGCCCCGCATAGAGCACCCAGCGCCGAGGTGGGAGCGCCGGGAGCAGCAGGGTAAGGTGGCGGGGCTCCGCGGCACCGGGCCGGGGGGATGGGGGCGCTCGGCTTGAGGCGGTTCCCTGCCCTGAAGGTCATCCCTCTCCCGGGCACAGGAGCCCCGGGGTGGGAGAGGGGGAGGGGCAGCCAGGTGACGTCAGTGTGAGCTCAAAATAAGCGAGGGCAGTGGGGGAAGCAGACCACCTGCCCTTGGCAAACTTGACTCCCAGCAGCTGGGTGGCCTCCAGAACGGCGGGCCCGGTGGGTGAGGGCTGCTGGGGCCTCTCCCTGGGACACCCCCATCATGCAGTGACCTTCAGGTGACCTTCCATGTGGTTAGTGTCCCTGGCCCAGGTGTGGAACCTGGGCTGCCATGGCCCCCTCCCGGGGTGGGGGCGGGGGTTCTCACCCTCCCAGGGAGAGGCGGACAGGCAGGGTCTGCAGGGAGGGACTGCTGAGGACCAGCCCAGGGGCTAGGCGCCCAGCCCCCTTACGCTGCCCTGGGCATTCAGGGTGGGGCCAGCCTTTCTTACAGCCCAGACCCCCTCCTCCGCCTGGCCCCATTGCTGAGGTTGATGGACAGGGTGTGTGCCCGAGCTAGGCCAACCCAGGGATCCCCTCTGCCCCCGAGGCAGGTGCAGCCTGTGGCTCAGGAAGGACGCCCTGCCCTTGAGCTGGAGCGGGTGAGGCCGTGCTGGGGTGGGCGCAGGGCAGGTGGCCGTCACTGCCCTCCTGGCTTCTCCGGCCTCCTGGGGGCACCGCAGGGTTTTGTATCCGGGTCCTGCCGGCCCCAGAGAGCCCGGTTCCAGGTTCTCACCCTGCCCTGCCCTTCCGCCTGGACCCAGTCCCTCTGAGAAGGGCACGTGGTCGGTGCTGCCCAAACCCAGCCTGGCTGCTGCCCACCGCCCCTGGCCACATACCCTCTCGGGGCTGGTGGCTCTCACTCCCCTTCCAGGGCCTCCTGCCCTGGGCCAGCGTCATGGCCACGGCTTGAGCGCAGGGGAGACCATTTTATAGACAAGGAACCCTGGTCTTCCCCCCCTTCCCCCCAACTTGTGCAGGGCCAGAGCCCTGCCTGTGCGGGGGGGGGTGGGCACGGAGGGTTTCTCAGGGTGTGGCCAGGGACAGGTGGGGGCTGGGCCCTGGAAGAGGAGGATTCTGAGCTGGGGCTTTCGGGGGGTCCAGAGGATTGAGAGGTGTCTCTATGGGGACAAGGCGGTGGGGACGGACAGGATGGGGCATCCTTGTGTCTCCCTCCCTCCAGGCCCACGTAATGCCCAAGGGTGAGCTGTCCTGAGCCGCCGTGGTCCCACCACCTGCCCATCCGCACCCCCCACAGCGTCATGGAGTCCAGAGGGAAGGCGGCCAGCAGCCCCAAGCCTGATGCCAAGGGGCCCCAGGCCGGGGCGGAGGTCAGAGGCCCCCCAGCTGCGGACGGGAAAGCCCCCTCGGCCAAGCCTGGGAAGAAGGAGGCCCCAGCGGAGAAGCAGGAGCCGCCAGTGGCCCCTGCCCCGCCGCCTGCCAAGAAGACGCCGGCCAAAGCAGACCCCGCCCTCCTCCACAACCACAGCAACCTGAAGCCGGCCCCCGCGGCCCCCGCGGCCCCCCGCAGCCCCGACGCGGCCCCTGAGCCCAAGGGCCCAGGCGACGGGGCCGAGGAGGACCAGGTCCCCAGTGGGGGCCCGGGAGGCCAAGGCCCCTGCCCCTTCGAGAACTTGATGCCCCTGCTGCTGGCTGGGGGCGCGGCTGTGGCAGCCGTAGCCCTGATTCTTGGTGTGGTCTTCCTGGCCCGGAAAAAATGACGCTGCTGCCCAGGCTGGGGACCAGCCGCCCTGTGCCAACCGCGGGATGTGCATGCGAACTCACATAGCTGTCTACCCATAGCCCATAGGCAACATATACACGAGCGCCCGACGCAGGGGAGATACGGACAGGCTGCCCCGGGCAGTGGGGCCACGCCCCCTTAGCTGGCCCCTAGCGTGTCCCCCTCCCCATCCCCCAGGCAGGGACCCGGGCTTCTGGGCCTGAGCAGCGCAGGGTGGAGCTGTGGCCTCGGGCAGAGGGCTCAGGCCAGGGCACCTGGGGCGGCGGGTGGGGTGGACCCTGAGCGGGCCAGCTTGTCCCAAGGGGCCCCGTGGTCCTGGGGGCTTCCGGGCCGCTTCCTGACGAGCCCCAGGCAGGAGGGAGCCCTGAGGCTGACGGGTCCAGGCTGCACTCTGAGCTGGGGCCGGCCACGCGGGGACATTAAAGGTGTGGCTGTTTCACCTTCCCCTCTTCTGCTCTTTGCTTGCAGCCGGCGGGGCGGGGGGCCGGCGGGCTGAGCCACTCCGGGGGCTGACCCGAGGCTTCGTGCCACCTCTGCCTGCTGGCCACGCCCGAGCTGGGGACACGGTGCAAGGCCCGTCTCCGGGGGGGCCGCCTCACTTCCTGCCCTGAGCCCTCTCCCCATCCTGTGGCAACTGTCCGGGGGGGGGCAGCTGGGGGCGGGAGGGGGGTATCAAGGACCTGCCCCGCAGCTGTGTCTGCCGAGCCCCCAAAGATGCCCCTGGAGAGGGCCCCTCCTGCCTTACCCAGCGTCCTTGGAGTCGAACAAGCGTATAAATGCAATAACACAGGTAGAGTAGAACCACGTGGTGGGTGACCATCACTGTGCCCACTGTCCCATGTGCCCGCAGGGGACCGGGCTGGCAGCCCCTCGTTAGCCCGTGGAGTCCCGGCGTGGCCCATAGCACGGGCGGGCTCTGGAGGGCGGCGGTGGGCACCGTGGGACCCTGACGTGCCCATCCCTGGCCGGCCAGCCTCTGGAACGCTGGGCCTGAGTGGAGGCTGAGTCTACAATAAACTTGTCTCACGGCTGGGCTGGCGTCCTCACCTGCATGAGGCTGGGAGAGTCGGGGTCCCCTACCCCGGCAGGTAAGGGTCACACCCACACCACCCGGCCCTCCCCTGCCACCGCCCTGCCCTTGATCCTGCTCGGCCCTGCTCACAGCCGTTCTGGGGCCTGCCCCACCGCCAGGCCTCCCGCTGGCCTGGCCACCCTGCGCAGGGCCGCACAAGGACTTGGGGTGGGGACGGGGGACCTTGTTCTGCAGGTTGGCCTCCAGCCAGGAGGGTCCTTTTTCTACACCCCCTCTCTGCCGTGAGCTCCCCATCCCCGGGAGGGCGCGTGGGAGACGGCAGGGTGGGGGTTCCCTTCTCTCTTCACCTCCCACCCACGGCTCCCGGTGCCCACCTGGCCAGGCCTGCCCGGGACCCCAGCTGCAGGCGGCTGGCTGGCTGGCTGGCTGGCGGGGCCTGGGCCGGGGAGCAAGGCGCACTGGGCCCGAGAAGGAATGCTGTGGGCTCTGCCTTCTCTGAGGGTGACCTGGGCACATCTTCCCATCTGGTCCTCCCTGTGCCCACCGCCCGAGTGGCAGACCCTGTCGAGCACCCGCATCTCAGGCCCAGACACGTTCCTTGTGAGCATGCAAACAGCCCAGACGCCTAGCCCAGGCCCACCCCACGTGGCAGCCTCCCGCTGACCGCGCTGGGCTCCCCCACCCCGGCTATCCTGGACATTGCCCGACATCGCCCGCCCCTAGGTTCCTGCCCCCCACGGCCCCCCCCCCCCCGGCACCAGGGGGCCACTCCGCCAGGCCGCCAGGCCGGAGTCCTTGCCAGCCGCCTGCAGGCCAGCCCCTCTCCCGTTCTCTATTCTGTGACTGGAACCATCAAAACAACCAACCAACTCACCCTCCTGACACTTTGGGGGCCCGGAGGGAGGGGGCCTGGGAGGGAGGGGACCTGGGAGGGAGGGGGCCCGGGAGGGAGGGGGCCCAGAGGGAGGGGGCCTGGGAGGGAGGGGGCCCGGGAGGGAGGGGGCCCGGGAGTCAGGGGACCCGGGAGGGCACCCAGGCGGCGGGAGGCTGGGCTCTGGGTCTGTCCGGCCGGTCCTTGGACGCTGGGACGCTGCACCCGCGAGGCCCTCCTGGTTACGGGTTCCCTGTGAGGGTGTCGACGTCGTTTCCATGTTTTGCGCCCGCAGACACAGCAGCAGCGGGAACCCTTGGGCTGCCCTTGGTGCCTGGAGTCTCCGCGCCGTGTGCGCTGTGCCGGTTTCAAACAGTAAAACACACAGAACTCAGCACCTGCGATTCATTTCAACCTCTAAGTGCCAGGGCAGGGAGCACATTCACGTCATCGGGCACCCGTCCGCCGGCATCTCCAGGACTCTCTCTCTTAAATATATTTGTATAGCCGAAACCGGTTTGGCTCGGTGGATAGAGCGTCGGCCTGCGGACTGAAAGGTCCCAGGTTTGATTCCGGTCAGGGGCATGTACCTTGGTTGCCCCAGTGGAGGGTGTGCAGGAGGCAGCTGATCGATGTTTCTCTCTTGTCGATGTTTCTAACTCTCTCCCTCTCCCTTCCTCTCTGTAAACAATCAATAAAAAATAAATATAAATAAATATATTTGTACTGAGGTCAGAGAGGCAGGGAGAGAGAGAGAAGCCTGGATCGGCTGCCTCCTGTGCGCCCCCACACTGGGTGTGGGGACCGAGCCTGCAGCCCAGGCAGGTGCCCTGACCGGGGATCGAACCCTGATCTCATGGTTCACAGGTCGACGCTCAACCCCTGAGCCACGCCAGCTGGGGCTCCAGGACTCTCTTCATTTTACCAAACTGACCCTCTCCCCCCAGACGCCCCGCCCCTGCCCCGCCCCGCCCCGCTTTCTGCCTCTGTGGCTCTGACCCTTCAGGACCTCATGTGGGATCACACGGAACGTGCCCCCCCCCTCCCCGTGACGGCCTCTTTGCACGCGCACGCCCTCGGGGTGGCTCCAGGTCGCAGCAGGTGAGGGTTCGCTCCCCTTCTGAGGCTGCGCAGCCCCCGTGTGGGGGTGGCCGCACCGTGTCCACCTCCGTCCCCGGACACTCGGGCCGCCCCACCTTCCCACGCCGTGACTGTGCTGCTGTGGCCACGGCGCGCGTGTCCGCTCAGGACCCTGCTCCACGTGTCCCGCCTGCCGGTGGGACCGGGTGACACAGCGTGTGCCTGACGCCGCCCGTCTCCTGCCCGGGGATCAGCCACGCGACACCTGCCCGGCGCGGGGACAGCCGTGCTCTCGGCTTCTCCTTCTCGCCGCCTGACGCCCCTTTTTTTTTTTTTAAATATATTTTATTGATTTTTTACGGAGAGGAAGGGAGAGGGATAGAGAGCCAAAAACATCGATGAGAGAGAAACATCCATCAGCTGCCTCCTGCACACTCCCCACTGGGGAGGTGCCCGCCACCAAGGTACATGCCCTTGACCGGAATCGAACCTGGGACCCTTCAGTCCGCAGGCCGACGCTCTATCCACCGGCCAGGACCTGACGCCCCTTTTCACCGGGTGCGGGCCATCGGCATCTTGCTGTGGTGTGTTCCTTTTTCTGGGGGGAATGGCCCCTTCGACTTACCGTTGGGTTTCTCGAGGTGCTTTGCACAGTCAGCCTTCGTCACATGGCAAATGCCGTCTCCTCTCGGCGGGCTCGGCCCTCGCTCTGCGTCCCGAGAGCAGAAATGCTGACATGGAGTTACCGTGGAGTTTGTCGCCGGCGCCCCGGGGCCGCGCGAGCTCCTGGGGGCTTGGTGCAAGGGCGTTCTCCCTCCTTCTCGTCATGTTCTCGGCATTTGCTGGTGCGGAGGCGTGCAGCCCACTGGGGCGCCCCGTTGGGTGTGTGGGGGCGGCTGGAGATCGGTGCTGTCTCCTGCATCAGCCGATCTGAGGGTGCAGCCTCAGGAAGCGGGCCACCCCGCAGGGCCACGCTGCCCGCCCTGGAGCTGTGACATCGTGTCATAAGGCCCCCCGGTTGCGTCCTTTTAATTTCCCACACTCAGTCGCTGGCGGCTCCTCCGGGCAGGTCAGAATCCCAGAGCTGTGCCCTAACCGGTGTGGCTCAGTGGATAGAGCGTCAGCCTGTGGACTGAGGGGTCCCAGGTTTGATTCCGGTCAAGGGCATGTACCTTGGTTGCGGGCACATCCCCAGTAGGGAGTGTGCAGGAGGCGGCTGATCGATGTTTCTAACGCTCTATCCCTCTCCCTTCCTCTCTGTAAAAAAGCCAATAAACTATATTTAAAAAAAAAAAAAGAAAAGAATCCCAGAGCTGAGATGGGCCCTTTGTGGCTCTGACGCTCACTCGGCTGCCTCCCGCCCGCCCCCTGCTGGGGACCAGGCCCTCAACCCGGGCATGTGCCCTGACCGGGAGTCACACCAGCGACCTCTTGGTTCCTGGGCCAACACTCAGCCACCGAGCCACACCGGCTGGCACCACGGAACTACTTTTAGGGTCTAAACCAGGGGTGGGCAAACTTTTTGACTCGAGGGCCACCATGGGTTCTTAAACTGGACCGGAGGGCCGGAACAAAAGCATGGATGGAGTGTTTGTGTGAACTAATATAAATTCAAAGTAAAGGAGCGGAGGGGAGAGCAAGAGAACCGGATAGAACAGCCGGATCCGGCCCGCGGGCCGTAGTTTGCCCACGGCTGCTCTAAACCAAAGACCAGGCACCAAAGGACTCAGGTGTAAAAAGTGCACACGACCCCCAGGGCCGTCTGGGGACCGGAGCTCAGGGGCACCAGCACCTCCGGACCCATCGTGCCACGGGTGGGCGCCATAGGGCACAGGTGTCCTGAACAGGGAGGAAGAGGGCGCACGTGTAGGGGCCACTTTCTGTTTCCTCTCTAGCGCCCCTCCCACCCCCAAGAGTGTGCAACTCCTTTAGGGACCCACCCATGAATGCATTCTTGGTATGTCCGGGGGTAGGCCCCCACCGCATCACTCAGCCCCCCGACCTCACACCTGCTCCCAGGGCCAGGCAGATAGAGGCTCCCTGCCTCCCAGTGACCGGCCGTGGCACAGGTGTGTTCCCGAAAGGAGGGTGTCACCAAGGAAGGGAGCAGGAGGCGCGGCAGCACCCGGAAGCCACACGGGACCGAGCCTTCACCTCTTGCCCACCTGGAGCTGTGGCACGCCTAAACACGCCAACCTGGACGGGGTCACGTGCGGAGACATAGACCGAAGGTGATGCCCACACAGGGGGCCTGGACTCGGCGTCTGCTCCCCCCGCTCGGGCGTGTGAGCCCAGCAGGCACCCTGGCGCCCCCAGGTGCACAGAAGGTGCACCCCGTGAGCACAGGTGCACTCACACACTGGCCTCCCTCCCATGGCACTCCTGCCGCCTGGCTTCCTCCTCCATCCGCTTCCTTAGAGACAGAAAGGACTTGATTGAACGAGTCCGCTGGCGGGAAGAGGCCGGCTCCTGGGCTCCTGGGGCCTCAGAGCTTCCCCACCATGAGCACCTGCACCTGTGGCTCAGCCAGCTCAGGGCCTGGGGCGGCGCAGGTGGGGCTGGGCCAGCAGGGGGCCCCCGTGGTCTCCCTCCAGCTCCTGGGTCTGACACCCATGGACTTGCATGGTGGGGAGGGGACCCCTCCCTAGACCCAGAAAGCTCTCGACTGGCAAGGCCCAGCCTGTGGTCTGACCTCAGGCCTGCTGGTCTCCATCTAAACTCCTGCACCCACCCAACACAGGCACCAGGTTCCCACCTGTCCCCTGTCCCATGCCCTGCCAGTGCCAGGAGCCCCAGCTCCTCCTCCACCGCCTGCGGGAGGGTCCTGAAGTGGTGAGGTCAAGGTGCTGCTGACGGCCCTTGGCAGCATGGGGCTGGGCTGGGCAGAGGGCAGAGTCAGTGTTGTGGAGGCAGGGCGTGTCCAGCGGGGGGACCTTGGCCTGCACTTGAGCAGTTCCCACTTGTGACAAAGGGGTGCCTAGTCAGCAGGGGCTGGCAGGACCTTAGGGCACCCTGCTGTCTCCCCCGCACACCGGCAGCCGGGAGGTCCTGTAGGGGGACCGAGGGGGCCCAGGGGCAGGGCCAATCTTTCTCTCTCTTTTAAAAAAATATATTTTTATTGATTTCAGAGAGGAAGGGAGGGGTAGAAAGGAAGATGAGAGAAAATCATTGATCCATTGATCGGCTGCCTCCTGCACGCTCCACCTCCAGGGACATCTGCAGACCCTCCCTGGTTATGAACCCCTCTGCTTGGAGCTTCAAGCCTTGGCCTCCTCAGACGGGCTCCCCCACCGCCCCTCTCTCCTCCTCTCCTCGCTGCCCCGCACCGCCCTCCCCACCCTCTGAACGAGCTGTGCGGGCCTGAGAAAGCGCGAGGGAAGGGAGAGAAACCAGGCCGCGCCCTCGGGACTTCCTCCCGGCCCTGCCGCCAAGCTCGGGGCTCCGCGCGGGGCCTCAGGGACCGCAGTGCCGGGGTCGCCCGGGAAGGACCCGGGACACAGTGGAGTGGGGCGGGGGTGGGAGGCGCGCGGGAGGACGGCGCATGCGCCCAGCGCCGCTCCAGGCCCCGCCCCCAGGCCTCGGCGGCACGTGACCAGCGCGTCCCCGGCCAGGTGCGCGCGCAGGAAGGGTCCGCGCACGCGCAGTCCGCGCCGACTGCGGTGGAGACCATGGCGTCCGAGCGGCTCCCGAACCGGCCCGCCTGCCTCCTCGTGGCCAGCGGCGCCGCCGAGGGTGAGGCTTGCGCGGAGGGAGGGCGGCGGGTGCCGGGGGAACCGCGCGGGAGGGCGAGGCAAACACACCGGCCGCGTCCAGCGCGCCTGAGGCTGGAGGCCCGCCCACTCGAGCGGCTCAGCCTGAACGCCGTGTTGGGGGCCCAGCAGGGAGGCGTCCTTGGCCTGCTCGGGGGTGGGGGCAGGGGGTGTCCCCGGACGTGGGCTCCGACGGGCCTGGGGTCGGACAGCCATGGCCTTGGGAGCGTGGGCCTTCCTGACAGGTGGCTCAGAGCCTGTGCTGCTCGGTGCCCGCACTGCCCGCCGCCCCGGCGCACACCGGGAGGATGCGGCCGGAGCGGGACTGTCCGGGGGGCGGGGAGGTAGAGGTGCAGGGACTGAGGACCCGCGGCCCTGCCAAGTGTCGAGGTACCAGAGAGGCCGTGGGGCTCATGGGGCCCGTGTCGCCAGCGCGCTCGCTCAGGGCCTGGGGTGCAGGGCCGGCAGGAAGAAATGAGCAGATTGGGGCCCCTGGTGCTCTGAGCACTTCCAGGGCCTCCTGTGTGTCCCCTGTCACAGCGGGAAGTGATGAGCCCACGGCCACGTCGGGAGCAGGTGGGGGACCAGGGCTGGGGCCGGGGGTCTGTGTGGAGCCTGGTCCGCGCCACTTGTGTAGCTGCTCACGTGGGCCAAGGAGCGAGGACCGCGGGTCACGGGGTCACCGTGTGCCGAGCCCCAGGGGCTCTGAGTGGCGTGTGCCTAGAATGAGGGCAGGAGCCAGGGTCCTACCCCCACCCCCATGGGGAGTTCAAGGGTCGGAGGAGCTATTGAAAGGGGTTCAGCCCTGGGGAGACAGGTTGGAGTGGGGTAAGGGGGAGGGGTCGCACCAGCTGGGCTGCGCCAGGAGGAGGGGATGTTGAGAACGTGTGGGGCACAGCTCTGAAAGGACCGCTGGGCTCTGGGCTGGACCACTGGGCCCTGCCCAGTCTCCTCAGGGGCCCTGGGGTGAAGTAGGTGGGGGTCGGAGGTGGAGGTGGGAGAGCAAGGGTTTGAGGAACTGGGAAGGCGGGGCGGGGGCGGGGAGGGCGGGTGATTTGGAAAGACTGATTTTGCTCAATGTGTGGACTTCCTACAATGAACATGTACTAACTCATAAGCGTGAATAAAGATGAACGTGAGGTTTAGGGATTGGGTCCCAGGATGAAAATAAAGGCGGAAGGATGCGGGTCAAGGCCATGTGGAGGTGGATGTCCCTGGTGGGGCCGCAGCCAGGAGCCTTCCAGACTGGGTGTGGGCAGAAGTGGGCGGGGAGCCCACTGGCATTCAGGAGCTCCTGTGAGCAAAGGGCTGAGACAGTGTCCTGGCCCTGGAGGAGGGTGGGGATGCACCCACCTTCCCGTGATGGGAGCCATAGCCCCACCTCTGCCGCCCTCCCTGGCCCAGCCTGGTGGAGTGGGGCTCAGTGGCTCCCTCCCCCGCCTAACCCAGGGGATAAACCAGGCCCTGCTGGTTTCCTGAGCAGGTGAGCTGAGTGTAAGGGAACCGCTCACTTGGGTGTGCCTTCTGGAAAGGCTCTACGGCCAGACTGGGGGAGAGCCCAGGGAGGGAGATGTGGGCCTGGTGGGGCCCTGGGATGAGGTGGGGGAGGGGCCAGGAGAAGCCCTGGGGTGGCGGGCAGGAGGGCTGCCTGGCCCAGCACTCACCCACGTGTCCTTCTTGCAGGAGTGTCAGCCCAGTCCTTCCTCCACTGCTTCACGTTGGCCAGCGCTGCCTTCAACCTGCAGGTGGCCACCCCTGGGGTAAGTCTAACCCCCTTTCTTTCTGGGGGGCGGGGGATAAGGGGGAGTGCTGTTGCTGGGAAAAGTGGTGAGCTGAGGCTGCTGTGACCTGAGGGATCGGGCGTGGGCTGAGGGGCCAAGACCCACTGGCATTATGGCTCGGCGTCTGCTCGCGAGAGAAAGGATGGCGCAGACCTTCCAGCAGGAGGGAGTGCAGCCCTCTGATGCCTGGCCCAGGTCACGGCAGTGATGTCTAAGGGTTTCCGTGTCGCCCCTGAGGTGGGTGGGACATTGGCTGCCGCTTTATAGGTGCCTGAGGACCAGTGTGGGCGCGGGGGCTGGCATGGAGCTTGGGTGTGTTGAGCTCTGGTGAGAGGGCTGGGCTGTTGGATACCTTTGTCCCTGAGGGGCTGCCGTTGGTCCTGAGCACCCCTGTGAGCCAGCAGGGGTGTCCTGCGCTGACCTTTGGCCTCGGGGCTCCGGCAGGGGAAGACCATGGACTTTGTGGACGTGAATGAGAGCAATGCACGCTGGGTGCAGGACTTCCGCCTCAAGGCCTATGCCAGCCCCGCCAAGCTCGAGTCCATCGACGGTGAGGGCCCGAGACCGTGGAGGGTCGGGCGTGTGGGGTTCCAGGTGGGTTTGTGGCCCCGCAGCGCCCCCTCACTCTACCCCTGGAGCTCCTGGGGCTTGCTGCCCGGCGCTGTGACTGTGGCCGCCCCCCTCCTGCGTCTTGGGCCCAGAGTTCCCAGCTGCCTCTGCGCGGAGAGGTGGGCACGTGGAGACGGGGCGGCAGGAATGGTCCATGGGCTGTGGGAGCCTTAGCCGGCGTAGGGACAGGGACAAAGGGTGGTGTCCGGCGGCAGGAGCAGGAGGACTGACTGGCCTGTGGTTCCCCCAGGTGCCCGGTACCATGCCCTCCTGATTCCCAGCTGTCCCGGGGCCCTGGCTGACCTGGCCAACAGTGGGTCTCTGGCCCGAATCCTGCAGCACTTCCACTCTGAGAGCAGTAGGTGACCCCTGGCCTGGGGGGGGGGGGGGGCGGGGGACTCCACAAACAGGGAGGGGAGGCAGGAAGGTGCCTGTGCTGGGGGTGGGCACGGCAGCCATGAACTGCAGGGTTCAGGTCTTGGGGCTGAAAATGTCAGATCACTTCAGATGCAGAGCCCCGTGATCTGGCCAGTGAGGGTCAAGTTTACTCAGCTGTCCCACACACGGGGGTGGGCACTCCCAACCCTGCCCTTTGGCCAGCACCCCTGTGGGCCCTCTGCCTGGCCCCTCGGGCTGGGGGCTGTGCCCCCTAGGCCCCTCCAAGGGGGGAGGGCAGGATGCGGGCTTTGTTCCTGGTGGGAAAGCACCGGGTCCAGGCTGGGGCCGAGGCCAGCAGGGCTGGGGGAGAGGCCGCTCTGGAGACCTGGCCTGCCGCCCTGGTCGGCCTTGGGCTCGGATGCGCATGTCTGGTCGTCAGGGGCGGCTTACAAAAACCCCGGCTCCACACAGTGTCCTTTGTCGGTGAGAACGGGCCTCCTGTCCCCTCACCAGCCACCGGGACAGGCAGCGATTGTTCCCGGCCACCTCAGCCGTGGGAACGCACTTGTGCCAGGCGGCCTCTGGGTGGCAGGCCCGGAGCCAAGGCGGGCGCTGGGCGGGGTGGGGGCACTGCCTGGAGGCCCTGAGAGTTGGAAGGAGGCGGTGCCTTCCCACCGCAGTCCGGAGGGGCGTTTCCGGGTGGGCTGCCCCTCGTGCAGCGGTGACAGCGGTGACGGCGGTGCCGCCAGACATTTGCCATCAGAGGGCGCGTGGGGCCTGGAGGGTGCAGGCGGGGTACAGGCCGTTGGCTCTGCGAGGGCCGGGGGGCGGTGAGCGGAGTGCCGCTGGTTGGCACATAGACCTGCTCGCCCTCGCGACGCCTCCTTGTACTTGTTTCTCAGCCACCGGGACTTGAGGTTTGAGCCGGAAGCAGCGGCTCGCCATGTTGCCAGGGGCGGGGCAGCGGCCTCCGGGAGGTCGGCCGTGGGGGTGGGGGTGTTGGGAGAGGGCCAACCCCGGGCGTCCAGGACCTCACCCCGCCCTGCCACTGCTTTCAGAGCCCATCTGCGCCGTTGGCCACGGGGTCGCCGCCCTGTGCTGCGCCACCAACGAGGACCGGTCCTGGGTGTTCCAAGGCTACAGCGTGACCGGGGTGAGTGCCGCAGGGGCCCGGGCGCCGTCAGGCCCGAAGCACAGGGCCGGCGGGGACCCTGTGGGGCCCATGGTCACCTCTGGCTGTGACAGCCACTTGTCCACACGCACCAGGCTGCTGTTGTCTGTTGTCTGCTGACACCCTGGGAGGCCTGTTCAGGCCGTGGGTGAGGACAGAGACCCTGCCTCGCGCGACCCTCACGGCCCGGTTCGCTTTGCTGGCTGTGGGTGTGGGGAGCGCGGGCTGGGGTTGAGCTTGCTTTGCGCCTGACCAGGAGGCAGGGCTTCATTTGGGTGGAGGGGCTGGCGCCGGCTCCGCACTCACAGGGGCAGGGAGCAGGCCCGGGAGGGGCTGGGCAGATCTAGGAGGGAGGGTCCGTGTGGTGAGGCCTGAGGCCTGGCTGCCGGAGGCTGGACACAGCTGGGCTGGTCCCAGGTCCAGGTCCAGGTCCAGGTCCAGGGGAGGACCGGACAGGAGCGGAGCCTGGGTGAGTCCTCCGTGCTCCTGGGCCCCGGCCCCGCCCACAGGCCATGTGGCTCTGTCCCGCCTCCGGGCCTTTCACTCACTGCAGGGCTCAGCTCCCGCTGGCCGCCCATGTGCCTCGATGCTGGGGGAGGGTGTCACCCTGGAAGCCCACAGCGGGAGGGCCTCACCCGGGGTTCAGTCTTGGAGCAGTGCTGTGCTCCCCATCCCACGTGGAGGGCAGGGCCCTGCCTGGGTTGGACCTGCCTGAGCCCGGGTGGCCCTTCCTGCAGCCCTCCGTGTACGAGCTCATCAGGGCCCCCGGCTTCGCCCACCTGCCCCTCATCGTGGAGGACTTCGTGAAGGATGCCGGCGCCAGCTTCAGTGGTGAGCTGGGCGGCGCTGCAGGCGAGGGGGGCGGCCAGGGGGGGGACCACACTGGGCAGGCCAGCCTCCTGGGGCTGTGCACCCAGCTGACCTCGGTGGCCGGCGGCTCTGAAACCCCGCAGCTGACCTGGAGTTCACAGGCCCAGGAGGGTGGGTGGGCCGGGCCTGGGCGGTGCCCGCATGGGGCGGTGCCTGAGGCCTGTGCCCTCGGGTCTCCTGCAGCCAGCGAGCCTGACGCGGTGCACGTGGTGCTGGACCGCCACCTCGTCACGGGCCAGAACGCGGGTTCCACTGTGCCCGCCGTGCAGAACCTGCTCTTCCTCTGCGGCAGCCGGTGAGGGGCGCGGGCGATGGGCGATGTGCGGGCTGCTGGGCCACGGTCCCTGTGATGGCTGCTGCTGGTGCCCGGGCCTTGACCTGGTATCTGTCCTGCAGGAAGTGACGCGGTCCCCGCTGAGCCAGCCTACCTGCCAGTGGATGCCACCACCTCCAGAGGGCCCAGGTCCCCAGAGGCAGTGGGACTCAGGCCTCCAGGGCCCGAGCCTCTGACAGCTCCTGAGGTTGACTTCACCCGACCAGGCCTGTGGGACTGCGGGGCCTCCAGGAGTCAGCCTGAGGGGTGTCGGTCTTGGGGGTGCGAGGCCAAGGTGCTGCCCTGGCACCGGGTGGGGCTCGGGTTCCATGTGGAGCAGCCCACAGCGAGTTGGTACCCAGAGAATCAGCCGGGGCGTTGCAGGGTGGGGTCATGGCCACTCTGGTCTTCCTGCACCAGCCCTGGTTGTCTCCCTGTGCCCGTCCCTGGCACCCAGGTGGGGGAGCAGAGGCCGACCCTCCTGGCAGCCAGGATGATCACGCTGGCCCCGCAGTGACCGGCAGGGGTACCGGAGTCGGTACCTGTGTGGGGAGGGCCGTGCCCAGGCGGTCTGTCCCCAGCCCTTTGGGTGCTGGCTGAGTGGGGAGGGGCCAGCTGGCTGGAGCTTGGTCAGCACTTTAGACTTGGGTCAAAGGTGAAGGGGAATTAATCTTGTGGTCACAGCTCCAGGCCCCCAGACTTGCCCCGATTTTAACCTTTGCCTTGTGTGTGGGTTCCGTGTGGGGGTCACCCCATGTCAGGCCAGGGTGGACCTCAGGGCAGACGGTAGCACCACCGCATACGTCGCTGACATTGAAACACTGTTGACCTTTGACCTTCAAACACAGCCCGGGGGTTCCTTCGACAGCACTGCACATCCCCCGTCCTGCAGCTGCTCCAGGGGTGTCAGGGTGGACATAGCAAGCAGGAGCTCCGCTTGGAAGGAGGCCCTGGACAGGCCTCTGCTGGGGACGCCGGGTGGCTGTTGGCCGGCTCCCTCCCAGCGCAGCCTGACAGCCGGACCGCCCTCAGGCCTCCCAGCTGGGCTGTGGGGTCCCCCGGAGCCCGGCTTGCCGCATCACTGCTTCCAGCTCCTGGGAACAAGCTGGGCAGCCCCCGGCCCGCACTTCCTCCCGGCCCCTGCACCAGCTCACACTCGGCACTCCTGTGGCATTTCCCGGAAGGCGGGTTGGCCTGCCGTCAGCCCCACGCCCCCAGGTGCCACCGCGTGGTGATGGGTGGCTGTGCACAAACCCTGACAGACCCGCCTCGCGGGCATGGTCTGTGTTACCGTGAAACCGACCACTCCTGCTGAGGTTTCTGACCGGCCCTGTCTACGCTGCTCAGGGCGCATCTGCTCCCTGGGTGGCCCCTGGGCCAAGGCTCTGCTCCCTGCAGCTGGGTCCCAAGGGAGGGGTGGGAGGAGGGACCAGAAAGCCGTGAGAGGGCAGGGGGGGGTTGGAGCCTGGTTCCCCTGCCCGTGCCTCTGGGATCCCCCCACACGCCCAGGACATCTGCAGCCGCGCTCTCAGCAATGGACACAGACCGGCCCCCTGAATGGCGTCTTGTCAAAGGGCAGTGTCACCGCTGTGTGGTGGGACATTTGCCGTGAAAGTCCTGCCCGGCCGGTGTGGCTCAGTGGGTTCAGTTCCCGGTTGGAGTACATGTATGGGTGGTGGGCTCAATCCCGTGTGGGGTGTGCAAGAGGCACCAATCAATGATTCTGTCATCAGTGATGTCTGTCCCTTCTATGAAACCAATAAAAATATATTAAAAACAGAATGAAGTCCTGACGACACCCTACATGGTGGCCCGTGAGAACACGCTAAGTGAAAGACGACAGTGCGGTCCCATTTGTGTGGAACATCCTGACGCTCCAGTGGCTCGGTTGTGGTGGGAATGGGGCACATGGACATGCTCTCTCTTTCGGGGGGGCTTCTGAGCTGAATGCTGATGGTCGCAGACCCCAGGGCTGGGACGCACCCAGGAGAGGGGGTCCGGGTGGGTGCAATGGCCCTGCCCACTACTGCTGGACACCCACCCAGCAGGCCCCCTTAGCAGCCAGGATGGCTGAGCTTGTCCAGGACAGGCCGGGGCACTCAGGACAGCACAGCCCTGGTGGGGCCTGTCCCTGGGCCCCGAGAACTACAGCCACGGGCCCTGCTGCTTTGGAGCAGAGACTTGGCCTCGTGGCCTGTCTGGGGGTCCCTGTGGAAGGCTGTGGGGAAAGCGTGGCCCATCAGGTTCCTAAAGAGAAAGCTAGCCCAGGTGGGGGAGGACAGGGCGGCTCCCTGCTGACCCTTTGGTGTAGCCAGGGCAGTGTCTCCGCAGGTCAGTCCGACCTGTTTCTGCCCACACCGACGTGGACAGGCCAGACGGGGGACACGCCCCCTTATCCTCTCCCTGGGCACTGGCTCCGGAACTGAGTCCTCGCCCTGCCTGGCTCCCCTCCAGGAACAGAGGCTGGTCCTTCCTCCTCCCTCCACCCATCACCGCCCCAGGCCCTTCCCAGTGCAGCACTTGGTGCCCAAAGTCCAAACAGCGCCCTAGTGTGTTCTCCGAGCTGCACCCACCTCCAGGTCTCAGGACGCATCCCGGACACCCCGGGTTAGATGGACCAGTGCTGCTGTGCTGAGCTGCCCCACCAGGTGGCGCCACTGGCCCACCCGCCTGGTCAGGGCCTCAGTTCACCAAGCCACACACAAGGCAGCAGGCAGCAATGGGCACAGCCCAGGGGCCCAGCACAGCCCTTGGCCCCATCAAGGGATCTGGGCACAGGAAGGGCTCCGGTGGGTCCCCACCCAGCAGCAGGCAGGCAGACAGCGCTGCCCGTCTTGGCTGGGCCCAGGCTGTAGCTGGTGGCTGGGCAACTGGCGCCGAGGGGCCCGGGCCGCCAGGAAATGAAGCGTGGCACCGAAAACAGCTGCTTTAATGCATTAGGCAGAATTTCACACCAAATCAGAAGCCCATGATCCGTCCCTGCTCCAAATTGTAAAAAATGAAAGATTCGTCACCGGACTTGTGCAATCAGACGCAAACCCAGAGCCAGCACTGGTCTGCGGCCCGGCCCGGCTACTTCCCGTTCTCCGCGCTGAACATGCGGTCCTGCAAGTGGAGGGGGGGCCAGGAGAGGGGTGTCAGGCTCCCTCTGTGGGCCCACACCGCCCATGGGTCCGGCGGCACACCCAGGGTCCCACAGAAGTGCCAGCTCTGCCCAGCTCGCCCGGGCACTCACCGCCAGCACCCGCTCCAGCTTCACCGCGTCGGCAGCGAACTTGCGGATGCCGTCCGAGAGCTTCTCCACGGCCATCTGGTCCTCGTTGTGCAGCCAGCGGAAGGCCTTCTCGTCCAGGTGCACCTTCTCCAGGGCGCTGGCCTGGGCTGGGACAGGAGCAGGCCCTCCACACCCGCCCGCGCTGCCATCCCGCCCCGCCCGCCCGGGCCGCCCCGTGCCCTCCCAGCCCCGCCCCCGCCCCCTGGAACCGAGGCGCAGGCAGCCCCCAGCGGGCCGGGGCCGGGCCTCACCCGCCTTGGCCGACAGCGCGGGCACCAGCTTGCTGCTGTCCTTGAGCAGCTCGCCCAGCAGCTTGGGCGAGATGGTGAGGAAGTCGCAGCCTGCCAGCGCCTTGATCTCGCCCGTGTTGCGGAAGGAGGCGCCCATGACGATGGTCTTGTAGCCAAACTTCTTGTAGTAGTTGTAGATCTTGGTGACGCTCTGCACTCCTGGAGGAAGGCCCAGCGGTCAGCACTGCGCCCGCCGCCCTGCCCACCTCGCACCTGCCCTGGGGCCCCCGGGGCCGCTCACCAGGGTCCTCCTGGGGCTCGTAGGACTTCTTGTCCGTGTTGGCCACGTGCCAGTCGAGGATGCGCCCCACGAAGGGGGAGATGAGCGTCACGCCCGCCTCGGCGCAGGCCACGGCCTGGGCGAAGGAGAAGAGCAGCGTCATGTTGCAATGGATGCCGTGCCGCTCCTCCAGCTCCCTGCGGGACGCACACGGCTCACCCCGGCTCTCTGCCCCGGCTCCCTGGCCCCGCCCCCTGGCTCCCTGGCCCCGGCTCCCTGGCCCCGGCTCCCTGGCCCCGGCCCCCCGGCCCCGCCCCCCCGGCTCCCTGGCCCTGGCCCCCCGGCTCCCTGCCCCGGCCCCCCGGCTCCCTGGCTCCGGCTCCCTGGCCGACGGGCTGCCGCTGACCCACTCATTTCCCCTCAAACCCAGTTACAAATGGACAGAGGCGAGGGGTCCCCGGCCAGCACCTGCACCAGCACGGGCCCTCGGTCCCTCCCCTCAGCCGGAACCGCCTGGGGCTGGACCCCAGCTGTCATCTCAGGCCACAGTGCTGCCTGCCTCTCACCCGGAGCCACAGCCTCCTTTGCCACTCTCACCCTCCCCAGCCCGCCCTGCCGCAGCCCGTCAGTCCACCGCGACATTCTGGGGCCGAGTCCTGAGGACAGGGCAATGGCCACTGTCATGTGGGCGGGACAAGGGCTGTGACAGCTGGACCTCTGCTCTGGCTCCTGCGGCCACAAATTCCCACCACGGAGCAGTTTGAAGGGCTCCACCGTGTGGCCACATGGGGTGGTGAATGGCCCACACGCACAAGAAGCAGTGCCGTCCCTCCAACGGCCACAGTGACCGGCCAGGTGACCGAGTATGTGCCCAGGAGCGATGACACGGCCGCACAACCACGTGTCCACACAGGATGAACGGACACAGAAAAGGCAGCACGCACACAGCGGGACATTGGATTTGAAAGGGAGGGACGCAGCCCCGACTGCCACAGGGTGAGCCCTGGAAACATGCCACGGGAGAGGCCACGTGTCCTGAGCCCACCCGTGTGAGACGCCCAGAACAGGCAGCAGAGTGGAGAGCCGTCGCAGGGCGGGGCTGCAGCTGACACAAGAGGGTCGGCCTCCAGGCCTCACACCTCCGCCTCCACCAGAGGGTCGGCCTCCAGGCCTCACACCTCCGCCTCCACCAGAGGGTCGGCCTCCAGGCCTCACACCTCCGCCTCCACCAGGCCTAAGAGGATCTGCCTGCGGACGGTGAGCGCCCGGTGAGGACGCGGATGACCCGCCTGTGGGGTCTCACGGACACTCGTTTCTGAGGGTCACCCAGCAGGACCTTGGGACCTGGTCCTAGACACACCTGGCCCTGTCATCTGGGCCATGCCCGCCCCCCGGGAGGGGGCGGGGGACACTTACTTTCCAGCCTGAATTCCTTCCCAGGTGGACGACAGCTTGATCAGAATCCGGTCCTTGCTGACGCCGGCGTCCTTGTAGAGCTCGATGAGGCGCAGGGCTCGGGCCACCATGGCGTCCTTGTCAAAGGAGAGCCTGGAAGAGCCGGGGCCGCGGTGAGGGGCGCCGAGGGCGCCAAGGACGAGCAAGCGGCAGCGGTGCCCCGGCTCCCGACCGCCTGCCCTCTGTGACGCCAGAGCACGGCTGCCGGCAGGTGGGGCAGGGAGCCAGGCCTGGCCGGTCGCGGACCAAGAAGCTGCTGCCCCGCCCGCCCACGCCCTTACCTGGCATCGACTTCCGTGGACACGCGGCCTGGAATCTTCTTCAGTATTTCTGCTCCAAACAGCACATAAAGCTTATCGGTCGCATTTTGAATCTGTTCTTCCTGTGACCTGAAATCCAGGGAAACGGGCTGGTGACTTGTTAGGTGAGTGTCCCGCGTTCTAGACAACAAACTGTTCCTGGGAGAACCCTCCCACGGCAGCTTCTTCCCTTTCTTTGTTTAAGTAGGTTTTTATTGGTGAGAGAACCACTGGCCGGCTGCCTCCTGCACGCCCCCCATGGGGGATCGAACCTGCAACCGGGGCCTGTGCCCTGACCGGGAATCGAACCCTGACCTCCTGGCTCCTAGGTCGACGCTCCGCCCCTGAGCCAGGCCGGCCGGGCTGGCCCTTCGTTCTTAAGAACGCGTTTGTCCCGGTGAATACACACACAGGAGAGTCACCACCATAACCTCGGGGCGCACAGCTCAGGGCATGAAGCCGTTCACTGTGGTGGGGCCGTCACCACGCCACCGCCACGTCCCGCCATGAAAAACATCTCTTTGGAGGCGCCTGGGCAGACGAGTCAAGTGCACGCAGAGGCCTCAAGCCGGCGTGTCACAGTCAGAACCTGGGGCAGCTGCACGAGGCAGAGGCCTGTGAGCGACGAAGGCACCGTCTCATCACTCAATTCCAGGAGCATCCAGGCCTGGCTGGTACCCAGGGCGGGAGACCAGCCCACGAGGGAAGGGAAAGCGAAGCCGGCTAAGGTGGGGGGCAGGGCAGACGCGGGCACAGAGCAGGCTGCACACCGCACGCCCCCGGGCATCCCAGCCAGGGGCCACTGTTCCCCACGGCTCACCCTGGTGAGCATGAAAAACGGCACCTAGGAAGGGCACATCTATGGAGCCCGCCGCTGCGTGTGGCCTGGGGCGGGAGCAGGACCGACCACAGGGGCAGCAGGGAGCGTTCTGGGACCGGACTGTGGCGACGGCTGCATCACGGCATGAAGGACCCCAAGGGGCCGGGCCGTGTCCCTAAGAGTGAATTGTACTCTGAGCAGCTGTTCAAAGACACCACCGAACGGGCCATCACAGAACTGACGCTCAGCGTGGGGGACGAGTGGACCAGCCTGGGGCCCCCAGCCACACCACTGGCTCGGGGACCCCGAACTCACCCGGGGACCCCGAACTCACCCGGGGACCCCGAACTCACCCGGGGACCCCGAACTCACCCGCCCAGCTTCTTGCCGTAGGCGATGGCCTCCTCCACCAGCTCCTGGTAGGCGGGCATCTGCGCCGCAGCCAGGATCAGGGACGGGTTGGTGGTGGCATCCTGGGGCTTGTACTGGTCGATGGCTAGAGAGAGTTTGAGAGAAAGGAATTACGGCTCGTGTCCCGCCGAGTCTGTGACAGTTTTCCTCTGAGCCCTAGACACACGCGAGTGTTTCCGCCCCGGCCGGGGTGGCTCAGTGGACAGAGCGTTGCCCGCAGACTGAAGGGTCTCTGGTTTGATTCCAGTCAAGGGCACGTACCGTGGTTGCAGGTTCGATCCCCGGGTCGGGACGCGTGCGGAGGCAGCTAATCAATGTGTCTCACATGGATGTTTCTCTCTGTCTCTCCCCCGCCCTTCCACCCTCTCTAAAAACCAATGGGATTCCCTCGGGTGAGGGTTAGCAAAACCAAACTGTTTTCCAAGCCGAGGTTAGCCACGCTTCACACCTATGTCCCCCCACCCCGAGGCTGGCCAGAGGCAGCGGTCTGCACAGGGACAGGACCACCAGCAAGTCAAGCGCCAGAGATGGGGGTGCCCGCAAGGGCTGACTTCACTGCTGGGTGGGGAGGGAGGCAGCTGGGATGTTCGGACAGCAGAGGGCGCCCTGCTTCCCCGCAGCGCCAGCGACAGTGCGGGACCCGGATCACTGGATCAACGACTGCTTGCTTTCTCCTTTAAACCACTCTCTCCTAACCCCCAGGCACCCAGGCCGGGATTCCAGGCCAGTGGGCCACTCTGGGAGTTTATTGAGCAAATGAGTATTTGATGACAACACCACGGAGATGGAGAAAGATCAGGGGCCGGCAGGAACAGGGGTGGCTCTCAGGAGACCAGGGAGATGGCCCTGGCCACGGCCCGCTGTGTCCTAACTGTCCCGGGGCCCACAGAAATCTACAGGTGTCATAACCCGCACAGCGAAGGCCCCCCCCATGCAGCTGAAACTGGTGAACGCGGTGAGCATGCTAACAGGACGGTGCAGGTGCCAGGTTCCGGTTCTGACACCACACCATGGGCACACAGGGTGGCCCCACGGCGGGGCGCTGGGCCACGGGCTCCAGGGCCTCTATGGGCTGATCTTGCAACATCCGTACGTCTGTTTCTAAATAACGCGTTAGGAAACAGTGCTCAGGAGTGGCGCTTGCACAGGGAAACCCACAGGCGGTGCCTGAAGACAGTGCCTCTCCTCGTGTAGAAGGATGCCTTGGTAGCGCTGACTTTTTTTTTTTTTTAAATATATTTTATTGATGTTTTACAGAGAGGAAGGGAGAGGGATAGAGAGCTAGAAACATCGATGAGAGAGAAACATCGATCAGCTGCCTCCTGCACACCCCCTACTGGGGATGTGCCCACAACCGAGGTACATGCCCTTGACCAGAATCAAACCTGGGACCTTTCAGTCCGCAGGCCGACGCTCTATCCACTGAGCCACACCGGTTTCAGCGGTAGCGCTGACTTTTAACCACATTGAAAGACCCGTCAGGGATTCAACAGATGAGCTTCAGGTGCCCGGACCCTGAAGTGGATGCAGACTGGGAGGGCACTGGTCTAGACAGAGGCCTCCCCCCCCACCCCCGGGGAAAGGTGAGAACCTTCACTTCAGACAATGACCAGGAGACAAAGGCCCGCAGCTACCCTGCAACACCGGATGTACAGTATTGTTACAGTTACTGCTCACCGAAAACGTCAGTAACCGGGTTTAGATATTTTAAAAGAAAACCAGCAAGCACTCTCCAGCAGGTGTAACCGGCTAGGGCTGCGCAGGTCACAACACAGGCCCGGCTGCCCCCGGCCACAGTCCTGGCCGCAGTCCGACATTCCTCGGAGCGCGGGAGGGAAGAAGCTGCGCAGGGCAACACGCAGCCACCGCTCAGCTCTGGCCTCGAGGTCTGGCCACAGGGCGGGATGGCAAGGAGACCCGCGCCGCTGGTCTGACGGCTAACGTGCTGCTGCCAAGCCCACAGGCTGCCCGCGGCGCCCCAATGAGCTTCCTCACTGGGAGGTTCTGCTGGATAAACAATCCTCTGAAAACCGCTCACTCATCGTCACCCAAAGGAATGAGGCCGTTTCTCCAGTCACCATGAGAAAGCAGAAAAGAGGCAGCCACTTCCTTGTGCGCCCGCGGCACGCACACCCACGAGCGCCCCGGGGCCCTGACGTTCCGGGGAAGAGGGAGGTTCTGCCGGGGACCCACTGAGGACCGACCGGGTAACCCCGCACGCTGGGCCTCCGCAGTGAACGATTGAGTCTCAGTGGCCCCAGCACGGCCCTCGCTGGGCCAGCGCACGGGTTCCAGCCCTGCTCCAGCTCCCGCCACGCACGGCCCGCGTCCCGGGCGGGCGCGGAGGGTGCAACAGGCGGCGCCAGCGCAGGTGCGGCCGTCCTGGGCCCGCGCTCAGTCTGCCCTGCCGAGCGGTCAACACGCGCGGAACAAAGCCGCCCGGTGCCGCGGGAGCGGCTCCAGGTCCACCTCGGACCCTCCCCAACCCGGAGCCTTCGCAACCCGACCCCCGCGGACTCCGGGCCTTCGCACCTGGCGGCGGGGGCGCCCGGCAGGGGCGGGGTTCAGACTGTGCGCTCCGCTCCGGGCCCCGCCCTCCCGCCCTCCCGCCCCGGCCGCTCCGGCCGCGTCTCCCGGCCGCGGGCGCCCCGTGTCCTGCACCCCGGGAGCCGGCCTGGAGCGGGGCTGCGGGGCCCGGGGGGGGGGCAGCGGGGCCCGGAGCGGGGCAGCGGGGTCTGGAGCGGGGCAGCGGGGCCCGGAGCAGCCGTCTCGGCGTCCACGCCCCCGCAGGCCCCCGCAGGCGCCCACACTCGGGCCGCGCCTCACCGTGGAAGTCGCCCGTGTCGGCCACCACGGTGGTGAACTGCTTGAGCTGGTCCAGGACGCTCTCCATCCTCTGCCGCTTTACCGGGGAGCCCGACATGGCGAGACGGCGGAGGCAGCGCGGCGGCCCACAATGCCCCGCGGGCCCCGCCCAGGCCGCCGGCCAATCGGAGCGGCGCGGGAAGCGGGCGAGGCCCCGCCCCGGAGGGGAACCACGCCCCTGAGCCTGAAACCCCGCCCCCGGAGCAGCTGTCGCTGGGGCGGGGGTCCCGGGCCCCACGCTGTCCCTGGTGAAATGCGGGCAGGACGCGGGGAGGCGAGCGGCCAACGTGGGCGGCACGTCCTGGGCGCACGCAGCCTGCAGCCTGGATGGGACACCCTGATGGGACACCCTGGATGGGACACCCTGGATGGGACACCCTGGATGGGACACCCTGGAGCAGTGCGCCCCCCCAAAGCGGTGCGCCCCCACCCAGCGGTGCGCCCCACCCAGCGGCGTCTCAGAGGGCGCCGCGTCACCTCCCGCCTCTGCAAACGCCCCGCGGGACCTTCATCTGGGCCGTGGCTTGACCCCCAGCCCTCGGCCGCAGACCACGAAAAGGGCCTCTGTCCGTTGACACTGACCGTGCGCCTGCGGGCCTGGGCTTAAGTCTCTGCCCGCCCCTTCCCGGCGCACCTGCTCCCCGCAGGCCTGCCTGGCCGCCCTCCTGGGGTCAGGCGTGCTCGGTGCCTGGGAAGGGCCCGAGAGGTGAGGGCGGGAGACCAGGCTGCGGTTTCAGCGTCTGCGGCAGGTCCGGAGCCCCCAGGCCGGCGCCAGGCCTTCCCTGCCTGGGATTCGGATGGGCAGCTGCTGAGCAGCACCAAGTTCACAGGGGCCCGAGGTTTCAGGCACCGGAGCAGTCATGGGAAACACTTCCATCTGACGGGTTCTTCATACGCCCTGGATCAGACCTCTGCCAGGCATGTGTGTGGCAGGGGCCCAGGAGACAGTCAGCCAGGGAGGGGCCGTGGGAGTGGGAGAACCAGACCCCAGGGGAAGAGGGGGCTCAGGGCTGACCAGGCCAGGGCAGCTGCCTGGAGGGTGGCAGGGAGAAGGAGTGGAGGCACACTTCCCACCCTTCGGAGGTTCGCTGCGAAGGGAGCAGGCGGTGGCGGGAGGGAAATGACTGGGTGTTTGTGGGGGGGCAGGAGAGGAGAGGGGTGCTCAGCAGGTCCCTGGAGGGCAGTGGCTGGGGTCCAGGGCACTGGTGCAAAGGTGGCCTTTGTCACCCTCCAAGATGTTAGGGGGGACGGGGGGGGGCCAGGAGTAGACCTGGGCACAGACGGGGCAGGTGCGCAGGCTGCTGGTGGCACGCGGAGGCTGGCTGACCGCGGCTTGTTCAGGGCTGGCTGAGGGAGCCGGTCCGGGAGCCGAGAGGGGAGGGGCGATGGGCAGGAGGCAGGGTGTTGGGCAGCCCGGGAGCGGGAGAGGCACCAACCTGGGTGTGGCTGTGGGTTCAGCCTCCTGCCCCTCCTGTGTCTCTGGGTGGGTGAGGGGGTGGGGTTTCGCCCCGGAATGTGGCGAGATGGAGGCCACCTTGACGAGGAAGGGAGCGGAGCTGGGCCTGGGCAAAGGTGTGGGGCGGGTGCTGAGTCAGGTGAACAGGACAAAGGGCTGCAGAGGCTGAGGATTGCCCGCCCGTCACCGGTCAATTCCCGGTCAAGGCACACACCCAGGTTTCGGGTTCGGTTCCCGGTGCAGAAGGCAGCCAGCGTTCCTCTCCCTGTCCCTCCCTCCCTCCCTCTAATAAACAATAAAAACATGTTTTAAGATAAAACAAAAGCCTCCATCAGTGTTGGTCATTCCCCTCTGGGCGGAGAGCTTTCCCTGGCAGCAGCGCGGACCCGCTGTCCGTGTCCTCACCGAGCCCCGAGCCCCTCGGTGCCGGAGGGACCCCGCCAGGTGCTGTCACTCACAGCAGAGGGCACAGCGGGGGGTCCGGGTTCACAGGCAGCAGGTGCAGAGCTTAATAACGAGGAGGAAAGGAACAGAATCGGATCAACAGAGCAGCCTCGTCTACATGATGAATTTCAGCCAGACTCGAACCTGCAGACAACGCAACAAAGGCCCTTCTCCCCTTGGGGAGATTCACGTCCTGAAACACATAGATGTTTTTAGTGGGTTTTAGAGAGAGAGGAGGGGAGAGAGAGAGAGACGTGGATCGGCTGCCTCCTGCACGCCCCCTACTGGGGATCGAGTCTGCAGCCCTGCACAGGCCCCGACCAGGAATCGAACCTGTGACCTCTCGGTGCATAGGACGCCGCGCAACCACTGCGCCACACCGGCCAGGCTGGAGTCAGGTCCTTGATGACAGATTCAGCAACCAGACAGCCCCGTTTCCCAGCAGAGTAAAACATGGAAACACGCACACGCTCCTTGCAGGGAAAGAGAAACGCGAAGTAAGAGTGGACAGCAGAGAGAAGGCCATGCAGGCCGCTCTGGTCACGGCGGGACGGCCACCGCTCCGTCTGCGCACAGCTGTGGGCTCAGGCCACCCCGCGGGCCGCTCGCTGTGGTTTGCCGCCCGCGTGGGGCGGGACACGGCATCCAGGAGGCCGCCGGCTCAGCAGCGCAGGGCCCGCCGCCCTGACGGCCCCTTCCAGTGAGCAGTCACAGCCCGAGACCCCGCGAGGGAACCCGAGGGGGCGTCCTGGGAGCCTGGGGTTCGCAGCTGGCTGCGGTTGGCATCTGGGGGGGCAGTCTTGCGGGACCGAGCCCCTGGCCTGCGGGGTCTGAGGGTTTCCGGGTCGCCGTGTGGGTGGAGGTGAATGTAGGGCACCAGCTTGCTCGGTGTGGGGGAGACCTGCACACTGGAACGGGGTGCTGGCGGTGTTCCACACACGGCTCTCCCCGCCTCGAAGAGGAAGGGACCCTGCCGCCTGCCCCCGGACGGACGGACGGGAGGCCGCTGTGCCGAGGGAATAAGCCAGACCCAGGGGGACAGACCTGTGGGACCCGCTCAGAGGAGGTCCCCAAGTCAGATCCACAGACAGGAAGCAGGTGGCGGGGCTGGGAAGGGGAGGGGCAGTGAGTGTTTAATGGGGACAGAGTTTCCTTCCGTTTGGAAAGTTCTGGAGATGGTGGTGGTTTGCAGCCTGGGAGGGGACAGTGAGACTTGCTTCAACTTCCTGTCATAGAGTTAAACCGTCCGGTAAAGACACACACGGGACCGGGCCAGCACCCGGGAGGCAGCAGGCTGGGGAGATGGAGGCGCTCAGGGAGGGGTGAACCCCACAGTCAGCAGCATTGCTTTGGG
The DNA here is from genome assembly GCF_963455305.1 of Plecotus auritus. Lineage (NCBI taxonomy): Eukaryota > Metazoa > Chordata > Mammalia > Chiroptera > Vespertilionidae > Plecotus > Plecotus auritus. The sequence continues at coordinate 154,608,952 of NC_137783.1, read as the reverse complement.
GGGCAGGCGGGATGTGAGTGGCAGGGGCCCGGGACTCGGTTTCGTAGGCCGGAGGGTGCGTGTTTGCTGTTCACAGAACTGGCCGCGCCTTCCTTCCTTCCTTCCTCCGTAGATGCTCTCCCCGAGGACCCCGCCCCCAGGGGTAGATGCTCTCCCCGAGGACCCGCCCCGAGGGGTAGATGCTCTCCCCGAGGACCCCGCCCCCAGGGGTAGATGCTCTCCCCGAGGACCCGCCCCGAGGGGTAGATGCTCTCCCCCGAGGACCCGCCCCGAGGGGTAGATGCTCTCCCCCGAGGACCCGCCCCGAGGGGTAGATGCTCTCCCCCGAGGACCCGCCCCGAGGGGTAGATGCTCTCCCCTGAGGACCCGCCCCGAGGGGTAGATGCTCTCCCCTGAGGACCCGCCCCGAGGGGTAGATGCTCTCCCCTGAGGACCCGCCCCGAGGGGTAGATGCTCTCCCCTGAGGACCCGCCCCGAGGGGTAGATGCTCTCCCCTGAGGACCCGCCCCGAGGGGTAGATGCTCTCCCCTGAGGACCCGCCCCGAGGGGTAGGTGCTCTCCCCTGAGGACCCGCCCCGAGGGGTAGGTGCTCTCCCCTGAGGACCCGCCCCGAGGGGTAGATGCTCTCCCCTGAGGACCCGCCCCGAGGGGTAGGTGCTCTCCCCTGAGGACCCGCCCCGAGGGGTAGGTGCTCTCCCCTGAGGACCCGCCCCGAGGGGTAGGTGCTCTCCCCTGAGGACCCGCCCCGAGGGGTAGGTGCTCTCCCCTGAGGACCCGCCCCGAGGGGTAGGTGCTCTCCCCCAGGACCCGCCCCGAGGGGTAGATGCTCTCCCCTGAGGACCCCGCCCCGCTGAGCGACCCTTCCCAGACCTCCACCCGCAGGAGAGCTCTCATTGCTGCCCCCTCGCGGCTGTGGATTTCCTTTGTCATTATTATTGTTTTGTCAGTGCTCACCCCGGATGTCAGTCCTCACCCCGGATGTCAGTGCTCACCCCGGATGTCAGTGCTCACCCCGGATGTCAGTCCTCACCCCGGATGTCAGTGCTCACCCTGGATGTCAGTCCTCACCCCGGATGTCAGTGCTCACCCCGGATGTCAGTGCTCACCCCGGATGTCAGTGCTCACCCCGGATGTCAGTCCTCACCCCGATGTCAGTGCTCACCCCGGATGTCAGTCCTCACCCCGGATGTCAGTCCTCACCCCGGGATGTCAGTCCTCACCCCGGATATCAGTCCTCACCCGGATGTCAGTGCTCACCCCGGATGTCAGTGCTCACCCCGGATGTCAGTCCTCACCCCGGATGTCAGTGCTCACCCGGATGTCAGTCCTCACCCCGGATGTCAGCGCTCACCCCGGATGTCAGTGCTCACCCCGGATGTCAGTGCTCACCCCGGATCTCAGTCCTCACCCCGGATGTCAGTGCTCACCCAGGATGTCAGTGCTCACCCCGGATGTCAGTCCTCACCCCGGATGTCAGCGCTCACCCCGGATGTCAGTGCTCACCCCGGATGTCAGTCCTCACCCCGGATGTCAGTGCTCACCCCGGATGTCAGTGCTCACCCCGGATGTCAGTCCTCACCCCGGATGTCAGTGCTCACCCCGGATGTCAGTGCTCACCCCCGGATGTCAGTGCTCACCCCGGATGTCAGTCCTCACCCCGGATGTCAGTCCTCACCCCGGATGTCAGTGCTCACCCCGGATGTCAGTCCTCACCCCGGATGTCAGTCCTCACCCCGGATGTCAGTGCTCACCCCGGATGTCAGTGCTCACCCCGGATGTCAGTGCTCACCCCGGGTGTCAGTCCTCACCCCGGATGTCAGTCCTCACCCCGGATGTCAGTGCTCACCCCGGGTGTCAGTGCTCACCCCGGATGTCAGTCCTCACCCCGGGATGCGGCCATCGACTGGTTGCCTCCCACACAGGCCCCACCGGGGCAGGGAGCGAACCCCAACCCGGTACCCAAGATGTGCCCTTCACCGGGAATCAAGCCCTGGACCCTTCGCTGCCGGGCTGACGCTCTGACCCCTGGCACCGGCGGGGCGCGCCTGCGGGTGATCTTTGCGCGCATCGCCTTCCTGCCACGCGCCAGCCCTAAGTGGCACGGTGCCCACTCCCCGCGGCTCTCCCGTGGCACCCCCCCAGCTCTCCCCAGTCCCACGCCCCCAGGGGGAACCCATGAAGGGTCCTGGGGACGCCCCTCAGGAACAGGGCCGCGGGGGTGGGGGGGCACTGACTAGGCCAGCACCGCTCGGCGGGCCCTGTCCCCACTCGGGACGTTGGCTTCCGTGGCCTCTTCCTGAGGACCAGCCTGAGCACCCCCAGCGCCCGCTCCTGGCCGGCCCTGCTGACCCGCGACTCCGCTGCAGCGTCTCCATGAGCGAGTGGCAGACCCGAAAGGTCACGGCGAGGACTTGGCGTGCGGGGCCCTCCATGGGCGTGTCCCGCAGCAGGAGCGGCAGGAGCGGCAGGAGCGGCAGGAGCGGCATTGGACGACGCGCCAGCCTGGGGCTGGAACAGCGAGCCCCCCCGCGTAGGCGGCCCCGCAACACCCAGGAAGAAGGGGTGCAATGCCTCGGTCTCGGGACCTTCCTCAGCGGGGCCCACGGCCCTCGGGGGACAGCGCAACGGCCCAGCGACGCTGAACCCACTTCCGCCCCGAGATGCCATTTTCTGAGCACAGAACGTCTGCCGTCGGCCAGTCCTCAAGCCTGCAAAGGCCCCCCCCCGCCCCTCACTCCCCACGCAGACCTCAAGCCTGCAAAGGCCCCCCCCCGCCCCTCACTCCCCACGCAGACCTCAAGCCTGCAAAAGCCCCCCCCCTCCGCTCCTCACTCCCCACGCAGACCTCAAGCCTGCAAAGGCCCCCCCCCGCCCCGCCCCTCACTCCCCACGCAGACCTCAAGCCTGCAAAGGCCCCCCCCGCCCCGCCCCTCACTCCCCACGCAGACCTCAAGCCTGCAAAGGCCCCCCCCTGCCCCTCACTCCCCACGCAGACCTCAAGCCTGCAAAGGCCCCCCCCCCTCCGCTCCTCACTCCCCACGCAGTCCTCAAGCCTGCAAAAGCCCCCCCACCCCCCGCAGCCCCTCACTCCCCACGCAGACCTCAAGCCTGCAAAGACCCCCCCCGCCCCTCACTCCCCACACAGACCTCAAGCCTGCAAAGGCCCCCCCCGGCCCCTCACTCCCCACGCAGACCTCAAGCATGCAAAGGCCCCCCCCCGCCGCCCCTCACTCCCCACGCAGACCTCAAGCCTGCAAAGGCCTCCCCCCCCCGCCCCTCACTCCCCACGCAGACCTCAAGCCTGCAAAGGCCCCCCCCCCTCCGCCCCTCACTCCCCACGCAGTCCTCAAGCCTGCAAAAGCCCCCCACCCCCCGCAGCCCCTCACTCCCCACGCAGACCTCAAGCCTGCAAAGACCCCCCCCGCCCCTCACTCCCCACGCAGACCTCAAGCCTGCAAAGGCCCCCCCCCCCCGCCGCCCCTCACTCCCCACGCAGACCTCAAGCCTGCAAAGGCCCCCCCCCGCCGCCCCTCACTCCCCACGCAGACCTCAAGCCTGCAAAGGCCCCCCCCCCCGCCCCTCACTCCCCACGCAGGCCCTCGGGGAGCCACGCGCAGTCACCGGTGGCATTTGGAGAGCCAGCATTCAACATGCACAGAGCATATTTCCTATGAAAAGAGATTATTATTATTTTTAAATATATTCTTATTGACGTCAGAGAGGAAGAGAGAGAGAAACATCATTGATGAGAGAGAATCGTCGACTGGTTGCCCCCTGCACACCCCCACTGGGGATCGAACCTGCAACCCAGGGCACGTGTCCTGACTGGGAATCGAACCCTGACCTCCTGGTTCCTAGGTCGACGCTCAACCCCTGAGCTGCCAGCGGGGCGGGAAGTTCTTAAGAAGAAAAAAAGGGAAAGCTCTCCCCAAACAGCCTGGAGCCCTCTCGCCTCTGGGCAGGCTGGGGTGGGTGTGGGGCCAAGGCCCCTGTCGGGGGGAGGCGAGGCATTAGAGCCACCCGGGGGGGGGGGGGTACCACAAAGACAGGCCTGTCCCCAACACAGGCGGGCCTTGTTCCTGCAGCATCTGCTGAGCGCAGCTGGCACAGAGCGGGCACTCACCCGGTGCGGACCCTCCTCGGCCCGGTCGCCTGTCTGCAGCCCCGTCCCCCTGGGCGGCGCCACCGGACCCTCTGCCCCTGCGGTCTGCATCGGGGCGGGGGCGGCGGGGGGGAGTGGTTAGGAACTTGAAACGGGCCCAGCTCCACCTGAACCCAGGAAGCAGGTCAGGTTCTGGGGCTCACAGAGCTCAGCACCCCAGCCCAGAGGCAGCGGCCCCAAGCCCAGACCGTGCTGGTGACGGGGGAGCCCTGCTGGGTGGGTGGGTGGGCACCCCTGGGCCAGCAGAGCCCCATTCAGAGCAGTGGAGCCGGGGTGCCCACCCCACTCTGAGGGAGGGCTCAGCCTAGTAGGGTGGGTGGGGGAGGCCTTGCCGGGTACCTCCTGGTGGTTCCCGATGGGTGGGATCTGTGGGTTCCCGAGGGAGGGACATTGCCCCATGCCGCCCCTTCCCCCCTGGGGGCCACCGCCCTGTCCACAGGGGCCTGCCCAGGCTCGGAGGCCAGAACTTCTCCTTTTGTTGGAAATATATTCTTATCGATTTCAGGGAGGAAGGGAGAGGCAGGGAGAGATAGAAACATCCATGATGAGAAAGAATCATGGATCGGCTGCCTCCTGCACGCCCCCCATTGGGGATCGAGCCTGCAACCCGGGCATGTGCCCTTGACTGGAATTGAACCCAGACCCTTCAGTCCACAGGCTGACGCTCTATCCACTGAGCCACACCGGCCAGGGTGAGGCCCGAGCTTCTTCTCTGGCCTGGAGGGGGTCCTTCCTTTCCTGGGGGGATGGGCCGTGATGGTCAAGCTTCAGTGGCCCTGACGGGCCAGACACCTCCAGCCCCTGAGGAGCCGCTGCGGACTGGCCGGGTGTGGCTGGACTGGCCCGGTGTGGCCGGTCCCAGCCACGTGGAGCTTTCCAGACTGAGACTGGTCCTGTCCTGATGGTGGGACTGGTCCCGTCCTGGACCTGGGGACTGGTCCCGTCCTGATGGTCCAGCAGCCGGGTCACCCTCCCAAGTCAGCCCTGCCCGGCCCCGGCTGCCCTCTGCACCCGAGTTCCCCGCGGTCACCCGCCCAGCCCAGAGCCCTCTGGAGACCCTGACCCAGGCGGCTCCACCGGCTTCTTTGGAACCACGCAGGTCAGGACGCCCCGCCAGCAGACAGGCGCTAGGGCGCCCCTGGCCGCACGCGCTGCAACACGCAGAGTCGCCAGCAGAGGGCGCGGCGGCCTCCTCCAAGGGTGGGGCGCTGGCCCGGTGGTCAGGTGCCTGGGAGTGCAGCCCTTGGCGCCCTCTGGCTCCTGCACCGACGCGATCGCAGCTGACCCCCCTTCAGCCCCCCGCCCCCCTGCACCCTCAGCTTAGCTTCTTGCTCCTCTGACTCAGGCCCCGTGCTCCCCACCCACCTGAGCTCTGGCAGACCTGGCTCCCACCGCTCCCGCCCTGTCTTGGGTGACAGTCTTTGGGCCTTGTGGGCAGGAACCCGCTCAACCTCTCACCTCCCAGGCATGTCGCCAGGGGCCTCTTGGATTGTGTGAAGGGGAGGGTCTCCCAGGGCTCCCGACCAGGGTCAGGGTGAGCGGCCTGATGTGGGGCCTCCACTGCCTGCCTGGCCAGCCTGCCCCTGCCCGCTAGCTCTTACTAAGGTGCAACTTCACGGGCCTTCACCCACAGTGACCCCCCACCTCCAGGAGACAGACGCGGGGCTGCGAGGAGAAAACTGGTTTAATGTCAGGGCCTCGGAGTGTGGCTCTCAGTTCTGGGGTGTGGTCTGCAGAGTCCAGGGCTCCAGGCCTCCCAGGCCCCTGTACAGCACGCAGGGCGAGGCTGGCCTGAGACGGGCCAGAGAAGTTCCTTTCTTGGGCTCTGCTTCAGGGACGGGGCGGAGGTGTGGGCAGTGGGGGTGTGGGCAGTGGGGGTGTGGGCAGTGGGGGCGGGGTGGGATGTCCAAGGCCAGTGCTTGGGTGAGTCCAGTCCGCACCTGCTTCTTGAAATGGTGCAGGGGGTACAGCACCCCGCTGGCCACCCGGGGAGCAGAGCACAGGGTGGGTGCTGTGGGCACTACCCGGGCGGGCAGGATGGCTGGGTGGCTGAGGTCTGCCGCCCTCTGGCCCATGGCCGCGGAGGGAGGGTTACAGGGGGTACCAGTGGGTGGGGAAGTGAGCGGTCATGCGAGTGGGGCAGGGGCAGAGGCCCAGTCCCAGGGACCCCTTGTGGATGGAGGAGGCCAGCGGCGAGGGCGGTCCCGTGGCCTCGGGGAGAGGTGGGGGAGAGCTGGGAGGGGCTGGCACCTCCAGGCGGCAAGTTTGGCTGAGGTGGGCCTTGGGCAGGCGGTGAGTGTGGGCGGCGTTGCTGAGCCCAAGGACAGGCCGTGGGCAGGAGGCAGGTGAGCTGGCCCCCGCCGGGTGCAGGGGCCGCCAGCAGCGCGCGCCCTCGGTGTCCCCGGTACAAAATACACACACATACAAAAATAATACTCCACGCGGGGTGGGCGCCGCCGGCCGCGGCGGGTGCTCCCGGCCAGGCCTAGCTGTCACCCTCCAGCCTCTTCTGGTTCTTGGAATGGAACTTGCTCATGAGTTCCTCCAGCTCCGACCCTCCTTGCTGCTTCTAGGGCGGCAGGGGGCGGCCTCAGCCTCGGAGGCCCCTCAGGCCCCGCCCTCAGGCCCGGGAGCAGGCGGGGCGGGGCGGGGGGCGGGGGGCGGGGGCGGGGAGGCGGGGCGCGGCTCACCTCCAGGACCGCCTTCTGCACGCTGAGCTGGCTGTACACGCGGATGCCCTCCTCCCCGCACACCTTCTTCAGCTCGTCCTTGTTCAGCGAGAAGAGCTGGGGCCCCGTCAGGATGCCCAGGTTGTCCACGATCCTGCAGGACAGGCGCGGGGAGGGGACGGCGGGGCAGGGCGGAGTGAAGGCGGGCCCGGGCGGGCGTGGCGGCCTCGCCCACCCTGCACCCAGCACCCCGGGCCACCCCGCGCCCTGGGCCACCTGCGGCGCCGCCCGCCGCCCGCCCACGCACCTGGCGCTGAAGGCCTTGGCTTCCAGCCAAGCGCGCACCTCGTCGGGGCCGGACTCGTAGGTGAGCGGCAGGTGCACGGGCTGGCTGCGCTCCACGCGGAAGTGCCGCTGCGGCTGCGTCTTGATGTGGCTGATCTTCTTGACCAGCTCGTCGTTGACCTCGTCCATGTGGTGGATGAGCTCTGCGGGGCCGGCGGGTCAGGCCGCCCTGGGCCCGGGCTCCCCTCCAGCCCCGGCTCCCCTCCCGCCCCGGCTCCCCTCCCGCCCCAGGTGGCTCTGCCCCCGCCCCCGCCCCCCTCACCTTCTTTGTTTCCGGTGAAGCTTGAGGGTAGCTTGTGGGTGGGGCTGGCAGGACCCCAGTATTTCAGACCAGCCTGGAAGTGGGGGAAGACAGGGGCGGAGCCTATCTGTCACTCATCTCCCTCCCAGCAGGAACCCCGCCCCCTTCCCTCCCAAGACCTGTCCAGCCCCCCAACCGGCCTGGGGCCAGACCTTGGAGCCCCTGCAGCGAGGACTCCAGGGGTAGAGGGGGTCCCTCCCTGAGGCCCATGCACCCCCCACCCCCCACCCCCTCGGCCCAGCTGTGGTGGGACAGCAGAGCCGCTCACCCCCCATCACTGTCACCTCGTGGGGGGCGCCGGCTTCCTCCGCCGGGATCTCATCCAGGATGTTGCGGGGCACGTAGCCAGCCTGGCCGCTGCGGCTGCGCAGCTTCCACCACTGGTGCCCATCCTCCAGCACCTGCGGGCGCCCCCCACGGTCACCCACTGTCACCCACCAGCAGGCCCCACCTGCCCTCAGCCACGGGAAGTGGAGTGCTGGGAGCACGGGGGAGCCCCTCTGTGCACATGGTCCAGAGGAGCTCTAGCGTCTCCCCTGAGCCCGCCAAATCCCAAGGGGACAGTCACACCTTCTCCGGGTGCCGGGCCCGCCCACAGCCCCGCGCTGAGCGAGGTGCCCCAGTGCTGGCTGCGGATATAGATCACCCTCAGCTCGCTCCACTTTCCTCCCCTGGCGGGTGACCCAGATTTAGGGTTGGCACCAAACCCAGATGGTGCCCAGAGGGGCCCCAGAGGTGGGCATGGACGACAAGGCCCTGCTGGGTCGGAGGTTCCCCCAGTCGGCACAGGGAGCGCCCACCCTCTGTCCTGAACCCGCACAGGCGCCCTGTGCCACTCGAGGCCTGAGGGGGGGGGTCCCCTCATGCAGTGTCTGCTTGGATCCAGGCTGGAGCCCAGGGGTAGGAGGGGGAGGGCCCTGGCGAAAGGGTGGCAGCCAAGCCGGTCCCAGGGTCATGGATCTGCCCCCCGCCCCCCCCCGCGCAGTCCCCTCCCGCCAGCCCCTCGCACCTCCAGGACCTCGTCCCTGAGCACCGATAGCTCGTTGGCGTTGCGGGCGGTGAAGTCGTAGAGAACCTTGACGTACTTGGCCATGGCTGGCGTGGGTTCGTAGCCCCTGCGTGGAGCAAGAGCGGCTGAGGCCAGGCCTGGCGGTGGTCTCCTGGCCCCAGGCCGGCTGGGAGCAGCTCTGGGTGTGCGGCTGCCTCCCGTTCTCGCCAAGGCTGCAGTGGAGAGCGTGCTCGCAGCGGGAATGGAAACTGTGACAGCCCCAGAGCATCGAGAGTGGGGGGGCCCTGTGCGGAGGTGGGGGTGCGGCGGCGGGGTGGAGGCCGGTGGGACCCAGGCGCCGTGGGCATAGCACGGCCGGCCCCGACCCAAGCCACCTCAGGGGTCTCCAGGCCCGGCCCCCTGGGGAGACCACGGCCAGGCGTGCACCCAGTGACAAGGTCACAGCCATCTCTGGAAAGCAGCTGCCCAGGAGGGAGGGACAGTGCCTGAGCTCCAAGCAGAGGACGCCCGTGGGCTGCAGGGGTACGGGGGGCTCTGGGCGGATCCTGACCTCAGCACTGAGCAGCCTTTATCGCCCAGCCCAGTCCCCCGTCCTGGTCCACCCTGGCCCCCCATCATCAGGTGCCTCCCTCATCCAGGTGTGGCCTCCAGACACGAGGGAGGGAGGCAGGCGTTTGAGGCTGGAGTGCCCCCCAGAGCCTTGGCGGGGGTGGACGGGGCGGGCCAGCCCGGTGGAAGGAGGAACATGTTTCTTCACGCGTGGCCCTGGCCGGGCCGTGGCTGGTGCTGGGCAGAGGGAGGCACACTGGGGGAAGCGTGGATTTGGGGCCGCCCCTCCTGAAGCTGAACCCCGGGGTCTGGCAGGGTACAAGCTCCAGGCAGATCCTGGGCCTGAGGGATGCGGTCTTTCCAGATGTGTGTGTGTGTGTGTGTGTGTGTTGGGGGAGGGGGCGGGGGAGGGGGACCCAGAGCCTAGGCCGCCTCCTGCGCCTCTGAGGGTGGGTCTCAGTCCACCCCAGCAGGGGACAGGGGCTGGGAACCCCCTGAAGCTCCGGAAATGTCTAACCACGACGCTGCACCACCACCAAGAGGAGAACGAGAGGCCGCGATGCCGGAGGGTGTGAGTCTGGGGCGGCTTCGGTCATTGCCACTGAGATTGACACCCCAAAGTTGGAGGGAAAACCCGGTTCCAGTGGGAGAAGTGCTGTTTTGGGCCAGTGAGCCAGGCATTTGCTGCCCCCTGGTGGCAGCGACCCAGAGCCTCTGTTTTGGAGGGTGAGTGCCACACCCCCTCCCTAGAGGGGCGCTTACCTGTGCGCATGCGGGGAGCTGACGGAGGGGAGGCCGTCTCCGGGGGCTGTGGGCTCAGACACGAGGTTCTGCTTCAGGGAGTTTCGGAAGGACAGCCGGCCCGCGGGAGTGGGCGAGGTGGGCTGCGGGGGAGAGGGCCACCGGGGCTTGGAGTCGGGAGGGGCCGGGCCAGGAGGGAGGGGCGGGGTGGGGGGAAGAGCTGCAGGGGGGAGGAGGCGGGGGCGGCCGAGGGCCACCGGGTGGGCGGGTGCTCTGACCTCGTCGCCAGGGGCAGCGGCCAGTCCCTCCACTTCCCAGGGGGCCTCCCTCAGCACGTCCAGCGGGGGCTCCCAGCCGCTGTGGAACTTGGGCACGTAGAGGAGCAGCTGTGGCTCCCGAGGCCACTCGGAGCTGGGGGTGGGGGGGGATCTGGGGTGAGCCAGGCCCACCCACCAGAACGCCCCGCCTAGAACCGCCAGCTGAGCCTGGCCCCCCCCCCCGTCTGCACCCCCTCCCCGTGCTTCCCTGCCCCATGCCGCTGTACCGGGGCCGGGTCCACGTCTCCCCCAGGGAGTCCCACAGCGCCATCTCCTTGGGGACAAGGTGGCCCCGCAGGAAGCCCACGGCGTCTCGGGAGAGCAGGGGGCTGAGCACAGAGCGAGCGATGTCGGGGCCACCACAGGTGCTGACGATCTGGGGCACAGTGGGGTTCAGAGGGGATCACACCGGGGGGCCCGCCCCGCCCCGCCCTCAGCCCCGCCCCCCGCGCCCGCCCCGCGCCCCGGCACCAGGTCCAGCGGCCCGAAGAGGAAGTGGACCAGCTCAGCGGCGCTCGGGTTCTGGATGTGCTTCTGCAGCTTGGCCTGCGGGCGGGAGGGGGCGCCAGTGAGCACAGGGCGGCCGCGCTGGGCGGAGGGCGGGACCCTAACCCTGGGCGGAGGGCGGGACCCTAACCCTCCGCCCTCCGCCCTCCGCCCTCCGCCCTCCGCCCTCCGCCCTCCGCCCTCCGCCCTCCGCGGGGCACAGAGGACACGCAGGGTGGGCCGCGGGCCTCACCAGCAGGTTGATGGCCAGCTTGGTTTTCTGGAAACAGTCAACGAACTCGGCCTCGGAGGGCGGCCGCGCCCGCAGCGTGAGGACACCCTCTGCAACGGGGGGGTGGGGGGGGGGCGTGAGCCTGGCCTCGGGTCGCCGTGCCCAGCGGCCTCCCCAGCCCCACGCAGCCCCTCCGCGCCCGCGGCCGCACCTGCCGGGCCCTTCTTCCCCTTCTTCTTCCCCTTCTTGCGCTGGTTCAGCTGCTTGAAAGCCTCGGCCGCCTTCTGCAGCCGCGCCACGAACCACTCGATGTCGTCCAGGGCGCAGTTGAGGATTTGCTGCGGTCAGAGCAGGGGCAGCGTCGGCCAGGCACCCCGGCCTGGGGAGGGGAGGGTGCAGGGGGGAGGGGAGGGTGCAGGGGGGAGGGGAGGGTGCAGGGGGGAGGGGTGGGTGCAGGGGGGAGGGGTGGGTGCAGGGGGAGGGGTGGGTGCAGGGGGAGGGGTGGGTGCAGGGGGGAGGGGTGGTGCAGGCTGCAGGGGGGAGAGGTGGGTGCAGGGGGAGGGGTGGGTGCAGGGGGAGAGGTGGGTGCAGGCTGCAGGGGGGAGGGTGGTGCAGGGGGGAGGGGCGCCCTCAGGCCGAGACCCACCGTTTCCTTCTCTATCCTCTGGGCCAGCACGGCTCGCGGGGGCTCCTCGTCCGCTGCCTCCTGGGAGCGGTAGCCTGGAGCGGGGAGGGGAGCAGAGCTGCCGCCTACTGAGCCCCCGGAGACCAGACCGCGTCCCTCCAGCCCAGCCCCTTGGCCCACCTGGCTCGCTGGGCGGCACGGGCGGGCCCACTCGGTTCTTGGGGGGCGAGGAGCTCTGGGCGTAGGGCCGGAAGGGCACCGGGGCTGGGCCCTGGCGGGGAGGCAGCACCGACAGCCGCTGCCGGATCTTCTCCTGGTGGCCCCTGGGGTGGGAACAGGCGCTCACCGCCAGCCCTCCCGGGGTGGCCCTCCCCGTCCCTCCCGCTTCGGCCCACACCTACTTGAGGGTCTGGGGCCGCATCTTCTTCCCCAGGCGGCAGTCGGCCAGCGCGCTCTCGATGTCCTCATGCACCAGCTCCGCCTGTGGGGACGGTCAGGCTGGCTCCCGGGGCCGCGCGACCTCCCCCATGGCCCACCTCCCCCCACAGCCACTCACCTCCCCCCCAAGCCACTCACTTCCCCCATGGCCCACCTCCCCCCCCATGGCCCACCTCCCCCCCAGCCACTCACCCCCCCCCAAGCCACTCACCTCCCCCATGGCCCACCTCCCCCCCCAGCCGCTCACCTCCCCCCAGCCGCTCACCTCCCCCCCCCAGCAGCTCACCTCCCCCCCCAGCCGCTCACCTCCCCACAGCCACTCACCTCCACCCCCAGCGCTCCCCTCCCCCCAGCCGCTCCCTCCCCCCCCAGCCACTCACCTCCCCCCCAGCCGCTCACCTCTCCCCCCAGCTGCTCCCCTCCCCCCCCAGCCGCTCCCCTCCCCTCTCAGCCACTCACCTCCACCCCCAGCGCTCCCCTCCCCCCCAGCCGCTCCCCTCCCCCCCAGCGCTCACCTCCCCCCTCAGCCGCTCCCCTCCCCCCCAGCGCTCCCCTCCCCCCCCCCCCCCCCCCCCCGCGCTCACCTCCACCTCGTCGCAGTGGAAGAAGTGGATGTCCCGGCTTGCTCTGCTCCGAGTCTGGCACACCAGCAGCAGCACGGACGGGTAGCGCAGCTGGTTCAGCACCGTCTGGCTGTGCCGCACGGTGGGCAGCGGGAAGTTCTCCAGCTCCTCCTGCGGGACCAGGCGGCTCGGACCAGGCGCCCAGGGCCCCGGCCGGGCCCACGGCCATGAGCCCCAGACGCAGCTCAAACACGGGCTGGGCCCGAGGAACACACAGCGCCAGGGCGTGGGCGGGACGCGTGGGCCCAGCGCCTGGAGCCCGTGCCAGGGCAGCCCCCGGGGAACTCCAGGGACGTGGGTCCCGGAGCCGTGGCCGCAGATGGACACAGACCCGGACCCAGTGCCCAGGCGGGCACAGCCTGTGAACAGGCTCTTTAAAAAAAGTGTGGCCCTGACCGGTGTGGCTCAGTGGATAGAGCGTCGGCCTGCGGACTGAAAGGTCCCAGGTTCGATTCCGGTCAAGGGCATGTACCTTGGTTGCGGGCACATCCCCAGTGGGAGGTGTGCAGGAGGCAGCTGATGGATGTCTCTCTCTCATCGATGTTTCTAACTCTCTATCCCTCTCCCTGCCTCTCTGTGAAAAATCAATAAAATATATTTAAAAAAGTGTTTTTATGGAGTTTAAGAGAAGAAGGGAGGAGGAGAGAGTGAAGCATGGATCTGCTGCCCTCCGGCACACCCCACCCTGGGGATCCAGCCCACAACCCGGGCCGGTGCCCTGACTGGGACTGAGCCGTGGACCCTGGGTTCTTGGGCAGAAGCTCAACCCCTGAGCACAGGCCCCTGCAGAGGCGGAGGCAGCCCTGTGTGTGGTGCCTGGGCTCTCCCCCGCCAGTCCTCGCTGCCAGCCTGCCCTTCACACACACACACACACACACACACACACACACACACACACACACACAGACACATACACACACACACACAGAGACACACAGACACACCACACACAACACAACACACACAGACACACACAGACACACAGACACAGACACACACACACAGACACACACACACAGACACACACACAGACACACACACACAGAGACACACACACAGACACACACACACACAGACACACACACAGACACACACACAGACACACACACAGACACACACACACACACACACTCACACACACACAGACACATACACACACATACACACACAGACACACACACAGACACACACACACACAGACACACACACAGACACACAGACACACACACACTCACACACACACAGACACACACACACACAGACACACACACACAGACACACACACACAGAGACACACACACACACACACACACACACACACCCTCCGGGCCCGGTCCCGCCCCTGCCGGCGGCCCGCTGTGCCTCTGCCCGCCCCCCGCCCGGGGCCCACCTGGGACTCCATGTCCAGCAGCCGCAGCGCCTGGTCGTTGACCTGCAGCAGCATCTCCTGCGTCCAGATCTTCTCCTTGGAGCTCAGCTGCACCAGCTTCCGGATGGCGTCGTCCACGGACACAATGGCCTCGCTCTTGTCCATGATGAACGTGCGGCAGCGGGTCACTGGGGACAGAGCCCCCCGGGGGCCACGCCCAGGGCCCAGAGGCCACGCCCGGGGCCTGGGAGAAGCACCTGCCTGGGGCCTGACAAGGCGCAGCCGCCCCGGGGCGTCTCCACTGCGGCCTGTGGATGTCTGAGCCCCGCTGCCCTCACCCACCACCCCCACCCCCCCGCCCGGTGGGCTCCCCACAGGCCTCCGCACTGTCTGCGCCCCACCTCCCGCCTTCCCAGCTCAGACAGGGCCCTCCCCTGCCCGGCCTTGGGCTTTTGTTTTTAAATGTTTTTATTGATCTCAGAGAGGACGGGAGAGCGGGGCAGAGAGAAACATCAATGATGAGAGAATCACCGATCGGCTGCCTCCTGCACGCCCCCCACTGGGGAGTGAACCTGCACCCCGGGCTTGTGCCCTGACCTGGAATCGAACCTCGACCTCCTGGTTCATAGGTCGACGCCCAACCACTGAGCCACACCGGCCTTGGTTTCATTCATCAGGAGCTGATGTCATCTTAGGTGACATCCTTTGTGCTTCCTGCGAGCGGCCAGGGAGTCTGGCGGCCGCTTCCCTCTGTGCCCCCGGGGCTGGGGCAGCGCCGCACACAGCAGGCCTCGGCGCCAGGGACCAGTGAGCGTCCAGGGCGGCACCCTGGGGACCCTTGCCCAGCCTAACCCTCCCCTTGCCAGCCCCCCCGCCCCGGAACAGCTGGATGGACAGGGACACCGACTCCAGACAGTTGAGACTTAACCGTAGGACAGGGCCCCGTGAAGGCGTGGGAGAAAGCACTGGATGGTTCCTGATCACCTCAGAAAGGCCTTCTTCCCGAGGGGGCTCCCGCACAGGGAAGAAAATCCAGGGGCGCCGAAGAAAGCACCCATCTCTGGGACTTAGTACAAATATAAAAAGCACTTCTTCCTGGGAAGAACACCGCAGGCAAAGTGACAAGTAAAGTGGGAAAGCATCGACGCAGCAGATCGGCGAGGCTAACGTCTTAATGTAAAGAAAGGGCAGTGTTACCCCTCAGGAGAGGGAGGGAAGGGGGGAGACAGAGAGACACATCGACGGGCTGCCTCCTGCACGTGCCCCGACCCGGAGCCAGCGATCAAGCCTACAGCCAGGGAACGTGCCCTTGACCAGAATGACCGGAATCGAACCCGAGACCCTGCCGTCCGTGGGCCGACGCTCTCCCCACTGAACATCGCCAGGGCTACGCATCACCACGACGGGCCTGACTCTGGGAGCAGCGAGTGTGATCGCGAGGGCACCGACCGACGGCAGGCCCGTAAGGAGATAAACAAGGAAAGGACTCGCACCTCAGCAGCCTCTGGCAGGAGGATGAACAGAGAGCCGGCGGGCAGACAGGCCCGTGGCTTCCTCACAGACACCCGTAGCTCTCCCGCTGGATGAGAGCTGTGCCCGCTGAGCCCCGAGACCATGCTCAGGAGTAAATCCCACCTGAACGTTTTAACCTCGCCTGTGGGCCAGGACTGACGAGTCCTTGGTGGGTGTGCCCTGTGCGGGGAGCCAGGCACGTGGAGAGCCGCCGGCGCAGGTGCCACGGCAGACCCGTGAGTGGTGACAGGCTGGCCCGACCCCGCGTCCCCCCGCCGGTTAGAGAGGTAAGTGGGGCAGAAGCGCACAAGGGGCTAGAAGGCAGCCCATCTGTTAGCAAAACCCAGCCTTACTAAACCAAACCAAACCAAACTGAACCAAACCGAACCAAACCAAACCGAACCAAACCAAACCAAACCGAACCAAACCAAACCAAACCAAACTGAACCAAACCCAGCCTCACCAAACCAAACCAAACCAAACCAAACCAAACTGAACCAAACCCAGCCTCACCAAACCAAACCAAACCAAACCGAACCAAACTGAACCAAACCAAACCAAACTGAACTAAACTGAACCAAACCAAACCGAACCAAACTGAACCAAACCCAGCCTCACCAAACCAAACCAAACCAAACCAAACCAAACCAAACCCAGCCTCACCAAACCAAACCAAACCGAACCGAACCAAATCAAACCAAACTGAACCAAACCAAACCGAACCGAACCAAACCGAACCAAACCTGAACCGAACCAAACCAAACCGAACCAAACCAAACCTAACCAAACCAAACGGCGCTGCGGGCCCAAAAAGAATAAACTGCAATGAGTCAAACCATATGAGTACGTTCTCAGGCCATAACGGAATGGAATTAGAAATGAATAACAAAGATGACTGGAAAACCCCCAAACAATTGGAAATTAAGCAGCACGCTTCTAAACAACCCAGGGGTCAAAGAAGTCACGAGGAAAACCAGAAAGTACAGGTGACCCTTGAGCAACATGTGGCATTAAAACATCTGAGTATAAAACATCTGAGTATAAAACATCTGAGTATAAAACATCTGAGTATAAAAGAAAAAAAACAAAAGAAAAAGAAAAAGGAAAAAATCAGAATGTAACTTTTGACTCCCCCAAAACTTAACTACCCATCGCCTACTGTTGACTGGAAGTCTTACGGATCACATAAATAGTGTCCGTTAACGCATATTCTGTGTGTTACATAGTATTACATATTGTATCCTTACAATAAAGTCAGCAAGAGAAGAAAATGTTAAGAAAAATCGTAGGAAGAGAAAATACGTATTTATTGAAAAAATTCCACGTATAAGTGCACTCACACAGTTCAAACCCATTTCTGTCAAGGGTCAACTGCACTCTGAACTGTGTTCTAACAACACACGCTCTCCAAAGCTTGGGGGATAGCTTACGTCGCTCTTTACGGGTTCAGGGAACATGTCAGCCAAGAAGGAAGACTGAACTTCAAAGACTTAAGCGTTCTCCTCAAGAAGAGAAAACCACAGATAAAGCCCCCAAGGAAGTGGAAGTAGGAAATGAACAGAACTAACAAGCTCGCAAACAAGACGAACAACGGAGGAAAACCAGCCAGCGTAGCCCCGAACTTGTTCTGGAAAGGTGGGTGAGATATTGTTCTGGAAAGGTGGGTGAGATTGACAACGCCCTCCCAAGACTGACCAAGAAAAAAGAGAGAGAAATGATCCGTGACGAGGGGACATCACTACAGACCTCACAGGCAGGAAAGAAAACTCATAATCAAAACCTCCCCCCCCTAGCCGGTTTGGCTCAGTGGATAGAGCGTTGGCCTGCAGACCAAAGGGTCCTGGGT